>NC_090865.1:3824261-4564886 GCF_024217435.2 Syngnathus scovelli
AAAAAGGTATTTCTGCAATTATCCATTTGCAAATTTAAGAGTGATAAATTTGTGGTAGTCTCACCACTAATCCAGATGTAAGAGCCACCACATTGGAGATGGCATACTCCATGGCACGAGCTTGCTTGTGGAGGTTGATGTGGCGGAGCACCACACCATGCACCAGAGCTCCCAATAGGAAGTTAACGTGGCCCACTAGCACCATGCTGAGGCCCATCTTCATCAGAGCCGTGGGCTCCTCCAGGTTGGCGCAACACACCCCTGCGGAGAAAGTCATGTTTAGATAATCAGGTGCGTCGGCGGCGGTGTCCCCAGTTCAACGTCCCGCTGTTGTATCGATCGGAGACATGCGAGCCAGGTCAAAGACACGCAGAAATGTTGCTCGCATTAATCATTAATGATAGCAACATATGCTGGTGCTACACAATACCCATTTTAAAAGACCATTTTAAAAAGTACAGGACAACATTAGATACAGTAAAAAAAATATTACCATTAATTTGGGTTGATTTTTATTGGGGTGCCAATTTTCAAGAATTAAATTAAATTAACATAAAACACTTTAAATGTAAGCACTCACTTAAAATACCGGTAAATACTAAATTATATTAAACGAGTGTAGTTGTTTCCACAAACTTCATCCCCTCTAGGCACACCACAGCCACACCCTGACAATATTATTTTTTATATATAAAACTGTGACATATTAAAATTGATCAATACCATGGGATGTCAAATACCTGTTCTGGCCATCTTGATCAAGTCACCATTCGTTTACGTAGGTTTACGGTGAAGCTTTAAATGTTAAAAGAAGGACCGCATGTCATGTCCCCACTTTCAACGAAACAAGTCACACATGACCAGTCAGGCAGCTCAAGCATGTTGACAGATCTTCAAAATAAAAAATTCAACATCTCTGGAAAGGGGGTTTAAAAATGTACTGTTTTATGCAAGCACTGCCATCATTGGCTATCGTTGAAATTAGAATATGATTGGGAGCGAAGCAACAAATGTTTTTAAAGTTGTTTAATAAGTCAATGTGAGCCCTGTAGTTTTATTTTGAAAGGAAATGGAAATTTGTCATTGTCTGGGTTTAATTTAGTAACAGGTGAGCACAGGTGACGTTGTTGATGCCACGCCTGTTTGTTAGTCGTTTCAAAAGGTGCACCCTGTATAAGTTTCAGTTTAATTTTTTTTAGGTACACTCTATTTTTCTTTATTGGAATTTTCTTAATGTTCATTTTTAATCATGTTATGTAAAATAATAAAACATGACTTTTCAATCATATTTTATGACCAAAATGAACATGATTCATTCCAATATGTTTTGTTTTCATTTTAAATGAACATGATTCATTTCAATAAGTTTTGTTTGCATTTTAAAGAAATAATGATGACAAATTGTTTCTAATCAGAAAGGCACCTTGCAAAACTGCGTCTTTAGCACCATCTGGTGGAGACATTTAAAAATGAAACAATTAATAGTCACAAACTCCTCACTTACAAATGTCTACTGTGATTTATGACTGTTTGCACGACACACATAGTACAACCGTGTCCAGTTACTGTAATAAATTCCAATTTTATCACATTAGACAGGTTCATAATTAATAAGCTTTGGGTGCATGTGCACACAAGGAAATGTCCACTCAGTATGGATTTGATCTGTTTTTGCATTTTATACCTAAAAGCAAGTTTATTTGAGGTATTTTTGTGCATTGTGTTTTAGTGCTAAGTGGGTGTACAGTGCAGTGTTTACAGCATAACCGGAAGTCATAATAATCCAGACGTACTTGACGGCGGTGGTGTCGGGTGAAGGAGGGGGTCATAAATCGAGACTCCTTGTACTGTATTTGCATACAGTATTGCTGCATAGCCCAAAGACAACATGACCCAGCGGTGGGTGCTCCTTGCCCGGCTGTAAAGGAAAAAGAAAAAAAAAAAATCGGGAAACTTGGGAAGGAGAGATACTTTTTTTGTTGACGGCTTCTCCCACCTGCAGTGGTCTACGTCCAGCCAGCCAGCCGGCGGCAGCTGTCCGTCCACCGCTGCCGAGAGGTAAGCGAGACCGCCGTGGGACCACCCCGGTGCTAGTTAGCGACGAGCTAACTACGCTAGCTACGAAGCTAATCCGCCAATAACAGCCTCCATTCTTGTTCGTTACCTGACTAGACATCATGTTTACTTCTGTGTAACTACACTTATTAGCTGTATTACTATACTTTCTTCACCCATTGTGCAAGTTTAAATAAGTTAGCCGAGACGAGACAGTCAGCGTTGTCAATTTAGACAACCGCGGCAACATCACTTCCTCTGCTTTTCAAAACACAATCAAATTTTAAAATCAGTAGCTTAAAATTGACAAGGAATGTGCTTTTATTTTGAAAGGTAACTAGTTGACCCCCGCATTTCATTCGCGCAATAATGGATAGCTTGATGGATTGTTTCCTAGCAGGCTCTAGGGAACCAGACTAGTTAGCGGCGTTAGCTTAGCTCATTTAGCCTTCCGGCAAGTCATCTCGGAGCTGTCGGTCTGACAGCATGCTAATGGGCGATTATCCACTACGATAAACTGCGGTGCGTCTGTATTTAGGAGGTCCACGCTGAGCGGAACTATTTGCCGAGCGGAGCCATGCGACAGTGGTGTGTCCCCGCTGCAACCCGAAGCACGGAGCCACTCCCGGGGCGCCTCTCCGGTTCGCCCCCTCCACCAGGTAAGATAGCGGAGGGCTGGAGGTTCTTGGCTTAAATGCAACTTCTTGTCACTCTATAATGATATGCAAAGTATATTGAATTTGTTGTCTTTATTGCCATTTGCAAAAGAAGTTTTAACTTTTAGAAAGAGTGGCAAGCTTGTCTCGTTGAAGATGTGTGAATTCAGACTTGTGAAACTTTTAATTAATGTTTTTTTTAAACACAAAATAGCAATGCATATACTTAGAGCTGTTTAACTATTTTGGTTACCATATTGAATTACTGAGAGGAGAATTTTTGGTATTCCACGATGGCAAATTCTTGCTTTTCACAAGTGTACCTAATTTTGTGGTGTGTGCTCAACAATTGTGCAGATGTCCGAATGGAGTGCTGCGGGGTGGAGCCACGCTACACCATTGAGCAAATCGACCTCCTCCAACGTCTGCGCCTCTCCGGCATGACTAAACCTCAGATACTCCACGCCTTGGAGTCTCTGGAGAGGCTCGACCCGGACCACCGCCCGCCTCACTGTGACTCCCACCCAACCCCTTCCACTACCAACAACGGCAACAACAACACCACCACCTCCGCCCCGGCGCCCTCCTCTTCGTCGTCCACCTCTTCTCTCTCCCTCGCCTCGGCCACCACGCAGACCTCCGGGCTGGACGGCGCAGCGTTGTCCCCCAGCAACAGCTTTGAAGCTTCGCCCCCTCCGCTCTACCCCACGAGCGTGGCTGTGCAGCGCTCGTTCAGCTACGATGTAGTCGGGGAGGAGGAGTGGGACCTGGAGGAGAAGGTGGAGGAATACATGAGGTGAGGAAGGTCAAGCGTGAATTAGCTCTGGGTGAGGATGAATAGAAGAGGATCAAGGAGCAGACAAAGACAGACTATTATAACATCAGGTAATGGCACTTGAGCTCCCCAGAGCTGCAGGCTGTTCCTCCACAAGTGTAGTCACGTTAATTCAGGTCAGGTGTACTGGGATAACTCGGGAGGGAAGAAAAAAAAAAAAAAAAAAAGACTTTTCATTGAATCCGTTAAGTAAGCCACCACTGTGGAAAAGTTCCTGTGCAGTGACATATATTTTAACTTTCACAGGAGGGATAGCAACCTGGTGAAAGAAGAGATCAAAACCTTCCTCAACAACCGAAGGATTTCTCAGGCAATTGTCGGACAAGTTACAGGTCAGAACTACAATTGATTTTTAACCCTGACATGCTCATAATTTTTTTTTTTTTTTACTTAGGCATTAGTCAGAGTTACATCTCGCAGTGGCTGCTGCAGCAAGGTCTGGAGATGAGCGACTCCAAACGCAGAGCTTTCTACCGCTGGTACCTGCTGGAGAGAACTAACCCAGGTGAGGCTTTGCTCCAGACGCTTCTAGATCAAGTGGGATTCAAAAGAATGCTTGCTAACAAATCCCTACTTCCTCCTGCATGCGGAAAATGACGCACACTGCTTTGATTTGGCTTGTCATGCCCAGAAATAGTTGACTTGACACACGCATTGCTTCTTTCTCCATTCATCTTTACTTTCAACTTTTTTTACCCTGCTTCACCTTCGAAGCTTTGCTGTAGTTCTCATGCTGGAGCCGCTCTGGTGCTGGTTTTCCCTCCTACACGGGCCGATACTAACAATAACAAGAATCGATCCTCCGCAGTGGTTCCGAACCAACGCGGCCACAGCGCTTTGCTTCTATTCACTCGGCTGAAACGGCAAAATGAAAAAGAAATGGCAAATTCTTATTGGCCGATTGCGCAACACGGCACAATTCCATTTGCCCCCCTAAAACTGACGTCTGCAATCTTACTGAAGGGCTGAGGTGGAGCGAAAGCCAGCACAGCGTGAGCCCCAGGGCCAGGGGAGGGGACAGAGACGGGCTGGCGGCGGGGGCGAGCGGCTGCCTCCCCAACCCCAACACCAACCTCAACCCCAACTCCAACCCCGTGTGGAGCAGGCAGAGAGAGCTCCTGATGCATTTGTTGCCGTGGTACACTGCCGCCGCCGCCAGCGCAGCCCAGCCAGGTAACCCTGGGACCCCCCCTTCTCATCACCAAACCCGGTCTTGCACTTATACTGGATCACCACGGGATACTCGGACATTTTCATATTGTTGTGGAGCTTCATTGCTTTGCCGCCATCTTGTGGACTCTATCGGCATCTGTTATGTCAATAATGGAATCATTCAGAAATGCAATTCTCCCACAGGTGCAACTTTATCGATGCGGTCAATGGTGAAGGAGGAACCTGACTGGCGGACGGGCATCATGGCTGACAGGCCGGCAATAGTCGGGGCGCCCCTGAGGCTGCGTCGTGGAAGCCGCTTCACCTGGAGGAAGGAGTGCCAGGCCATCATGGAGAGGTTATTATCATTGTTGTTGTTGGCTATTCCAAAACTGGAGCAATTTTATCGTTCCTCACATCATTCTTCGGACAGCTCTTGAACAAATCTCTTCTTATTTTCCAATTCTGAGAAGCAAATAGCATACCCTGCTCATTTGGGAGCATGTGCCTTATCCTGTTTGACTTGATTAAGCAGTTTCTTATTACCTCTGCTTCCCTGGAATAGACTTGTCTTTTTTTTTTTTCTCGGCCGGCCAGAAGGATGCTGACAAAGTATCATTGCCCCCCCCCCATCCCACACACCTCCTGGACTCTTTTAACCTCCACCCCCTAACAGTCCCACCCACTGTGCGCAATTGATTTGTCCATTAGACGCATGCAGTAAGTACTAGGGGCACTCACGGTAATAAGACCACACGGGGCCCTCTGCAGTGCTTGATCCCAAGAAGCTCTTTTAGATCCAAGGACGGACATGTGCGTGTGTGCCTCAGATTCATGCCAAGATGACCTACCCGGAGAACTAGCAGAGTTGCTCCAATCCGCTAATCTTGATTGTATTATTGTAACATTTCAATCACTTTTTCCTCCCCAAGCTTCTTCGTGGAGAATCAGTACCCCGATGAGGCAAAGCGGGAGGAGATCGCTAACGCCTGCAACTCAGTCATCCAAAAACCAGGTATGGAAAGACATCTTGAGTTTTGTGAATGAACGATTACATATTCACATTGTTGTGACTCGTCAAATTTTTTTTCTCTTCTTGCGTTCAGGTTGCAAGCTGTCTGAGTTTGAGCGCGTGACGGCGCTAAAGGTGTACAACTGGTTTGCGAACCGCCGCAAAGAGATGAAGCGGAGAGCCAATATCGGTGAGCCCTTGAGAATGAAATATTTTAAATAAATATCTTATATTTACCTTAATGTATGTATAGAAGCCGCCATTTTGGAAAGCCACGGCATCGAGGTCCCCAGTCCGAACTGCCACTCCAACGGCGAAGAGGGGGAGATGCAAGAGTTCTCCGATCAGGTTAATCAACGTTTCTCAGAGCAGGTAAGCTAACGCTAACTGCTGATAATAAATGTTGAATTTTAATTGAATCACACGCTCGTTGACAGGAAGAAGCATCCACCCAGAGAATGGCCGAACAACCAGACCGGACCACATCGGAGGCCCTCCCCAGTCCCGCCATACAGGTGGCAGAACAGAAAGAGAAGGATCCAACAAGGGAAACTGTGGATGAAGAGTGACCAAAAGCTGGTGATGTCGTTTGAGTTTTAATCTAAAAAAAAAAAAAAAAAAAAAAAAGGGAGGTCTGCCTCCTCCTCAGGGAGCTGAAGACACTGTCGGGTTCTGAAGCTCACTCGAGGTGCCTCGGACGGAAAAGAGGCTGCCATATTTATCGAAAGTTATCCTGCTTATGTTAACAGCAATATACCGTACATATATAAATATATACATGAACATATATCAATATGTAGTGCATTCCAAGGTGGTATTAATAAGCCTAAATTCCTTAGAAATACTTCAAGGATACCTCACCCATTTTAATCGTTTTTTTGTTTTTGTATTTTTTTTTTTCGCCTCGTGCTTTCTTTTTAACGCTAAGTGGTGATGAAGTGCCTGCAGGTCAGGTCAGAGACACTCTTTCAAAGAGCTCGTCTGCATGGATGTGTGTTTTTCTTTTCTCCGGTGCTGACGTCCGACCTCAAAGAGTCGATTGATCAAATCATTCGGCCAATGTTGGAATTTGCAAAGCCCTGAGGGACACCTGGAATCTCAGGAAATCCAACAATGGTGGATCAAGATAGTGAAGAAGTGCACCAGATGTGCGCGTGTTGTTGCGTGTGTGTGTGTGTAAGCTTCAAGAGATTTTCTTCATATCCGCGCTCACTCCAAACAGGATGTTCTATTTATACATTTTTTTTATTAGTAGAACAAAGCAAGGACTATCCATCATATCTTTGTTCAACTCGATGCTGCTCTTGTTGCCCCCCCCCCTACTCGTTCATCTAACCTCATTTTCCAAGCCTGTAAAGCTTCTCTGCACCAAAACAAACGTCAGTGTGATTGAAAATCACCATGCCGTCTTCTTCCCTCCTTATTGGAATAAGCTAAAAGCTTTTGCTCGCATACTGCACTTCAAAAGTGGATCTCACTCTAATAGTAATAATAACGCTTGTGTACATAATAACCCAGAGGATAATCGCGTTTGTAAGCGCTTCTCTTCAAAACTAACGACGTTAGCAGAAATATACTGTAGAGTTGTCAAACTTGAAACATGACTAGCAGACTTCAAGCTTGCTGGAGTCGCTCCCGGAATGTTCATAAAATGGACAAACGTGCTTGTAATATACCGTATTTCCTCAAATAGTGGCCGTCCCTCCGCTTCGTCCGCTTAGGACGAATCGAAACATAAATAAATACCTGCCTTTTTTTCCCCGCCAGGAAAAAATAAATAGAAAAAACGGGTCGTAACTGTAAATACCTCAGCTCATACACAGACATTAAAGAGTTTTGCTAACCAAAACAGCAGCATCCTACCAAGGTACACAGCTAAAGAAGGAAATTTGGGGTGATTTTACCGTATTTCCTCAAATAGTGGCCGTCCATATATATAATAAACATTTTGCTCACAAATAGATTTCCCATTTGGAAAAAAAAAAAAAAAAAAGTTAGAACTGTAACTTGAAGTCTGTTGCTAACCAAAACAGCAGCACGGGATTCCAAAAATATGACCCGCATCTGAGTAGCCACTATTTGCGGAACTACAGCCCATGTTTCTTAAATGGCGTTACCTCCCGATGCCAAAGGTGGTCCAGGTGATGTGGTCCAACACTAGCCAACATTCTTGAAGAGAAATCTTGTGTTACAAGGCAACGGCAGCCATTGTTGTGACTCTTCATAATACAGTGTCTTGTAGCATTCATGGGGGGTCCATCCTCCAAAGGAAAACTGAATATTATTATTATTATTATGCTCCTTGCTATCTGCTTTTATCTGACAGCAAGCAACAATAAAAGTATTGTTAACGATGGCGCTGCTATGTCCTGTTTGTCGTCTGTTGATGAGAGCAGTTCCGGAACACCGTGTTCCCGACGGGATGACATGTTTATTATTTATATGTGCTACAGAATGACATATTTAGTGTCTATATTATATTTTATGACAATAGATGACAGTTTCTCAACAGCAGGTGGCAGTAGTGTCGTGGTAAAGTAACTTTGAAGTGTTGTAATTCTGATTCCATGATTCCTTGTGACTTCCTTTGTGCTCATTTCTTCAAGCATCTTGTCAGCATGCACGTACGAGCCCGCCCGTCACTTTTAATTCCATCAAACACCGCCCACAGGTTTAGTTGCCCAAGCTAACTAATGCCCCTAATTTACTATGTAACCATTTCCAAAAATGTCCCCCCTCTAAATATGCAGAAAGTGATCACTGGTTTCTCTATTTATGTGTTTTATTAAATTAATTTGTGCTTCTGCGGTGACCGCGGTACCTTAAGGCCAAATTAGCTTTGGCAAATTTGGCATTTTGCAAAGTCACTCATTGATCTTATAAGAATAATAGAAAGCCTCGAGGCGCATATCTGAATCTACTTCAAATGTTCTAAACCACTCATTAGCCATCAAGTTATGTTTGGAATATAAACACGAGGCATGAATATGCAAATGCATGCGCGCTTAAAGGCCAAGCAGTGGAAAATATCATTTTCCATTTCTACAATGTTGTGTGCATGCACGTCCATCCTCTGCGTCCTTTTTAGCAAATATTTCTTTTTATTATACGAGACAGCATCTTTTTTTTTTTTTTTGGGTAGACAGAGGTTCTTCTGCTATCATTCATCCCCTCTTTCCTTTCGCAGTAAAAAGAAAAAAAAATTGAATTCATGACCTGTCACCTTTTCTGCTGACAACAGAGCAGCTCACAGCCTCAGTAAACACACACTTTTTTTTTTTTTTCTTTCTTAAAGAAGCCTGATGACACATGTGGCATGAAAAGTATCCAATTCAATTTGTCACCGCTTATTGCTCCACTGCTCGGCCAGGCGGTTTTGATTAGTCTTTTTTTTTGCTGATTTTGCTTATTTTGATTCCACCTGTTTATTTCCAGTCCCTCTCTTTAAGTGAGCGTGTCGTTTTGATACAATGAAGAGTGCACACAGATGGAGGACTGTTAAGGTTACCTTCACGCATTTTTTTTTTTTATTTTAAAAGCCCTTTATAGGTGGCAGCCTCACAACTCATTTACCCTTGAAAGAGAGAAACTAGATGAGAAATAACCTTTTTATGCCAAGTCCCTTTTTTAAAAAGACAAAGGGAGGAAGCGCACGTTGGCCTGAATCTGTCATGGACACACAGTCCAAAAAAGACCTCTAACACTTTTTTTTTTTGCTTAATGATGTCTCCACAAACTGGTTGAAATACTCCACAGAAGCTTTTCCTCTGAGCTTCAAATGTTTTCTTTCTACGCTATGCAGACCCCCCGCCCCCCCCATCCATTTGGCACTTTCTCTCTTTGCACAAACGCCCAAAGCAAAATAAAATCGCAAACCAGCAGGCATCAAATGATGAAATACGATGTCAAAGTCGATTATTTCAAAAATATCTTTCAATATTTGTTCCGCAATTTAATTGAACTTTTACTACATAGATTTTAACCATAACATCTCATTAAAGCCACTCTCAGCAGAATACGATTTTATTTCATTCTTTTTATGCCCCCCCCCCCTTTCACACCATCCTCCCGCCCGACCTTGAATTATTCTAATTAAGCTCATTACCGTGTGACTTTTGAGATTCCCGTAGCAAAGCCAGCACTGTAAAAAGCAGCGCGACCTTGGAGACAGTCGGGTAAGGATGACAGTGCTTTGTTAGAAGTGGGGGGGGGGGGGTCACCGTGGGAGCCGGCTTGTCTCCTACACAGGTAATTAATAAGCTTATTAACTCCTCGACTCATCATCATAATCAGAACTGCAGTCGGGGAGGGAGAATCGACTCGTGATCAAATTAATGAAGATTGCACACAGTTTAGAGGTGACTGCTGAAGAAGCACGTTGTGCATATTTTTTTTTTTAATGTTGATTAATGAAATATATTCCAGCTCACAAAAGGAAGTGTTTGTGACTTTGCAGACCGTTCCGACTTTCATCTGGATTCAGGTGCTGTTCCATACAAGAGGCCTCAACTTGTCTTTGCCCACGGCATGTGTGTGTGAATGTTTTTTTTTTTTTTTTTTTCCTCCATCCCCAAACTTGTTTCCACAGGGCTTTGTGTGCGTATGCATACTTTGACTCCAAAGGCCAAAGTGGACAAATTGGAGCCGACACTTGGAGAAGGACCCCGTAACCTGGACGCTAGTGGGAGACAGACCTGACAAGAAGTCTGATTATCCACGACGATGGGGGAGAAGAGGTGGCATTCCTGGTAGGTAAAAAAGAATAAAATCCTCAGGGATATTGATTGATGGCTTCTTTTGTAGTTCACAAAGTTCTGCTAGCATAATTCAAATGACCATTTTTGTTTTCCGGCTGCATTTCTGCTGATATTTTCCGGTGTACCTAACATTAAAATTTCAATGATGTTTTTTTTTTTTTAATTCTCAATGTTAAAAAACTTACCCTTCGTTCCACAGTTTTATCCTTGCCACACAGCGCCGTAAAGATAAAGAGAACATTACACGGTTGAGAATCAAGGACAATGTGACGCCGAGCCGTTGTTGAAACGCTGACTCGGAGCTATTGTTCTTAAATGAACAGGAAAATGGAATTATGGATGGCTGTGGAGCGAAGAGGTGAGAAATAACATATTTGATAAGCGCCAAAAAAAGGGTAATGATTCGTGTATCTTATCAGAATTATTTGAAATTGAATTTTGCAAATTCATTGGAGCTTGACTGGCGGTGATGTGGATGAGTAGCCATTTTTGCCTGTTGACCATCTTGCACCTGTTGACCTCCGAATCGCTTTTCTTTGCAAGGACGGGGGGCACACGTCTAACGGATTAGAACTCATCCACCTGCCAAGAGGAGTAACTCTTCCTTTTATGAGCCCGTCGGAATTCCGCTCACAGGCGAAGAAGCATTCTGTCAATGACGAGATGAGTCAAGATGGCCTTTGCGAGCCCCAATCCTAATAACGGCGTAATGGTCATAGATAGATCACGGGTAGCACGAGCGGGTCTCCAGCCTGCTGTAAGTGCTCGCCGCAAACACATTTTGAAGCTCATTTGTTCCGAGCAGATGCACGCTTGGATGCGCCTTGCGGTTAATTGTAATGCTTCTCTCTCAGGCGGCGGACTGACAAATGGCCTGCAGTTTTTTTTATGGTTTGTTCACTGCTCCTACTGCTGCTACTACTCGACAAGTACTGACCTGGACTTGCTTTGTATGCATTAGGTCAAGTCTAACCATCTGACCCCCCTCGTACGCTCCACTCAATGGCATGACAGGTTCATTACAAGCATCCAGACGAGAGGAATCAATCCCCGAAAGGTCTGCTCCTGACGCCCCCCCCACGAGCACCACCACCTTTCATTCTTTTCACTTCTGCACTTAGTGTGTGGGATCGATATTAGTGGAGAGGGAAAGGGCTTCTTCTGATGAAAGCAATTTGAGCTGTTCATGAGACACATTCTCTGCAATGTTCAGCACTGCCACTGAGGGCCAGTAAAGTGCTGCATGGAAAATTCAGGAACGTTTCCAAGGACTGGGAAGTATTCATATTTTCGTGCACCTTTTATTTCTGATAGCATTTTGATTTTATCACCTGCATTAAAAAACATATATGCAAAATTCGACTCCTTAGTTTTTCCAATTGCAGAGAATGATGTTTAAAAACAGGGTTATTTTAAATTTTAAAAACCCAATAAAGTACTAATTACTGTACTGTAATACTAATATTAATTTACATTTAAATCAAGTTCCGTTTCAATTTTATGTTTTTTTTTTTTTTTTGCCTATCTGTGACGGGTTGCGGTAAACAACATAATTAAAAGAAACGACAAATAAAATATTGTAAAATTTTCTCTCATTTACATCTCATATTTGTACTTCAATTCAAATACAAAGTGTGAACATTAGCCAACTTTATCCTTATACTTTTTTAATTTACTGTATTGATAAAATGAGATGGTAATCATTCATTGGGGGCGTTGCTCTAGCTGTGACGTCACATGACGTCACTTCCGCAATCGACCTCCCTTTTCCTGGCTCTTCTTCTTCGCTCATTCTAACCCAGTCGGCGTACTGAGCGGATCGGGAGGAAACCGAGCGATCAGGACCAAGAACGGCGACGATTAAGTAGCGGACACGTCCGACTTTGAAATTCACCGTAAAACATTCGCTTTAAGGAGAATTATCTATATACCATTTCCTAGTTACATAAAAGGACTACTTTTTGCATCTACTTCTTGGGGATTTTTTGTTTTGGGCCGTATCAGCTTTTAACTCCACCCGAACTGAACCCCCACTCGCTTGTGTTTAAACTCAAAATGGAGAACGGTGACGACAAATACCTCCCCCAGCTCCTGGCAGAGAAGGACAGTCTGGACTCGTCTTTCACACATGCTATGAAACTTTTGGAAGCAGGTAAAGCGAATTTTGTTGTGTTGTTTTTGTCCGATCATGTGCGTTTGGTGGAAGTTTGTCGCGAGAGAAGGCGAGCACGGTGTTGGACGCCATGTGGCGACGATCGGGATTCCATTGTGGCTCTGAATGGAAGCGTGTTGTCCCCCCTGCGCAATTATATTAAATATACAATTACTGTTTTTATAAGTCTTGTGAAATATTGTCACGAATGGTACGCATTGCAGCTGCACTTTGTACTTTTATTATTTTAACTATTCCCATTTCCTGGTTGCTGGGACGAGGGTCAAAGCACCATCGACGTCGTCTTTTTTGCTTTAAACAAACGTCGCCATTGTCTCTTTTCTTTCATTATTTTCAATTCTCAAATGTGCACAAGTATCTTGGATGATGAAGTAAATATTTGGAGGACTTGTTGGTCCTTAAGCGACCACGAGGACCCCACGCATGCTCAACTGTCACTTTCTTTGTCTAATCCTCTGCAAACTTAGCACGCTTATACTCAACAATTTTATCATTAAATCGACTATTGGTAGTGAGCTAATGTCTTCTGCTTGGTGTACATTGCTATAATGCAGTAAAATATTTTTAAGACATTTAGAATGTTATTTTAGGAAAATACTGTAATATATGGTGAGTGGTGACCTACTAAGTTACCGCCAATGTTGTATTTAGAGTCGGTGCAATGGTTGGTGAAGATGCAAAACTGCCGGACGATGATTTGTAGCATTAGTTCTTCGCCCTAAACAGCTCATGTCCAGTTGGTCTGTCTTGTTCGAATTTGCAATGTTATATAGGAGACCATTCAATAGTTGAGTCTGCCCTTAATTTAGGGTGAAAGAGGAGACACGTTCCTGCTCCACTTCTGGGAGTCTCCTGCTTGAGACTAAGCCATTTTTTAAGTATATGATGCAATCTCTTTGCCCGCGATGTTCAGAGTTTTCAAGCCATGCTTAAACTCCCTGTGCCTTTGATACGGTTGTCTCATGTTATGCCGCCCCGACCCCCTGCAGAAATCGACAGGATCCAGAAAGGCGAGTCGAAGAATCCAGAGACGTACCTTGATCTCTTCACAAACAAGTTCATCAAACTCAAGGAGCGAGTCCTCATACCTGTGAAGCAGTACCCCAAGGTGAGCTTCTCCTTTTTTTCTTCCCGACTCTCATCTTCATTCCCCGTTGTGATTCAATCCATCCCATTGAGCTTCACGTTCATGAAGGTGGCGTAATTACATCTGATAGCAAGTGTGTTGTTATAAAATAGCTGTAAAGGGATCCAAATGCCAACAGGGCCGCTCTGAATTTTCTTCTGCGCCACCGTTCAGTAAATGCGCCGTCTTTGCCATATAAACGTAATTTACGACAAGACTCACAGCTTGCGGCTGTGTTGGTTTAAGTCATGCGGCAATGAGGGGAAATAGATGGGAGGGTTTTATGCCTGCACTAAAAGAATCATGCAAGCTAATCCTTCATTTGCATGTTAAATGTGGAAAGCACGGTGGAAGCGCTAAAGTTGATCATCTGTCTCTTTTGTGCTTCTGCAGTTCAATTTTGTGGGCAAGATCCTGGGACCGCAAGGCAATACCATCAAACGTCTGCAGGAGGAAACCGGAGCCAAGATCTCAGTGCTGGGCAAAGGCTCGATGAGAGACAAAGCAAAGGTATGCATGTAGCTGGAATTAAAGTGAATCAACCTGAAAATAAATGTCTCCTTGTCATCCCGAAGGAGGAAGAGCTGAGGAACGGCGGAGAGCCAAAGTACTCCCACCTGTCCATGGAGCTGCACGTGTTTGTCGAGGTGTACGCCCCCCTGCCCGAAGCCTATCTGCGGATGGCCCACGCCATGGAGGAAGTCAAAAAATTCCTGTTTCCTGTGAGTATTTTTTTTTGGTGTGACATCTTCCCGACATTTGTTTTGACTCGTAAATGGAGTGAATGGTTGTCAAAAATATCACACCCTGAGATTTTTGTTTGGATTGGCATGTTCTCTACCTCAATTCACCTTAGCATTGTCTTGAAAAGTGGCAGTGTGAATAATGGTGGCTCTTGTTGGTGCATGAACGCTCTTCTTCAGGTCTATCTATTTCCGTCTTCCCTCTAGAGATGTTCAAAGTCCAGGCAGCTGTGAGTTTTAAGTTCACGCTGCGCCGCCGAGACGCATTTCTCTTTTCCGCTGATGTTGTTGAACTTTTGCTCCATCTGGTTGGAGCGAATGCTACGTGCTCGCTAACAATGCTCGGGGCCTCCAATTTTTAATTAGGTTGCAGCATTTTTTTTGAAGAGGGAAGAGCTGAACCAGTCGGAGTGTTACTGCCGGGATGTGCAGAATAAAATCTGCCAGGTGGCTGTAATTTGTCAACTTTTTATTGCTGTCGTTTGGATTTTTCTGGAGTTGTTTTTACAGCGCCATGTGAGGGGGGGGGGGGGTGATGTGATATGCAGGCGATGTAAGTACCATATAGTCACACACTCGCGCTTGGCATGGGAGTGATGTTTGTTGGCAAGTTGCTCCGGTCATGTGCACGCTAGGCACTGTTAGCATCTGCTGATCGTCACTGATGCCTTTGTGCGATGACATTGCAAACACAAAAAAAAAAAAAGAGCACACAAAGTGTGAAGCACACTGAGGGCTTGATGACCTGATTGAGAAAAATGGAGCAGACTTGAAAGTTTAGCTCGGTCCTTTGAAGCGCATTTCCCCAGATAACGATGGCGAAGCTCCAAATTGCAGCATGTTTTGGGGGCGTTTGACCTTCGTGGTTCCACAGTGCCTTCGGTTGAGTAGCTACACTTGTCCTCGGAGTCATGCTGGAGCTTTTGATGAGTGGGGCTAAGTGGAAATCCCCCCCCCCTCAAAAGGCAAAAGCTTACCTTTTCTGTCAAATGTCCTTTTGGGAGCGCCATTACCGCACGTTTGATCATTTCCACGGAGAGGTTGACTCAGCTCATTTAACACCTCGAGAGGTAAAGAGCTGTCACCCACCTGGCCCGCGAGATGCCGCGGCGACATGACACGTCGCCGTAGATTCATTTGCGATCAGTCAAAGGGCTCCCGCTTTTAGACGACCGTTCTCGGTATTTGAAAGCTGCCGTCTGTCTTCTCGTATTCCAGCCCGGTTCCTGTGTCTTTGGCCGTCATTAGAACTCCGTCTCCATTGCCGTGCAGGTCTGCTGTACGAAAGGAATTGATTGGGTCACAGTGCCGCGCTCTAAATTGCTCCCCGGAGCAAAGCGGGGGGTTATGTTGGAGGATCTGGGCAGGCGGACGCACTAAATCACTGCAACTTTTTTTTTTGTGGAAAGGATGAAAAGTATCATGCTGGCTCTCGTCCTCAAAGTCAGCCCTGTGATGAATTTCATTGTCTGCTCTGCATGCAGGACGTGACGGACGAGATCTGCCAAGAGCAGTTCATGGAGCTGGGCTACCTCAATGGAGGCCAAGAGCTCGGTGGCCGAGGAAGAGGCGGCATGAGGGGACGCGGCGGCCCACCCAGGTAAGGAAGATGAAGACAAACGTCGGTGGGCTTTAGCACTGAACGCTATCTTGCGGGTCCAGGGGAAGAGGAATGCCCCCTCGAGGCGCAGCTCGCGGAGCTAGAGGAGCAGTGAGGGGCACCCCGGCGCCCCGCGGAGGGCCCCCAACTGCTGCCGCCACCACCAGGGGAGCTGCCGCGCCCCGCGGTGCCAGGCTGTCTGGCAGCGGCCCTCCTCAGAGAATGCTGCCCCATCAGCACACTCCTGCAGCCGTCGCAGAGACCTACCAGGAATATGTAAGGAACCTTGACGTGTTTTCCTATATGATGATTATTTCTCTTGCCGTCTGCCTCACCCCCATCTGTCTCCCCCCCCCAGGCCTACGACGAAAGCTACGCTGACACCACCTACCAGTCATACGACAGCTATTACAGCCAGCCACAGGCGTGAGTGAATCACACCTTTCTCTCTTCTCACCTGCCACGTTCACTCCAAATTTATTTTGAACCCCGATGCCACTTGGCTGTTTGGCAACACTTTAGAAAGTAATTAGCATCCCCCCTGTCGACATATCACTCATGGTTTTTCTTTCTTCTTTAACCATCAGAGAAGCGGAATATTACGATTATGGACATGGAGAGTCAGCAGAGTCGTATGAAAACTTTAGTAAGTATAAAAAAAAATTTGGGGGATGAGGTATGTGAGTTTATTAAACGTGTGCATGTGATGTCCTCAGCCCAGGACGACTGGAACGGCACCCAGCGAGCGGCTCCGGGCAAAGCCGCGCAGGCGGCCAGAGGTGCCGCCAAAACCACCTACAGGCAACACCCGTACCAACAGTACTGAAGTGGACCCGCCCTCCCCCTTACAGGGTTGCCCTGACGAGCGCCTGTCGACATCGGCAGCTCTCACTTTAAGCAGCCCAACACAAGTAATTGTCCGTTTTGGCTTTGGTTCCCTTTTGTTTGTTTTGCTTTTTTTTTTTTTTCCTCTCAATTTGAATTTTTACAGTCTTGGGGGTTGGAAATAAGTTTTTTTGGTAAGATTTGGCTACCCACCGCATCCCCCTAAAACACATAACATACTCAACCAAAGCAATTTCTAGAGTTTTTTCTGCTTTGTTTCCCTTCCCCCCCCCCCAATCCCACTCCCTCTTTTTTACAATTGTTTTTTTTCCTTAATGTTTTGTAATAGTAATTTCAAGTTGAAGTAATGGCTCACTCTCCACCTGTCTTAAAGAATACATTTTAGTTGTGTTTTATAAATAAAGAATCTGTCAAGGTTCAGTTGCAGATTCCCATTTAGGCTACATTTCAAAATTCTGTTAATATAGTCCAATAAAAAGACCTTTTTTTAAAAGCTGTAATGTAGAAACGAAAAAAAAAAAATCTAAAATCCAGTAAATTAAAGTTAATGGAAATCAATTCGTTCTTTGTGATGTTTTGTTTTAAATAGTTCTAAAACATTATTCTTCATTAAGACTCTAGGCTGCAATATTTGTCATTGTCCTTTTCGAGTTTTGAAATATAGCCCTAAAAAGACACTGTTGAGATGGCCTGTCCTCATATCCTCCGATTTGACTTACATGTAAACAAAGAAAGAAGACGAAAAAAAAATAAAATGGCCTCCTGTTATGCTAACAAAACAGTTCAGGTCTTCTTGATTGTGATCTGATTCTACATAAACCGCATGAGCCCAAAACGAGAAGAAGGATTGGGACACAAATCTCCACATGGGTCGTCTCTCCACAGAGAAGGGATCCTGCAGCTCAATCCCAACTCTTGTACATATTTTAAAATCTCCTAACTGTACTTACTCTGTACCCTCTCCATAAAAAATGCATTATGCTACTACCTGTGTACGCTTGCCTAAATAGGTTCCTAAATCTGTCCAAAAGATGTTTTGCAGCAGTTTGTCAATAAAGCTTAGTGGGTTTTTCTATGAAACGTAACATTGCTTTTGATTTGTTGAAATGGCCTATTTTGTTTTTTCAAAAGCGCATTTTAAATCTAAAATGAATTCTGCTTTTGACTTTAACCCTCCTAAAGGATGTCTTGATGGATTATCAAAAGACTTATTCATCTCTCTCTCTTTCTATACTTTTTTAAAAAAGGACCCCGAGGTAAGGCCGCTAAAAATAAGCCGGATAGCTTCCTAATGTGTTTAGAGTTGTAAAGCGTTTGAATGCCTGGGTATGTATAAGACTTTTTCAATCCTCTTACCTGTGGTCTCGTTTTAACCGTTAATGCCAGTTGCCTTTATCGCCGCTGCAAATTAACTGAATTCAAACCACCATTCAGGATCTAGGCCTCGTTGTCATGAATGACACACTAATGGCAGTGCAATGGAGAGGAGGCTTTTAACCTAGACAACTCCACTGTAAAGGTAACCTAACCCTAAATGTTTAATTTGGTAGTGTGTTTTTTATCCTTTGACATAAACATGCTTTAAAAGTAGTCAACAAAAAGGACTCAAAAGGTTTAAAAAAAAAAAAAAAAAATCAACATCAATGTATTCTATGTACTAAAATAATTGTTCTGTTTACTAACCAACCATCAGGTGTTAATGCAATTCTTGCTAAAATGAACCAAGACAAATCTTAAGAGCTGTTTTTGTAATAGTTTTCTTTTTTTCTTTTTTTTTTTCAAATTGTTCCACCTGTACCAAGTTGTAACAACTGAGTTGCATGAGCAGATGTTCTCTTGTAGACATATTGCATGAGCTCCATTTCACGAGTATCTCCATATGCTCTGTCAACCGGGTATTGATTGCCGCTCTTTTACTTTCTCCCCCGCAGGCCCGTCGAGGCCTCTCGCCGAGTACCGGGAAGGACCGACGCTGCCGGAGGGAAGCCGTGCAACTCTCAGGTTGGTCCATTTCCCATTAAGAACCACCACCATGCTGCTCTGGCACTTTTCAGGACATCTAATCATACAACCGGCCAACGATATTGTGCAGCCCTACTTGATTGATTGATGATTGGACTCCTTTTCCGGGTTAATTTCCCCAAGCTAGTAAGTCTTGCTGTAGATGCAGCCCACTGACAATGTTCCCAGTGTCTCCAAAGCTTCTGATGAGCTCCTCGGGTCTTGACAAGCATGCCAATTGGCGTGAGGCGTCGCACTAGTGTCACCGCGGTCTCGAAGAAAGTGACTAATGAGCAGCCGTTGCTCGAGGCCCCCTCCCCCCCCCCAACGACAGAACGGAAGCGGCAACTAAAGGCACTCCCAGAGTGGAAACCGTAGCAGGAGAAGGAAGAGCACTGTCTGAGGAATTACTCGCAATATAGCGTCTGCCTGGAGGACAGGAAAAAAAAAAAAAAAAACGTTTGGAGAGTAGCACCGCTCTGATTTTTTGTTAGGTAGTGAGCAAGGTTATGAAAAATGTTAGATGTTAAAGGTGAGGATATTTAGAAATGTTTTTCATTTACTGACATTTGCCATCAGTTTCCCCAGGGTGCTCTTACTTCTAGTTGCATTCACTTTTGTGTAAATAGCAGAAAATGATAAAAGTTCCACCTCAAGTAAATGATGTGAACCTGAGAAGTAGCCAAAATGCTTAGGCGGACATAAATCATGATGTACTTTTCATCCTGCTATTTACATTTTTATCTGAGCCATCATCAAACAATTCTCTTGGAATTTATGAGATTAGTTTGCTGTTTTCTCGTGAGATGGAAACGACAAACTGAACTATTGGTTTCCAAGGTAACAACATTTCACCCGTCTGAGCAGAATATGCAGGATGAAAATGGCAACCCATGACTTTAAAGCTGATTGAATACGCAACGTTTGTCCTCAACTGATCTCGACAAGACCCAAAAAGTGAATTTGAGCACTTTGACACGTGTTTCCATGACATCCTGGCTCATCTCGGTGTCTCTGCTTTGCCCCCCCCCGACCCCCTTCCCGACAGTGACACGCGAGAGGTGCTCATAAAGCGGAGACATTGCTGACGTGACTCGGGGAGAGGGTCCAAGCTCAAACTGGGAACCGGGACAAAGATCTCAAGCAAGCTCACCCCAGAATCGCCAGAGACTAAAAATGAACTCCCCCCCCCCCCTCCCCCCAACCACCCAAGTTTGTATCCAATTGCTGCTTTCATTATTTTTGCTGATTGAGAACCACTGTGTGGTTCTAATGCAATTGTTCCACTTGGATTTGGTGTCAAATGAACACTCGTCTCTCTCATAGTGGAGCCGTGAAATTGTTTTTCATTCCTGTCGAGCCTCGCAGTCTGTCACGTCTGAATTCCAAGCGCTTTCATAAAGGCTGTCTCAAAAATGTAACTTCGAAAAAAAAAAATTCAAGGCAGGCTGCAACTGTTGTTTTTTTTATGGCTAGTAAATATTTTTTTTATTCTAATAAATTATCTCTTGTACCAAGATTTGTCTTGAGTGATGCTTTTGTAAAATAATCTTGGTCTAACTTCCAAATTATATTTTCGGGGGGGCTTTTGTTGTATTCTGTAACGCCCAGGATGTAAAGCATCCCATAAAATGAATTGTCAACAGACAGAAAATAATCCCCCTTCACGTCTTGGCCATTATGCGTGAAATAATGATCCCTGCTTCTTCTCTAATGTAATGAAGGCTAAGCGATTCAAGCAGCCTCCTTTCGGAATCGATCAAGCGTCCGTCACGAGGGAGGAGAATAAAGTAAATGTTGCTTGTTTGGACGATCAATAAAAGTGCACATGAGTTTTCTGCTTGTCTGCATCGTCATATATGGAAGAGGAGACGGAACGAAGCGAGAGACGCCCGGGAGATGCCTGCTTGTCTTTGTCAGTGGAGGTGGACGTGTTAAAACATGACGGCGTGTGGAAGTGAAGATGGCGATCTGGTGGACAGCTGGATGGCATCTCCTGCTCCTGACAAATTCACACCATCAGAGGAACATCGCATCCTGACGCTTGTTGCAACACTATAGAGGCGGTTGTCATGGCGACCTGCGTCGAGCTGACTCCCCCTCCTACGATCCGAGTGGCCTTGATCCTCCAGGAGAAATCGCAGAGATGGTTTGATGCCACCATGAGAATTCAGTCTTGGGGTACTCATAATTTCATTTAATCCAGATGATTTTTTGATGTGTCAACGAGCACGGCAACCATCATCTCCGCTCTGCAGTGTAAGGTTGCCTTCACAGAGTCTCGTCGATTGCATCGATCGGAGCCGGGCGCTCAGGGATTGGGAGAATTCAATGCGAGCGCATGTTGGGAGTACGCCCCGGGCCCGAGGAGACGCTTTTAAATATCACTGGGATTTATGAAAGGTCTATTTCTTATGAGCTTTCAGCTGGCGAAGAACACGGCGTGCACACGCTCACTGTTTGATAAATGTTATTTGGGAAACAAGACAGGTGTGGCATTTTCTGTCTCACATACGCGCTGATGTGATTCGTTTTATGCAAAGTGCATTCCAAATTATTTCTAAAATCTACATCTCAAAGTTGAGTCAGCATTTTTTTTTCTACTTTAACAAATGCCTGTGAAAGTCAGAATTTCTTTTTTTTTCTGTAAATATCACTGTTATGGGAATAAATAAATAAAATTTAATTTAATTAGCAGTACAAATGATTGATTGCGCGTTTCGGGACACTGACTACAAGTCCCACAATGCATTGCGCGCTCCTGGACGACACCGCCTGGCGTCAATGACCTCATCAATTTCCCTCACTTGTTTATATAGTTGGAGTAGCGACGAAATCAGGTAAGTGAAATATCAAATTCCTGCAAAGCACAATGAATGATTTTATACGTTGCATTGTTTTTTATACGCATTAGTGTTGTGACTTTTACTATTTGTTAACGGAGAGCAGTTTGGAATGATAAAACTCCGGTTTCTTGCAGGTCTGGTCATAATTGCACTTTTTTTTTTTTAAAGTTACCTCGACTCTCAAAGGATAGCAAAATAAAGCAGGACAAATTCAAAATAATGATAGAAAATGGTTTGCTTTCGTGGTTTGGTTATTTATTATGCTGTCGTGACGTCACGCACCTCATTATAGAAATTCATTGTTTTGTTCCGGTTATTATGTTTGAATAGAAACTTTTGATAACCAGAATTTCCTTCATTTTAAATTGTTACCAAGGTTACCAAATGTGTTTCCTTGCCAGCGCTTAAAGTCAAGATTTAAAGTTCACTTTGAAACATTTGGCATCTTCACATTTTATTTCTGCGTGTGCTTGACCACCACAGACTGCAGCTCGACGCCCACGCCAAGCCTCATTTAGTGGCTTTTGAAAAGAAGAACATTTTGACTTTCCCTGGACAGTTTCTCCTCATTTCTGCTTTTCTTCTCTTGTGCTTTCTACTTTCCTTGTTAGCTCCTCTTGGGTCCCTCACCTGACATTAACCTCATCCCCAACTGACTGAGATTTAAGCCTTAGATTTTCAAGTTCACTTTGTAATCTTAAATATATGAGCAGTCATAATTTTACGAAATTCAAGTCGGCATAGTTCTAAGAAGCTCTCAAATCATCATGTCCCCGTCACCAAGTTGCCATGGAGCGTTGCTATTTCTGAAGGCTACATAGAGAATGTATTTTGTCCATAAAAATAATAACAGCTTTAAATGTAAGCTTGTGAGAAGCTGCTGAGAAAATGACTCCGTAAATGTCATGTACAATTTCTGGCAAATCGTGTTCCCATTTCCCCGCAAGTTGTCACATGCGTCTTCTTTAAGTGTTTTGCATCTTACTCAAAGCCTGTGCACTTAAAAGTTTTATGCTAGCACATGACACATTCTTTTTTTTTCCTCACCCGAACAAATGCATTGATATAACCAAGCAAGCACGTAATAATCTAATGGTGTTCATTTGACGTCGTTTGCATGCCAACATCGATAATGAACTCATTAGCATTTAAAGGCACATCACAAAACTACCACGGGACCCTCTGGTGCACGCAACCTTGACGACTTGGCAATTTTTAGAAGGAAAGCGGCCCCTGTGAGAGCACTTGTGCTCCTTTGAGTTATTCTCAGTAACTGGGACACTAGTTGAACTTTTTATTTATATGCAAACACACACAGAGACACACACACACATGCATGCAGCACTCATTACAGTGCGCTCATGTCACATTAGTTCCAGGTGCTTGTCTTATTGACAATCCAATTAGAGCTACAAATTATTTTGCTGAGTGTGTCAAACATTTGATATTTGTTCAGTGCAGGATGTTCAACAACTCCAACGCTTGCCTTGAGCATCTGACAGTTCCTCCCCGAGAACATTGTGGAGTCACCTTTGTGGAATTTTCCCATTAAGATGTAGCAGGGAAGGTTGCGTAGATGCAATAGCAGTCCTGGAACTTTCCCGACACACCTCATATTCATATTTTAACATTTTTCCAAACACTACTATATATACATCGCGGTTGTCAGCCCGGAGAGCTTTCTTGGTTTCAGATCAGTGCCTACACAGTTCAGATGATTTGATAATGTCTTTTTTGCACACTGCTGCCGTTCCCGAGTGCATCAAGCGTGTTAGCCAGATTCCCGAAAGCAAAACCGCCCTATCGGAAAAGATTAAAGATTAATTACTCCCTACTTTTAAATCCCTGTAAAAGGGGTTAGAATTTGAATTTTGATACATTACATGATACAAATCACCTAATAATGATGTGTATTACTTTACAGACGTTTGTAACTGCATTGTAGCTTTAATCCGCCGTTTTTTCTCGCAGGTGTCAGTTTACGACCGACACGGATGGGGCGTGGCGGCCTTGGTGAAAGCACTGATGCTTCCTCCTACAAATCCTGCAGCAGAGCAGATAATGAAGCAGCCCTAATGCTTCCTGTCTGGAGATGGGCGGCTGCACAAAAAAGGTAGTCAAGATGAAGAAAGACGGCATTGTCGCCGCAATCTGCCCCGCGCGTGCCCTTCAAGTCAGGCGGGCTCAGCTGGCCGAAGCGTTGGCCAGCTGCTGGGCGCTGACGTGACGCCGCAGCCACGAGGCGTCACCGGGGACATCATTAGGCTTCTCTCGACAAAAAAAAAAAAAAATGGAAGGAGTAGGAAATTAGAATGGAACTCACTATGGTCTCATTTAAAACAAGAAGCTCCTCTTCTTCAGTTGCTCATCTGTGTGTGCAGGCTCATCTTCACAACTCATGCCAAACATTGCAAGCCCCCCACCCCCAACCCCCAATTTACTTCCCCCTGTCATCCTTTCCTCTCTCCCACCTGGACTCGCACAGACCTAATAGGAAACAAAAGCACTCAGACAGTGCCGACTTCTGCCAAGGAAAAGCAATTAGTGGCAGGATTTGCTTGCTACTATGTATTTGAGAAACAAAAGCAGATTTGAGATAAAAGTAGCGCTCAGACGGGAGTCTCTAACTCAGGTCACATTGCAGTTATATGTACGGAAATGTATGTGTTTAGGTAGACAATAAAAAAATATTCACATATGTATATATTATTTATCCTCTGCAAAAAAATCTTCCTGAGTTTAACATGTATATACATTACTTGTGTGTATTATACTGCCCCCTGGTGGCTAAGGCACACACGATGCATTATGAATTCAGGAAATCTCCAATCACCGACGTTCTTTAAAATTTTATAAATCACAAAACTTTTTGTATCCGCCTCGAGACCCGACGACACGTGTTCAGTTTCCATACGCGAGCACGCGTTTAAAATGAAAAGCTGCCCTTTTATTTAAGCAAACCAGAAGACATTTTATTTCATCACTAAAAGATCGTCTCGTGAATTCCGAGGTCTTCTGCGTCACCGAGCTCGACCTCGACGCCGGTGACACGTCCTCGGGCGAAATTAAATAAAAGCGGAGCACACATGAATCCATTTTTTAAAAGGCTTTATAAAAGAAGAGAAACCAAACTTTGAACCATAACAGGCTCCGGTGCTTTCACTCTTTGAGATTTAGTAATCCCCTGCCACCGTGAAATAATCCCTCCAGTGCTTATAAGCATCATAAGAGATGACACCAGACACTTGATGCTTGAAGCCATGCCGTGACATCTTTTTATTTTTCTCTCTACCTTTCGTAATGGACCTTTTCCTTGCAGAGGCACCAAGGAAGGAGCTAAGTGGCTACACACAAAGGAGCTGATTGGCTAACAACATCAGGTAAGACATCTTAATATTTGTCGTTTGTAGATACTGGCACGAATTAATTCACGTTACATTATTTCCAATGGGGAACAAGTACTTGCAAATGAGAACAACCTGCAAGTCGGAGGAACAGATTGTTGTATTGTACTGCAAAGCGTGTCCTCGAAGTCTGAGAGGTGTTTAAGATGCACATATCTAATATACGGCCGCTGTAACACAAAGAATTAAGGCGCCGACAACACAAGCAAGCGATTCAATATGTAGAGCAGGCTGGACTTACAGCACCTCTATTGATCTCGACGGCCGGCGGCTTGCATAATTCACACGGGGCCCATTTTCCGAGCCCTAAGGTCTTATCAGTGAATAAGGTTCTGAAAACAACGGTAAATAATCGAGTTCAGCGACAGCGAAGTCGGCATATATTACTTTTTTTTTTCTGTGTGGGTTGAGAAAAGAATGGATATTGCACTGAAATTGTTTTTTTTTGTTGTGTAATTTGTTAAACAATTTCCATTCTGATTCTTAACATTACAAGAGATAGCAAAACATGTTTGTGTTGACTTTGCGGCCTTTTGCGGCCGTACGGAAAATTCCCGCCTTTTACGGGGAGTGTAAGAGTGGCTATTGGTTTGGAACATTGGCTGACGGGCTGTTTAATTTCACTCCCATGGCGGCCAACAGCGGCGGGACGCAGCCTTTCAGCATCATTACACACACTGATGGAAGTGGATGGAATAAATCCATCCCACGCCGAGCCCTTCCCTCTTTCGCCCGCCGCTGAATTATAACTCGCACCTTTCCCCCTCGTCCCCCCCCTCCCCTTTTTTTTTTTACCTGCTTTACTGAGTCCCGGGAAAACGCCCACCCGTCGAGTGGAACTGACTCTCGATGCCGCCCACAGTTTTCGCCCTCGACGTTCTCATTTGCAACTTCTCCATCAGGCGACAAAAAAGCGCTTGGCAAAGATGAAAGGTTCTTTTTGCGCTTGGCAACGAGAGGCTTCTCGGAGTTAGTATGTCGCGCTTTCTTTTTAATGACTGCAAAAATCGCTGGGATGGAACTCAGTCGAGCAGAGACCTTCAACGAGCCTAATTTAGTTCAGCACTAAATTGGACACCTGATTGTTTGAAATTCGCTTGTAAGATTCTTGCAATAGTTCTTCAACTGCGACTCTAGAAGTTTGCGTCCTTGGCTCAAAAATGCTTCCTGTAGAGCAGAAGTTGAGTTTTCGCCGATTAATCGGTTCCAAAAAGTCATTCCTTGACCAAATTCGATTAAAAAATTTCCATTAAAATGAATGTATTGGTTTTTTCTATGAATATATGCTGCATTGCATCCTCAGCTTTTGCACATATTGAATTTTTCCACAACATATCATTTAATAGCTTCATGTCTCGCGGTTGTCGGGTTACGTGTAAATCTCCGCACCGGAGTCCGGGCTGGCCTGCGCCCCGGAGACAAGCCGCAATAATGGAGTATTGATGTCGCGGGGTGAGAAGAGGGCGGTAATTAGATTTGGTTCCTGCTCTCGCTGCACCGCTCTGATACGCAACATTTCTAATGAGAGTCTCGCTAGCTAATAATTACCTTTTGTATCGCGCGTGAAATGAAGGCGTCCTCGCCACGACAAACTGCAACAAGCTGACCTCGGAGAGGCTCGGCGTTTTGACGCCGACATGTAATTAGGTGTCATCACACCAAGCCATGCGTCAAATCGCTCTGATGATGCAAAACGACTCCACCTTTGAGTTATTTTCCTTGTTACAAAGATATTCAGTCTTCGGGGTCAAATTAATTGTTGCTTGAAAAAAAAATGTCCGACATTTTACCTGTATGGAGTCGCCGGGGGTTGAAAGTGTTTTATGAATGGCACACGCAGTTTGTTGCTCTGATTCACTTTTCCCTGCTGTCACCGGTCAGCTGATGAATGGTTGTAATAGTGAACAGAGCATTCCGCAACCTGGCCATGCTCCCTCCGCCCCTCCCACCTGTGTTCATCCATCGTTTGGACACGCTTCGCCCGACCTTCTTCACGGCCGAGGATTCCCCCTCTCAATAGTTTTTGTTGCACAGCTGTCTGGTCACTTCATTAGGTACACCCACATTAATTTTGTGATGCAGTTCTGATCCCAGTCTGGATTCAGTGAAGCAGCAAAAGAACTTTTCGTGCTTTAGCTCCCGCGGCGTGAGCGTCATCACACCCACGCACACACATGATTCGTGTTCTGTATTCCTTCACATGACTTTTGGAGATAAGCACTTTTTTCTCTCCACGCCTGATTGGGCTCAGTCACAGTGCTGCATGTTAATGGCGGCTTATAGACATCCAATATAGATGGAAAGTCACGTGGGATTTTTTTTTGTTTGTTTTCAGCCTTTTTTTTTTTCAAAGTAGGCTTCTGAAATATTTTTGGATCTTGTAAACGTGAAGGAAACACGAGTTGAAACATTCCGAGTGACATCCGTGCCTTTCCTCCTCGGCGGCGGCGTAATAAAGCAGCTCTGCGCTTCATTGGCTCGTAAATCCTAATATCATTCCTAAATGAAGCGCCGCCTCGGTTGCCGCTCGCTTACTTAGCCGCCGCTGCTCAGGCCGTGGACGCATTTATCTGCCCGTGCCCCGGAGACGATACCACGTTGCCATCGGGACGTGTTTCAAACCAGGGCTGCTAAATGTAGCGAGTGGGACACGACCTGCCTTGGGCTGTGATTTGACACCCTGTTTGATCACTCTTAATACCATTGATCTTTGCACCGTGAACACAAGTGATCATTGATTTTTTGCGCACGCCGAATTTGAACCGTTGTCACCTCGGGCTAACACGACCTCGGTTACTGAAGGTTAGAGATAGTTTGTTCCTTGGCATTTACATGAAAGCTCTTTACCACATGCCGTTTTTTTTTTTTTTTTTGAGTCGGTGGATGTTTTGCAACTAATTGGTGGTAGGCAACAAAATGCAATGAAACCTCTGGAATGTTTTGTATCATTGTGATGGCGTGTTTTGGCCTTGCTCTACGGCTTTGAGTCACCGCGACGTGTCGGAAACATTAAGGGGGGGAGGGTGGGGGGCGCCGGCACTAACACGCTAGATTTGCAGCGTAAATGTGCCGTGGCAAATCCTCCAAAGTTGACATCAAGGTCCCACGCGTCAGCGAAGAATGGACTTGGTGGGGATGGACTGCAGAGTGAAGGCGCAGCAGATTTTTTTGTGATGATAGTGCCTTTGAAAATTCATAATCTTGATGGATGAAGTCAGCCTGATGGTGTCTTTGGATTGTGCTTGAAACATCCTTGAGGAGGAGAAAGCTTTGACTTGATTGATTTTAAAATTTTTTTTATATTTATCCATGTTCATTTTGGTCTTCTTTAGACTGTAATATTTTTTACAGTCTGTTTATTATACTGGCGAAACAAATTTGAGCGTTTAGAAATTGTGTTCCACTCCAGGCCTATAGGTGGCAGTAATTCAAATGATGCAACCTCCCCAAACATGAAACTTTGACTAATGGCTATGCCGATAAATAAAAAACTTTGTAGCACCACAATGTGCAATTTAATCAGTCACGCTTCGCATAGTTATGTGGCAACTGGTTATGTTTTTTTTTTTTTTTTTTTTAAATAATCTTGCAATGTGCGTGACGGAAACACAAACCATTTTCTCTTTCATTATTCATTCCATTTGTGCGTTCTATGCTCGGCTAGGTCGAAAATACCTCCTGTAAAAAGGTTCAATTTCAAAGCCAGCAAAGCTAGACAAT
Source organism: Syngnathus scovelli (assembly GCF_024217435.2). NCBI lineage: Eukaryota > Metazoa > Chordata > Actinopteri > Syngnathiformes > Syngnathidae > Syngnathus > Syngnathus scovelli. Next base: position 3,853,188 of record NC_090865.1, read on the forward strand.
TTACACCAAAATATTGCAAATCAATATTTCCGCTACATTTTTATTTTTCATGCATTTATTTACTGCCTACGTTTCTTTGCAGACAGCACATCGGCGTATGGTGGAGGACACGTGGCACGGCGCTCAGCCGCAGCAGTAATTGCTTTCGGGCACAATACATGCGGGCTTTGCGCTGGGCTTTTGAAATAACAAACAAAGTCTGCGCTACACTTGCCACCCACGGGCAGCAAACGCTGGTGATTCACTGCCGCTGCAATATTTAGCAAAGGAGACAATCTCACCGAGGGCCATATTTGTGCTTTGAGGTTCCCATTTTTTTAATAACATAAAACATTTCTTTGTACAGAGTCCAATAGATGGGCCTTGCAGGGAGAAGGGATTATTTGTAATGTAAACAAGACTGCTGTGTTGTCTTGTGTCAAATGTGGGATGTGTGTGAACTAGCTTGTGGACCAGGGGTGCTCAATCGACGGCCCGTGGCCTCCCTCCGGCCTGCTCACCATCTATTGGTGATCCCCAGAAGTGTCCTCAGCCCCCAACATTGTTGTTGCTAGCTAAAATATGCTTATTTCTACATTGGTGGCAGTAGCCCCCCCGAGGCCCCCTTCTAGATCTGCCACTGCTTAAAATTTACTGCGACTACTTGAATGCACAGGATAGCGCACGAGATTTTATGCAGTCTGCCGGCTAATCCCTGCCAGATGCTCGAAATGACAGTGGGACATCTTATTTGCCTCCACCTGCTTCGTCCACTCTTCTCAAATCGTTATTTTCCAATAACCTGTAAATAAGTAACCTCGTTAAACACACGATGGAGATAGAAAGGGAAAAAAATGTCTGCAAATTACACCGGTAAGAGCAAATTAGTCGTCTGCGGCTAGAAAATGTATTTGCTGTGTGCGGAAAGTAGAGTTCATCATAGATGACTCAGTTCTTTCAAAAGGTTTTAACACAGACGCGAAAGTAACCAGGAAGGAGATTCTCTTCATTGTCTAGCAAGGTTCCATCTACTGTGATTCAACTAAGTAACCTCCAAGAAGTGACTCATTCACTTCCTCAACCTTGACAGTCTCGAACGGTGTTTTTTTCTTTTGGTGTTTTTATAGACAGGCACAGTCAGAAAGGGGAGTTTGCGCCGTTGTGGGAGTGAACACAGACAACTTTGCTTCCTCTATGATGGTGCCTAATGTGGTGTCCTCAAAGCGTACGTTCAACCAGACAAACACTTCATGCCCCCCCCCCCTTCTGTTCACAGTTTCCTTCCATCTCACCTCTCAGCACCTTCCTCCCACACCGAGCTTGCTGCATCTGTCTGCGGCGCTTTTCTCCAGTACATCGCTCGACAATTGGACTTGTGACAGCCCGCACTTTGTGCCAGTCTTATATGTGTGTTCAAGTGTTCTCACAAGTCAGCAGGAGCTTTTAAAAGGAGCTCCTTAAAGCTTTCTGTCAATGTGATTTTACCCGAGTGAAATTTTTTCTGGCTCCCGTCGGAGCTTCAACGTGAGCACATGGGATTTTTATTTTTTTTTCAGATTCCGGACCGGCAAACTAGACAGGCAGGTCAAGTCGTACGTTTTAGATGCTTTGAGCTTCCAGGAATGTTGTGTTCGAAGAGATAGCAGCAGCAATGTGTGGAGCACAGCGAAAAAAAAAATGGCTGCTGCAGTTTTTGGAATACTATTTAGTCTGTCTTCGTAGAAATGGTGGCCTCGCTGGTGTTTATTTGCGCGACGGGTCTCGATGGTGCGAGAGATACTGTAAATAGTGGCGCTAATGCACTTTTCTTGTCGGCACAAAAACAAGCTGAAGCGACGACAGGCAGGGTGATGTGTTTAACGAGGGAGGGAGGGGGGAGGGCATGGAGAAACATCACCTCTGCACAGATGCCTGATCTCTGTCTCTCTCTTTCTGTTTTTCTCGCTTCTTCCTCTTCCCACCTTCCGTCTGTCACACGCTCACCTTTCTCTCCATCCTCATCGCCATAACGACGAAGCCATAGAGAAAAACGGCGGCCGAAATGTGCAAAATGACGACCAACTCGTTTTGCTGTCTCCTTAAATGTCAATAATTGACATTTGAAATCGTTTTCTTCCATTGTCGGAGTCTCATGTGACTTTTTGACCGCCGTGAAAAATGTTGTGACTCGCGTCGTGGTGATGCAACCCTGGCGTAACAGCTGCCAAAGTTTCGCAGACGGAATTACAAACACGTAGTCGCAAAGTCCGAAAAGTAAAGACAAAAAAAAAAGTGGCGCCAAAGCACTTTTCTAATACGAAGGGGTCACGGCAGCTAGTCCGATGAGTCAAAGAATGGAGAAGTGCGATGTGAGCATCTCTGCTGCTTTTTTTTTTTTTTTTTTTTTGGCCTAACACTCTCCTTGATGCTCAATTTACCCACCAAGCCCTCCGTCGGGAGGAATCCATGCAGTGACCAAAATGCTGTGACAGCTCAATCGGCCGGAAGGCAGTGCACATTGTAGAACACAAAATAGAGGCCTGCAGCTTTCAAGCTGCATTTACTCGACGTGATTCAAGTGACACAATTGCCATTTTGGTTGGAATATGGGTCGCGGCCAAACCAGGAATAATAATCAAGCCCCTTCCAAATATGGAGGAAAATATATATTGATTAATGCAAATTTTTGAGAGGCTGAGCTGCCCGTTTTATTTTTTATCTGGCATCAGCATGGGGATTTCTGATGAACAAAGCGAACGAACGTTGGATGAAGGGAAAAAAAAATGGCACGCAGAGAGCCGCTGCCCACGGGGAGCGAGCGTTTCCTTTGATGGGACTCGCGTTTTAAGCCCCACAGCCAACACGAGCTTTAACATCTGCTCCTGTCGCACTCGGGGATGAGGTGCACACCGCTGCGCCGTGGTAATCTTCTGCCCACCGCACACACAAACGCGGCCGCGAAAAAAATGGCACCAATCGGTGACAGAGAATCTCCACACCAATCGGTGACAGAGACTCTCCACACTTCGCTTTTTTCGCCGAATGGAGTTTTAAATGATTATCCGTGAGGTGGATATTTTTAACACCCCGTGTTATTTTTCTGGAGAAATGATTCCAACTGTTGGCTGTTCAATATAAACAACAGCAGCGGACAATTTGGAGACACAGCAATTTTCTGCCTTTACAGGGAGTGGAAGAGCTGTAAATAACAGACACAAAGGTGTGAAGTTTAATGCTCACTTGAAAGCATTTTACTCTTCACACCGGGGACCAAGATCATCGAAATATCCGATTTTTTCTATTGTTAGAAAAGAACGCAAGGGCGAATAAATACGGCTGCAAGACGAGGTTTTTATCTGAAAATTGAAAATGCAAAGTAGTGTCCTGTTTGTCCTGAATCAGTCTGGCAAATGGTAAGGCGACGGACGAACGAACGAACGTCGGGAATCATTTGTGATTCGGAGAAAAACAACGCGAGCACCCGAAGAGAGTGCCATCGCAGCAAGTTAGCATCCAAGCAGACAAGTGTGAATTGATGTGTCACCTCTGCGGTGTTAAAGGAGACATAAACCTGGATCCGTCCGTCTCTGTGCCACCGAGCGTGATTCACATCCTAATGGGAGAACTGCCTGACTTTGCCTTTTTTTCCTCAAATGATATGAAAAGCGATACGCTTCCTCGAAGATGTTTTGTTGGGATGGAAAGTGAGCACGTTTTAGTTTTGTCAAAAGCTTCCTAGGGAAAAATAAAGACAGAATAATGGAGCTGGGATTTTTTTTTTTAATGACAGCCACCCACACTGTGGTGACGAAACGTATTTTTGGGGACACATTCGAAGTTATCCCGGGCTTATTATATGCGACAAAATCCATCAGTTAAGGTGAGCTCAGGTAAAGGAGGTTTCCATGGTAACAGCTGTGCTTCAAGCACGGTTGTTTCTGTATCTGACTCACCTTTGGTTGCCACACACCAGCAAAAAAAAGATTTCCAAGAAGGTGACAACCGCTGAAAGGTGATTTATAAAACAACGGCACACGTTCAAACCGGTGACATCGCCCGGAATGATTCACGCAGCTGTAAATTTAATCTAGGCAAGTTCTGGATAGTTTTGCAGAAGAAAAAAAAACGTTTTGCATCGGCGAGTGTGCGCAGATGGCACTCCAGCCAATTAGAGAAGGAAAGCGGAAAGGGAGCCATTAGCGGACAATTAGATGTGATTGCATCAACATTGTTTCTTTGGTGGGCTCCAGCACTGTGTGAAAAGTCCAAATGTTGTGCGCCATGCTTTCTTATTTTTATTCGGCTGCAGCAAAAGAGAACTGGAACAAAAAGGTTAGTTCATTTGGGGTCCCCTTAAAATATTTAGAATTGGTTATATGACTTAATCATAATAGACTGATGTTACCATTACAGTTTTATTTTTGGGGGGAGGTTACAATTAAAAAAATAAAAATAAAATAAAATTCAAATAAAAATTTAATAAATAAATAAAACCCCAATAACCAAAAATATTGCTCATTCCGCATTTGAAAAAAATCTAAAAACTTTTTTTAATACAAGAGTGTATCGATTGTGTTCTTCTGAGGGATGGGCGCAGCATGATAAAATGCAGGAATATTTTAAAATACAAAAACTGTTATTGGAAAAAAAGATAAATGTACCCAGGGGTGTAATTTAAAACGGGCTATCGATTTTACCGAGGTATTATTTACCTTTTATCATTTGCAGCAATTTGTCACCTATATTCAGAGATGTAACCGTACACGTGGCGTGCCTTTATGCACGGATGCGGCTCATCTTCTGTCAGAGTATGAGTTGAACGCGGCGGGGAGCTTCAGCATCAGGGTAAATTTAGGATTCTCACCAAAGGAGCTGCCTGGCTTTCTTTCCTTCCATCTCCACCCTCCCGCTATTTATATCTCTCCTCTTCTCCCTTTCCTGCGCCCTATATCGCCATCACTCCAAGTCTGTCTTCAGTGTGGGTTGCTTCTCAGCGGGGCGCGCTTCAAGTGTTGATTGCGACCATGTCGGGAAATAGCGGGAGATTGGAGGTCGCCCCGTTGATGCGAGCTCACACTCGGGCTGGGCTTGCAAGGACAACAATGACGGCAAGAGTCGGGAAAACAAATGGAAGGATCTCAATTATTCATCCTTAAGCCAGCTCGGAGGAAGCAGGTTGACCCAACGGTCCTGGCCCATGTTTACCATCCTGGACCTTTATCAGCATTTAAAAAAAAAAAGAAATGATTTGAAAGTGTAGAAAAACCTTACATGACCATAAGCTCCCGGGGGGGGGAAAGGAGGACCTGACACAAGAGTCGTTTTGACACACTAGGAACATTAAGCCAAAGGCGGGAACATGAGGTTTGGTTAAATGTCAAGTGACTAAGCAGCCTTTGTGCCGCGTTTATTAAAAACGGGAGCAACTAGAAAAAAAAGGAGTAACAAATCCTCGACTCATGAAGCTTGTTGAACGCACTGCCAATATCCCGCCTCCCTCTTATAGTGAAAGATTAGCTAGTGCAAGCATAAAGGTCAGAATGGTGGAGTCCGTCTTGGCCATGTCAGCCGTGGGATTGGATTGGCCGGCCTTCAAAGGGAAAGATTATCATGGCGCCGGAAGCAAAAAAAAAAAAAAAGTTACCCCGAACTGACGTCCCAGTTCCCGGCCAAATGACAAATTACAGCTGTGTGTGTGTTTTGCGCCGCATCAAGACTCCTCCAAGCTCTCTCTCTCCATTATCCGGACGAGTGCTTCCATTCTGCCCTGATTCCGCTTCACACGGCATCGCTGCCACCGCGCCGCCTCTCAGCCTCCACGATAAAGACGTCAAAACGTATATGTACACGCCAAGCGGGCGGAAGAAGCCATGCATAGGAGACAAAGATGGACGGGGTGGGTGGATGGTGGAAACCCAACCCGGTGGTGTTTATCCCCGTTTCTCTCCCCTCTGTCAACCACATAGCTTGACCTTTACCCTTTCCAATACAAAAGTTCTTTAGAGATGAGAATCTTCTAATAGATGGAGCGTCATGATGATTTAATCCAACCGAGATTTTCCGCTACCTTCTCCTTCCATCTTATTTTATATGCCGGTGCTTTTCCTTGTGTCAAAATGTCTCCAAGGTAATGAGCCAACCCGGTCATTAACCTTTCAACCACGTTGCTCACCTCATATTTATTGACTCCCAAGGTCACCGTCTGCTAGCTCAATCCCGCCTCGCCTTTTATGACTCAGACTCCCCCCCCCTGAAGATGTGCCGAATATGTAGACGTAAATTAGAAGTAGCCTGGAAGAAAAGTAACTTGGTGGTGGTTGAGTCCAGATCACAAAAGCTGCTGCCTCTTTGAAAAATGAAGAAGGTTCTTTTGAGATGTTGATAAATGTGAAGCCTTAAGTGGTTCTACATTATGCTGTTTTTCCTCGTCTTGTCTCATTGGGACAAGCGAGAGAACGCGAGTAAATATTGATGCTCGTTCTGCTCCCCCTCCAGGCTTGATCCATCTGGATCCATCGTAGCCTCTGGAGAGCAAACAAGCTGGAACATCTCCCCCCTCTCCTCCTCCTCCTCCTCCCTCGCTGTTTTTTCTTCCCGAGCTTTGTCGCTCCGAGTTTTTCGCGACATGCCATCCATCCGGCCGACCTCCTCGAGACGCTCGAGCGTGTTTGTCTTTGCTTTCCCAGTCACAACAACTAAAATATAGATGAACATCCATGAAGCAGAATAGTGGAGATCTTTGAGTGCATGCGGACGAGTGGACCGTATTTCCATGATCAGGGAGGGGGGGAGGGGGGGGGGGGTATCGTGATGGGTGTGATTTAACAAATGTTGTTATCTTAAGTGGGGAGTCATGCATCATTTATTTGTAGCCTAGCTTAGCATCAAAGAGTCCGTCTCACTTCTGCTCAGCATGTCAAATGCTTTTTCAGAATCTAAGCCACGCTTCAGAAAGTTTTTTTTTTTTTTTTCTATCCGGAGCTTCTTGCTCTCCTTCCTCCGTGGCTTTTATTAAACAGAACCCGTTTTTCTTGTCACAGTCCTCCCTCGCTCCATCACTTTTTAATAACCCTCCTATCTTTAATGAGTTCTGTTATGTACACAGGGGGCATCGGCTAGGGGCCAATTTGTGATTTCACATCAGATCAGATCAGAGAAAGCTTTGGAACAGTAAAAAAAAGAAGAAAAGAGGGAGAGAGAGAGAAAAAAACATACATGCACAAAACATCCAGCGTATCGCCTTCTCATCTCGACAGATCGGGGAATAGCAACGTTCCCAGAGATTCCATTTTGGAGTGTTGGGGGGGGCTCTTGTGGTCCATCTAGGGTCAGTTAATGATATACTTCTGGATGGGCTTAATGAAGCTCCCCTGTCCTGTCTCAACGCCATAGTAATTTTAGTAATTGGATGCAAACTGGGTAAGAAAAAAAAAAAACGATTCAGCCTTTTTTCAGACTTTGGAGTTTTCGCTATCTAGTCCAGGTTAAGAGGTAGTTCATTATTTTTTAGCATAATTATATGCAGGATGTCCAGGCAAGAAAAATAGAAAGTTGTATCGGCACTATTCTGCTTTCGTTTGTATATTGATCAAAACGTCTCGAGCTGCTGTTTGGCATCTTGTGTAGGGCAAGGCAAGGACAGGTTTGTTGTCAAGAGCTCGAACCCACGGCGGATGATTAAAGCGTACCACCGATCCATCATGTGCTGCTTCAGAAGGTCCGGGAAGAGTGTGTGTGTGAGTGTGTGTGTGTGAATTTGGGTTCAAAGCTTGTCACAACCGATTATGCCGTTATTAATAGTCATGGGGATTTCCCAAGCCTGGATTGGAGAGATGCAAAATCCAAAGGCGGGATGACTTTTAAAAAAAAATCCATCCATCCATCCATCCATCCATCCATCCATCCATCCATCCATCCATCCATCCATCCATCCATCCATCCATCCATCCATCCATCCATCCATCCATCCATCCATCCATCCATCCATCCATCCATCCATCCATCCATCCATCCATCCATCCATCCATCCATCCATCCATCCATCCATCCATCCATCCATCCATCCATCCATCCATCCATCCATCCATCCATCCATCCATCCATCCATCCATCCATCCATCCATCCATCCATCCATCCATCCATCCATCCATCCATCCATCCATCCATCCATCCATCCATCCATCCATCCATCCATCCATCCATCCATCCATCCATCCATCCATCCATCCATCCATCCATCCATCCATCCATCCTGGACCACTTTGAATGGTCTTCTTTTTTTTTTTATCCGCTTCTAACTGTTAAGTAAATTTTATCGCTGTGTTCTGATGCTTGTGCAATCACAATAAATCCCATTCCATTCCCATTAAGGTTAACTTTACGAGCCATTGTGGCCAGATTTTCAAACAATGCTGGAAACCAACATCCTCACGCTCGTAGTTGACGAGATTTCCTGCCGCTCGTGTGCTGGAGTCTGTCCCAGCTAATTTCACGTCACAATTGCTCGCTAGCCAATCACAGCGCAGGACCAACTCCAGCTTTTCTTTTATTCCCTACGTCCTTCCACCACCACTGTTCCTCTTCATCTATCTTTTTTGGAACATGCTACCCAATCTTTTAGTGAGTCCAAAACTAATTTTGGGCAACATCCCATCCCTGGCATGAGTTGAGAGCCGCCTCTGCCAGGTTGTTAGCCCATCTTACTTCTCATTTCTCTATTTGGGTCACGCCTTGCTTGTGTTGACAGGCTTCTTTCAGGGCGGATAAAAAAAAAAAAGACAACCCGATGATATGTCGAGCGGAATCGCCGGCTGACCGTCGACTTAACCGCCGTGTTTTTATATTATTAGCATCCTCTCGTGATGCCTGATTAAAATGATGCAATGCAGTGAAAGGACCACAAACACTCCAAACATCCGACTAGATATATTATATATAGTTTCACATCAGGGTGTCTTTGTCAGTGTGTGTGTGACATTAGTGTGTGCGCTCTAACGACAGATGAGCGACCCTCTCGGAAAAGGTCAGCGGCACTCGAGGGCTGATTTGGAGAAGCGTCCTCCACTCAGCAACTAATTAAATGTCAACGATTCAGATTGGACACCGAGTCATGCTGGGAAAGGGCCGAAAGGAGAGTTTAGGAGAGCGACAGCGAGATAGAACCAGGGAGTCAACCTTGCTGTAAATGCCAGGTGTTGTCTAAGATTTGATTCGGGCAGCCCGGAATGTCTCTAAAGGTGAACTTTTGGGAAATAAAGCGTTTTATGACGGTCCTCATTCAAAGTGCACGTAGTCGTCATAACCTATGTCACGTTAGTTTATTCCCTCAAATCCTTTCAGCCATTTCAACACTCGTTTGATAAAGAGGAAAGTAGATGAAAGTTCTCCAATAAAATGAAACAAAGTCACTTAATCAAGTCCCCAAACTCATTATCTTATTAATGTAATTAATCCGACACATTCTGCACAACTGAGTATTTTGAAAAATGTGAAGCGAAGCTCGAACATTCCCTCAGGTCTCGTGGAATAATTCAAATGTTTTGGGGGGGGAAGAAAAAAAAAAATGGCGTCGCAGAGGTTAGCCGCTTCTGTTTGCTTTTGGAAACAAGACCATTAGTTGAGGAATTTGGGAACTAAACCGATGGTGTTGAACGCACACGCAGCCTCGTGTGTGTGTGTGAAAAGTATTATGAGAGCAGGGTCATTACATTTTTCCTGAGGGAAGATATTGGAAGCATCTTCCTCCCCATAAAAAGCTGTTGAATAATTCACCATGCCCCAGTTTCTGCCCATTAGCTTGACACACTGCTGGAACTCTCTTGCCGGGGGTAGTTGACAGCTTTCTTACACATAGACGCACACGCATACGAGGTCACACATCTAACCTCGACACACACATTTGAGACCTCCCCTTCCAGTTGTGCAAACAGCCTGATGATTGTGTCACATCATCACGCCACGTCTTGGCTCGTTGTCAGTGAAAATGAAAGTGTTTCCTCTTATTTTCGTTTTTGAACTCGCTTTGCGTCTTCATCCACCTCCCACCTTTCAACGCCTCTCATTTCCATTCTCAGCTTGTCACTAGGCCTTGTCACTTTCTAAATTTGCTGCCCCCCCCCCCCCCCTCCCTTGCACTGTTCGCTCACCGCTGTCATCTTGATGTCGCAAAAGTATTTTAGAGCTTGTTGCTTCGACTTGACTTGCAGGTTTTCTATTCAACTGTGCAGAAAAAGCAAAATATTGATTTTCTTCAACTAGAACAGTCTATTAAAAAGCAAGGGTGTGTAAACTTTTGCAACCACATCATCTACAGGCCGCGAAATAGTCCCAATTTTTTTTTTATCTATTTTTTGTGGCATTTAAACAGGGGTGTGTAAAATTTGTATATACACCGAAATTTTTTTTTTGAATTATCAATACTCAAATGACTACAAAAGCAAAACATGTTCATTCGAAACTATTTTGCAATCACAGAGAAAATGTCAAAAGATTGAGAGCGAGCTCCAGGTTTGCCTCAGAGGAAAGCTGCGACATAAACATTTAATTTGGGCTCCTCTTGAGCCTTTCATTTTTCATACAGCAGCACTTGAGCGCGTAGGACTGACTGGTGTTGTTTCAGTGGGCTCGATATTCCGCCAGCGCTTAAGTGAAACACAAGTGATGGAGGTCAATACGGCTTCCTGGAATGGCCTGTTCAAATATTGAGCTGTGCTTAAAGTTTCAAGTCCATCTCGCGCCAGCCTTCCTTCCCTCTTGTGATACAATCTCGCATATTCCAAGCCAATAATTCATGTGCGTGGATGGGAATGTTTCATCTGCCTGAGGCTAAATTAACCTGAATTAATGATAAGCAGACGACAGACACTTTTCTATTTCAGGCCAGCCTTGAGAAACGACATTTTAGACTTTCCAAGTCAAATTAATCAAAGTATCCTACCTAACCTTTTTTTCCCAGTTGCTAACCAAAACAGCAGTACCTAAAAGTCTCTGTGTAGTTTTATTGATTAAATGTGCCGCTCTCTTTTGCACACGACTTTATATTTCAGTCTGCTGTCATATTGCCAGAAGAACAGCTGCTAGATTATAAAAACAGAACAGTAAAACTCCCTTTTTTTTTTTTTTTAACACAAAAGTTCCGGAATATTTGCATTTCAAAGCTGTAGTAATCCTTTAAAGCCGAACCGCTGCGACACAGCCACTCATTATTACTAGCTGGGATAATAATACATACAAATCTTGCATAGCGTTGTGAAGTATATTTCAATAAATAACAAAGAGTCGTCGGAAAATTTGAAATAAATAAATCACAATGCGGGAAGTGGATGTGGAATTCGACAAGCAGGTTTCGGCGTTGAAACTGGAAATCGAAATATTTCACAGTGTGTAAATCGGTGATACACCCACCGGACACTTGATTAGGTACCGCTTGCCTTCCGGGCATTTCAAATCAATGTTCCGATTCCCCTCCGCAAGAAGTGCTGACGCTCTGGAGTTTTCTCTCCGTTTAACCGGTAACGTGTCCCACCATTTTTTTTGGTTGCTTCAAAGCGTGCAGTCTCGTTATCATTTTCGTGCAGACCTCGAAAACGGCGGCGTGACTTCAAAGGGAATCGGGAAAAAAGTGTACCAAAACGTATTTATTCGACAAATGTAGCTTTCAACCTCGGCGGTCACTACATTAGGCACACCTCGCATACATTAACTCTTAATTGTAATTGCTATTTTGAAATTACAATTACGGTTTGAGCTCAGCTTCAGAGGTCGACACTCTCGGCACAACACGACGAGCCGTCAACACGCCGGTTTTCACATGCATGTATTCGCTCAGAAGTCAACCAAAGGGAGCCGCTGCACTGGCGAGCGGCGATATCTGGGAAAAGGTGGCATCCCATTTCATCCTTTATGGATCAAAAGCAACACATCAGGAATTTAGATGGCCGACGTCGCTCCAAAATAACACAGATCAAAGTATCGCTGACCCTTGCTAGCTCGTTGTATTGCTCATTGGCAAGCATTGGTGGCTCTCAACTATCCAGAGGGGGTGCGTTTGATTTATTTTTCCAGGCTTGGGTATGAGCTGGGCCACCCGGCACCCTAATGAGGACTCCAGAAAATGCACCGATGGAGTTTTTTTGTCCAAGAGCCTTCACGCCGCAGTGCAATAAGTGCGTGCAAGGAGTCCGGGGCTCATTACGCAGTGAAGGTGAGAGGCGCCCTGCTTGATGGTGCCAAAGGAGTTGAAGCTTTGTCCTTCCTCCCACACCCTCCACGCCACCCTGCCTCTTTCTCCCTTGATACCCCGCCAGTGTTCCCTCTAATAAGCCCCCCCCCGTTCTTAAACTCGCTCACGTGTCTGTTTGCGTGTGTAACATCCATCCATAACAACATCATTATCAGCTTTTGTTTGAAGCCTCAACTCTTTCTCTCTCTCCTTCGCCGGCCCTCGTCTCTTCTGTCTCCTCTGCTGGCACTTGGCAGGCTCGCCGCAGATGAAGAGAGGCAGAGGAGGGAGGATGTGGAGGGAAGGAACCATGTTGGCTTCATTTGCATATCTGACACATGGTGAGGGCTGGAGATTGGGTACTGGAGCAGATGTCAATTTACATATTCAACATTGGTCCATTGCCGCCGTAGGTTGTGTGTGCGTGCGGAGGGACGGAGGGATGTCATGGATGTGACAAAGACACGGCTGGAGGTGAGCCGTATGCAAATGGCACCGAGGTGGAATCATAACAACGAGTTGAGCGCTATAGAAAATGGATGGAATTTTTTTTTTTCTTCTTCAAAGTCCCCCCCCAAAATCTGTGTGGCAATATTGGTGCAGTTAATGAGAGTAAACATGTCCTGCTGCTCGGCGAGGCGCTAATATTTATCTTCCCAAGCTGCCTGAAAGACTTTTTTAAGAAGGTTTTCCATCCTCCAAGCACCGCTTAATAATTTCACAGCGTCTTCCATTTTTCATTTTCAGATGTTTCCGTTCTTTTGATGGCTTCCTAGAAGTAGAACAGGTGGTTTCGGGCAACAGGCAAGTCAGCATTTGAATGCGTGGCGAGGGAGGGGAAAGAAATAGCCATGCTCTGGCGGGAATGGCGTGGAGTGCACTTTGGAGGGATGGGGGAAGCGCTGGGCCGTCCGCATGTTCTATAAGAGTGGCCCCGGCGGAAAATAACATCAGCTGAGTGGGGGGGGCGTGGAATACTGCAAGTCACATGGTCCCCTTTTCATTTATTTAATATCAGCCATATCATCCCAGTGCAGAAGCATTGATTCTATTGTTTGCTCATCTGTTGCCATGACGATTTTTCATTTTCTGACTTCCATAAGAGTTGAAAATCATTTTGTTGTTATGAGCCTTTTGGTATTTTAGTTGATTTATTGGACATTGTCTAATAAAGAGCAATTATTTTGGAATAAGGTTCAAACCCAGAATCTTTTATTGGTGCAGCAGGCATGCTAACCGCTAGCTTTAAACTCAAGTGGAATGTCTGGAGTCTGTTTTTTGTCTATTTGCCAGCTTCTTTCTTCCTCTCCTTTTGCTTCTCTGTCCTTTTCTTGTCCATCGTTCTGCTTCAGACCCGGTCCACTAGCACATGCACTCAATATGCTATCGATTGGTTTGCCTCTGTGTTCTCTGACCTTGCTGTAATAGTGCCAGAGAGGTCGCCGCAGATGGATTTTTCTGAAAAAGACACTGTCATGTTCGCTAATCTATGATTGCAGCTTGCCTATTAACAACCAAAGCCCCTCCCCACCCCACCCCACCCCACCCCATTTAGCAACTATGCACGGCCCTGGAATGCAAAAGAAACTTGCACGTGTGTGTGTTTTTTTATTTTTCTTACTGCTTAGCGAACCGTTTATCCGTTATTCCCTAACGGATTGGCTGTTGAAACAGACACAATCCTTGGCCACCCAGAAAAGCTCTGCATCACACCAGCCCCTCCCTCCCCTGACACCCCCCACCCCCCTGAGGAATTTGTCCTCCACAGATGGTAGAAAAATCATTGCTACCATAGTGACACCCTCATGAAACTTCCAGCCCCCTCCCTTACTCATCACTATCTCCCAATCTCACCTCCCTCTTCATCCCTTTTTTTTTTTTTTTTTTATCTCCCGCTCGTTGCCACCTTTTTGTTCTCCAGTGTCCTTATCGACATAAACCCAACATCTCAAACTTTTGTCCTTCGCTCTCTTCACTGGCTCCTTTCATCAGGAGTTTCTTACTTTGCCTTGAGGTCGGGCAACTCTACTTAAACCCCCCCGCCCCTCCTCCTGCTCCATCTTCCCCAGCACACGTCTTGCCCGAGCCTCTTTTGAGCACAGTGCTGTCACCAAGCCTCTCAGGGAGTACTAATGGAAGGAAGCATGAGCAGACATGCCACTTAAAGCCACTCTTTTTCAAACGGGAACATGCTCTTATTTCCACGCATCACCTCGCTCAGATTTACATTATGCATCTCGGACCAAACCACTCGCACGGGGCCGCTATAAGAATGCTACAAACCCAGGGCTGCAAAAATACATGGATGGATTTTTTTTTTACAGTTAATAAAGCTTGTCATTATAAACCTGGAAAAAGTTCCAACACGTATTTGTCTTTAAGCCGCTTAAAATGTCATTCCACGCGACTAAATATAATTTAAATTAGCACGGCTGCCTCTCATCTCTTCCCAATATGGTGAGTCACAAAAATATACAATTTCGGGGGCGCCATAATGACATTGTAAGAAATTACTGTGACTGAATTGGATGAAGGTTTCTTCTCTGTTAGTTGGAGTTTCCGCCAGCGGGCCTCTTGTCGGCCATTGTGGCTTTTCCTCGGAATTGCTTTCTCCAGGCAAGTGTTCCACATCCAGACTCACGTCGTTTTGCTCCATGTGGAACGCATGACATACTGATGCATTTCCACCCTTTCTATCTCCACGTCCCCATGAGGCCAAACATGTCTGCAGGTTCCAATCTCACAACCCTCCAGGCTATAAAAGGCGGCATATAGATATGAAAGCAAGTGGCTGCTTTTATTCATACGAGCGCTCGCTACAAATGGATTCCGATAAATGAGTTACGCCGGGACAGCTGGCGAGGGAGTGCGCGCCAGCGTTGGCGCCGCGTTCACCTGGCAGCGTGATGATGTCCGCATGAACGCACCGCCAGGCAAGGTGAGGACGGGGACATATTAAGGAGGACCTAGACAAATCTTGATGACATTAGAGCCAAGGGAAAGATGGCCGCCGCCGCCATTACGCCAAAAATACAATCTCGGTTTCATGCGTTAGTATCGATAAGTCACATTTATGTTTTGCGGTATGCAACACGGTGAGGTTTTATCTCATCTTAATCAAGGCTGTTAATTAACCCGACGCACGTCCAAAGCAGCGGCAGCTTCTCCCGAGTCTCGTTAGCGCCGCAATTAGCCGATGGGGTAAGTCATAAACAAATGAGGGGCACGATTTCCTGCCATCCTGAATATAAATGATTATAAATGAAATTAAAAATTATATAAAGATTAAAAAATGAAATTGAAAATAACTATTTAATTGGATTATTGATAAAAGTAGAATACTACTAATTAATCATTGCTATGCTAGTCACTTCTGTTATTAAATTACTACTGCATGATTTCCTGCCATCCTGAATATAAATGATTATAAATTAAATTAAAAATTATATCAAAATTTAAAAATTAAATTAAAAATAACTTCAATTGGATTATTGATAAAAGTAGAATACTACTAATTAATCATTGCTATGCTAGTCACTTCTGTTAGCAAAAATTACTACTGCATGAACCAATATTTTTTTTTATTGTCCAGTTCTTTGTTTTCATGGCCAAAAGTGTAAATTATGTCTTGTTGCATTGCCAAAGGGCTCTAAATACAATATTTATGTCTTTTTTTTTTTTTCATCATCCCATTGAGAGGTTTTCACTTGTAAATTATCCATATGTACCATACGATCCAGCTTAGCGGACATTAATGACCAAGCTTTTTATTACGATCGTAATGAGTCTGTTCAAAGCATGGCTGTTCACAGCTCACAAATGTAATCACAACTGCCTTTCTTCTCCCAAGCGTACCTTTTAAGCTATTTCACTGGAATTATTCGATATGAATATTTTAAAGGCCTCTGTCTTCAACTTCACTTTCGAGTTCAATGTAATAGGGAAGCGTGATGTATTTTTATGCTCGTTAGTATAATGAGCCATTGTGGCCGTCGAGACCCGAAAACGTTTAATGATGGGATGTCCTGAATGACCCCTAATTGAATTTTGGGGAGCATTTATAACCCTTTGGGTGGTGCAATGATTTATACAAAGGAGCCGCATCAATAACGTAGAAATGAAGAAGTTTGCCAAGTGAAAGACTTTGTGTCTCTTCCCGAAACAAAAAAAAAAAAAAAGACTTAATCACGCACAAAATTAAAAGGGTATGAAGAAAGGAGCATTTCTTTTACAAGTACCCCGCTTTAATTAATCTCATCTCAGTCTTGGTGGAATTAAATATTTCATTAGAGAAAATAAAAATGATGAATAGACATTCTTTAATTGACTTCAAACGGAATTGAGTTACCAGGCGTCCGCTCCCACCGTGGTGGCGGCGGCGGCGTCCTCATGAGAAGATAAAGTCAACAAAAACGACTTTCCTCATGAAAGGACCTTTAATGATGAGTAGGGCGTGCAGAGAAAGATGCCGGGTTTGATGCTTCATTTTCATCCAAACGTTTTCCGCCGAATGTCAGATCGGTTGACGTTGCGCAACTTGAAAAATTCCGTTTTGGGAAATAAATCTCTTTGTGTGACATCACGAAAAGGATTCAAGCAACTTCCATCATTCGATCAATCAGATAATTAAAAGGTGAATCTCAACGGGAGATGTTTTGTGTAGCTTTTTGGTATTTTGCCGGACTAGCACAGATAAAAGGGGGCGTGTGCGCCGTTGTGGGAGAGAGCAGCCGACTTCTGGGCCAATCAAAGCAACTTAAGCTGCTTTGTTTGTGAGGGAGGCCTGAGGGCAGACGCGTGAAGGAATTGCAAGCTAAAGAAGACAAGCTAGCACACACACACGCCGAAAGATGCCATCACTTGCTTCCTCACACTCCCTCAGAATGATTAATGTCTTTATGCAGGCACACACTGAGCCTCTGGGAAAAGCAGGCTTGAACACAATTCATTAAATGTGTGTGTGAGTCCTATTGAGGTGATGGGCGGGGCAATGTGTGTGTACAAGCACGTTCCCAAGACGCTGGACATTAAAGGTTGTTTTTAAAATGGTGGAGTGGTGCACAGGCAAGGAGACAGGAAGGAAGTGCAGCGTTGCCTCAGTGATTATGTAATTATTCCATCTGGAGTGCCGTTATTGTTATGATTTAAAAAAAAAAAAAAAAGTGTCTCACCTGAAGCTGACGACCAGGGAGACACAAATCACAATGACAGCAAAGCGAGGAGGGGGTTAAACTCGTATCACATTCTCAGCGTGACTCGCTGGAGGCGCCGAGCCCCTCAAACTGATCCGCTGCTTGTCATGCTTGACCCACTGGGCCCGGTGCCGAGTGTGGGTGGTGTACACCTCAGGGGATGGGGGGGGTCGCAACCTATGGCTTGTGGGCCACTTGCAGTGGGAACCCAGAAAGTGTTTTATCTGGCACACCTCAGCTTCTAAATAGTCACACAATGAGTGGAAACTTTGTCCTGCGGTGTTTTTTTCTCTCGCCTGCAAGACGAAGAAAAAAAAATCTTCCATCTTCTCTGCCCGTCCTTGCGAGACGGCGCCGACGCAGATTCCATCTCCTGTACCTATTGTCACTTATCGATGTTGCTCGTGCACAACCCAACGTGACACTTGTTCTTTTTTTCCCTTCTCAAGGGTGATGGAATGATTTGACGGGGGAGAGCAGGCACTCCCCGTGGCATCGAGAAGTCAAGGTAAGGCACTTTTATTTATATAGCACCTTTTCTCACTGGTAAATGAAAAACCGACAAAAGGAGCTTACTAAGAATTGTTAAAAAGACTTTTAAAAGTAAACGACTAAAAGGTAGCTTTCTAAAACGAGACAGGGAAATTTATTTTTTATCATTTAAAAGCCTCATCAACTCCCCTCCATTTTGTTTTTGCCCTCTAAGCCCCCAGATGCTGGAGTACTCCCAATCCGCCATTTTTCATCAGAGCACGCCTCTGATGCCCCCCCCCCTAAAAAAAAAGTGTTTCAAGCTCAAGTGCGTGCTCAAAGTCATGTCCTCATTAAGTCAACAGCCGCCCAAAAAGTGGAGAGAGGTACAGAGAACAACCCTCTTGTGGCTCCACTCATGCCGCCACTTGGCCACGCTGCTCAGATCTGCAGACGGGCTCGGCGACAAAGGAATGCTAATGAACGAGGGATTTCATTCATTTATCGAGCGTTTTTTTTTTTTTTTTACACGGATGCTGCTCGTCTTTGAGCTGTCACCGGTTGCCACCGACGTGTTTATGGAGCTAAAAACTTCCCAACCCTGCCGTGCTTTAATGGAAGCACGTTTCATGCAAATGAAGCAAACGGCGCGAGGGAGACGAGAACAAATGAATGTTATTAGCGCGGCGAGAGAAGACCGAGATTAGCACTCGGGCCGGATGGCCGTCTCGTGGCGCTCTCCAATGCCCACTACGGGCAAATGAATGTGCCACATAATTGCCTCTGCTAAGAACTTCCAAGAAGGAGAGCGCCGTGTTCTCGCTAATGACCGTAATCAATCATTTATCATTTAGTCGACTTTTACTAAAGAAGCTTCGGCCGCCGAAACAATGCAAGAAGTGTGTATGCAAAGCCGGCGCTCTTTTTCCAGATCGATTCCACTTAGGCTTCGGCGTGTTTTACAAAGACGACGGGGAGGGCGGAGGGGGGGGGGGGATTGTCTTCCAACTCCGTGTGTACACAGTCGAATGTTCCGAGCCTCCATTTGAATTCTGCAAAGCAACGCTGGAGCTCTTGTGTAATAAATTCCGGATTACCAAAGTGGTGTTCCGGAATCTTGTCTCAAGAAATGCCAGATGAAGGCCAAACCAAAAACATGGACGTTGTTAGCAAACCTTATAACCCGTAAACAAGTGGAAGCCAAACAATGGCAGGAAATAGGACACGAACATATGTTGCTGCTGAGGATTAATAATTAAATAGCCTTTTTTCATTGGAGCAGTTTGCTAATTAAGTCCCCCCCCCCCCCCCCTCCTCCCCTCCCCTTAAGTATTTACCTTCAAGATATATAGAGTACATTTGTCGGCCATGCATATTTGAATAGACATCGACTCTTTGTACGTTTGCAACGCATTTAAATATGTACGTGTAATTCGACACCTCCGAGGACTCTTTTTGGTTATTGATAGGACCGATTTGTCTCGGAAGTGTCTTTAGTCTCTTTGCGAGACGGCGGCTGCGGATAATGAAATATTTAAATATTAATGCCTTCCAACTTGTTTACCTGCTGTAGTGGCTTTCTCGTTTGCTTCGCCATGATTGTTAATTAGCGCCTTTTTTTCTTGTCATCTGATAAAGTGGGATTTTTTTTTTTTTTCAGAGGTTTTCTTCTTTGGCACCGCATGGCCGCCAGCATCTTTGCAGGCAACATTATTTTCCATTGTCCAGTAATCCGAGGTGGACTGTGCAAAAAGGCACCCTACGTTTTGGAATCAAAGCACGGCAGGAGTTTGAAAATTGCTAATCGATAGCAACATTCGCACAAAAGATCCTAATTTTTTATTTTTTTCTCCCACACTATTTTTATCCCCTCCTGATGACATCGCTCACTTAAGACGGCAAAGCAAGAGGAAGATTTTTTTAAAAATATTTTCTTTTATTTGCACTATAGGTCAATGCGAGAATGAGTATGGAAAGCCTCCCGCGTGTTTAATCGTTTTTACAAAAACAGCACGGCGGAGAATGAGAAACCCAGCTGCGAAATAATGGAAGAGGCCTTCTCAAGATATTTTCAAATCAATGACATAAAAGCGCTGATTGTCTACTAAGTTAGCTTTAGTACCATAACCCATTTAATTTCTAAGCGGTGAACAATAAAAAAAAAAAAAAACGCCAACCTCGAAAGAACACCTGACATTTAAAAAACGTGCCAGCGTATAAATAACACAGGCGTCTTTCAGACTTTTAGATTTAACCTCTGGCAAAAGCGGCAGTAAATGGAAGCAAATGTGCAGTGACACAACGGCGAGAATCAATGTGACTTTTCCGAGCTAAATGGGAGATAATGGTATCACAATGGAGGCGTGGGGAGCTTCAGCCAGGCCTGATTGATCTGTTACAGCAAGAGTCACTTTGGGAGCCGCACCGTGTCCGGCCACATTAGTCTCACAGATGCACCGCACACACATGGCAAAGTGGATTTATTGTATCTAAGAAAATCCAGCAGATCCTCTTCCATCATGCAAAACTGAAGCTCGTCGTAACGTAGCGCTTTGGCGCCAGCCGTTTGAAGGAATGAATGGACGTGTCAGGCCGAATAGGCACAGCTGTGTACCTGAACAGAAGGTCACCGAGGCATCTCCATGAATCTCCTCGGCAGGGTTAGCCGTGATTTATCCACGGCGGCAGAGGCCAGCCGTGAGTGGAGGTCAGATGCATATAGCACACATCACGAAGTAGCCACGCCGCACGCCGCAAATGTTGTTCCCACCCTCAAGGTCATTAGCGACGCCGCCGGCCCTCTTGTTCGTTTATAACGGCGACAAACAGCCAACAAAAAGCTGACAAACTGCCGCCATCCATCTTTGGAAGCGCTCGTTGATTTAAATGAGTGCTAAGCACTTAACAGAGGACACGTTGAGGCTGAGGTGACTCCTTGATGAGGTATCAGCTTGTGTTATTCCACCGGAATTCCCGTCAAGCTATTGTGCTGGACCTGTTTTGGGCTAAGAAAAGGACAAATTAAATAAAACAAGACAGATAAACCGCAGAGGGGCCAACGTGCAGGCAGGAATAAATCAGAGCTCCAGTCGAGCTGATGAGGTGTATTTCACCGGAAAGAAGTAGCCTACTCACACAGCAGCGCCCGGTGGTCATTAATCTCCAGGAGACAAGCCCTCTGTCCTGGACCCTGGTACCTGGCCCAATCCGCCGGCCTACAAGACTAATGGTCTTATCAGTTGTCAGGTGGATTTTTACTCACGGGCAGAATCCAGTTCAGGAGGAAAAATCCTAAATTTGGTTCTTCATATTTGAGATCATAATATTCATCTGAAGTCTCCTTGAGCAAGGGTAAAAGTAGAAATGATAAACGGTATTTAAATCGTATTGGCTTCGACTCCTTGAGTTTAATCTCTTGGATGCTTGACTTTGAGTCGAGCTAAATATGATCAAACCAAATCAAACAGGCCGAGTAAATAAGAATTATCCCCTTCATGCCGGAGGTTAGAACAAACCCAGGTGGGCGTGAGCAAAGCCAGGAACTTCCAAAACCCGACGCGGCTAAATGGAACATTTGCTTTCATCAAATACGTGGGAGAGAAGAGTTGCGCTGGAATGAGTCGCACGCCAAGACGCAGCTGGCGTCCAAGATGAAGTGGCGAGGCAGGTGATGAAGACTGGCAAGCCGTTCTCCGCAAAGAATCCAGCTTGGCAGCCGATACGCGCTGCGGGAAGCCGGCACACTCACCGAAGCTTTCGGTGTGTTCTGTTCTCCGGCGTCCGTGCCAGATGCCAGAGGAGCTTTCCGCCTTCAACCGGCTGAAGACCAAGATAATCCGCCCGAGCCCAACGAGCTGACAAGTTCTTGTTGGCTAATTTC
Source organism: Syngnathus scovelli (assembly GCF_024217435.2). NCBI lineage: Eukaryota > Metazoa > Chordata > Actinopteri > Syngnathiformes > Syngnathidae > Syngnathus > Syngnathus scovelli. Next base: position 3,874,910 of record NC_090865.1, read on the forward strand.
TTAGCAACACTGCATACTTTGTGCAAATAACGCTTGTTCGGTGAAGTGTTGGGAAAGTGAATCCACAAAAGAATTTCATTTTGTCGCTTGGCACCAGCCGGGCAATTTGGCTTCGCTCGGCAGCGAGACCGCAGAGTTAGTTAACCGTGCAGTGGGCTTACAATGCACACTAAAGTTGGCTAATTGAAGTCCAGCGAAACTTGAGCTACTTTATAGTTGCGGGGGGAGAAAAAAAAAAAAAAAAAAAAAAGCCTTTGCTGCTTTTACTGATAACGTGGTGGCTCACACAGAGTCGAATCAATTCCCATTTAAGAACCGGGGATGTGTGTCCAATTTTTCCGTGACAGTGAAGGCATCACGGCATTGTGCTGAGATGAACATGGAGACAAAGACGCTCATTTGATAGACGTTTTAATTCATGGGGTGTCATCAAATGTTGCTTTTCACCAAAATAATGCTGCAATAAAAACTGTAATCATTCCCTCGAGTCATTGAGGATGATGCTAGAAATAAAAACAAAAATGACAGATATGATCCAATTTGTTTTTTTAGCGTTTTAATCAGAAGCAGCTTGTCTGGAGAGTTGCATTTAGTGACAATGCGAGCATTGGATAAATTCAAATAGATCAAATATTGACGCGCAGAAACTTTTAAAGTGAGACGCCATTAACTGGATGGAAGAATAGAATCGTCATCCTTGAAACCCTCCTGTCGTAAAAAAAAAAAAAAAAGAAATAATATCAATCGTAAATCCCGCAGCTGCCCTCCACATATTCAAGACAGCTCGGCTCCTGTCAGTCTTCTCGCAAAAGGCCAAGCAGGATCTAAAGGTTAGAGAAGCGGGATTGGCGCTTTGATCCCCAGAACTGGCGAGAAATATATTGACTCATAACTGAAGTGGGGAGGTGGAGGGGCGAGGCGTATCGACTTCTTGTCGTGGAGAAAATATCTGTTAATAATTGGTTTGGAATAAAAAAATTAAAAAAAAGCACAATATAAACCCTCTCTACCAGATTTTTTTTTCGCGGATTCTCAAATATATTCAATTAAATTTAAATATTTTATTTATGTTTTTAGTTTATCTTTTTAGTTTATTTTAATTAAAATTAGAGCAACATCCAGATTTTGCCTCCCACTCCGCCGGGTGTCGCAAACGAAAAGGCGTCGCCCGGCACTTCATCATTTAACATATTTTTCATTTCTTTCACCTTTAGCGCTGCTCGATACGTCTGACAGCTGACCTTTTAGTGCGAGAGAAGAAGAAAGGCCCCAAACTGTAAGCACCCACTCAACCGCTCGCACAGAAGCACACGCGGGCCAAGCGTGTATTCATCTCAGGTCATCGCCGAAAAGCGCTTGGAAAAAAACTGAAGGAAAAAGTTTTGTAAAAAACAGAGCATCTTAGATTGTTCTTAACATTTATACATAAAAACACATTAATTCAAATAATCTGCAGTTAAGCAACTTCCTAACCTTGGCAAGCTTCGTCCTCTTCACGATCCTCATGTGCTTTTCTTGCCAAATTCAAATGAAACGGATCTTTGAAAGTCAGCCAAGTAAACAAAGAGGAATATTTGCATCACCTAGCGTGCACCCCCCCCCCCCCCTTTCTAAAAATCCTGCAGAGGAGTACATTAAGTCGTACAAACACCTTGAGTGTCAGCCTTGGCGGTGGAAGGCGGAAAGATGGATGGTCTTTAACCTTGGACGCTCAGGCACTGATAAATGACCGGCTCATTTTTCGCACACACACACACACACGTGCACCTTTGCAAAAATACCCGCTGTTAAAAGCACATCAATTTCCACATACAGTATACGGACTCGCAAGGACACACACACACCAGCCACTCCTCCGTTGCCACGGGATACCCCAACCGATTCTTTTACAGTAGGTCAAAGCACATGGACAAAAATGGCGCATTGTCATTCAAATTATTAGAAACACACGTCTTATCTCAACTTTTAAAGGTGCTGGCATTTCTCTGTCGCCATCTACTGGGATCTGTTTGTCATGACGGCACGTTACAAACCACAAGAGATGGGATTCCAGTCGATCCATACAAATGTGATTTTTTTTTTTTTTTTTTTATTGGCCGCCATTGCAGGAATGTAATTGTGCAGGTGTCCCTAATGTAGTGTCCCGCTGAGTGTAAACTGACATAATGCTTTTAGTCACTGTGGTGTGTATTTATTTACAGCCCAGTGTGTGCAAGTACTGTATTACCCCCCCCCCCCCCTCCACACACACACACTTGCCAACACCACACAGCCGGCGGCCTCGCTATGCTTAGTTAGCATAATGACACATCGGAGAGCCATCAACTGTCCGCAAAGATAAACACTAGTGACTGGAGGCTCCATTACTCGCAGTCATGCCTGGAGGAACACATTGTAGATGCTCCATCATTAAACCAGCCATATTAAGATGGAGGGAGGGGGAGGAGTGGGGGTGATCGGCAAGTGAAAACATCCTCGCCGGATGATGTCATTTGCTTGTAGTGCATCGGAGGCCAGGTCATGTTTAATATTCGGGATGAAGAAGAGTGTGAAATGCCAAGTGGGGTTGACTCACTTGCAACTAGTTCATTTCGGTAGTTGGTTCGGTCGATTCGACAGAATTCAGCACCATCAGTTCATCGAGTTTACCGCTGGGAAAGGATGACGGCACGCCGGACAGTTTAATGACATCCATTTGATTAAAAATGAATTTTATTGAGCGTAATCACTTTGAAATACTCTCCATCAAAATATTTTCCAGTTAATCGGGTTGACACGCTTCTTTTTTTCGATATCCCTTTGACAGCTCATTTGAACGGCAAAAATATTCTGTTGTTGACTGTCGTGAAAGACGAGCCGGCAAAAGTCGTTTTGTAACGTGGCGCCGTAATCCTATTTCACACTCAACCCTCACAAATGTATGACCTTTATTCTAACAAGCCATTCTTGCCAATTGGACCTCCGAGTCCGCCCTCGCGTTGGCATACAAAAACTCTACAGCCGTTGGCTCCTCTAAATGACTGTCGTGAGTCACGGCGTACATTTAAATGTTAAATACCAAGATGGAGGTCACGAGCCATTTGCTAACACATTAGCGCCAAATGGTTCTTTTCTTAATGACCCCGCCGGTTGCTTTCTATTCTCTCCCGGGGTAAGTTCTTGAGCGATGAATTCTACGACGGTCTGGAAATGATTCACTTGAACTGAGACTCGGAGAAGTGTATTCCAGAATCCCCCCCTTGAAGTCGTACCTGTTCCTGCTGTAATTGGCTTCTGCCTTTCTCACTTGGGACCTTTTTAACGGCGGCTTCGGAGGCGCTCTTTGAAGTCGCTGACACCTGCTGTCGGAAAAGTTACCAAATGATGTTCGTAGTGTCAAACTCAAATCCGAAATTGAGCTTGTACCGTTTGTGATGACTTTGCACGTCTGCCGCCGGCAGGCTCCGAAGGGTTTGGGAAAGTAAAAAAAAGGTCAGCGGGAGTCCAAGTTGAATTCTCCAGCTAGTCGTTTATGATTCTATATGCAGTAACTGTGGAGTAGTAAAGTCGGCGTTAACGGATTGTGCTGTCTTCTGCTCATATGGAAGCCCCTCCCCTCCCTGTGCAGGAGAAAAAGTGAAAACCATCCTGCTTTTGGAAATCAAACCCCGCAGCCCTACCGTGTCCTTATCAACTCCAATCTTCCCTCCCACCGAATTCACTTTGAATCGGCAACTCGGTGAAATTCTCCAAGGAGTCCGTGCGGGATGTTTTAAATTCATAAAGAGGAACTCTCGGTGCGACTCCCTTTGGGTGTTGCTGAGCAACGCGAGGAGACGACTGTGAGCAAATGTCATCGTAATGATGGTTCACAGACCTTAAAACAGATTTGGAAAGGAACCACGGCAATCAAGTCTAACTCGGTGAACTTCATTTTATTTCTTTTCCCGCCCCTCCAATTTATTCCGCTACTTCAAAAAGTGCAAAACAAAATGGGTGTTTTGTTTGTATGTCAAACGCCAATGGATATTGCTCAAGTCAAAACATTCCGATTCCGACGGCGGGCGTCTATCCTGGAAATATCTCCTGTCTGGTTTTATGGATTCCGAGCGCACGCTTTTAATATCCCCGTGTCACTCAGCTTTAGCGATAGTGGCTATTTGAGGATTAACACCTTCTGACAACGGCAAACATTGCGCTCCCTCTGACGATCCCGCTCGGAATACCGAGCGGCTTTTGTTCGGGGGATGTGCGGAGAAGCCGTTCCGCCCGCTTAGGCAAAGTCCTCTGTCGAGTAAAACCACGCTAACGTCGCCATCTTCATCATCCACCTGTCTGTCGTCTTTCCCGCTCTTTTAAAAATACGCAGGCTGCAATTTGATCCAGCTAGTCCCAGTCCAGATTAGGGCAGTGTCAGAGCAGGATTACTTCGGTAATTCATGTAATGCTGTTTCGCCACGGTTAATTTCCCCGCGGGTGAGTCGAGTTAAGGCACGACTTCCTCAAACTGCAGTCTATCATTTTCTCCTTTCGCCGGTTCTGGGATGCGATACATAAAATGTCTCCGAGATTGAAATACCGATTAGTCGAGAGTTGCCCGGTCGTGGTCAGGAGGCCGAGAAAGAACCGGAAAATCCCTGGTAATTACCCCTCCCTGTGGAAATTAAGCTTGACCTTTTCTAAGCAAGCTGTTCTGCTAATAGAATTCACGGAAGGGATAACTCACTCACTTCGACGTCACATCAGCACGATTTTTTTTCATCCCACAACAAACTTGAATATGAATTTTTTAGCAGGTGGCCTCATCCGTTCTCATTTCTTAACACGCAGCTATTGTATTTTTAATTGGACGTCGCAAAGTGTCAAAAATTAATAGTTAAATGCGAAAAAAAAAAAAGCAGATAGGGTTATAAATCTCAATAAACGTGTGGAAGTAGCGTCGCCGTGCCGACCTGGCAAAAGGTTTACGGAGTAGTCTTGCCCCAGGCGCCCATAATTCTCCGCTGATTACACTGAAGGCGCTTTAATGGAAGGCCCAATAACCCGGGCACACACACACACACACACACAACACACACACACATGGAAAGCGAGGCTGTCAGATAGAGACAGAAAAGGGAAAGAGAGATTAAATTCTGCAGAGTTTTTTTTTTTTTTCCCTGCGAGATTGCTTCTTAACATCCTCGACTCCCTCCGCGTGCCCTATTAGTGCGGAGAGAAGACAAAAGTTCCACCCAGAAAGGGGAAAAAAAAAAAAACTATTCAGGGGAGATAGTTAGCAAGGTTATTAATCCATTAATCCTTGTTTGACATTTGCCAATGCATCACGGTTGATTGCTTTGAGGTTCTGTGAGCAGAGAGAATTTTTTTTTTGTCTTCTTTCTGCTGCAAGTGTAAGAATACACACAGCAGCTGGTGTGTGTAAACTTTTTATTGTGATGTGCGTATTATACGTCGTTAGCTTAATAGCAGGATTTTTGTATAGTTGTGTTCACAGGTACGTACTTTGTGTACTCTCCGCATTACCCATCAATATTTTACGAGCACTCGCATCAATATTTGAAAAGACAACCGTACATGCAGTGTTTTCCTTTTCCTGTCCACGTCGACTCTCCGCATTTGCTCGACACCCCCCCCCCCCACCCCTCCCTCATGCAAGCGTGATTTGTTTGTCACAGCCTGCCGCAAAGTAATGACGTTGGCGCACAAACACGAGATGCCGTAAAAACCAACGCGCAATAAATAAGGCAACCTTTTGAATAAGGCCGAGACGAGACGCCGAGCCGCCGGGGGCCACGTTACTTCTTTTGGCTCGGCGCCGTTCGTCTCTGTCCTTCAATTTGACCTCGTCTTGTTAGACGGATAAAATCATCACCGTCGTCGGTGACTCTTCTCAGAAATAGAAAATTGAAAGCGGCGCTGTAATCCTCCTCGTGATATTGGATGCCCGACTTGAGCCGGCGGTCAAGCTCATGACTTGAAATCTCTGAACTCACAATCTTGCTCCAGGCTCTTGCGCAATATGAGTATTTTAATCATCGCTGAGATTTAATAATATTCTTAATTGATCCCATCCAATTTTTATTCATAACTGGGGGCATTTAGTCGGTCCCCTGAGGTACGTCTTTACGTGCAATTTTTTTCGTTTGTTTATTCGACTTGGAGTCGGTGGAATAGTTGCACCACTCGGCTCGGGCTTGCTTTTGATCCGCAGCGTTCAAAACATCTCCATGCATTATGTAGAGCCTGTTTGGTGTGTAAACGATGTTTAAGAAAGCTAATAATTGCTCTGTCAGTCTCACACTTCATCATTTATTCATAGTATAGCCACAAATGAGGGAGGGGGCGGGGCGGGTCTAGCTTTTGATTTATTAACCACCTCGACAGGGCTAATTAGGGAACTTTCTGGAATTGCTGCGAAATAGAAAAACAGTTTTGACGCTTCGTATTTTCGCCGCGGCTCATTTGCCGCCACCCAACGTCAGTTTGTCGACGAGTCAACATCAAGACTCGACGCCAATTAGTTCCGATTTTAATCAGCCTGTTTCGGGGTGGTCTTTATTTGTCGGGTGGAGATCGGACGAGGGAAAATGACAGGAGGGAAAAACGTTTCCGGGTGATGTGCGTTTGTCCGCGGCGTGTCGCAGGCGATTACTCGTCTCTCGCGCAATTGCTCGCAGGAAGTTGCTTTCGCTTCAAAGTGAATACATAAATCACAAGCTATTTGTTCGACTCGCATGACGGCCCGTGAAGCCGAGCAGATCAAGCCTGGCTTTCCGCTCGTGTAGCTGCAAATACGCCCAGCTTTGACCTTCCCGCCGCTCCTTGACGAAACGGCAACAACAACTGATAAGCGTCAAAGGTCTATTTTTACTCCAAAAAGATGCCGTTTGCCATAACGCGCCCAAATCTGTCATCGGCCGCCATCATTAGGCCGCAGCGGGGAGCTTTGCAGATGAAAACCCTCCAAAAGATAATTCACGCTGAGTTTTTCGTTCTTTCTTGCTCACAAAAATAATAATTTCTCGATTAATCTGGGGTTTTTTTTCAATTTTTTAAAATAATCTGAGCAAGAAACAAAATAGCATCAAGGATGAGTATTTTTTTGTTTGATTGAGCGGTTTGCCATGATGCACCCCAACCTGTCATCATCCCGCATCATTAGGCCACAGCGGGGAGTTTTCGCTCCGACAGGAAGAGACGTCGCTCTTGTAAATACACAAAGACAATGTCAGACTGTGTTGACAGATTTTTTTTTTTTCTTCCCCCGTTGTTTGGGAAAGGCAAAATCTGTTAAAAAGTTTGGCGTGTGCAAAGGCTTCCTGTCGCTTGTGTAACTTGTAGCGCTTTTGTTTGCTGACAAGGCGTGTTGATGGAGGCCAAGGTTTTACGATTGTATTGACAAGCTCGAGGCGTCAATCAAGAGCTGCTTTTGTGCAGCGAGACAAACACCTGCGACAGTCGAGGCGGATGGGAAGAAGACGGAAAAGCCACGTAAGGATTAAAAAACAATAAAATTGCATCTCAGCAGGAGGGATTTTTCGTAGCGGCTAATTAATTTTTGGAAACAAGCGCAACATCGTCACAAATACGATGGCTCCTCTGGCGGATCACGCCCTTCCACGATCCGAGCTCGTCTGAGCGATTACGTGATTAATCAAGCAAAGGCAGGCCCTAATGATCGCGGCCCGCCGCCACCGCCGCCATGTTTTACGCCGCTAATGAACAATTCATTTGGGCGCGTTTACGACGGCAATTGAGAAATCTTCCCCTTGAGTTGAGACGCAAAGTGAGCTATCTTATCGTGTGTGTGTGTGTGTGTGTTGTTACGACCAACAAATTTGTTCGAAACATTCCGTTTGACTTCAATTCTACCAAACTGAGGGCTTAAATCTTTACGGTTGTCATGGCAACCGCTTACTGTAGTGCAGCAGAGGATTCTTTTCTGTGCAGACAATGCAAGGTACGGACTTTTTTTTTTTTTTTTGCACACGTCGCAGAGGTTTCAAAGTCAACGGGTGCAGACAAAGATGTTTTTTGACGCTGGGAGAATTTTTCGTTTTTGTGCAGACACGTGGTCTTGTTTTTCCCCGCATCTTTTCATCCCGCCGACCTCTTGAAGGGGGTTGCACAGAGCGCTGTGAAGCGTGTGAGTGATGAGGGAGCTAAGTGGCAGAGATGCTTCGGAAGTGGTCACTCGGCGCCGGGACGACGCTGCGTTTGTTGCGGCGGGGGGGGGGACTCGGAAAAGTGTGGGCGGGAAGACGAGAAAGCAAAGGTGACAGATGTCAACAAAGTGACGGCGACGAGCGTGACGAGTGTCAGAGGCGCAATGTCAAGTGGTTCTTCCACTTCAAGCCGGCCGTATCTTCAAAACGTCTTTTAATTTCATCGAGCAAAACTCATTGAAATCCTTTTTTTTTTTTTTTTGCCACCTGTGCTGAAAGACAATCAGGAAGTTCAGACGAGCTACGTTCCGATTGTGCTGAGGCGGGATAATCGTTATCGGACTCCCAATTAATCACCGGGAAACCACCGAAGAAGAAAATTTACTTTCGCTTGCTCAGCGAGAAATGAAGTATTTTTATGGAGTCATTTATCAAGTTATACATGCGCCACATTATAGCTTTATATTGCAGTTTCATCTTAATGACAGGATACGCACGTGTGTAACGTCGATAGCCAGAACCGGCCGTAAAGCGCTGACACGTCATAAAGGCGGCGTGGAACTTTGTTGACGGCAACAGACTTTCATTATCTTCGAGTCGTAATCCTCTCTTTGTCGATCGATTACGGATGTCCCGCTCCGTATGGAATGTCAAAGCATCCGGAGCAAATGTCAGCGCGAGATGTTATTTGTCTTCCTCTCGTGCAAAACACGCCGGAAATTTCATTTTCCTCCCCACAATAAATGTATGCGCACGTTGTGTAATATGTCTGGGAATGGTCATTTTCTGCCGCCGTAGCGCGAGTCATTTGTCTCCTTTACATTTTTCTGTCTCGGGTGGAAGGAGGAGCACAATGCGGGAGATTAAAAGCTGATGGAGGGCATTTGAGTGAAACCTTTATCTTTTTTTTTTTTTGTCGGGGAGGAGCTTTAGTGCTAACACAGTAGCTTTTCCCAATTGTTTGTACCATTGTGCCAGAATGAAGACGGGTGAAAGTTTTTCCTACTTTCTATCCAGAAATAAACATAAACAGGGTCAAAAAGACATTTGAGAGACCTTTGACCTCTCAGTTGCATCCTGACACCGAATACGACTCACAATGAAAGTTGACAGCGGCCTAAGGGAAAGCGTTCGAGGCGACATCTTCCCGTATCGGCGAATAAAGCAGGCGTAGTTTACGAGTTTTTATTCCCCTTGTGGACGCCGCGCCGCTCATGTGCTTTATGGCTCGACTATGAAATTATACTCGGCTGTTAGACGCCGCCGCCGCGTGTTGCTTGTACGTCTTGCTGACATCACGGGATGGGAAGATTCTTTGGTTCCTTACCGCGGACGGCAAAATGAGAAATCACAGTATAAAGCTATGTATCCAGATTTTTTTGGGTGCGTTCGTTTTAAATCTTCCAGCACCCCATAGAAAAATAAATAAATAAACGGGTCGGGCGCATCAGCACAGGTTCAAAACACGGAATGGACGTCGGTTAAAAGGAGCATCAGCGTGCGGCGAGCCCCCGGGCGGACGCAAACGCGATGGGATCGCTATAGCCACGGAATGCCCGGCGGTACCTCGTAATACCGACGACTTTCCACACTTTTACACACACGCGTGCACCGGCGGGCATTTTGTATTCACAACAACACAAGTTGCCATTTTTGGGCTGCATGTCCACACACGTCGACGGATGGCTTGTGACGGCTCTCTCGGCAACACTTTGCACGGCGGCGAGTCACGAGGGTCAGGGCAGAGCCCCGAGAATCATCTGCTCTTCTGGAGTCCTTTAACTCTTATTGACAAGCTCACGAAACGTTCGCTAGTGGAAACATTGTTACTGTACTTCTGCTGGAGTGGAGTCTTTATGTTGCTACTAAATTGCCCTTTGAGTATGATAATGATTCAGCTGCATGCAATTTAGTAGGGAGGAGAGCATTAATGTGAAATGCTGCCTAGCAGGCAAGCAGATTTTTCAAACACACACACACACACACGTGCGCGCTCACACACATTCACTGACGGCCTCATTCATGCAAATTACCGTTCAGACTTGTCAAGTTGACAGTTCTCACCATGCTTTGGCGAAATGAGCTTAAGTGGATGAGGAACCAAACAGAGAGGATGGGAGGGTGTTTCTTTTGTGTCTCGTAAGAGGTTTTGGAAAGCACAAACACACATGTAAAGTATCAATGGTATCAAGAATAATAAGATTAATAAAAAAAAAAGTCTGATAATTAAAATGACTGGAAAAAAATGGTGTGCCTTTGTTTTAAAACATTGGATTTCAGGAGCTTTGCTGAACCTATGACGTAATATCCACAACAAGCCACTTAAAAAAATAAATAAAAAGAAGCCTTCACTTTGCATTAGCTGTGAACATCTGCTTGAAGAGTGTCCAGGACACATTTCATGGACACAAGTGAAGCCGAACGATTATGCAAATCAGACGCTTGTTGTCGCCGTATTAGTATGGAGGAAACCGGTGTGGCTTGAAACCTACGCACACACCGTTCCTCCGAAGGGACGGGATAATTGGCTGCTGAGCGAAAGCCCCTTTTGGCTCCTCATTAGCGACTATGGACAGCCAGTGTGCGAGTGTGTGTTATTCAATCAAAATGGCTGTCACAGCACACTGGTTAGCATGCTTGATCATCCTAGCTGATGCTTTCCATCAAAGTTGCCTTGTAATTGTTGTATTTTTATGCCACTAAAATCGTTTAATATGGTTTCAACCACACAAAGAACATTCCAGTTTAATAATAATAATATTGCAGTTTGATCATCTGAATTCAGCGGAAATTTTTAAAATCCCAAAAGAGACAAGGAGTTTGATTATCATTTGGATGCAGCCTTGGAATGAGTTTAAAATGCAAACTGAGCATTCGGCTTTGAGACAAACATTTTTTTTTTTAAAGCCCCGGTAGGCTGAAAGGCTTTGTTGGTGAAATGGTGAATAAACGATGTCAAGGTCTGCTCATTAATTCAGTCTGCTTGTGGCAAAGAGTTGCCGTTGCTTCTTGTGGTGTCATTGCGGCAGCTTTGCAATCTTCCACTGCCCCTTGACCTTTCCATTTTGCAATCGTGTCCTGACTTGAATTGAAATGAATGTACAAGGACTAATATTGTATTGCTAAGAATTTGCTTTTATTCATTTTCTGACATTTTTATCGGAGGGCAATTGGATTTTTGGAAAGTCAGTCGTAGTAGTGAATTATATAATTCTGAAAAAATACGATGACCTCAGCAAAAAAAATAAAAAACGGTGGCGTCGATAGAGTCTTTAAAATCGGACGAGATTGGAATGAAGACACGGAGGGAGATTATCTCGTTTTAAGGCCGTAGCAGACACGGTGAGGGAGGATTACGGCGGGCTTTTGGTTGTATCTCCTGAGAAAGCTTTTCAAAGTAGCTGTTATACAAAACATGGAGAAATATCAAGGAGTCTTTTGTAAAAGTCTTAGCAGCCCACCCCTCGTCTTCGTTTTCTTTGTGCGTCTCACCTCGGCGGCTCGCTGAGGGACGCCAGCCGTCAGGGTTGCTTGTTAGTGTCTGCAAACAAAAAAAGATGTCGCTCAGAAAATGACACAAGACGTGAAACAATCCTTTTTTTTTTTTTTTAAAAAGGAGATTTTATCAGCTTTAAATACATGGTGGTAAATATAGATTTGGAATGACTTTCCGGCAATGAGGAACCAAAGCCCATTACGGAGAGCACATATTAAACTTTTAATAATTCATATTTGAAGATGACATTTTGAATGATTAGTCGAAGCGGAAGAACATTGGCTTCAATACTTATCCTCCATTTTGCTGATTGCGCAAACAGGTATTTTAAAACTCCTCTCTACTTTTTACAGTATGACACAATTCATCCAAAAATCCACCATAACCACAAAATTTGTAATTAATATCAGCTTTAAAACTGTCAGGTAAAAAAAACCCTCAACTGGATTTCTGGCATTATAATGTAATTATTTGCTGTGTTTTTGTGGGCGGCTCACCTGCACCGCCCGGGCGCCTTAGGCACATAAATCTGGTGTTCTATGCAATCCAAAAAAGATGCTATTTGCATGCAGATTGAAAAGACCGGGCTCTGATCTGATCGAATAAAGCTAGCGTAGCAGACCAGACATACATAAATTGATACTATATAACCCCCTCCTCACCCCGCCCCCACCTTTTTCCTTCAAATAGTCCGAGTTCTAAAATGATCCGTAATCAAAAGCGTCATTCCGAGGGTGTTATTTTTCAATGTCCTTCAAGTGTCATTAAAAAATAATGATGACACTGAGAACATGTACTCTCCCTTGCATAATAACACTCATCTTGTGATCCTCGGAGGAAATTGTCAACTCCAGCGAGGGAATTTCAGGGTAAAAGTCACCTTGACTGAGAGAGCTAAAAATAAAATCAAAGGAGACTCAGAAAGGTGCCCTGTGGAACACCTTTTCTTTCTTTGTATTAAATGACATCCCCGAGAAAGGGAGCTAATGAAGGTGATTTGTTTGTAGCTCCTCTTCCCTCCATTTTGTTTTTGTTTATCGAGCAATGAATGTTCTCCTTGTTTGCGGTGACGGAAGGTTGTGGAATGTTACAATTAGCGCGCGAGTTAGCGGTGACCCCTTGTCTGCCGCCCGTAGCTCAATTTTTTTTTTCTTCTTCACGTCTGCGTCCTTGCTTTCATTCCTTCACAAGCTTAATGATCAGCATCCCATGAAGCAGACTCGCCGTCCGTCTGTCTGCTTTTCATTCCTCATCTCAAGCCTCTAAAGATTTTTTTTTTCTTTAAAGCGCAGGCGATTAAAGAGCATAAACAGAAATACAGAGTTCGGTTTGAGCAAGTATCTCCGAAATCTGTTGGACTTGAGAAGGAATATTCGATCAAACGCTTCGCTATCTTTAATTAAAAAAGAGAAGCTATTATGGCTTCTGGCGAGTAAAGAAGCCGTTGAAGAAATAAAACAATAATGCAGTTCGGCGTGATGATTGTCTATGACTCAATCTCACGTTGCACCTTAAGAAAACAACTTAATAGCCAAGGCGGGGGAGTGCTTTTCAGTACGCTTCTTTAAATCAGCAATCTGAGCACATCTTAATAATTGATGTTTAGGAAGGCACGGCTCACCCCGAGGAAGCCGAAGAGCCCTAATGAAGCGGATGCATAGCAATAGCATAGCAACGCCGAACGAGCGGTTGTTCACTCACGATAAAACATGCATGAAACACGGAGACATAGCCATTTATACGTACAGGCGCTAGTTGATGGATGACCAATTGCTGATCATCTTATTTTTGGAGATTTGGAATGGGACTTAAAAGGGTGCCCTGTTGAACTCCTAATGTAATTAGCATATGACGAAGAAAGAGAAGAGCTGAAAACCTCTTGGAAGCGTTACAAAAACTTCGACAAAGATGAAAAGAAAAACTTGGCCAAACTTTTCTCATCGATGCTGGGAAATATCTAGAGATGTTCTCATAATAACATGCCAACCTTGATGTTATTTTGAGTGAATTGTATTGTCTTGTTTTCAGCAGAACATTTGTCCTCTCCTTTTTGAATACATTTTTATTCATACGAAACAAAAATAAATAAGAAGAAATAAATATTCTGGGATGAATCAAAGCCTTTCTACCTTCAGATAAAAATTTGTTTTGTCTGGATGTATGGAAGCCAAGGAGTTTGCGGTCGATTCCTCGGAGTCTTTTTCATGTACACAACAAGCAGCGGCTTATTGCTGTGTATCTTTTTTTTTTTTTTTTTTCCGTGGTCTTTGCAGTCGTAGCGAGGCCTACAAAAATCACAAAAAGCTTTTTTACAAGCTATGTATATTTTTAGTGATGAATAATCTGAAGGTGATTATTTTGATGAAGGGAAACAGGGGCTTCGGGGACTTGTTTTTTTTTTTTAAATGTATGTTTTAAAATGAGGAAATGAGTTTGAACCACGTGCAACACACCCTCCCCCATCGCCTCCCCCCCCTCCCTCTCCCCGCCTCCCTGTGATTACATTGTAAAATGTTAACAGAAGAACCTGCAATCTTCTCCCCAGTGAACCACTTCTGCTTTCCTTTTCCATTTTTATACTGACTGTAATATACCTCCCCCACCCTTTTACACTCTTCTCGCTCGCCCCTCCCCACACGGAAAAACTCCCTGCGCAAGTCTATGCCTGTCAGGTAAACACAAAAACTGTTGTGTAACAAAATACAGTTTTGTTGAACCAATAAATAATTAATTGAGGGTTAGGGTTAGGGTTAGGGGTTAGGGTTAGGGTTAAGTGCATGACTTTGTGATAAAATTTGCCTAATTCAGTAAAAATAAAACAAAACGTCTTATTTACCTGTAAAATAGAAAATGTAATTTCCCTTTCCGTCACTTTTCTCTACCCCAACTGCCTCATAACACCCACATTGGATCAGCTGCTCTTTGTTGACCCCCCCCCCTCCCTCTTTCATTTTCCTTTTCCATCTTTTTTTTTTTGTCAAGAAGTGGTTGCCGCTTGATAGCTTGTTATCTCAGATCAAAAGGAGCCTCTGATTAAAGCTGGCGTTTTCGCTACGGGTTTCCCCGCTTTTGGCTCATGTCCACTTTCCCGCACCGATGTCGTTCGCCCCTAGAGTACCCTTGCAAGGAGAATTGCTCTTCCATTTTAATATTGGATTGAAGATGCCGACTGAGCGACCTGAGCAGTCTCAGGGGTCACACAAACATCAGTCAGGCCGTAAATCTCAATTTCTCCATTTTGAAAAAAAAAAAAAAACTGTATCTCCTTAGCGAGGGTAGCAATTAGAATTTCAAGGTCTGTCTGAAGGACACTTTGCTTCTCTCTCGGGAAAACCAGAGGTCGACCACCTAACCCGCCAAGAGTCGCTCATTAAACTCACCGCTGGATCCCGCCCCCTGCTGGGTGGCAAAGGAAACATAAGGGCGTCCACTTTCCAACTCAGCCGGTCGCTACATCTCGAGCTAATTCCGTTGGCCTCATTAGCCGTATTAATAAGTCATTCCGCACTCCATCTCCTACAGTATCTCCCCGGTCTATAACTGTACAGACTTTGAATCTTCATCCCGATCAGTGCTGCTAATTGCTTTCCTCTCCGTATAATTCCCCCAAGCCCCCAAAATTGCCGGACACATTGTCACCGGTGGGTCTCTTTGACACGCGGCTGGCGAGAAGCTAAATGGGAAGACTAAATGATACTCCGTGGCCGGGGTGATGATTGGGATGATAATGATAAAGGACACCTCCCTGGTCTAATGGCGTTTGATTTCCCAGTCGGCTATCGAAGGGTGAGTTGGGGGGGGTGGTCGGTATCAGGGTTAGTCATCCAGCGAGAATGACCTTTAATTTCACAACAAGCCCCCCTCCCCCAACATATAGCAGATGCGAGTCCCTCGACAAATCCTCATTAGCTCTCAGAGCCGGGAGCCGACGTGAAACTTTACTTGGAAAGTTTGCAAGGTCAAGTACATTGGAGGGGTTTTAAGTATTTAGAATTTAGAGGAGCTCCACCTCAAAGTTTATCTCTCCAGAGATAATGAGAGTGGAAATCAATACACTGCCTATATTTCACTCACCTGTGGACCGGGACTTATGTTGAAAGCAATTCCAGCTTTCCTTTCTCGCTTGTAAAATAAAACAGGATATTTCCGCACTGTAAAAGATTAATCACCTTCTCGGAAATCGCCGTGACTTTAACTGGCGATGCCGGGGTGCTAAAATTTTTGATTCAATTACGGAGCACTTTGGCATAAAACATGAATCTTTGCGTCAAGGAAAACCGTCTCGTTCTTCCGTCATCTTCTGGGAACATCTTCCAACAATAGGATTCCAGATAAGGAGAACAAAACTGATACAGAGAATCCGCTGATAAACATTCCGCGGTATTCGCAAGGATCGATGCGCGCCGGCTCAATGGCGACAGTTTTTATCTTCTATTCGCAGTTGCCCCTAGTGACCATCAACGCGGCTAGGAAAAAAAAATACTTCGATAAGCCGAGCCTACAAGGGCAGAATGAATTTTAATCACTTAAGAACATGTGTTGTGGCGATACTGTCATGTTCCCGCAGCAGAGCTAGTTAGTACAACAGCGAAATCGTGGAAGCACTCCGCGGGGAGGCCTATACAAATAACACTGTTGTTTATTCATGAGCTCCTCCTGGCGGAGATAGCCCATGCTAATATTTCGTGGAGACTTGCCAAACACGTTTGGGCCACCGGAAAAGTACCGTAAAGTCCTCTCATTAGGACTTCATCATTTCAGTTTTCCCGACAGCCATCAGTTCCTAGTCCAGGTTCTCGGCTTCCTCCGAGGCCTCATCCATCACCACCGAGACAGAAAACTGATTTTAAGTAAGTGGAGACGGAATCTGTTGGACTCGCACCGTTCGTGTCCCTCAAAGTCACTCCGGCTTGTTTTGTTATATCCAATGTCGGCGCTTAATGCCGTAATTACCATCTCGTATGAATCTATTTGTCTCTCCATTAGGAAGGAGCGAGTAGAAAACAGACTGGATAATGAGAGTGGAGCCCATTAAAAAAAAAAGCTTGAAGCTTCTACCATGATAAATTATACAGCCCAAGTAAGACATACTTAAAATCTGGCTCCTGCTCGCCGCTCATTACAACCAGTACACTTCGGCATATAATGCATGCTTAATGGGAGGTCTGGGACTTCCTTGAGAGGCTGGATTTATGTTTTCACTTTTGAAAGTAGCATCATGAAAAAAAAAAAATACACACAATTGGATGTAAATGCTTTTAGTCGACCTGGATTCATTCATCACACGTGGCGGAATATCAATTTTGCAGCTCGACTCGGTTGCCGAGGAGCCGAAGGGATGTTCAGTCGAAGCGACGCTCGCATTGTTTCGATACGATGAGACAAATGAAGAAGAATGAGCCTCTGATCAAATATTATTAGGACGCTTGCGGGAGAAATGTACCAATTGCGGACGGCGGTACAGTTTAGGGGTCGAGAGTCGCTGAGGCCGATTCGATATTTCATTAGATTCGGTGTGAATAGGTTGAGCGCACCTATCTGGACAATATGTCGGAGTTCGTGCGAGTAAAAAAAAAAAGAATGCCCGGCGCTTCTTTCTAATATTAAGTATTGATTGGGAGGGATTGATCCGAACAGAGGCTTATTAAAAGTGCATTGGGGAGCGAGATGTTCAAGCTGTGATGAAAGAAAAAGAATCAGAATTAAGAAAGAGGGAAAAAATGTGTGAGGGGGGCAAAGGTTGGGATTTTTTTTTTTTTTTCTATAGGTGAGGACAAAGAGGAAGAAAACGAGCCGCGATGCAGAAAGGAGGTGACACTAATTGGGCTTGTTGGCAGTTGGAAACGGGTCGTCATGTTTAAGTAGAGCTCACACGTTTAAAAAAAAAAAAAAAAAAAGTGCTAAACTACATTTGTGTGTATTTTTACATTGTTCCGGCATTATTCAACGTGTTAACTGTTTCCAAGGCTTTTCCGCAACGAGGCTTTGATAAAGCTGTCATGAGCATCCTCGTCATGACAAAATGAGAAGCTTCCGGCGTGTTTTGTCCGCTGGACCACCTGGCGAAGAATATTATTTATGATTTCCAGCTGCTGACATGGTCCCTGAAGCAAGCACACAAATGTGAGCGGGCTGTTCACGGCTAATAGATTTTTTTTTTTTTGAAGACAACATTTGTCTTGTTTTTTTCTTTTTGCGCAAATACTTTTTGAGCGAACGGAATAAATGCGTTTTAGTCGTATTTGTGCTTGATCCATGGAAGTGTTTTGTATGTGCTCCGCCGAGGTTCGGCAGCCTTGGGGGAGCAGACCCCGCTATGCGGGTCAGGGCGGTTGTGTGATCAGAATGGAGAGTTAAAATATAAACACATGTTCCTGAGGGAGAGATTGTGAATAATTCACGATTTATACCGGCTAGGGGGTCTCGCTTGCCACAAAGGCTCGATGTAAAGATTCACGCGGACCAAGGCTGGATACATCCACATGCATTTTGCGATTGCATCATTCGCAAGTTCCGGAAGGCATCATACTAAAGAGTCGTTCGTCTTACTGACGAACAAACAATGCGTCTTGATGATTAAATCAAGAAGTCCAAGGAGAAAAGCGTCTTGTCTACTGTGTACAATTCATCAGGCTTGATGTATTTGATCATCATATTCAGCATGCGTCGCTTTGTTTTCATAAATGGCGGCGGATTTAAACGCCTGTCTCTTTAGCCCGAGAGAAATGGATGGAGAAAGACGCAGCTGAAGGAGGATAAGAAAGAGATGCATGGACAGACATGTGTGAAGTGGCATAAGTCATTCCTGATGGAGACTGATGGGAGGGGCCGAGGAAGCCCGTTAAGATAGATGGAGAAGGGAGTCGGGGGGAAGTGAATCAGTGCTCGGGAGAAATGATGAACACCGTGAGAGCCTCCGTTCCAAAATGGAGGGATTGATGGGGGAAGAGTGAGATAATTAGTTTGGGCCTCCTTAGTTACTGTTGCTAAGTTTGTGGAATTCTTCTGATGTCCATGAAATTGGATCAAAACTTGGAATGTCAAAAGAGCAACACAAAAAAAAATTCACCGCCCACGCTCGTCGTTATTTTTTCCGATTTTTTGTTTTTGTTTTAGCAGATCAGCATCTTTCCATTTCAAATTAGAAAAAGGAGGTTGCACATCTCTCAGGGTTGGAAACAAGGAGACAGCAGCAAGTGATTTTCTGTGATTTGTTTCCACTGTCTCTTCCGGAATCCGCTTTCCAATTCTTAACTTTTTTTACCAACTTCTTTTTTGCTGAACTTTCTCGCTGTAAAAGTCTCTCATCAGTTTCGCCATTAAAATAATATGCTTCAGCGACTGTTCTTTCGCCGCATTTCCTGACACCACTGGGAGGCCATTTCTAACATTTAATTTAAAAAAAAAAAAGACTTATTCCAAACTCTTAGGAAGTTAAAATATTATTCAAGTGCAGCCTTAATATGATTTTTTGGGGGGTGATTTTTTTTTTTGGGTGGGGTCTGTCTGGATGCTGAAGGCAGTTTTTGTGCTTGGATATATTGTCAGCTAAAAAAAAAAAAAAAAAAGTCCAGCTGTAGCGTGAATGTGTGTAATTTAATGTAGATGAAAATAACACGTGCAAATGAAAATGACACCTCTTAACAGATTGCAGCATCACGTGCAAGACTTTAAAAGTATCATATTTCCATATGCAAGTGACGGCGGGGTTTTGTTTTTTGTTCAGATCTCACACTCAAATAAAGAGGTCTCGACATTAAAGTTTGGCGCCTACGGGCTCTTTTGAGGCTTCAGCCTGCCGAGGTGAATAATGGCTTTCTATGAATAGAACACGCCGTTAAAACCTTTTGATCGATGCTTTGACGATTTTTTGTTCTCTTTTTGCAGGGAACGAAAATGCGGAGAGAGCAGGAGGTGAGCCGAGCGAAGAAAGACATCGGAGAGGTGATGAGATTTTGATCAGTCGCTTCTTTCTCTGCATTGGAATTTCCTTATATGAACTGCGAGTGTACCTAATAAAGTGGCATGTGAGTTAATGCAATCTCCTTTTTGTTATTTTCTTTCCAGATGTCCACTCTGACTTACCTTTGTGTGTCTCGCCGTGTGTGTTTTGTGCTCGGTGGCATCCATAATTGATGGGCAGGGCCAGAGGGCGCGTCTCGGCCCCCGCACACCGTCGCCGTCAGTGTGACGAGGCCACGCGCACGCCGACAACGTGACATGCCACCTCCGCCGCCTCACTCCATCGTCTGCATTCAACACGCACTCCGGCACTTCTGGGACAAGCATGCTCGGAAAGGCAGGTAAGAGAATGGAGATTAGTGTGTGAAAGTTCAAAATTAAAGCAAACTGTAAAGTTGGGGAGCAGTCAGTGTGCTACAAAAAATATTTGGTGGTCAACGCCAATGTCGAGAAGTTGGTGATGTCATTGATATGTTTTTAATACAGGCTTTTTTTTAATGAGCTAATTTTTTTTGTTATATTTTCCCCCACTGTATTTTATTTAAAAAAATTATTTCAGTTTCCGGGATGTCCTTTTTTTTTTTTCGTTTTTTTGCACTCGGTCAAGATCCCAGCACTGAGACATAACTTGTGCTGCGGCGCTGCTTCGAATCATAAAGTCACTGAAGCATGAAAGCATCACTTTAGGGTTTTTTTTTTTTTTTTTTTGCTCTTCTTCACTGTGTCCAAAGGGGATCACTTTTTTTTCTTAAATATTTTCCATCTTCATCTTTTTGTCTTGTCCTGGTGTTCCACCACCACCACCATATGGACGAACAAACCTCAAGTGTTCTCTCAGAGCATGAATTTTACATTAGTGGGTTTATTTAAAAAAAAAAAAAAAAATGGCCGACTACAACACATATATACTTTCAACATGCCCAAATCAACATGACCCATAACTCTGCAGGGGCACAAGCAGCAAGCAAACCGGTCATCAATCTCCTGAATACTGATCAAAACACGGCTTGAATTGACTGACATCAAAGCTCCTCTCTGATGTTTTATTGATCATAAAAAATCTTATGAAATATTTTCCAACATTATTTATTTCTGATGGGACTCGTGAGTGCTTCCACGCAATGTGGCCTGTCTGACATATTGATAAAAGAACACTCCAGGCCTGTAAAGTCAATGTAAAGACCGCTCAATATACAAAGGCCTCGACCCGAGGCACAAAGTGAGAGCGTCTGTGGGACATTATAAAATTGAATTGAGATACTATGCACGTCTCAGCTCCTCAGTAGGCTCCTCTAATATTCATTTTCTTTGCAAAGGATAAAGAATATATGCCAGTTTGCATTGTTATCTTATCTGTTTTGCGCCACTATTTGTGTTCAGTTCTTTAGCCCATCTATGGTGTTTCCCATTATGTGTTAGCATTAAGCTAGTGGATTTTCATGCAATCCATAACCCGTTGGATGAAGATTTCATGAGCTTGACACAGCAGGCCTTGACTCGGTGTTCCAAAATGGGCATTAGTGTGAAGAAACACATCAATAGAAGGAATCCATCTGGGCGCCGCGTTCGATTCCTCCGCTATGCCAATGTGATATTAATGGAGGGTAAACATACCGTACAAACAGGCAGACAGAATCTCACTGCTTTCCTTTATGAAATATTTTTACGGATAAATAGCGTTCCAATAAACATGTCTTCAGATCTTCCTCCAAGCGCATCCTGGATATTACACCTGTCTCTCATGTTTTTTATCACCATGTCACTTTTTTTTTTTCCTCCATGCTTGTCTTCCTTTGACAAAAGGTCATCACGGGAAAAGATGCGACTTCATTGCATAGTGATGATAGACATCGACAAACCGTGAATGTTGCACTTTAAAAAAACAGCATACAAACAAATAATTCCTAACTGCGTCTTTCCATTCAAGCTCTTGTCTAACACACACACACACACACGTACAGAACTCCAGGGGCTCGCTTCCCTGCACCCCTGTAATAGTTTTCCACACTGCAATCTATCCGCTGCCCATCGAGTCAATTGAGTGTATTATATTCGTAATTGGAGGCTATTGATTGACGGGCTTGTGAGCAGCGGGACAAAAAAAAAAAAAAGCTATTTGTACAAAAAGGATTCGGGGATCACAACACACCAACGGTTATTTGGATTCTACGCACACACACGTGCATGCACGCCAAGTTTACGGTGAGGAGCTCAAATGAAGGTTGAGGAAAAGAATGTGCTCAAGGTTATTTGATCAGAGAGGGGAGCGTTTGAGCATACCTCAGAATAAGATGAGGCTTATCAGTATTCATGATGTGGACCGTGGAATTTGTTGGTGAGCAGGCCAGTGTGTGTGTGTGTGTTCTCATAAATAGTGTCATAACTTTACGTAAAACATTTCCGACACCATTCGTGTTGTTAGCCGTCATTAATCAAAATCCGTCATTTATAGGTGTGTGTGCGTGCGTTTCAGTTTGAATTAGTGTCAAATCCTTAACGAAGCGGAGTTGAACGCATTTTTTAAAGTGGCGTTTTAAAATGAAGCCCGAACAAAGTTTGGAAAAAAAATGTGTGTGTCCACCGCACAGCTTTCGCTTTTCTTCCTTTTTATTCAAAAAGTCATCTTGAGGTCACATTGCAAGAATAATAGAAGGTGAAAAACTGGGCTGCTCATTGTCACACCAATGTCACACGCAAGTCAAAGGTGATAAGCCGGCGCCTTTTTAGCCGTTGGGGCTAAATTACCCAGCAGCCCCCGTAAATGTGACCCGGGCTAACCGCGGCCCCTGATGCTTTCCGCCCACTCATGGCCTGACACCTCGGCTTGTTAAGTGCTTGTGTAATTCAGCCAGGGTGCTTTCGAAAAGAACAATTGCTTTCAACTGAGGACTTTCCTGCTAGCTAAACAATCCCTCAAGTTGAATTGTGTTTGCCATTGAGGGGAAAAAAAAAAAAAAAAGACACTTTGTGCTAAGCCATCAAGATGTAAAATAGTCGATAAGTAAGGCAGAGGGGGGACACTAACTCGTTTTCAATGAGCTTGTGTGCTTACTCAGTTTGGGGCGCTGTCCGGTGCTGAAATCATTTTACTTTACGATTTACTGTGACATGAGAAAGAAAAGGAATGACACGCAATTGGCTTTGAAAAGAAATTCACACCTGAGCAGACTTTCATTCATTTTCTGTGATGTTGTTTTGATTGGCCGTCACGCCCGTACAGTGACATCACATGACCATGTGTAAAAAATTTCCCTTTCAGCCTCTTCTGTCACAATAACAACTTGAGTCGTTCGTTCTCCCAGCATCTAGTAGCATCCCGTTCCCGTGGCAGTTACAAAATGTTTTATTAAAGCCCATCGGTTGGAGAAATGTCACGGCTCGCTGCGAAAAAGAGGAACTAAAGATAGATGAAAAATACCAACGAGGGAGGCTTGCGAGAAGTTCCCACAAGTATTCTTTTGCGAGAAATGGCCTGGGCTCGCGAGGCAGATCAGTCGCCTTGATATTTGACGACTAGCGTGTTTTGCTGCAAGGTCTAGTTGGATTTTGAGATGCAATCTGCCTGTCTGTTTGTCTGTCTCGGGAAAGGAAAAGTGCCCCAGTTGCGGAGAAAAAAAGCAAAAAGATGTCAGGCGGATACGCGATCGCAGAGTAGATACGACGGATGGGAGATGAAACGGAGTTAAAATCTCATCTGTCAAAAGTTTGTTTGCGAGATGAAGAAAAAAAAACAGCAGCTGGCTTGTTGCTGCGTGGATAAATTAACCACAAGTTCATATTTTTTGAGGGGGAAAAAAATAATATAAAATTGAAAGATTCTGGCTCAGCTGGGCGCCAAAGTCTCAATGTGACACTTTGGTGTCCCACTTTCCGAAAGGCACCAGATGTTTTCCTGCTTTGCACCGGAGGGAGATGGCAACCAACGAGATCAAACTTGGGAGCTGTCAATTATTTGCACACACATTTTTTTTTTCTTCTGAGGAAATAATACATCTGTCAACAAATCATGCCAAAAATTGATCCGAATTGTAGCGCACCCTTATGTAAGAGTCGTTCAAACTATTTGTTTAGTCCTATTTGTGCTAGTTCTTTGCTTTTGCTTGACACACATGTAGTTTGAGATTTGGCCAGCGATTCTTTTTTTATTGGACCAAAAGTTTCCAAAGTGTGACCAGATACAAAAATGCTTAATGCTAACACAAAAAGAAATTTGCAATGACGGAACAGATACGAAAATGCGCTAGCTTAATGCTAACATTAATGTGAAACTCCATAAGTTGGCTAACAGAACTAGCATTGATGTGCAGTAGTTCCAAACCCTTAAAGAACAAAAAGTTGCAAACATACAGATAGGAAATATAACAATGCATATATTCTTTATCCTCTCCGAAAAACAACTCATAGCACAGCGCAAATAATTTCTCACCATCCTTTCTCCTCCACACAAAAAAACCTTTTCTCATTCACTGGGTCAATATATGCTGAGTCGCTATTACCCAGGCGGACAGCCTGAGGAACGCTTTGGAGCGGGCCGAGATTTATGTTCCAGAATTATCATCGCAAGGGTTGGGGTGCTTCACAAGCATGTGGAGGAAAAATGATGTGATGACAAGGAGGAGATGGGAGGCTTTGTGAGGTAATATCAGGACTCGTTCATGCACATGTAATTAGATGCTCTTTTATCCTAATCACTTTTTCCAGCTCAGCCAAACACACTTTCCCGCCTAATGAAAGTCTGCAGATTAATGAGCGCACACCTCTGGTGCTAAGCACAATACGCTCAACACATTAATGACACCTCGCTGGCTGTGAGACAAGCGGCGTGACAAGCGTGACTGCGGAAATGTCACTCGGATCGAGACGTGCGCCGGCGTGGAGGGATTTAGGCAAATGAGAATGTCACCGGAGGATAGCTAAGGGTCGCGCCGAGGTGGGAGGGATGGAGCCAGGGTGAGGTGGAAGGTCATACAGTGCGGAGGATCGGTTTGTAAATAAGGATCGTTATAATGACGCCAAGAAAAAAAACGTTTTGGAACGTATCAGCTCGTTAATCTGTTTGCAAAGTTGTGAGCCAGCGCTATCGTTGCCATGCGCTAATCTAAGTCTTCATCTGTGCTGGAGGAACCGCTGCCATATCGAAATCATCTCGTCAAAAGATGAGCTCCGCTGGGATGAGAAAAGGCCGCAAGCTAATTATTCCTTCATGTGGGGTAGAGCATATTCGTTGGGATCATTAAACTAACACAATGTTGTTGGAGGCGGGATTCATAAAAAAGTTAGGGATGTTCGTTTGTGAGGTTGCAACCTCCACCCACATGACCCCACGACCTCGCTACCGCAACCTAGAAATGACGCCTTGGATAAATGAAGAACAATTGTAGTGTTTATTTCTGGAGGCTAACCTGCCGAGTTTTGACTTGCTACGGTCATGTGCTGCATGTGTGTGTATGTGTGTGTGATTTGCAACCTACCTCTCCCCTCATGTCTCCCAACACTGCCCACCCACACAGACTCGCCACATCAGCAGTTTTACAAAATGCTCTCGGGGCATCGAGCTTGACAACATTGTCCCGCATTAAGAACACTTTGCTTTGGAGTGCAACTTTTTACGACTTTGCGCAAAAATAAAGCCGACTCTTTACATTGCGGCTCGATTGTGTACACCCAATAATTTATCTGATTTTATTTATTTTTATTTTTATTTTTATTTTTATTTTTATTTTTATTTTTATTTTTATTTTTATTTTTATTTTTATTTTTATTTTTATTTATTCTGATTTCAGACATTTTGGAATGCTTCCAACTTAGTGTCAACAATTCAGAGAAGGACCCTTTTTTTTTTTCTCCCGTCCCATTATTTTTGTCCACATAGTGTATCCGCCTTTGAATAGAGGTGATAAGATTTATACATTGTAGCATTACAATGCTCCTTAAATAAAAACAACACAAAGGCGTGACCTTGCACACTCGGATAAACATCATCAAATGAAGGCACCATATGGATGCCAAATGATCTGAGATCTTTTATTTGACTTTGAGATTCCCTCCAGAGGAACGTCGCGCTGCATTGGAGAGGAATTCCCAATAAAAAAGAAAAAAAAAGTCTAATTGCTCCCCAGCTTCTGTCATTTCTATGACTGCTGTTGAGTGTGAGTCTGTGTGTGGAGGGTGGGGGGGGAGGAGCCCGAGGGAATATCGCCGCTATGGTGTGGTGGATATTACAACCCTTAATAAAAGACATAGGCGGAGAGGGGCGGGGGCAGCAATGAGAAAAAGAAAGAAAGACATTCTTTACTTTTTTAAGATGACTTTCCCCTACAATCTGCATGATAGATAGCCTGTCTGACAAAATGATACCATAAAAAAAACAAAGGGGTTCAATAAAATAATCCATTCGGAGAGCATAGATCATATAGGATAAAAAACAATAAATAAAAACAAGTATTTTCATCATTGGAGTCAAGACAGGAAAGGAGATGAGAATTAAAAGTTGCAAACTAGTTTTTCCCCATCAAAGTTCGTGTGGCAGAATCGAGGTAAAGAAAATATCTGTTTCGGGAAATTCCTACATATTCCCGCGACATCCTCGAATCCGATAGCGAGGTGTGTTAGCACCACGAAGCACTTAAGCGTGCCACCGGAGTCAATGAAGCAGCATAATCAATAAGGCCCAATTATTGTACATGCACTGTAATTGATCAACACATAGACTGATCAAATACCGATCAATAGTACTATTATTTACCGGTGTGGCTTGAAGCTCTTTTTTTTTTTTTTTTTAATACCCTTAAGAGTGATTCCACGTCTGTTTTTTTTTTTTATGATTATTATTTATATCGCGTTGGGCTATGTTTGTGCCTCCTCTGCACAAAACGCAAGAAAGGCCTTCAAATGATGTGTCCTGCTTTTTCAGTGCACCTCTCGGCCCCCCGATGTGAGACAGGGGGGGCCGTAAAGGTGATGTGTATAGCGTCTAACTAGCTCGCCACGGGCTTTTCACTGCCTCCCTGCGGTGGTCATAAATCTCCCCCTCGTGATTGGACAGAGGAGGTAATGAGGGGCCGAGTGCACCGTGTAACCACACACACACACACACACACACACATTGCTCAGTAAATAACACCAGCACTGACCTGGACAGCAGTCAGAGCATTCCAGATTGCCACCAACAACTTACCTCGAGTAAATCGAATTAAATGGAGGCAGGAACTGAAGGATTTTTTTTTTTTTTTATCGGGTCATAAAGAGGTTAAAAAAAAAAAATTCATGTCTATGGCTCTTTTTAAAAAAATAAATAAAAATTAGCTGTTCTATGTTGGACTTTATGATTTTTTTTTATTCTGATAATCTTTTTTTTACTCTTTTGAGGCTATGTCAATAAATGCAGGATTATCAAATTTCTTTTATCCTGAATAATTATCCTGTGAGGTGTCTTTCAGGAGTTTGACAATTCTGCGACTTCCCTCTTTGACTGTTCCAAACCAATCATGACCTCTACTGACCTTTTCCACTCGGCGACAGTGATGGAATGAGGAGCTGGATAATTAGCCCGCTGCTCCGTTGATAACTAATCAAACACGTCAAAAGCTTCACTCGCTAATTATATGTGAGCGCCTTCCAAAAATGTTTTCTTCATTCACTACCTGCATGTCAAGCTCTTTCCTTACAGATTAAGCATAATCAGTTTCCCTCCATATTTTTATTTTATCTTTTAACTTCCTGCTTCTGCACTTCGGCAATAGATTTGTCTCCCTCAGCGCGTGTTATCCTTTCAGGTGAGAATCACTCATCGGTATTCACTCGGCTGCCACAAATCTCCGCCTCATAAAAGGAATGATCGAATGATCTGCGGGAATATTCCAAAATCGCCTAGTCAGCATCCTACTTATCTGCTCCGCCACCTGGTCGATGTCACAAAGCCAAGCTAGCCGACAGCGAGACGGCAAAAGCGGGCCGTTCATCAGATAAAAAAAAGTAAGGAGAAGACGGCGCCGAATGAATTCTAAACGTTATGAAGCCGTATCTTCTTTTTTGGCCTATTTGTGCATGACATGCACTGACACACTCCTCGCTCCACCGTCCGACGATATCTCTATCTCGATATTACCCGCCTGGAGCCGGGTTTCTCAATGTGTGGTCGGCGCAACCTCGGTGGTCCTAAAGAAACCCCAAACGGTCCCCAAAAAAATTTTTTAACATGGATTCAACAAAATAGCAATCAGGAGTTTGTTTTCTTCTGAATTAAATACGCCTGCTGTCCTCGAGCATTCAACCACAGCGGAAGAGCCGATTTTATGCACAAATTATCCTCCTCGTATTGCGCGTAATTGAATTAAGGCGCCGTTTAAATGAGACGAATTAGCACAAATAAGCACAATCAAAAACTAAGCAGATTTTGATGATCCGTTATGGTATTTCTACTCCCTAATTGACTCCGTTTGAGCAGTGACGGGACAAAGTAGTTCATTCTCGCAGACAGGCTGCAGAAGTTGTCCATTGACCCTTGGCGCCTTCTCGCTGGGGGTCAAATTACCCAGAGAGTCTCCAGAAGCAGGTCTTGAACCGGCCCGGCCCAGCTCATTGCCGTCAGAGGAGATATTTTATTCTTAGAGCACGGTGTCCGCCTGCAGAGATCAATCACAGTGTGGCCTACCAAGGGTATTATGCAAAAAGGTCTCAGTGTGAAACTTCTCCACCGGTGTGAGCAGTCCAAACTTATTTAACATGCAGAGAACAAGTAGAAACCTCCAAAGATTAAATGCTGCTGTTTAATTAATGATCAAAATAATTAAGAATGCAGATGGTTATTGCATGCTGGCCCGTTTGTACTTTATTCATCCAAACAATGCCCACAGGTGAACGCTTGAATTTGAAAGTCCTCCGTTATTCTTTTTTGTCT
Source organism: Syngnathus scovelli (assembly GCF_024217435.2). Lineage (NCBI taxonomy): Eukaryota > Metazoa > Chordata > Actinopteri > Syngnathiformes > Syngnathidae > Syngnathus > Syngnathus scovelli. Next base: position 3,903,414 of record NC_090865.1, read on the forward strand.
CCGCACTTATGACTCCGTCCCACAGGCGGTGGCATTGATTAATGTGTAACCTTTGCTGCTCGGTCCGTGTATGATATGCCTCAGCCAGCCTTGAAATGAGAAAAAGGGAGAAGTGGCAATGCAGTTTATCTGTGCCAACGCGCCATGTGCGGCCTGGACTGCATCCATGCTTTTGGCTCAAGTGGGATGAAGCTCAGACCAAAAGTCAGGGCTTGGATTTGTGCGTGGTGTTTGCGTTGGAGGATGGCAATCATGGGCAAGTATCTCACTCACTTTGTGATGCTGATCACTTGACCTCCCACGCCTCCTTTCTCGCAGCATTGCTGCTGTTTAATTTGTGTAACATTGCCCCCTATTGTCTATTCCATCATAGAACAGCTCTCGCGTTATGGAGGCTTGGTAATAAAGTACAACGATTTTGGAACAGCTGCTCCAGGCAAATTAAACCGCATGTGTGCAATACTTTGTTTTTATGATTGATTTGTTGAAAACACAACAGAGAGGCCTTTTTATGTAAGAGAGTTACAACATGGAATCATATGCATAGAGCAGGTTCTTTAAAGGTCTCTCGGGAATTGATGAGCGTGCATTTGCTTGGTAATATTTGTTTGTGCATGTAATATTTCATATATTAATTTCCCAGTGCATCGAATGATTCAGTACATCAATCCAAACAATATTCCAACATAAAAATATGTTTTGGTAGTTTGTTTTGCTCCCAGTAGGGCCTGGCAGCACCGTTCATGGAAGCATTCATTTTCTTTTTCTGTCTTCTTAAGGTGTTTTTAAAGTGTTGGAAATTTAAATAGGTTCCCCCCTCCCCAAGCAAAGTTACAGGGGGTACTAATTAATAGCTGTCTTATTGTCTTAAATCAACTCGTGAAAATAAGTATCCCCAGTAATCTATTACATTTGCACTTGGGTACTTCTATCAAATCACCACTAGATGTCACTGTTGCCACTTTGCGAGTTTTACTGGCGTAAAAAAAAGTCTCGCGTGATTTTGTAAGCACTAAACCAACGACCTACTTCGCTTTAAATTTAACTTGTTTTTTTTCTTTCTTTTTGTACATCACAGATTCCTTAAAACTAGAAAGAGTTTGTACACATAAAATAGAAAAATTTGATTTTTTTTTTAGAGGTGTGTCAGTGAATTGTTGAATAACGTGGGGCGCTGGTGGCAGGAAGTGGTCATCACATTAATGGTTCCACCTCCGGCAGACATATTGCTGAACTTACTGGAGCAAAAATCTTCAACATAAGCGGAAAGATCGGGGTTTAAAGTTGTTAGCATTTCGAATACACTTCGTCATACATCTTAACCATATGGAGAACACAATGGGTAAGTTGTTTCGTAACACTGGTTAACTATAGACATGCTATCAGCTTTATGCTTAGTCGTCGAGGGTACTAATTGTGTAAATGTCGGTTCGGCACGTTGTGGCTCACCCAAGACACTTTTGACGTATTTAATCAAATCCTGTTCACTTGAAGATTTTGCGGTTTTTAATTCATATGATCAAATGTCAGCAGTTTGAGCGAAGCAGCTCACGATTATATTAGCCTAGCTGTTATGCTAGCCTCTCTGAAACGCGTCAAATATTGCACAAAAATGATGCAATTTACCGCAGTTTCGAGACAACCCAAGTCATTATTAAACCATGCAATTAATTTTAAATGTGCTGCATTGTGCATTGACGGGTTTGCTTTATCGACGTTTTGACATAAGGCTTGTCAAGCTGCGCGATTTGAACCAATGCGGTCATGTGACACCGAATCTGGGCGACTCTTCCTTTGCGCAACTGTCAATTATGTTTCCTCAAAAAAGAATCAAGTATGGATTATTACTAGAACGTTATGTGTGTCATATTCACATACACACTAGGACAATCCGATTGGACACATTGGTACCCCATGATACCCCCTAAGTGTTCTAACGTGGTCCAACAGAGCCATCAGCCAGTCCGGCCAAGGATAACAACTATCGGATGAACCGCTACAAGAACAAAGCGCTGAACCCGGAGGAGATGCGGCGCAGGAGAGAGGAAGAGGGCATCCAGCTCAGGAAACAAAAAAGAGAACAGCAGGTATTTTAAAACGTCATATCTTTAACCCACCATCTTGCTGTTTTCAAGTGGTGAGATCCGTCTTTTTTTCTTCCTCCAAGCTTATCAAACGGAGAAATGTGGACGTCCTCACTGAAGAGGAATCCATGTTGGAGAGCCCTCTAGTGGACTCGCAACTCAGCCCGCCAGTCACGGCAAGTGTTTGCGTCATTTTTTTTTTTTCTTGCTTACCAATAAAGCTATAATGCCAATTTTTCCTCCCAGCGTATTTTGGAATGTCTATTTGCTCAAACACATGTTCTTGCAGGAAGGAGTCATCACCAGAGATATGGTTGAGATGCTGTTCTCAGAGGAACCCGAACATCAGCTCGCCACCACACAAAAGTTCAGGAAACTTCTCTCGAAAGGTAGTCAGCAACTTCTCACATTGAGGGGAACAACCAGAGCATTTCTTCACATTTCCCTTTGTTGATTTCAGAGCCTAACCCGCCCATAGATGAGGTTATAAACACAAGCGGTGTTGTGGAGAGGTTTGTGGCTTTCCTCAAGATGAGCACCAACTGCACATTACAGGTTAGTGTGTACTTACAAACGATATTGGTTCGGCAATTTCTTGATGGATCAACGCTTTGCAGTTTGAAGCAGCTTGGGCCCTGACAAACATCGCATCAGGCACATCCATGCAGACCAAGACTGTGATTGAAGCTGGAGCTGTTCCCATCTTCATAGAGCTTCTTAATTCCGAGTTTGAGGATGTGCAGGAGCAGGTACAACGCCAGTGTGTGTTGTGTGTTTGTGGTTCCCACCCATACATTTATACATATTTTTCTGTGTGTGTGTGTTATTTTTGTCCTTCAGGCTGTGTGGGCTCTGGGCAATATTGCAGGGGACAGTGCCTTGTGCAGGGACTATGTGCTGAATTGCAACATCCTTCCACCACTGTTAATGTAAAACGACCACTTCATCTTGTTCTAAATTCTCCGAGTGTGTAGATATACCAACAGTTAAATTTTAATATTGCTTTGCTGTTGCAGGCTCCTGACGAAATCCACCAGACTGACCATGATTAGGAATGCTGTGTGGGCTTTGTCTAATCTCTGCAGAGGAAAAAACCCTCCACCTTCTTTTGAAAAGGTTGTCATGAGTCCAAAAAAAGAAAAAAACATTACAAGAAAACCTTCTAGTGACTTGTGATGTTAATTCTTGCTCCTGATCTCAGATTTATTTTTCTTGTGTGCATGTCTAGGTGTCTCCCTGTCTCCCAGTACTCTCCAGGCTTCTATTCAGCAGCGATCCAGACCTGCTGGCAGACGCCTGCTGGGCTCTGTCCTACCTCTCCGACGGCCCCAACGACAAAATCCAGGCCGTCATCGACTCCGGGGTCTGCAGGCGCCTCATAGAACTGCTCATGTAAGATGCATGCCCCGCCCACGCTGTCGCCGGCTCGGTGTTTGAATCCGTTCTGCTTGCAGGCACACTGACTACAAGGTGGCCTCTCCTGCCTTGAGAGCTGTCGGGAACATTGTGACAGGAGATGACATCCAGACGCAGGTGAGTCTGAGACCACATTTAAATGTTTTGATCGGACACATCTGAAATAACTCCTTTGTTTCATGTGTTATTGCTGTGCACAGGTTGTGTTGAACTGCTCCGCTCTGCCTTGTCTGCTGCACCTGCTGAGCAGTGCCAAAGAGTCCATTCGCAAGGAAGCGTGCTGGACCATTTCCAACATCACCGCTGGAAACCGAGCGCAGATACAGGTGGGACATGGCCGTCGGCGCTCGCTGGGCCTTGTCGTTTCCTCGCTTCTGATCTGTTGCCATTTTTTTTTTCCCCCTACAGACAGTTATTGATGCTAACATCTTTCCAGTCCTGATTGAAATTCTACAAAAAGCAGAGTTCAGGACCAGGAAAGAGGCCGCCTGGGCTATCTCCAACGCCACTTCTGGAGGAACGCCAGAACAGATCAGGTCCGGACTCAAATTTGGATACTTGGTTTCAATTGAGAACGTGGCTTTACATGTTTGGCATCTGCACTTTAGATATTTAGTCAACCTGGGCTGCATCAAGCCGCTGTGCGACCTGTTGACGGTGATGGACTCCAAGATCGTCCAGGTGGCCCTCAACGGACTCGACAACATCCTGCGGCTGGGCGAACAAGAAGCCAAGCAGAAGAACCACGGCACGGGCATCAACCCTTACTGCAGTCACATCGAAGAAGCTTATGGTACTGAGCAGTTCAAATATCTGTCGTGAAATTTTGAATTAGAGTCGTGACGCCTTGTTTTTCCCGCTGTTCAGGTTTGGATAAGATCGAGTTCCTCCAGAGTCACGAGAACCAGGAGATCTACCAGAAGGCCTTCGACCTGATCGAGCACTACTTTGGGGGGGAGGACGAGGACAGCAGCCTGGCTCCTCAAGTGGACCAGGAGAACCAGCAGTTCCTCTTCCCCCATCAGGAGGCGCCCATGGAAGGCTTCCAACTCTAAGGCTAAGGTTCACACGAGTCCATCTAATTGGGGAGGGGAGGGGGCGTTTTCTCGAGGTCATGCCTCGTTTCACTGTTGCCGTGAAGCGCACGCGCGCACACACACACCTTTCTGCCACTCGCTCCGGGGGTCTCTCCATGGCAGGCATGATTATTTGGAGACATTTTAATTTCCGTTCCTATTTTTTCAGGAAAGATGCCCCGCCCCCTCGATGTCGGCCTGACATCCTGACAGTGCAATTGAACAAATGTACTTTCAAAGTATCTTTTCCGTTTTTGCATTTTCCACCCACAAATAACTTTATTTTATGGAAAGCACTTGTCAGAGAGGCTGAGGGGAAGGGACTTTCTGATCACCAACCGTGTGTTGTTGTTGTTTTTTTTCCCCTGCTTTCTTTGATTTTTTTTTTTTGTGTATGGGCAAGCAGGAGAAAATATCAAAAGGCTTCAGGTGAATTCACAACATGTTCCCAAAAAAAAAAAAAAAAAAAAAAGATCCGGGTTCCTATGGGTGGTTTAGTTGCCGTTCAAAATGTTCGACGCGTGCTGTGTTATTAATAGGATTACATTTGAATTGTGACGTGAGCTAACATGGAAAAATCTGGGCGTGGTGGCTGCAGCGAAACTGTATATTTAGATGAGCGGATATTTACAGTAAGACGCAAATTTCCACTTCTGCTTCCCAGCTGCATGCAGTCGCGTGGTTTTGTGGCGGTCCGCACATCCCGGGCCCGCAGCAGAAATCAAGTCACGATAATGCCGTCATGTGCTATCTAGTGCTAGTGGATGTGTAGCTTTGTGTCATCAAGTGAGACGGATTTGCATGGTTCTAGCGTAGCCCCCCCCTCCCCCTCTCCCCCGGGCACGGGATGTGTTTTCGACAGCACGCCGTTCAGAGTGTAGTCCCATTGGGTAACTTTTTTTGTTGTTGTTTTTTTTTTTTTTGCATTGATTATTAATGTACCCGTTTGCATGCACACACACACTTGCATACAACACCTGCAGACATTGCACATCACACAGATGACTGGCTACTTGCAAGCTAAGGAGAAAAAAAAAAGTTTCCATTGTCTTGACGTTAACTTAGAAAAATTTTCCGTCAGCTAGTCAATAGGAAATTAATTTTCATTGCATTAAATATTTTGCAATGCTGTGCCGTTATTTTTCAAAAACAAGATACCAGAGGACATATGAAAACTTTTTTTTTTAATTTAGCCACTGCTTGTAGCCACTGTGACTTTTGGATGGTTGAAAAAGAGCCGCGTAAATGCTGACGCGGGGGTCCGACGTGCGGCGGGATCGTGTGAGGTTTTGACTGAGCGGCACTGTGTGAAGAAGAGCTTGCTCGACTCTGACTTAGTTCCCCCCTATCAGAGTCCCGGAGCTTGTGTGTTCTGTGGACAGACAAGTACGACTCTCCAACGCTAGTAATTGTCTTTAAATTTACAATAGCGCCACTCGATCGCAGACTCCTCTCGAGATGCTCTCCACAGAGCACTTGTGCTCTTAAAAAAAAAAAAAAAAAAGCACATCAGTAATTGAGCATCAACGTCGTTATTTTACATCCTCTACATGACCGATGCGTGTAGCAGGAATTATCGAGTCTTCATTTCTCATGACAATTACTGCACCGTGTGCTAACTATTACGAGGGGGAATTTAAAAAAAAAAAAAAAGCAGGAAGATATATTTATATTCCACAAAACTGCACTCCTATTCACAAAAGTGCCAATCCGACCAACAAAGACTGGATATTCTTGCGTCTTTGACTTCTAGATTATTTGTTTTTCTTTTTATATAATATATCTTTTATTTACTTGAATGTGCACACATACTGTGCAAAAAAAAAAAAAAAAAAACATTGCTGCTCTATTATTTTCCTTACCTTTTTTTTCGTTTAAAGTTATTCTGCCATTGTTTAAAAACACACAAAAAAAAAAAGTGGCTTTCCTTTCTGCGGGCGCCTGATTAACAAGTGTCAGTCCATGTGCTCTCTTTGGCTAAGCCCCCCCCTTTCCCCCGGCCCCCCCACTACCTTTTATTAGTCTACTAATGGATGGGATTCACTGTGCATTTATTCAAGCTGCGGAATATCATTTTCACGCGGCTGTTTCTAATGTCAAGCGTAGAATTTCAGGTACTGACCTTTACGTTAACCAAAGTTCCCACCCACCCCCCAAATCAAAGGCTGCGGTGTTTCCATTCAAAATCCCTCTCTTGTTATTAATCAACATTCACTGGCAAGGGAGTCGATTAAGTGAACCCCAACCCGCGAGACTGCAATAAATGTCCTCAAATCAGGCACTCTGAAGGCAACCATTACTTCCTCTCATACTTGATATATACTTTTTTTTCTACGCCGAGAAAAATCTGACATTGAGATTTAATGGTGATTAAATTCAAACAGGGGTGGGGAACCTAGGAAGAGCCACAACGAATGCTCATAATAGATAATTTAAAAAAAAATGTTTCATGGGTGCATCATGAGAACCCACACAAGCCAAAATGGTTCCCCACCCCCGTGTGAAAAGGTATTAATGATATGTATGTTGTGATACATTGACAGGGATTCACATGCAATTCTACTCACTTCTGAGAAGTGGACAAATAGCCTCATTTGGAGTATGTGGGAGGAAAGAAAAAAAAAAACAGGCGGCGGGAAGCCTTTTTCAACATTTTCCTGAGCAAGATATTCTAATACATATTTTTGGATGTTGTGTTTGGAGTTTAAAGTAAAAGAAAGAACTGCCCAGTAATCGGGAAATCAAGTTCCAGGTGGAATCACGGGGAATCCTAAATCTGACGTTTTATGTCTTCCGTCCTGGAAAGTGTTGCCATCTGTATCAAAAAGTCTAACTGCATGTAATATTGTACTATGCTTCAAATGTTTACAATGTTTGTCTAGAAATTTTCACATATGTGACATCACTGACCAGTTTTCATCTTGTCTACTCTGGTCCTTCTCATTTCTTTTCAAGTGTATTTATTTTCTCTATTTCTTTTTTTTTTTTCCCTTTCATTCGCTCCGTAAACGACCCATCTTTGTAAACTGTGACTTGACTCGACTTAACCGACGGTATGAATGAGCGACGAAAAACACTTCAACTCAACATGACACACAAACATGAACATGAAACAAAACAAAATGGGAAAATGTAAAGAAAATATGGTGTGATCTGAAAATATTCAGTGAATATACTGCGCAAAAAAAATAAAGATGTTGAAAAAAGTTAACTACTAGTTTTGTTTTTGTTATTACACCCACCTTAATCATAGCGGTATATGTAAAAGATTAACGTTTTTTTTAATTGGTTTATTTGTGCGCCTGCCTTGACAGTAGTTGGCCACTAGGAGTGAGTGTTACATACGGAACCTTGCCCAAAGTGGATTTTTTTTGTATTTGGATCCAATACGACTGCGAAGACATCCTTATTTCCTCAACCTTTGTCAACTATACACAATTTAAGCGTATTTTACTTTTTTTTTTCTTGCCCTCACGTCGTTTAGCGACATTTCTTACTATTTTTGTTTAGAGCAACTACCATAAGCTGATATTTGTATTCTTGGGGGGTGGCAGTGTGTGCATGACATTGAACGCAACAGTATTTGCGCCTTATATATTGATAATATTGCACGTTACGTAATTGTCTCATTACATACTCATCTTCAACGAATTGAATGAGTCCATGCAACGCAACGCGATTTGATTGGCTGACGAGTCGGAAGTCATTGCTCACCATCGATGCGATTGGCTGATTTCTGCACCCCAAGCAAGTGTGTAATCGATTCATAGTAGTTCACCTAACCCTCTCACAACGTAAACACAGCTTTTCCCCTTTCTTTCCGACTCTTCTATCCCAAAATCGCCGTCTTGATGGACAACCTTCTTTCGGAGTTATTTTCCTCTCCGGAGGAAGAGCTATACGTTTTGGATTGCATGGCTTACTTTTTAATTTTAATGGCTGCGTTCACGTTTGTTTGCCTGTTGTTCGTAGACGCGTCGTATGGTCGGTACGCTTCGAGTAAATACGGATTTCTGGTGAACGCCAAGCTGGCTTGGTTTGTCCAGGAGCTGCCTTCGTTCCTGGTGCCAGTGTGTCTGCTAGTGTGGGCATCCTCGGCCAAGAGCTCCCTGCTAGCTAATCAGTTGCTCATTGCAATGTTTTTGTGCCACTATACACAGAGGTAGGTCGGAATTCCCACTCATTTTTGGGTTCTTGAATGCACCATCATGCTCTACTTATATTACTGATAAATTCTTGAATTTCAATGCTAATATGCGTGTGTTCTTTATATATTTTCGCCTCTGAGTATGTTTTTGTCACGTTTGTTTGTGAATATTTCTATCTAATTTATAATTATTGCACTGATGCCATCTTGTAGCATCTTGGGGCTAAGAGTTTATATTGACGTGATGGGAGGAGCTTTTATTTTGATCAGTAAAAAATAAATATCAAACTGTTACTAACTGCAAGAGTGACTTTCCACCCCTCTGTTACATTGACAGTAATTGTATTATTGACCACATTCTTTTTTCTGTTCCAGAGCACTTATTTATCCATTTTTAATCCGAGGAGGCAAACCGACACCATTTCTCTCTTTTTTCCTGGCTGTTGTTTTCTGCATATACAATGGCTTCATGCAGATCAGATATCTGAGCCACTATGCAGAGTACCCTGCAGATTGGGTGACGAATCCATGCTTCATTGCAGGTATGTATGTACGACATTTATGGAGAGAAATGAAATGATTTTCTAATATAGGTGTACATATAATTATTCGAATGGTCTGATATGATTAGCTCTGTCAATAATGTATTCATTAACAATATTGCTGCATGTGTTTTTGCATAAGCAACCCTCAGATGATTTGTTGCAGGTTCTGTGCTGTGGCTGCTTGGCTGGCTGATAAATTTGCACTCTGACCACATCCTGAGGAATCTGAGGGGGCCTGGAGAGAGCGGATATAAGATCCCTAGAGGTAAAATACTTTTGGCACGCGACTACTGGCACGCATCTGTTATTTTGAAGACCACTTTATTATTAAAGAAGACATTTAATGCATTTTCCTGCTGTAATCTAAAAATGCTCCCGTGTGTTTTAATAACGCATCATTTGGATTATAGCACACATCAAACACCTTACTTTTTGTCTTGTTGAAATCAGCCTCATTTTTGCGCTCACAGGTGGAATGTTCGAGTATGTATCCGCAGCCAACTATTTTGGGGAGATAACCGAGTGGGCGGGCTTCGCTCTGGCGGGCCAATCTGTTCAGAGCGTGGCCTTCGCCATCTTCACCGCAGTGGTCCTCAGCAGCAGAGCTTTTTCTCACCACAAGTAAGAACACAAACACACTGGGTCGATCCCTTGCTCTCAAGTATTATTAATAGAACATATCTTATGTTTGCTCTTTCCAGATGGTACCTTGCTAAATTTGAGGACTACCCCAAAACAAGGAAGGCATTGATCCCCTTTTTACTGTAGAATCTTCTCAAATATGGCACACCAGCAGGCGATACGCTCGACCCAATAACTCATCCGCTCGAAATGAACAGTGTCGAGGTTGACACTTGCGATTGCGGGTGATTTATGAGAAGCTGCTGCGAAGCGTGCACAAGACAGTAACTAGTGCAGGATCACATGAGGAAGGTGGGGCAAAAATACAGAGTTGGACTTGAACTTACATGAAAACTTACAGGTGACCTTTTAGGTGGTGGGACTGAGTGAAGTGTAACCTGAAGCTTAAATCACAGCGTGCCTGCGGCAAGTGCCATCTGCATTTTTTTTCCCCTGTAAATATTCACTCAGGTCAACAGAGGACAAATATTTAAAGCCAGCATTTTAACTAATAGCATACACATTTTTTACATCTTAACCGTTTTTTTGAAAGGTAACTGCTGACTTTCTTGACACGACTGAGAAAAAATGAGCGTACCCCATTTTAGCTAAGTTACTGTTATGAATTTTTTTATGCAGTGTTTTTGAAATAAATGTGATTTATCATTTGTACACACGGATGGAGTTTAAAGTGAAAGCGACTTCATGCCATTTGTTTTTTTGCCACCGATTTACAAGATCACTATTCCGCTTGACTGTAGTACTACATGTCTTCAGGCGCGAAGGGAAAGATTTACTCTCGCAATTATTTGGTTTGTGCTTTGACGCCAAATGCAGTATTCATACTTCTGCACACCACAACGCCTACAGGATTGAGGGGAAGCATATTAGTTCATCTAACATGCATGCCAGCGAGATGGGCAGGGAACAGATGCTCCATCACATCATCTACTTATTTATGGTGGACATTCGTAAAAATATTTTTTTGTCAATCTAAATTCAATTATGAGAGAAACTGCAATTAACAAACAAAAATGAGTTTGCTGCAATGGATGTTTAGGGAATACTTTGCAACAATGGGGGGGAAATAAAACACATCTGCAAATCTAAAATAACCTTCACGCTGCAGCATTGTGTTTTATTCAAAGTGCCTTGCAGTTTGCAGAACATATGTCGGGCCTCTTTAGTATTCATGCCACATAGTGCAAACAAACTGCATGAATCCATCCCCGCCATCCGACAGTACTCTCGTGCCCGGTCTGCAAGCTGCTCTCCTGTGTCACATCTGTCAGATGCGGTCCGGCCCTTACCGATGTGGGTAATCCGATAAACGATGACAGTGAGGCGCCGCAGCATTCGCAAACCTCATGCAACGAAAGAATCCTGTCGCTGTTGATACCCGTGCATGCTGCAGTGTGAGATTAAGCTAAAGATAGGGGAAAGCAAGCTTCTATTTACTCAGTGGGAGTGAGCAGCTGCGTGCATGCCTGCATGGGTGTGTTACAAGAGAGCCACATATCCTATCTGACACAGTTTGCTCCAGGGTTTTTTTTTTTTTTTTTTTTTGCCTGTCACATGCTACACGTGAGCAGCCAGGGTTGAGTGTAGACATTATGCAAGAGGTTTCCTTCTTCACTCCCCTTTTATGGTGCACATTCTACTCCCTTTCCCAGACGGTGCAGCTTTATGCCTCGCCTCCATCATACAGTTGAAGTGTAAAACGTGCAGGCTGGGAGATGGCTGTTACTAGGGGGGGGCTGTGATGCGTGACAACACCTGCCGTGCACAGACGTCTCTGAATGGAGATACCTAGAAATTAGATTAGAAATCTGATTATTCAGTGTTTCAGTTTATAGTCAGTGGAGAGCCTCAGGTGTACGTGAGCAGCGTATAAAAGGTTTGAGATTATGACCCACATGAGTATTTTATATTCCACCACCCTTTATGTGTATTGGGTTGTGAGTTATGTTCTGCTGGACATGTGCCACAATCTGCAGTATTGCATTATTTATAGATTTTGTTTTAACTTTTGCAAATTCAGTACCTGTATAATTTTACAGGTATAGAATATTGCACGGTACATTTACTATGTTTGATAAATATATGCGAATATAATGTTATGTATGTTAATTCGTGCACAATAATGATTTCCTTTTTTATTTACAGTATTTAAATTATGGTGTAGTACCGCAGTTGGCCTCACGATGGCGTCTGAATGAGTGAGCGCAGTGGTTGAATAAGGGTCCCCTCCTGATGCGCATGCGCGAAGATTTGAAGAGAATACGCCATATTGAATCCCAATAGAAATCAGCGTAGCTTTTTCCCCCTATCTAGCGGCGTAGTGGGAGCGACTTTACCCATGGTCCAAACTCGGGTGCACGCGTAATTTTCATAGTCCCCGAGACGCTTTAGGGACATCTCTCGGGTCGGTGACTCTGCACACGGCATCACGACGGGCTCGCTGGCGTTCTACCCAACAAGGGGGGGGTCACCGGAGAACCAAGTTGAATGGATCCGAGGGTAGCTTGGATTCAGCCCGAGCAGAAAGGACCGGCGAACGCCTTATGGATGCACGTCTGGGAAACGTCTCAGGGAGTACGCACGTTCTCCGCTCAGCACGTCCACAACCAGTGTGTCAATTACGCTGCGCTGGACGTGTTGCAAAATGCCGTGGTATCGAACAAGAGCCTGGGCAGCAGCAGCGGCCATCACAGCATCATGAACGGCGGCTCGGCTTGTGTCAACGACGCCGCGATATCCTCCCTGGGCATGGCGATATCCAACTTTTTCACCCCGGCCTCCGACGCGGGTGAAGGCAAAGCAGTGTCCCCTAAGGTTGGGTCTTCCTCGCTGGAATCGCGTGCGGCGGACAGTCCCCCCTCCGGCTGCACGCTGGAGAGAACCACGGCTGGGAATAAAAACGTCGGCCTGCTTTTCGCGCTGGGTGACAGCACGGACAACAACCGGTACCACCACCACCACCAACAACTCCTCCATCACAGCCGTCACATGTTAAATTTATGCGCTCAGAGTCACCAGGTGGCCCCTTCCTTACCTGTGAATCACTCTCACCCTCACCTCCACCATCATCATCGTCATCACCACCACCCTGGCCGCAGGAAAAGTGACAATAAGGCCAGCACTTACGGGGTCAATTACTTGCTTTCAAATTGCACTAATGGCAACGACGCGAGCTCTTGGACGCCCTGGAAAACGAGAAAGTACAACCCGGGAGTTCTCGGGTGAGTTAAATTCTCTTTTGGGGTGTTACGCACTTTGGGAAGAGGGCATACTGCGTCTTTAGTTTAAATGGGCCCGTACGCAGTGAAAGGAGCGTACGCATTTTGCTGAATAGCATCAGTGGCTAGTTGCGTAAAAACAGCATCGCACCAATCCCAACGTGACGTTTCGTTTTGAAATTCGTATACACGCCCTTAAAAAAATCCTCATGTAACAATAACATTCTCACGTGTTGCATGAATTTTTGCATTAAGCCAATAGTTGTTAGCTAGTTTTCACACTGCAATAAAAAAATACTTATCACTGACATTTTGATGCTTTTTAAGATTTCATAAAGTTAGCCTGCAGGATAAGGAATTTGAGTTACGTGGTGTGTTGATTACAAATATAATGTTGGAAAAATGAAAACTGCTTCTTGAGAATAGTAAATGAAACTGTGGCAGGATAAATGAAGTATGTACAAAGTTCCTCAATGCTCCTTTGTTTTGTGTTGGGTTGCCTTCAGGGCCACATTTGTTTTTGCACACTTTGTAATTTCAACGTTCCTTGGTGGAATGGGAAGATATTTGATGCGTGGTTCAACAACACCTATGCGTCCCGCTGCATGCATGAGTATCTGTCTCGCTGGCTGGCAGAATGTTTTCGCCGAGGCGTGGGCACATGGGCCGACTAAATGTCCCGCAGGGTTTTAGTAATTGATTGTGACAGTCCCCCTGTTCCGTATTTCACACTGACACCATGGCATGCATTCTTCGGAAAAAAATGAGCGGCCACAGGGGTGGAACAGAGGCGCACTGTTCATCGGTATTTGACTGCTAAGGAATCTTCTCGTTGTGCCGGGCTGTGGACAAAGTTCCGATTTGATGAGTGCGCTGGTTGTTTTTTTTCCAGACTCCACGAGGAGGTGATGGACTTTTACAACTTCATGTCTCCGCGGCCCGAGGAGGCCGCTATGAGGAAGGAGGTGGTGAAACGCATAGAGAAGATCATCAAGGAGCTGTGGCCCACTGCAGATGTAAGTTACAAGTGCGCCCTCATCTGATTTGTAACCTCGTCATCAATCGAGCTCTGTCTTTGTGCCACCGTTACCGCCTCGTCGTATTTCCCAGTCGCGAAAAAAAAAAGGGGAAGGAACTCCACTCGGCCTCCTCTTTGGCGAGTTGGTTCTCGCAGCTATTTCTCTTCTCGCCATTGTTTGCTTGGTTTGGCAGCGCTCTCCACTTGGCACAGTCGGCCCGCTCCGAAGTGGAACCCGGAAATGCATTGTATGGACGTTTCAATTGGATATTATGGACTGTAAATCATCGGGGTTGTTACGCAACACCCACGTTACAATGAAAATGTTGAATTTTTTTTTTTTTTGAGGGAGACCATTTTAGCCAGCGGTTTAAGAATAAGGGATGTTTTATTCTCCCTGTGAAGGATAGATTAATGGGTCCTGTCTGTCAAAAGAGAACACAACAAGGGGAACACTTGATTAATGGGTAGCTTTCATTTTTTTCATGTTTTTACATTTGTAGGTCCAAATATTTGGAAGCTTCAGCACCGGACTGTACCTTCCAACAAGGCAAGAGAGACTCGCAAATCAATGTGTCAGCATTGTAAACCCTGTGTGTGTTTTCTTTTTTTTTTTTCATGTGTTGTTTTGACTTGGAATGTGACTTTTTTAGTGACATTGACTTGGTGGTGTTTGGAAAGTGGGAGCGCCCCCCGCTGCAAGAGTTGGAGCAGGCTCTTCGCAAGCACAACGTTGCCGAGCCGTTCTCCATCAAAGTGCTGGACAAAGCGACTGTGAGTGTTCCGCCAGTTCACAACTTGGCACCGGCTGAGAAAAAACCCTTTTTTTAGATTTCAAGTGCTCAGCCAGAAATCTAACGCTTTGGTTCCCATCGCTCCTTTTTTCTTCTTTGAGAGGAGGAGCGGAGAAACGAGCAGACACAATTAGTGTCCCCCATCTGTCTGCACGTTCGGAGCTTAAATCGTTAGCGGACGAGAGGAGCCGAAGCACTCATTTTGCCGCCGTGTCCTTCAGGTGCCAATCATCAAGCTTACAGACCAGGAGACCGAGGTCAAAGTGGACATCAGCTTCAACGTGGAGACCGGCGTCAAGGCGGCGAGCTTCATTAAAGATTATGTTCAGGTGAGATGTGCGTTACGTTGCTGACCAGCCATTTTGAACTTCCATATTTCGTTGTTTACGTTCGAGGCGTATTTTTCAAGGAACTGTACCACTTGACGGGAATTTGACTCGAGACGTTCCACTGTAGCGAGAAGTAAATGTTAGTTGCAGATGAAGAATGGACAAAAGCGGCAATGTCTTTAAATCAGCCCAGTCGCATAATTACTGTTTTAGAGTGACGTCTAAAAATAGAACTTTGGAAATTCCACCCTCTCCCTGCGAATTGCGGCTGTGCCAGTAGTCGAAAAGCGTTACACTTGATTCGCTTCGCCTCATCCTGGAAGCTGACCCATATTTTTTTCGCTGCGCGTGGGCAAGGTTGTCGCTTAATGCGCTCGGGACATCTCGCTTTCCCCGAGGGTGGATGTCTGCCCGTTTTAGTCACGGCTTGCCAGAAATTCCAGGTGCTGATCTTCCGGCAAGATGTCATCCTTTTGTCCGTTTGTTTACGTCGCGGTTCTGCCGGGATTGCGTGTCGAGGCTTGAGGAGCCCCGACAGCCGCACTCAATCAAACGTCAATGTTGTTAATGGGGGAAGGAGGCTTTGCTGCAGTCTTATCGTTATGACGGATAAGGGAGGTTTGCTTCTTTTCCTCTGCGGGCAGCTTTCCAGTCTTCCTACGTTTCTTCGAAAAGTCAGCCAACACACAAAAAGTGCCACAGGCTTTGGGAAAATGAAGATTTGTAATTCCTGGGCTTTTAAAATACTTTCAGGGAGCCTCATGGATATATTGGAAAAAAATCTTTTTTCACATAATCCGATAATATTTATTTGCCGGTCCATTTTCAGAAGTATCCGGTGCTGCCTTACCTGATCTTTGTGCTGAAGCAGTTCTTGCTGCAAAGAGATCTGAATGAAGTCTTCACGGGCGGAATTAGTTCCTACTGCCTCATCCTGATGGTCATCAGCTTCTTGCAGGTACTCGCCAGAATCACATTTTAATATTAGGTGGTTGATGACTCGGTTAATTGTGTTCCCCCCCAGCTTCATCCTCGCATCGACGCCAGGAACCCCAGCGAGAACTTGGGCGTCCTGCTGATTGAGTTTTTCGAATTGTACGGCCGCCATTTTAACTACTTGAAAACGGGGATTCGCATTAAAAACGGAGGAGCTTACATTGCCAAAGACGACATGGCCGTGACTAACGGTTACAGGCCGTCCATGCTTTGCATCGAAGATCCCTTGCTTCCAGGTACGTGCGATCTCGCCGACCCTTCGGAACCGAAACACCAATTCCAATTTGCCGCCACGCAGGCAACGACGTGGGCCGGGGTTCGTACGGCGCCATGCACGTCAGGCAGGTGTTTGATTACGCCTACACGGTCCTCAGCCACGCCGTGTCTCCACTCGCCCGATCGTATCCCAACAAAGACTCGGAAAGGTTACGAGCCTGAGCACGCTAGAAGAGAATTATGACGAATCCTCTCCTCTGAAACTCTTCTCTCGTTCCTTTTTGTAGCACCTTAGGAAGAATCATCAGGTTGACCCAGGAAGTGATTGACTACAGGGAGTGGATCATCAAAAAGTGGGGCGGCAGAGATCTGGCTCGAGCCGATAACAGAGGTATATAAATCTTTAGTGCGGCTCAGTGAAACCTTATTTATCGACCGCCATTTTGAATCTCCAGTGCCAACTCCCAAGGAGCCGGTGTCCGAGCAGGACCCCAGCTGCCGGCTTGACAGCGGCGGCGGCCCAGAGGAGCAGCAGAGGGACTCGGCGTCCCCCCAGAGCGCAGACTCGCCAATGTCCATCTCCAGTCCCCAGCAGCACTCATCCGCCTCCTCCGTCTCTTCGCTCTCCGGGTCAGACAATGTGAGTCATTTCAGGATTCCGGACAATTCTTCTGGACTGTTAGTCTCGCATCAGTGATGATGATAAGAGTTTCTGGGTGGAGGCTCTGTAACCCAGCAACTGTATAAATTGCTGGCCGGAAGCAGATGGTGGAATGTACACAGTTATGTCTGAAGACAATTCCCGCTGCAGATAAAATTCCCTCGCGTCCAGCGTGAGGAGAAGTTGGCAAAGCAGTGAAGTTTGTCCGTAGCCGGCTGCTTGCTTTTATTTGCCAACGACCTCACGGTTCCCATGACGATAGCCGGAACGGAAGTTTGGATTTCCTCCTCTTCGACTACACTTTCCGCCACTGCTTCATCCTCACGCCAGAGGTGGCGAGAGCCAACAGCTGGTCGCGCATGTGTCGGAGCATCTGCGCGGGGATTAGCGGAAATGATTTTTTCCACTCTGTTGTTGAATGTTCTGTTTTGTTTTCATTCATCAGGACTCCGATTCGGCGCCACCCTGTCCAGTCCCTCCGCCCCCTCTGCCACCGTACGCGTCATTCCCACCGCTAGGCCTAGCTTTCCCGGCGGCGTTCGGACTGGGCGGAGCCAAAGCGGGAATAGCAGGACCCCATCTGCTCTTGCCGCCTCGCTCGCAGGTAGACGTGCAGGAATAGCGTTTAGCGCTTTCTGGAAAGCGACAAGTGTTTTATTATCTTCTTCTTTGCCAGGCTCGCGCCTCGCTCCCCAGGGGTCTCGCATTGCACTCCATAGCCGGCAGACAGGTGTGTATCGACACGGGACTCCCCGCCTTCTTCCACATGCACCCCCCAGCCCATGCCCCCGCCCCTTCCAGTCCCCAGCCTCCGCCCAGCCCCCACTCCAGCCACGCACATAAGGTAGGCTCCGGACACACAACCATTCTCTCCATCTCATTCTGAATAAAAAAAAAACAAAACACATAGAGATTTTTAATAATTCTTAATTTTTTGTCCTCCTCAGAATGCTGTCAAGTTCAACGTCAAGGGCTTGCACAACCCGCCGCTCATCACCAACCCGGCGGCGGCTAACCGCGGACACCCTCACACGCACGCACAGTACCACCGGAACACTTGGCGGCGCAGGAAGAGGGACAGCCTACCGGTTAGCCCCAGCAGATAGAGACTGGTCACCCCTCCCTCGCTCTCCCCCTCCCCTCACGGAGACCAGCAGTTTTCACTTGAGCGGAGCGGCCGCGACGTGAAGCAGCCTGCAGCTCTGCTTCCGCTTCAGCGTGACCTTTTGGTCACCGCCTTGTAGCGTTTCAGTATTATGTTGCGGTCAGTATTTCCGCCTCCAGAGCTCGTCTCGATTTATTTTTCAAGCGCCGACGACGACGGGAGCCTCGCAAAGCTCCTTCGAGGCTCGGCGTTCTTTTTTTTTTTTCCGTTTTGTGCAATATTTTTTTTTCTTTTCAGAACCGAAATGCTTATTTAATTTGGTGTGTATATGTCAAAGGCATTTTTATACAGTTTATTTTATTTTTGTAGAGTTTTTACATTCTGTTTACAGAACCTTTCGGGTGAGAAGGAGCCCAGGTCAAAGACCCCCCTCCTCTTCTTTTACGGAGGAGCTCTTATCTCAGTAAGCCTCACTTTTTTCCCCCCACCTAGACGAGGCGAGCCAGTCGATCCCCCGAGGAAGTTCAGTCGAGTGTTGAGAAAATAGCACCCTGCGATCGTATCTGGGTGAGAGGATGTAATTGTGTTTTGGCTTTTGCAACCTCAAAATTGTCTATCGTTTTATCGTGGACTCTTCTGCTGCCATATTTCTTCCGTCACTGCCTTTCCTGCTTCTTTACTTTAAAATTCCCACAAAAAAAAAAAAAAAAAAAGCCGTGTGAAGCCGTAAATCAGTGCCCGGGCTAGCACTAGAAAGTGTTTGGCCATAAGGCGCTTCCCAAAAAAAAACAAAAAACAAAAAAAAAACAGGGGAGTGGTCCTCCTAATGAAAGGACCCGAGTTAAAGGGAATTATATATTGATTCCATTCAGGAATCTTGTGTATATTTAATCGCCAGGTACTTCCGCTAATTGTTTGCAATGCCTTTCTTTGTGTTTACTCCGTGTGGGTGTGTGTGTGTGAGGTCACAGAGAGGATAAGCGAAAAAGCCGTGACATCACGCACGCCCGTGTTATTTCTATGCAAGTGGGTTACTCCGATTATCGCGTCTTGTGCATTGGAGGATTTATCGTGCCCCCGCCCCTCCCCACCTAAGGAAAACAATTGGACTGGACAGGAGTTTTTTTTTTTTTTATTCTTGTGCAGTGTGTGCGTGTGTGACCTCGTTAAGTGTGTGGATTGTCTCGGACGGTTTTTGGAGTCAAACGCGATGCACGCAGAATGCGACTTGCTCTCTGTCGGCGCAGCATCAGACAAGATTTTTACATGACGTTAATGACATTCAATGCTGTTACACTGTTTTAACTTTTTTTTTTTTTTTCCTCTATGGAAGAAAACGCCAGGCAACTCTGACCCGTGATTCAAAACTGCCCACTCAGCATCAATTTGACCCCCCCCCAAACAGATGAACCTGATCATGAGCTGATCATAGAAATGATCTCACCCAAATTGGAATTATGGACTCTCCCACCACTTTTTAAAAAAAATCTTTCATGATCGAGTTTTGCTCGATTACAAGGCCCATTTTTAAAACAAATGGCAACAATGAAATAGCCAGTTTTGATATTTGATCGGCTAAAATATCTGGTAAACAATTAATTGGTCTATCATTTTAAAAAAAGGTTACATCAGGGTTTTTTTTTTTTTAAAGGCCAAATATCGACTAGTATAATTAGTCGGGCCCTGGGAATTAGAGATGGGTAGTTTGTTGGATTGGGTCAGAGTTGCCAAATATCTTCATGCAGTATGGTATCTCACTTCTTACTTCGAATTTAGAGTTCTGAAGTGAAACAACAAGCGAGCACCAGCAGGTTGTGCACGGAGGTGCATTGTAATCTCTCTCCTGTTACAAATATGACGAGGGGTTTTAAAAGTGGGGCTGTATTTTGGAGAAAGGTGGCAGCCAAGGACCCCCTCACCCCACCCCAACCAATATAAAGTTCATCCGGGCTGATTGTCGTAAGCCAGAAACCAGCTTTTGTTTCGGGGCTGTTTTTCTGGAAATTTTTATGTATGTTTTTCTATTTTATTTTTTAAATAAACATTTTAAAACTGCCATTCAATGTGCACGGTTTGTCCTGGTGATGATGAGGTCCAATCAGCTTTCCCAATTCTGAAATTGGCCACTTTGGGGTAAGTTTTGTAAATATTATTTTACTTAATCACTGCATGAGTCATCTAAAATGATCTATTTACAGGTTTATTTTGAAACTGCAACCATGAAGATGGAATCATAATTTATGTAAGTATGAATATCACATCTGAGAAAAGCTTGTTGACCTTTTGTTCCATTTGGAAGAACAAAACTAACCTTGTTTTTGATTTGTAGACGCTGAATGTGAATCCAGGTGTAATTCTCCTGTTAAACCGCCAGATGGTGCAATTGTAGCACATTTTGCTTAAATCGTCATTAAAGCGTCCTTTTTTTTTCTCTCCATACAGATATGCAGTATAACACATTCGAGTGTTTTAAACGTGTTTTTTCTTATTTTAAATAAATGTAGTAGTAAATTTGTTGAATTTAATTGAATGGCGATAAATTATATTATAAATCATTCCAATTTCTCCAGATTTTTATTGCAGGAATTTAAAACATTTCAAGCAAGTTTTAGTCAAATTTAAAGGTAAAATCAGTTTATCAGTTTATTATTCATCAGGTATTCCTTTCATTGTTGTCTTTCCTTGATTGCTGCATTTATAGGCCGTCTCGGTCTACTTTAATCACAAACTCGTTTTGCCCTCATCAAGGTGGGCTTATTTCCGAGCTCATCAGCTCTCGCACTCTAATTAGAGAACACTTGGCTGAGTCGTGTAATCGGTAATTCAATTGACGTAAGTAGCTCAAATCCTCAATATCCTCTCTTTCACATTCCAATTGTGACATCATTTTGTTTGACCTTTGTGTTGGACGCATGCCATTGATCTCTGTTGATTTCCCACGTGTGTGGCGCCACGAAATATTTGCCGTGTTTCCCGACCTTTGTTGAGCCATAACACATACAGTAGAAAACTCCCACGATAAAACTAAACTAAAAATATCAGAAAATGTATACATTCTGAAATAATGGGGTTGTTTCAATTCGGGAGATAATTATCAACCATGTGTTCCAAGGCTTTATTATTCATGGCTTCGCTGGCATTGTTCTCGCGTCTATTCAAAAAAAAAAAAAAAAAATTAATAGGCCTGCGAGTTGTCCGGTGTAGTGAGGCGACATTGTTGTTAACAAGCGTGTGGAGCAATTGGGTCTCAGGAAGAGGAATAATATAGGAGGTGGGAAAAATTGGAGTGCAATTTCACATTGATCGGGACTCCTAGTTTGCTGAAGTGTCCGTTCACAAGAGCCACATGCAGGCAGCAGACAAACTGGAATCACATTCATGGACTCGTGGGCTCATTTTAGTATGTTGCTCTATTTTATTTCTTTTTTTATCCCCTTTTAAGCACATTGGATTGATAAAAAAAAAAAATATATATATATATATATATATACTTTTTACATGCGTTTCAATAAAGAGGTTAAGAGTGCTTGCTTCAAGTTATTTGTCAACTCCCCAGTTGAATTTTACTGCAAAACAAAAGAGAATTAATCATTGTGAATTTAAAAAAAGTCATTTTGGTCTGTTTTGTAAAAATAATCACGGTAATTAGCTTAATTCTGTGTTATGCAGAACGCCTTGCAGGGGTAGAAAAAAATGACTTGTTCCAAATGAGCGTAACTGAAAAGTCAGACAATTAGCCGAGACAATTGCAATTACGGCTCGGAGGCAGCACTGACGTGTGGTTAGCTGCTTTGTCCTTTATTCTGACACTGTGACTCTATGTGGGAGGGTGTTTGATTCAGGATTAGTATGTTCAGGCCACTGTTCCTCCACGTGTTCCCATTCTGTCACCGCTTTTGTGTGTATGTGGGGGGGGGGGGGGGGGGGGTCGGCACCGCCGCACCTGTTTGTGACATGGTTTGCAAAGCTTATAAAGTGTTCTCAGTCCATTTATAGCAACACAACACCCAGCGAGTAGGTGGAATGTGGTTTGGGAGCACATCGCTCATTGTTACCTCAAGCAGGAAGGCCATGGGGAAGAGACCATTGCATTCAGGTGTGGGGGGGTATTTTTGGTTTTATTAAGGCCTTACAGAATTGCCGTATTGGCCTGAATATAAGATGATTTTTTTTCATTGAAATAAAACTTAAAAAGGGTGAGTCGTCAAGGCTCGAGTCTTGAAAAAGAGGGGGTCGTCTTATAATCGGGGTCGTCTTATATTCAAGCCAATACGGTAAAAAAAATACATTTAATTTGATTTTAGTGCGCCACAGCCGGGAAATAGGGCGACATCTGGCACATTGTTCGAAACTGAGCTAATAAATTAAGCCTCATTATGGTTATTACTTTGAGCAGCTGGATGATGAGTGTCCAGAAAACTTTTTTTGGCCGCGCATTGGACTGAAGAGATTTATTTTTCTAATTCCTATCGATTATTTTGCATTCTGATACATAGAGCTAGCCACTTTTTTTTAATAATGTATTTCTTCTTTTGCAGCCTTCTGAGATGATGGCGTTCCGACTTTCTCCTCATTAGCGGCATTTTCCCGCCTTTTGAAGCTCTGCTCTCCTTCCACCTCCAGCTCTCTCACTTGCTTTCTTGCTGATTAGGCTTTATTTTTTATTTTTTTCCCCCTTCCTGACTTTGTTTCCTTTTCCTCTTCCTCCCTTTTCTTTTTTAGGCCTCTTTTCATCTTCTCATATTTTTTCCCCCTCTTTATATCAATCACAGTAATTCATTCATACTTAAATAACGGAGTACATTTTACAATAGACTTTTTTTTTTTGCTAGGTGAAGGAGTCAAATCTGCTGTCACCATTTTTTATTTGTTATATTTAGACTTTAAGTACAGACTGTGAGTACATTTCCCACCTTTGAGCTTGAGCACCGCTGGTACAACCTGTCTCACTCGCTCATTTTCAAAAGGCATTTTCCACACACTCAACCCGCTGCTATCTTCTTTTTTTTTTTTTTTTTGATACCCTCCCTCAGCCAGTTTCACAGCATTTTCTATTCCCCCCTGCTCTTTCCGGACGACACGCATATACATAATCTCTCCCCCACCACACCCCCTCTCTCTCATTTTTTTTCCTCCCCCCTCCTCCCTTCCAGCGACACAGTCGCTCCCTCCCAGTCCTCATCTGCACCTCGGCCGAGTAGCACGCTGCAGCCAGAGAGGACGTCAATCAGAGAGGCCGGCTCCCCTCCCCAAAAGAGGAGCTCATCAGTGATGCTGTCCTGAGAGGATGTGAGGGAAACCCTGGGGGGAGCAAGTGCTGGCATCTCCATCCACTCATCCGTGCATCAATCACATTCAAGCCAAACTTCTTTGGCGTGACCCCCCGCCGCCCCCCCTGGAGGCGTACACCCATGTGGGAGGAGGCTCTGTGGACCCGCGGACGCTACCTGCTGGAGAAGAACGATGGGGCCGAGGGCGGCGAGGGGCCCGACGGCCCGGGAGCGGACGGCTGCCCCAGCTTCCAGGGGGGTGAGACGTGCGCGGAGGGCGAGAAGCGGCAAGACTGGCTCTACGAGTCCTACTACAGGATGAGCCAGCAGCATCCTCTCATCGTCTTCTTGCTGCTCATCGTCATGGGAACCTGCCTGGCGCTGCTGGTGGTCTTCTTCGCCTCGGGGCTGGTGAGTGAGCGCCACCGGGCATGTTTTGGAACTTTTTAGCGTTTGTTCCCGCGCTCTGGCCGTCTTTGAATTGATGAAAAATGAGTTTGAAAGAGAAATACATTGCGTGCGTTCCGACGAGGGCGGCTTTGTGATTGAGAGCTTTGATGCTGTTTTTAAATTTTTGTTTCATTGGCTGTGAATGCTTTTTTTAGCAGTCACTTAATTTTAGCTCTTTGGGACTTGTCATAATTCAATGTCATTATTTCATCATTTATTATGTCTTGTATAAGATGTACTGCAAACTAAATCTAAATATAAATACGTGCATATCAAGGAATATTTTATGATGTATTATTAGTAGGAGTAATATATCTGATGCCTGCAAACTAGAGCTCTAGAAATGACAAATCAGATCATAACAAAATTATGAAACTAATTTTTGTCATTATAATTATTATTATTTAGCAGTAGTACTCGTTTGATGAACTTACCATAACAGTAATCATTATTATATGCCTCTTTATGTATAAAAATTAAAAATGCATTAGATAAAATGTTTTATAATGTTATTCAATGGTAAAATAATAAAAAATACTTTTATAGCGCTGATAAAAACACAACACACAATTTGCAAATATAACTAATATAACAATATAATGTGGTGCTTAAAATATAACTGGAAAAAAATGCAGTAGATAGCGCTTAGTATTGCTGGGTTTATTTTTTTCTTCTATCATGAGCTTGTAAATCCTCGTAATAATCCATAACAGTTCTGACCGGCCCGTGTTTAACAGCTCTTGGCATCCGTATCGTTCCATATTTCCATTTAAATCAGGCTAAGTGTGACTCTGTACTGTTGGGAATTAGTTTTTCCTCATCGAATCTACCATGAAAATGAATCCCACAGTCAGGCAGCAGTTCTGATAACACTATCCGAAAGTTGAATGAACTTGTGCCTCTGCTCCATCCATTTTGCTTTGGTTTAAATTTTAATGGCGCCATCAGGAAAAATGAATGTCTCACTCGGTTCATAAAAGTGCTGCTCCGAGAAAATGTATGGGAAGTTTTGTTGTTAATATGAGTGTAGCAGAATAGAAAAATTCTGTCTAGATGTGTTGCTGCACCTTTTGTGTCCCTAAATTTCTGTTGTTTAAACGCTATAGCAACACCGACGCTATTTGTTAGCCCGTCTATGGCGTTTTGAGGGCTCAGTTTATTATGTGTGATTGTCAAGCGCCACTTTAAAAATGACAATGCCGGGATTGCCAAGTGGATCAAGAGGCGGCGTGAGAGCTCGGTTCACGCTCACGCAGGCGTTAGTGCTTTGGTCAAGAGAAAGCTATTGTTTGGACTGTAAACACAAGCTTTTGTGTATGAAGTGTTGTTTTTAATGGAGTCACATGCAGAGGCACTTTTTTTTTTTTTTTCTGTGCATCACTGAGGTTCTCTCTTGTCGCTTCTATAATAGTTTTTTTTCTAGTGGAGTGGGATTAATCTTTTATTTGAACTGGATCAATAAATGTCAGTCATTGTATTCCCACATTGCGTGTGTACATGAATTTCACTCATTACATTTCTATTTTATTACTATTGGATGATTATGTGTAGTCAGGCGAGTTGTGATTTAAAGATTGGCAGGAGATGGAAGTGGATTTTTTTTTTTTTTAAATCTACAAGACCACCCAAAACTTAAAGGAAAGAATATTTTTATCAAACCTGTGATTGATGGCATTTTGATTTTATGGGGATGGAAAGTACTCCCATTTTGGGAATAAAAAAAAAAATGCTGTACGTGCTTGTTGCTTGGGTGTGTTTGCCCAAGGAAGTGTCTCATTTCCTTTTCTCGCTTATCTACACTTTTCAGTGCAAAAATAAATCCCTTGAAATTGTTATATTTGTTGACATGTGTCCTTTTATAATCCCGACTTGAATCAAACATCTTTTGACGCAACCATCGAGATCAATGCGACTAAATTCCCCCAGAGTGAAATAATTATAATAAAACGCGCAGGTAATTGGAAATATACAAAGTGCACACGTTAGCTCAATAGCGCTAAAATACTTGAGTTAATAACTGGAGTGTCTGGCGTAAGCGGCGAGTCCTTACTTCCAGCCTCTATTGTGCACTTGAGCTGCAAAGAGTGCTGTGGCGTCAGTAGTTGGGTCCCGCGGGACCCCGGTGCCAGACCATGACTCATACTACCTTACACAAGCTACTTTACACAAATACACTTTACAAGGCCTCGCCTCAAATCCTCTCTTATATTGTACTGTTGTTTTTTTTACGTTTTTAAAATCGAATCGGTACTTTTTTTACGAATTTTTATTTTCTGTATTTTGACTTTTGCCACCTCTGTTGCTTATTTTAACAGAAGTTAATGGGCGGTGAGAAAATTCCGCTTAGCCAAATGTTTCGAGTGCATTAATTGGATGATGTGTGTGTGTTGACAGTGTCAAAAACGCTGACTTTGACCGTGCGAGCGCAGAAGTGATGCTCTTGCACATTCTCCGGGTTTAGAGCGTCTGTCTGTTTGCCGATCTGCTCGCAGTCTGTTCATGTCATATTGTGCCTCATTAGCATTGAAAAAGATAGCGAGCATTTTCTTGCTGTTGTTAGGTCAAAGGTGAAAAGAAAGCATGATTTTTTTTTTTAACATAACATTTCCCTAATTTGTTTCCTCAGAACACTGAGGACCACCTGACCTTTCTGATCACGGTGCCCACGGCCCTTTTCCTCTTCTTGTCCATCTTCATCCTAGTCTGCATCGAGTCAATTTTCAAGCGTATGCTCCGCCTCTTCTCCCTCCTTATATGGGCGTGTCTGGTCACCATGGGTTACCTGTTCATGTTCTCCGGAGGGATCCTCAGCCCTTGGGACCAGGTATGCTAAAATTGTCATTACGCTCCTATTAGGCACCTGGATTTGTGTAAGTCGTGTTTTTACACACAGTCTACATTATGTGTGTGCGTTTAAATTAATTCCTCATGTGACAAATCTTAATTAGGTCTGATGCAAGCAAAGGAGCAGTCAGACACATTCGTCCTCCGCGCCAGACTCACTCGCTCTCTCGGGAATCCTATTTTCTCCATCTCGCACCTTGTCTCCGCATATTTATCAAATCCTGTCCTCTCCCCACCTGCCCACGGCGCCCCCGCCCCTTCCGGACTCCCACCCCCGGTTCCCTGCAGACTCCCCCCCCCCCCCCCCCCCCCCCCGGCGCACACGCTCAGGCCCAAATTTCCTCTCCCCACGGTGACAATTCTTTGCTTCGTCCTCCATGACAGGAGATATTTTTATCACCAGCCACCTGTGGGAGCGTAATCAATCTGAATTATTAATCTTCCTATAGCTCGTCTCTGACGTAAGCAAAACTATTGGGACACCTGACGTAATATGGAGTGGGCTAGTGTGACTTTCTCTAAAAAAAAGGAAGGAAATGGTTTGGGCTATGTAATGGGAGAAGAAAAAAAAAAATGAAATTGCAGCCCCTTCTCAGTGGGCTGCCTAGATGGTGATTACCGGAGCCCACAGAGCTAATAACAACAAAGAAAGCAAACAAAAGAAAGACGCGTATAGACTTCTAGCGTGCAATCTGTACACACAAATAGACAAATGCAATGCTGTCAAACAGATGAGAAGAATGCCAGAGTCACTCGGTCACGTCCACGTGCAGTACGAGCTCTCATCGAGCACCATTAACCTTTTAGTCCCGGCTTTATTCAATTTCTGAGCAGGGATAGTCTCTCTGGGGAGAAGAGCCGCTCGGACGCAGATGACTCCACATGTTACGCTGGCCTGCAAATATTTTGCCTCGTTTCCATCAGGAACTTAGAAGTGTAATTTTCTTATTCTAATTTGATTGGTCTCAAAAAGAATTTCAATCAATGTCATTTTTGCAATCAGAAGTAATCAAGGAAGCTCATGCCAAGTGATGGCGGCTGCAGCTCCCATCTTGAGGGTGTTTTAGAACCCGAGACGGCGGAGATGAAATACGCCGAGCTGGCTTCGGCCGGGGCGGCGAGTGACGTGCCTGAAATTGGACTGCCAATGTCAATTCCACCAAAATTACCGAACGCTGCGCACTCCATCTACACGAGGCTTCACCACAGTCAGCCTTCTCGGTTGCCGTGGCAACGGACAACCTATACAAAAAAAATAATCTCTTTCCCCTCATTTGATCAAATCCAAGCAAAAATATCTCGGTTGAACCCGGATCGCTTGTGTCAAGTAAGACACAGGAAGACAACATACGGACGAGGCAGGAAGGTCAGAGTTCATCTGGTTGGAACGATGGCCTCGCTGTGACGTTCGCCGTCACAACAGGAAAGGGCGGACAGACGGCGGAGGAAATCCACAAGGACGATGTCACGCTTTGATGAGAGCTGCCATTTTAGGTCTGAACTCAATTTGGATGTTTGTCTTTGTGTTCGCAGGTCTCCTTCTTCCTCTTCATCGTGTTTGTGGTCTACACCATGCTGCCTTTCTCCATGAGGGGCGCCATCATGGCCAGCGCGCTCACCTGCCTGTCGCACACCGTCACCCTCAGCATCTGCTTGGCGTCCGTCGCCAAAGACTCGGAAGCTCTCGTCTGGCAGGTGAGATTTTGAAAAAAAACATGTATTATTGATTTTCCAGTTTTCATTTCAATCTGATGAATGAGTTAGCTAGCTCAGAAAACTAAATTAAACTCAAAATCCAGGTAGCACAGCCCGAAAATAGTCCCACTTTAAGGTACTTTGTGCGTCTGGGACAAAAAACTAATTATGGTGAATTATGTCCACTTATCCCCAAAAAATTTTAGACCTACAAAGCACAAGGCGAAACGCTGCGATTGTCTCCATAAATACCCGAAATGCCACATAAAGCCCAGAGATGGAAGGAAATGTCACGGATGGCCAGACTTTCACAAAGCCATGCCCACACACACACACACACATTAAAATCTGTCTAAAGAAGCGAGTTGCCCTTGGCTAGAAGACCAAAGGGCAACCTATTGATATGCATGGCCACATTTTTTAAAGAGCCTGAGGTTGACACAGTGGTGGGAAAGTGCAGTTGAAGTGTACGCTCTTATCTGCTCTTCCAAGGTAATCATGTAGGCGGGCATGGCGGGCGGGAGATAGCGGCAAAACATGCGTCACCTCTGTGCGCTTTTTTTTTTTTTTTTTTATGTGTGTGCAGATCCTGGCCAATGTGATCATCTTTACCTGCGGTAACTTAGCGGGGGCGTACCACAAACACCTGATGGATTTGGCCCTCAAGCAGACTTACCAGGATACCTGTAACTGTATCAAGTCCCCCATCAAGTTGGAGTTTGAGAAGCACCAGCAGGTATGTATTTCCAAAATATTTGGCAGATTCAGATTTGAATATAAATATTGATCCCCATTGAGCAATTAGATTAGGTTTTGTTATTTGGTAATACGTATCGTATGGAAAGAGGAATGACATTTGCTTGACATTCAAATCTTGACATTCAGTATTTGTTTGAGCCCCGACAATTGGCACGAAGAGCTCAAATTAATAATTGAGAGCACGCTCAGTTGGAATTGGCTATAACTGTCCTTTCCATTTACAGCTATAAATATAATTAAAAATTATTTTGAATTAATAATAATATTTTATGAATAAAAAAATAAATACATTAATAAAAAATAATTATAAATATCGTTTAAAATTATATTAATAACATTTTATAAATAAATTCATTACTACAAAATTAATTGCTATAATTAAAAATGTTGAAAAACATATAACCAGCCTTTTACAGCTATAAATATAATTAAAAATGATTTTGAATTAATAATAATATTTTATGAGTAACAAAAATGAATAAATGAATAAAAAATAATTAAAAATATCATTTAAAATTATATTAATAACATTTTATAAATAAATTAATTACAAAAAAATTAATTGCTATAATTAAAAATGTTGAAAAACGTATTTTATATTGAAATACATCTGCCCACGGTACGTAAAATCAAAAAAATTATCGTATTCATCAGCTACCACTGACTAAACATCACTTTAGTCCATTTACCAAAGTAACTGGTAATAATAAATGTAGAGTGCAGTGAAGCGGGTGGCAAAGTTGTCTATTTTTGGTGCAGCCCAGCACCCTGCAACCTCTCAATCTTGTTAATTTTCCGCCGCGTTTTAGGAAATGAGTCCGTGCTGTGAGTGAACAGTGTAATGACCCTCTGTGCTCGGAGCTGCATTTATGAGTCACACCCCCTAAGGCGGCTGCTCCGTCATTGTAGCATGCACACACACTTACACACACACGGGTTGGAAACATCAGCCTCAAAGCTAATGGGTGTGCGACTAAATGCCCTTTTTTTTTTTTTTTTTTTTAAAGAGCACTTTTTATGGTTACACAACATTATCACTTTTTCCATTCCCCGGAAACTTTTGTGACAACCATCCTCTCGCTTCCATAGGAACGTTTGCTCTTGTCTCTATTACCGTCTCACATCGCCCGAGTGATGAAAGCCGAGATCATCCAGCGGCTTCAGGGCCCAAAATTCGGTCGTACCGAGAGCGCCAACAACTTCCATAACCTATACGTGCAGCGGCACACCAACGTCAGGTGATTTTTTTTTTTATTATCTCGACTCTTTATTGCTACTTTATGTCCTCCCGCTAATCGCACTCTTCTTTTTGACCTCCTTATCTTTTATCATCTACTTTTATTTCTTCACCCCCTCTCCTCTCCACATCCAATCTTCTCGTCCCTATTGTTGCCATGGACAAAATCAAATCAGAGTTAATCCGCCTTCATTGTACATTGAGGTCACTCCAACTTCTTTTCACATATGAAACTGAGCCGCGTACAATCATTTTTGGCTTATCGTGAGAAGCTCTCCAGGGAATATCCTGATTTTTCAAACAAAGAAACACTATGACCATGTCCTTAAGTGGTCTTCAAGTGCATTGTTTGCAAGAAGAGGTTTGGAAACAATCACACGAGCATACAATGCTCAAGTCTATTTTTAGAGCTGTATAGAAAAGACACTAATTAAATCGTAACAATACGTCAATAATAACTCGGGAATGAGGTTGAGGGAGCAAGAGGATTTTTGAAGATTGCTATTTCTTGCTGATCTCCGCAGTATCCTTTATGCTGACATCGTGGGTTTCACTCGGCTGGCCAGCGATTGCGCACCGGGGGAGCTGGTGCATATGCTCAACGAACTTTTTGGAAAGTTTGACCAGATTGCAAAGGTATTGTCATTTATATTTCATCTTAGGCCACATTTCCATCAAATGAATGAATATATCTCCCCCACCTGTCCTGTGGCCACTCGCGACCCTCCGAGACACGTAGGCTGATAGCTTTGGGCTTATCTGAGCGCTTGAGTCAGGCTCTTGACGCTTTGTGCCCGCCGGTGGACGGAGCGGAGCCGCTGTTACGTAAGAGCGGTCCAGCCACGAGCTACTCGGCATCCCACGTTGTGGAATGTTACAGGTTACGTGAGTGGGTGTCTGATATTGGCCTTGTCTTCAGTAAAGTGTCAAATCCAAAACATGAAATAAAAAGATGAATATACATGATTGCAAGAAAATTGAAAATGAGAAATCAGTTGGATTGTTCAGTTGTATTTAACTTTGATATGTCACATATTTATGATTTTTTTTTTCTGGCCAATAGGAAAACGAGTGCATGCGAATCAAGATCCTGGGGGACTGTTATTATTGTGTGTCTGGTCTGCCGGAGTCTCTGCCTCACCACGCCAGGAACTGTGTGAAGATGGGCTTGGATATGTGTGAGGCCATCAAGTAAAATACCAAATCTCTCTCTCTTACTGTTTGGATCGTCCCGCCACACACACACACATATACACACATGCCTGTCAGAGCAGGAAGAAAGCCAGAGTTGGTTTTAGCTGTGTTTGAACTCTCGAGTAAACAAAATGTGAACGCATTATGATAAGCCTCGGCCTGGCGCAAGTAAATATTAATTACTTCGAACAAATGGAAAAAAACAAATCAGTGGCATGCAAAATCTGATTTATATGGAAATGAACAAAGCTGACAGATGAATAGCTTTTTTTTATTGTAACTATTAATTATTTGTTGCAGGATGTAAATTAAAAAAGTGGCTGTCGACTCAACTCGACAGCTTGATCCTTTTCAAAAGTGTACATTGCTTCGTTCCTCAGGAAGGTCCGAGATGCCACCAGGGTCGACATCAACATGCGCGTCGGCGTTCACTCCGGGAACGTCCTGTGCGGTGTGATCGGCCTCCGCAAGTGGCAGTACGACGTGTGGTCACATGACGTGACGCTCGCCAATCACATGGAGGCGGGAGGTGTGCCGGGGTATGACACATGAGCACACACATGTAGGCGAGATGAAATCATGCAATGATGTATGACAGGTCTTCTAAATTCAACCATTTGGACTTTTTTTTTTAAATGCCATTCAATTATTGTGCCAGGAAATCTTCTCACCGGGCAACCGATTGTTCCCTGTGGTGCCTTCTGACAGGAGATTGAAAAATAACACCATCATCCATCTTTTTTTTTTTTTTATATAAAGGAAACAATATTGTCTTCTGCAGAAGGGTCCACATCTCGTCGGTGACTCTGGAGTACCTGAAGGGCTCCTACAAGGTGGAACCAGGAGATGGGCAGAGTCGGGATTCTTACCTGAAAGAACATGGTGTGGTCACCTTCCTGGTCATCAACCCCAAGGTGAGGAGAAGACATGAATGCTTTGTGAATTGGGGGTTCCACATCACACATTATTTTTACGACCCTCTCCATTCATATTTATGAGCTTTTTAATATCCTGTCAGATATTAAAAAAAGGTAGCAAGACTTTATTTTCAAGTAGGTCTGAATGGAGAAGGTCACATAGGGGCCACTTCCTGGTTATTGTTGTTGAATGTCATTGTCAGTGGGATTAACCATTTTTTTTGGGGGGGGTGTCAGACCGACAAGCACAGCCCTCTGCTGGGCCTGCGCTCTCGCCCGTCTTTGGATGGCGGGAAGATGAGGGCGTCGGTCCGCATGACCCGCTACCTGGAGTCATGGGGCGCCGCCAAGCCCTTCGCCAACCTGCACCACCGTGATAGCATGAGCACGGACAACGGCAAGATCAACACCACGGTCAGTATGGTCATGATTGAAGAACTTTTAAAATGTTTATGACATGTTTTTTTTTTTTTTTATAGGATGTCCCGATGGGGCCGTACCACTTTCAGCGACGGGAGAGGTGCATTTTTTTTGGGGGGGGGTCTGTTTTCACTTTGGGTCTTTAATTTCAACCCCAACCTCTTCTGCTAAGGTCCAAGTCGCAGAGGAGGAGGTTTGAGGAAGAACTCAACGAGCGGATGATCCGCACCATCGATGGTATCAACTCGCAGAAGTGAGCATAACTAGTTTTAAAATCCGAGACTTGTAAAAAAAAATCGTTTAAAAAGATGAATGGTAATAAAAATTGCTGGCAACATCTCTGAAATTTATAATTTCAGTAATGACGCAAAATTATTTTTTGCGGGCCACATAAAATAATGTGGCGGGCCGTATCTGGCCCCCGAGCCTTGGGTTTGACACCTATGACATTTTTAAATCCCAAACGTGACTTTCATCCAGGTGAAACTACCTAACAAATACCATGTTCCTCTGCTCTCCAGACAGTGGCTGAAGTCCGAGGACATCCAGAGGATCTCATTGTTCTTTCACAACAAAGCCCTGGAGGCAGAGGTAAAGCCAATGCATATAAAACACCCTCACCCGCAGCGTCAATCAATTGCTCCTTGAGTAACTAAGGTCATTAAAGGAACCGTTGCAGTCACCAACAACATGCTGTAAACTTTGACCCTTCATCAAGCCAATTCTAAAGTTTTCTCCTTGGATAATTGCCATAGGTTCAATGAATGGCCTTCCAAGTCGTTAAGTCGTTTTTTTTTTTTTTTTTTTGCTTCGGAAGCAAAACTTTACATCCTGTTTGGCAGTGACTAACTAATGCAACAGCTGTGCAGCTAATTAAAAACAAAACAACAAATTGATGCCGAATCTGTTTTACAGCAACGTGGCAGATGTGCCCGAATGTAATTAAATGTGTGTTTTTGAAAGTTAGAGCTCGCAAGCAATCAACGTTTTTTAATGACCACTCCAAGTTTTGCAAAAATCAAATCAATATGGCTTTAAAAATGTTTTTTTTTTGTCTATCAACAGTATAGATCCACCACCTTACCTGCGTTCAAGTACTACATCACATGCGCCTGCCTTATCTTCTCCTGCATCTTCATCGTGCAAGTCCTCGTCCTGCCCAAGTGAGTTGGCTGGAGACTGTCTCCGAATGTGTCGGTAGATTGATGTTACAAAAGAGATTTGACGCCAGATTCATTAAAGGGGGCTGGGAGGTGGAGGGAGGGGGGGGGGGGGAGTTAAAATACAGACGGCGATGAGATGACGCCGTGCCGCTGGTGATTATAGCTCAGGTAAATCAAAGTGTGGCGTCGAAAAGAGCGAGTCATGCTAATTTACTGCCTGGCCGGGCTATTCGGGGTTAGCATCTGAACGGCTATTGATTTTCTCATTTGGTCTTCTTTTATTTTTAACCTTTAGCCATGTCATGACATCATCCACTTTATGATGCTTGTCCTTAAATCTGATTCACTCACAAGGAAAATCTCAAATAGCATTTTTTTTTTTCCGCAGAACCGCTGTGCTGGGGATATCCTTCGGCCTGGCCTTCTTGCTGTTGGCACTCATCCTGGTTCTTTGCTTTGCTGGTCACGTTCTGGTGGGTACTCCGTGTATTTCTCAGAGAACATCCGGAAAGTGTTCACAGCACTTTGCTTTATAAATGATATGCTGCAGCAAACTAGATTGGACAATTTGATTTGAAATCTACTCACTGCATCTTATAATGACGATTAGGCTGTGGATGATTTTGCAGAGGCGTTCTGTGTACCGTATTTTCCGCACTATAAGGCGCACTGGATTATAAGGGGCACCTTCAATGAATGGCCCATTTTAAAACTTTGTCCATATATAAGATATATACATTTGGCCCGTGGGTCGGACTTTGGACACGCCTGCTGTAGTGGCTCAATATTAGTCCATATATAAGGCGCACCTGATTATAAGGCGCACTGTCGGCTTTTGAGAAAATTGGAGGCCTTATAGTGCGGAAAATACGGTACTCAAAAATATACACCAGAGTGTAAATTGACTTGCCTACCCAAAATTACTGGAAAATATAAACTGTGACTCTTGCAAATATCCCAATTAGATCCCCTAAGTGATGAGTAAATGACCAAAATGCACCAATCCATACATAGTGCATCGTTGGTGTGATATTTGATCTCAATACCGTGAAAGCTATTTGAAGCTATTCTCCTCGTTCAGACAGAGCTGATGATGGTAGCGGAAAGTAATATAAGTGCGAGCGTTCTCCAATATGGTCTGATTCATCTTTGCGCTCCTCCATTCTCACTCAACTCATTTTTATTTGCAAGCTACAACCTGACTGGAATGTTTTATAAGCAATTTTTCCACGCCGAAAATGGGCCGCTTCTATTTAACCGACTCGGATGTCACTAAGAAAGGGATCTTTTTTTTTTTTTTTTTTTTTTTTAAATGGCTTTTCAAAGGTCATTCATTCAGCGCGTGTTTTTCGATAAAAGCTTCAAAAGGAATTGGAAAGCTTGATAAAAGGTCCTCAAACAAGGTACGCAAATAGATGAAGATTAACAAAAAGGGAGGGGGGGGGAGAATCGTGATAACATTTGCTTTCTTGTGGGTTTTTTTTTTCTTCTTGGTTGCTGGTGAGAACAGAACATCATTTAAAAGTAATTTGGTTCTATACTGAGAAATGTCAGCCATGTTAAATAACAAGGTATTATGCACTCGAATGACTTCCCGGAGTGCCTGACCGCTCACCCAAGTGTGAAATTACGCAATCAACTCCATCTTTTCACGAAAATGTATCTTTGAATGAATTTCCCTAAATTGTGACATAACAGCGCGGTGCCCTAGTGGTTCGTGGTTCAAATCCAGGAATCAGCACACCTCTGTAACAGAATTTGTTTTTTGTTTGTGTCTCCAGCAAGGACGGAAAGGATCGGTGTGCTCGTTCCCCTGGTTGAACATGTCCTCCCGCATCATCGTCACCAACAACCCCTGGTTGCGATTGGTCCTCACCATGACGACCACCACACTTATCCTTGTGATGGCTGTCTTCAACATGGTGAGGACCAACTTGTCGATGTTCATGATCGCTTTTTATTAGTTACGAATTAGCGTGCGGCTCTTTAATGTGTGACAACCACGAGTTCTTTTATGCTTTAATTATGCATCACAACCCTTTTTTTTTTTTGGTTCTTGTTGATTCTATTTTAGGTATGTTTTCAGCTGGCTTTGACTATTTTTGGAATTGCTTGTAGTTCTTTGTGGAGGATGCTGAGAGATCCACCACGCTCTCAGAATTGGCTTCCCCTGAAACGCTCGCAAGCAGTCCTCCTGTGAATTTAACAAATGGCACCATGCCGGACTTCCAGGCTCAATCAGCAGGAGAAAAACGCTTTTATCTCCCGGTAAGTGTTCCAAAAAAACAACAGAGAGTTCCCTGTTTGTTGCTATTATTTTGAATTTACTCCCCCCTCCCCTCCCATCCTCAGTATTTCATCTACTGCTGTATTCTGGGCTTGGTATCATGCTCGGTATTCCTGAGAATCAACTACGAGTTAAAAATGGTGGTGATGCTGGTCGCCTTGGTGATCTACAACATCATCATCCTCCAAACGCACGCTTCGCTTCTGGACGGTTTCAGCAAAGCTCTGTATCCAACCGAGGCGCTGGACAGGTACCCGGGGATGCAGTCACACTTTTGATTGACAGGTGGAATTGTCACTGCTGAGACAGATAATGGATGTTTTTCCTACCACGCTTCACTTTCACTTTTTATTTAATGGAAGTTAAGTATGGGGAAAAAAATCTGAATAAAAAGTAGACTCGCATGCTAGTTTTGCATAGAGTAAAAAAAAATGTCTGCAACATCTCAAAGTAGTTTTTATGCCACTGTTGATTTTTTTTTTTTTAATTGAGTTTTATAGTTGTTTTGTTTACATTAATATGATTTGATATTGATCCTGTTTTTATGGTTCTTAACTAGACCAGGAATCCTGAAGGACCTCAAAACAATGGGCTCTGTGTCCCTTTTCATCTTCTTCATCACATTGCTGGTTTTGGCCAGACAGGTCGGTGGTTGTTCTTAAACTTTCGTTTGACACGGTTTCGGGTCAAATGACAAGCTGGTGTCGATTTAGAGCGACTGATGTGACCCGCTTCTCCCTCCACGTCATTAAATTGAGCGAGACATAAAAAGCTCAGCCGACACACTTTTTCAATGACTTGTTTTATCTTTATTTTGGCAATGCTATCCATCAAAGCTGAGCCCAGAGCAGATGTTCTAGATAGGAGGGCACCCTCTAGAATATCAGAAGGCGGACAAACACACTCCCCAGAGAGGCCACAGTTGGTCCAGACAAGCTCAGCATGTCCTCATTCTGTGTTAACTGTCAACAGATGGGAGGAGGACATTCTGTCTTGGAAGCAAAATGTGACTTGTTCTATAATTAGTGTTGTCCTACCTGCATGCTGTTTGAGGTCAAACCATTTCAATACAAGTGAGGGGGGGAAAAAAAAAACAGAAAATAGCAGAGTACACGGAATTGTTTTATCGAATTCCGCCTAGCTCCATCTTATATTCTTCATTTTCTTTGGCTATTCATTATTAAAGAGATGAGCACAAAATAAACTCCAGTCTATTGTCTGGCATTTGAACGGCGCCCACGTAATTGTCAATGTTATGCAAAAAAAAAAAAAAATCAATATGGCGCCGCCGAGTCATGCATAAACTAATCGAGAATATTGTGGCCGCATCCATTTTAATCGGCAACTTTAGATCATTTGCATAGCAAAATTCCACCGTCAGCTCAAATGAGACCTTTTTCAATCCATTTAGAGCAAAGCTTGTTTACAACCATGTTTCCAAACTGCATCTAAAATGAGCCCCCCCCCCTCTCTCTTTCTACTGGCCCACTTTTGTCTCCCCTTGGACAAGATGTTGATATAGATAGATCTCAGCACTTAAATGCTCCCTGTCTTCTAAATTGGCGGCATCCTCAAATCACAAGGGGAAAGAAAGATGCACTGCTCACACTAATAACTCTGCGGGGGCCGGGGACCAACGTCTCCAACTAAACACTCCAGGGAGGTTTTGACCTGGATGGGTGACGCTTGCTGTAGACAAAAATCCCTCGAGCGTGAGGGATGAGGAAATATCAGTCTTTTATGCAAATGAGCGTGACAAATGAGAAAAGCGAGGATCATTTACTGTTTGATTAACTTGAGTCTTTCTCTCTAGAGAAAAAATGGGCTAAACCATTTTTTTTAAACCACCTGCATGCATTGAGAAGCTTTTTTTTTTTTGCATATTAGTCATCCAAAAACTTTCTGAAGAGCTGTCTGGGAATGACGCAGGTGTCTCTTTACTCTGTGTCCTCCTGTAACAGAATGAATATTACTGTAGGTTGGATTTCCTGTGGAGGGACAAGTTCAAGCGAGAGTGCGAGGAGATCGAGACTATGGAGAATCTCAACCGGGTCCTGCTGGAGAACGTCCTGCCCGCCCATGTGGCTGAACACTTCCTTGGACGCAATTGGAAAAATGAGGTCAGCTTATATTTCTACATTACAGCAGCATTTAGATAAAAGTAGTGCTTTGGCATTAAAGCCAAATTTCAAGTTTAAATACATTTGCTGGTCTTCAGGACCTTTACCATCAGTCATACGACTCCGTGTGCGTGATGTTCGCCTCCATCCCGGACTTCAAGGAGTTTTACACCGAGTCGGACGTCAACAAGGAAGGTCTCGAATGTCTTCGTCTTCTCAATGAGATCATAGCTGATTTTGATGAGGTAATCAGTTTTTCCCATTCTTCTGGAGAGTTGAGTGTGAAACATGTAACGTGACTTCCTGTTTGTGTCCTCAGCTACTTTCAAAACCAAAATTCAGCGGAGTGGAGAAGATTAAGACCATCGGGAGTACCTACATGGCGGCCACCGGACTCAACTTGGCGCCAGGACTCGACTGTGCACAGGCAAGCTCTAGCTAGTTTACTCCTAAATGACACAATAAGGATAAATTATTGTTAATTTACTGTTCATTCCGACAGGAACACGACAGACAGTACATGCACGTGGGCACCATGGTGGAATTCGCATTCGCTCTGGTCGGGAAGCTCGATGTCATCAACAAACATTCCTTTAATGACTTCCGGCTTAGAATCGGTGAGGTCAGATCACATGAGCGTGAATGTGTACAATATTGATTTGTGTGATTTTCATGTGTTAAGGGATAAATCACGGACCGGTCATCGCGGGGGTCATCGGGGCCCAGAAGCCTCAGTATGACATTTGGGGGAACAGCGTGAATGTGGCCAGTCGGATGG
This sequence comes from Syngnathus scovelli, assembly GCF_024217435.2. NCBI lineage: Eukaryota > Metazoa > Chordata > Actinopteri > Syngnathiformes > Syngnathidae > Syngnathus > Syngnathus scovelli. The sequence continues at coordinate 3,942,795 of NC_090865.1, forward strand.
AAACGACGGGAGTGCTTGGAAAAATCCAGGTGAAAAGCATACATGCACTGGCGGAGCTAGAGGGGGGGCCACGGGGGCACTACCTCCCCTCATAAAGAACATATAATGAATTTGAAAGAATTATTTCCGCTTCTAAACGTCTTCCTGGTTGTTGCAGGTGACGGAGGAGACGAGTGAGATCTTAACCACGTTGGGCTACATGTGCTCGTGTCGAGGCATCATCAACGTGAAGGGAAAGGGGGAACTGAAGACCTACTTTGTCCACACAGAGATGACCCGATCCCTGTCACAAGGCACCGTCATGCCTTGAGTGGTCGCACGGAAAAATAAAAATAGACTCAATACACAAAGTGGCATTAGCGAGCATCGGTCATGCTCTGGAAGTACGTACGAGTTATTAGCGGAACCCCCCCCTGAGTTACATTGGACAAACAACTGTGAAGACGGCCATATTGTCGGATGTCAGCGTGGAGGAGACGGCTCTCCGAGAAATATGGAGTGGCTGAGAGGAGGATATAATGTGCAGCTCTCAAGGAGTGCAGTCAACCGTTTATACAGAAGTAGTGTGGAGCTAATTTGCCATACCAGTGTTGCGAGTCGTGCGCTTCAGAGCCTGACGCTTGAGCAAAGGCGGCTCTTTAAATAATATACACTCAAAACCAGACGTTATGAATGGACCCAGAGTCAGACTTAGTGTAAATTACCAATTTCCCCCTCATTGACAGGTAGTTTGAATGTGAACTAGTTATTGTAGTTTTAGTGTTGGAAGAGTTGTGGGCTCGAGAAGAAAATTGTTGCTTTTTATAAATCTCCACTGGAAGCAAACCAGCTGCACTGTGTGTTCAAATGTCCCAATGCTGCCACCATTTTGTTATTCATTAAATATTTGTATATATTGTAACATGCTTCGTGATTATTTATTTTCATACTTTCATACTTGCAACAAATGGATTCACTTTTTGCGTGCAATGTCATAGTGATAAATAAGGAAGCTGAAAAGCATCCTTGAGAAATTTGCTAATAGCGTACAGTGCTGTGAAATAAACGAGCAGGATAAAATGTCTTGAGTGTCATGTTCAAACACTTGCCCCTTCGAGGCCTTTCTGCAACTCTGACACTGAGATCAAATGAGACCACAAGACTGAGTGTGCAAGCCTGAAAGCACTGAAGAATATGTGCTGCAGTAATGGGCGCCATAGAAGTCCAATTGCTTCGGCTCTGAGATATAAATAACTTCCCGAACTGTCACTGACTAAAAACGGTGCGCGCCTCGGTCTCTGCAAATTGAGTCCAATGGGGGGGGGGGGGGGGGGGGGGGTTCAATCTAATGATAAAATGAGAATCAACACACTAGAGTACAGTAAAATCCTCCATCCATATCCTTTAGTGCTTGTCCACATTAGGATCACGATGAGTCTTAGAAAAAAAAAAATATATATATATATATATATATATATATATATATATATATATATATATATATATATATATATATATATATATATATATATATATAAGAGAGCTTAACTACAACAATAATCTCAGCCTGACCTCTAGTGGAATTTTCGTGAAATGCAAGTTAAAAGAAGCAGTCCTCTATTTACGACGGAAAAATAAACGACAATGTACGTAAATCGGAATGCACCAAAGATTATCAGTAATCTTGGCTAACACTGGAGTAAAGTCGTAGCTACAGTAACGGAAAAAAATCATCTTGGCCTAAAATAAATGAAATAGTAGATGTAAATGAACGTGGTAAATGAGATATTGTAGAACAAATATGCAGGAATGATGCACGATGATTTATAATGCAATTCTTTTTTTGGAATGCATGAGTGTGTCCATTGTAGAGAATTGAGCGCTTTTTAATTAATTTTGCAGTATTGGAGAACGACTGCAGGGGGCAGCAGTGGCCCGTAGTTAACAAAAAAGAAGCGAGCAAGAATGACCACATCCAAAATGTAAATCAAAGCAGTTGACCTTTTATCCTTTCATCCTCGTATTTACTCGAATCGAATGACGTCTCCATATGTACCGACTATATTTTTAATCGTACATTATTTTGGTGATTTGAATGTACTTCTTACCGAAGCTTTGACACGCCGTCGCTCTCGGATGAGCCACCAGCCAGCGGCCCCTCCCGCCCCCTTTCCTCCGTGCAAGTGAGTCTCCCCTCGGCTTCACTCCGAAGAGGAACCCGGTGCACCCGGTTCATCGTTTCTTTTCTTTTGTTTTTGTTTTTCTTTTTTCACAACTACCCCCAAGATGGAGGCTTGCAGATGGCACGATTAGTGCTTAGAATCCAACCAAACAGCCCGTCTGTCTTTAATGACGCCTTGGTTGGCAGCAAAGGGGATTTTCACACATCTTTTTACCCATTTAGGGTGGATCGAATCGGGCGATACTGAGCTCCGGGGGCCGCGGTTGTGGCAGCCATGAGCTCCGGGGAAGGAGTAGAGGAGCCGACGAAGGAAGCCGGAGAAATCGCGTTCAGGACAGGTAAGAACATCAACGATCACAGGGCATGATGATGGACATTTTACCCCGACTGTGGTGACTGCTTTGGGGTGCCAGACGGGAGTCGGGGGCTAGAGGGGGGCGACTGTAAATGTTGCTCCTGTCATAAATCGACAAAACAATTGCCTGCCATTGTTCTGATCGTAGCAATGTTAATGCGTTTGAGTAGTTTAAAAAACATGTAATTTACTACAGTATGTTCGCACAGCCATACATACTGTATAGCTTAGCTTGAGCGCTAATGTTTCGAACCCATCTTTTTTTCCAAGATGTGGCACCATTGATCGATATACTGAAACGAGACACTCCGACATTGTTGGTTATACTTAAACCACACTTACAACAATTGCACATGTAAAATAGATCGTGAGTTTTAAGCCAAGTAAAGTTGGAAAGCGTACAGCAACCGCGTGCAATGCACCTTCCAACACCACAAATGGGAGAAAATCGAGCATCTGCCATTATTATTAAGTCTTCCGATTATCTTGTGTATATGCTTGACACTTGCTTTGTGCTTAAACTCGGTGAACTCTGATCCGGATAGCGAGGCGAGGGGGAGTGCTGACCGAGCATGTACTTTGCTGATTTTTTTGTAGCTTAGAGTTAGCCTGCTAAAAAGCCACCCAAAGCCTGTCTGGCTACCAAATGCTAATGTAGCATCGCTAGCTCGCCAGTGAGTTGACAAAGCCGGTGTGCCCTTTGACTAAGTTCTTCCTTATAAAGATCAAATATAGTTACAACGTGAATCGTACGAATTCAACAATCCTCCATGTGCATCATTCGCTGCTTATTGGTGTTGTCAAAAGCACACGACAGTGCGAGCCATGTAAACAATACATGGCGTGGCACAGCCAGCATTCAGGGTGTGTTAGGCTAAGCTAAGTGTGCCACATAATGCCAAAAAAAAAAATGCACAAACTGGCTTTTGAGGAGAAACAGTAGAAAATATGGAGCACTGATTTATCGTTTCAAAAAACGCCCCTACCCCTTTTGGATTGTGCACAAGATTTCATTTTGGATCAGTAAGAGTGACAGGCCTGCAGTGATGGAAAAGACAACAATGGGTCATAAAGTGTCAATTTTATAAGGTTCAATGTGCATTTGTAGGCTTTGAGTAAAGGTTTTAATAGCAACAGAGGCCTGAGTGGTTTATTTTGGTAGCTCCTTAGGTTATTCCATAGCCCCACCTAGTATACATTTTGAAGTGTTCACACATTATAGAATTATATGGTGGATCTGGATAAGCTTGTGGGCTAGGTTACACTTGTCCATACATCCATGCCAAGTCACCTCCCCCCAGTTCTGGTCTCTCTTTGCGGGCATAGAAGTGCTTCCAGCGCCTGATGTCATGACTGCTTGCGTCATCATGCTTGAGCTTCACTGCCTAAATGCATTTCAAATCAATTCCTATGGAGTCAAAAGTCTCTTGCGAGATGAAACTATGTCACGTATTCTTTAGGTCTCGAGTGAACTTTCCTCAATTAGTAGTCGAGCAAACGTGTCTAAAAGGCTGAACGGATCCAAGCTTTGCACTTTGCAGCGATCATTTTTCCACAGCTTACTGCTGACTCGTGCACCGCTCAGTGCAGAAGATGGCATGGTGGAGAGCTGGAAAGAAAGAGTGTGCAAAAAAAAAAAACACAGCCAGTGTCACTTTTAAAAGCAGAAAATCAAATGCAATGTGTCTGCCGCAGAGCAGATGTTATATTATTTTAAATAAATGCTAATTAAAAGATGCTAGTCGCGAAAGCAGGATAACCAGATTCTGGAAATGGTTCTTTTTGCTTTTTGCACCTTCTCGAAATGCTAATGGAAGGGGAGAGTGTCGCATACAAGCTCTTGTTTTGCACTCGCGGCTTCTTCCTCCATCCTGGGCATCTTGTTCAGACTTGCACAGTTTTGCCTGTCTTGCCCAAAGCTACACCCCCCTTCTTCCCCACATCTTCATCCACATCATCCTTTTCCATTTGTCAATCCAGCCTTGTCTGTTTCCTTCCTCTGTCGTTTCCTGATGGACCCTTCACCCAGACGCATAGCGAGAAAAAGATCTTCCCTAATTGTCTCTGCCCCACTTCGACTGGAATTATTATATCGCCTTTGCTGCACGGAGGTTTGTTGTGGCATTTTTGTCAATCATCAACATGTTCCACGCCCCCAAATGTCGCTCTTCTCGCATATAACTTCAATATCGATTCCAAGCATTTCTCCCAAGTCGCTAATGCAAACTCAAAGGATGAAATCCATACCATCCGGCTTTCATGAATGAACATTTGGCGGCAACATGGCGCCCGTTCACAATCCGGTTGTGTTCCGTCTGATTGAATGAACGCCGGTGTGTTTATCAAGCCGGCAGCTCAGAGATGGAAATTTGATCTTGAGCTTATATTTATGACTCAGGTCCATTCACCCAGGAAGAGGTTTGCACAACGAGACACGCACGCACTCATCGCTAATGGATATTGATCCTGGAGATGGAGACTGATTGAGGTTTCCCTTCAGGCTCAAAGCAAATACATCAAAAACATGGAATGACACGCTACATTGCATTTGCTTCACTAGTTCGCCAGCCTTTTTTTTTTTTTCTTCTCCCCCACGCTTATCTCAAGATGATATGACACAATGACTGGTGGTCATCCGGGTCAGGTTTACTTTGGCTTTGCAGTGACGTCTTTGAGTGTCTGCAGTTGTTTACCCAGCTTTGCTAATGCTCCACTTGAAGGAGAGCGAGTTTGATGTTCAACTCGCTTTATCTGGCCATCTAGTATGTTAATATGTTAATATTAGATCTTCGGCTTAAGGAGACGCTAGTTTGAAATTTGTCGGAACAGTTTGGGGAAGGCCCTTTTTTGTTCCAGCATGACTCCTGCCAACTTTTCGTCGCTACAACGTCAGCTTCCCAAAAAGCTTATGTAGCATAGAGTGGATGTGAAAAGGCTTTTTCTAGAACGTGGATCAGTCGTCTGTGTGAAACACTCAAGATTTTAGTGGCAGAAGACAAATTGGCTGGAAATTATATTAGCTCCGATAAGCACTAACCGACCGTTGAATTACGCAGATCCATAAAAGGTGACATTGTCGTCGTATCGGCGTAAAGATGACGCATGGATTTTAGCCGCTGTCATGGTAACCGACGAGGGGGGAAAAATGTTGTGACCTCACAGATTGGGTTCCATGGCAAAAAAAAAAAGAACAGTTGGAAAAATTCGTCCCACATGCCTGGCTACGCTGCACACTGTAATTATTCAATGAGAACACGCTGAGCGAAGAAGCCATGGGAGCCTAAAAGTACGTATGATGTCAGCGTGAACTTTTTGGTTCACCTCAACAATACAAGTTGAAACTAGAACAAAAGCGCGGCGGGTTAAATTACAGAGCGCTCTGTAAACTCGGATGTGTTCTACATCCTCATTTGAAGAATGACGTCGTAACTCCCAAACGATATCGAGTTCATCGCTGCTGTGACAATTTGCTGCAAAGGGCAACGTGGAAGCAGATTTGATTGAGTTCTTTGGCAAATTGCAAGCTGTCATGATGCCACACTATGGAGCCGACATAACTGTTAGCATCCCACCAACACTGACTGCAGTGAAAACACACACGGGGAGAGTTGGCGAAATTTATTCTGTCCAATCACGTCTTATGGGACATTTTTTTGGATGAAAAACACTTCAGGTCAGGATATCAAAGAAATCGCTAAACACACTCGACACAAAAAAAAAAGAAGCTTGCAAGGTAATGTTAGAAAATGTTCCTTTACTCAACTGAGATACAAATTTAACCGGGAGGGTCTTAGAAAAAAGAAAAAAAAAAGGCACTGAGGGAGTTAACCAAACTAGGACAGGTCCTGAAAGACCATTGTACTCCTTTTTCCTGCGCTCTAGTCTCTAGAGCGTTCAAAAGTGCTATCTCATTCTTGCCCTTTTCTCTCGCCTTTTTTTTTTTTTTTTTGTCCAATACCCGTGATTTTTTTCTTCATCTAATGACCGGAAGCAAAAAAAAAGAAATCAATGAAGGTCCCTGATCTGTTATTCGTTATCCATAGCTCCTGATTTTCAGGTAGGACAGGCAATTTGTTGACCCAAAAAAAAAAAAAAAGCTTCATACTGAATCACTTCATAACAACTCCTGAAAGTTGTCTGGCCTTGCCATGTGTTTGTTTTTTTTTTGCTCCTGAGTAGGCACAGTGTGATATTTAATGTTTGACATTTACTTGGAATGAAGAACAACTAGCTAGATGAATGATTCATCAGTTCACGTGACATCAACATAACTTCTGCTACGCTTTATTTTTATTTATTTTCTTTTATTATAGATTTTCTGCCTGACGTCTCATTTGAATCAGCATGACCAAGAGAATAGGTATTTTTCAAATGAAGGGTCTTCGTTCAGGCCCGCCCGTGAGTCAAAAGCGATGAGTGTGTCTGCCGAGAAGGGGGGGAAAGGCAGGGGCCCCTAGCAAGGGTGGTCTCGCGCTCATGTGGGCCGCCAAACGGCACCGAGCGAGCGTCGGGGGCAAGAGGGAGCCGTTTGTGCTCACTTTGAGGCTGAGGTCCATGTCAGTTCACCGTGCGGAAGAGCACATTTCATCCACACGAGACGTCCGGCGTTTTACGACATGAAGCCTGTCGGACTTTTTATTTCTGCCCGCTCATTTCCGAGCGTGTATATATATGTGTGATCTGTTGCATATTTTCCAAGTAGTTTGGCGTAATGTATGTAACGTGTGTGTGGTTTGCATTCAAGCACTCCGACTCCGGAAAAAGCTTCTCGACTGGAGTGTGTGAACTCCGTATCTACGCGAGTGTGTGTTTTATCTATCGTTCGCCTGTTGTTTATATAGCGATACAATGCGGGGAGCCGCACATGTGGTCCGACATTGCGCCGTTGCAGGCCGAGGCTTAAGTGGATGTCTTGGGCATTACAAATATGTAGAGTATGTTTTTTTTTTTTTCGTTCATTCTCTGAAGTCCCTGAGAACCTTTCTTGACGAATGACTGCACTTTCTCATCCCGCGGTTGCGTGCGAAGCTAATACTTGAAGCTAGTCAAAATCAAAACTGTTATCACCAGCTGTCATGTTTACTTTATGTTGACGCCGGTTACAAACCGTATTGTTCTCGCCGAGGTCGAAGAGGAAGCTGGTCAAGGCTGAGTCACTCAACCAGATGACCCCCTTGACCAGTCACCGTGTTTACATCAAGATGCGTGACACTAAGACCCAACTTTGGGTCACGGCAACGGCGGTGGCTCTTGCTAACGCTGTATATAGACCGCGTCAATAGCGGGGATTGTTTGGGTACTCTCGTCATGAGTTGCTGTGCGAAGATTTGAACTTGTCCAGGCTATTAGTGCTGATGCTGATCTTCTGTTTCCTACAGATGGATCTCTCCCCAAGGAGCCGAAAGGAGATGTGTCCGGCCAGATTGCAGGTAAAACCAACACGACAGTGTCCATTTGATTAGTTTCCCAGATGAGGTCAGGCTGATGTCATTTCTCACCACCACGCTCACCTTGACTCCCTAACCCTCCCTCATTGTCGCCTGATTGGACTCCCGTCGCCGTAGCGACAGCAGCCCCTCTCAATCTCACTTGATTAGAGATGGATCTACGTGGCCTTCACTTCTTTCCCTTCCAGCGCTCTGCTGTCCTTTTGGGATTTGTTCATTTATTGTGGCTTAATATGAACGTTCTAAATCAGCTTTAGAAATTGCGCAATGGTTGACTGACGGTCCATTTTGTTGAATCTCTTTGAAACACTGAATAAATCAAGCCCCAAGCCTACTTTTAAAGGAGGCCAGCAAATTGGCAGGTTGCACCAGTGCCCGAGGCCAATGGTGGGACTGGCTCCCATTGACAAGTATGAATTCAACTGATACATCACTGTGCCTTCCCAGTTCTCTTTGCACGTATTTTTTTCTTAAGATTCTGGTGTTCCAGTCATTCCGAGAGATTTGTCAGGGATTAACTCCCCCCCCCCCGATCCGTTGGCCCGGCAATATAACTGGTCCTACTGGGAGAAGAACAGTTATGTAATAACTTTTATAGTCAGACAAAAGTGTTTTTGCTTGTGCTTTTGAAAGCCAAAGTACCCCGAAATACATCCCAAACATTGCAAAGTCCGATTGAGCAGTTAATTGCGGTCTGCTTTTTTTTAATGTAATCCCACTTTTACCTCCAGAGGGCGTATTTGTGTAGCGGGCCAAGAGCCATGCACTGCATTCAATCTCCTGCACTTAAACCCACAGTCAAAGCGTATTTATAATAAAATTTGATTAAAATGACTTTATATTTTTTTCCTGGATTCTCTCAAAGAGATCCAGAGACCTTGACATTTGTAAGTCTTCTGCCTTGTCTCTCTGTCCTTTTTTTTTTTACTTCTCTTCGTCATCTCACGGTCACTGAGGCAACCTTGGCCTGCTTCTCGCTCGGTAAGCCTACCCTGCCATTAGAGGTCTGGACGAATGGAGAGAACCGAACAAGGCGGAGGTGAAGGAGGGACTTCTTATACGACGACATTCATATATATGCAGTCAAAAAAAAGGCGAAATTATTTTACTATTTATAGGATCATTTTATGTCCTGCTGGTGGAAAAGTGTACAGCAGTCTTGCTTTGGTATAAATCTGGTCGAAAATCTTCCCAGAATAGCAGAAGCTCCTTTTTAGTGCCAAGGGGTTATCAATTCCATTTGGTCATCCATTTTCATTTCCTGTTGTTGTTATTGTCAGATATGAAAAACCTTTGTCCCATATAGTTGACTTTGAAGCTATCAAAACACATCACCGTGCATATGTTTGTAGTTAGTTTGTCTGTGTACATAGGCAGGAGGGTCCAATAATCCGTTCGTTGTTGGTAGTAAGTCGAACTGCAGCTGTTTCCGATCACAACGACCAATCGGAGCAGCCCTTTTTGATTTCCTGGTGGGGCAACTCCTTCTTGTAAACTGGAACAATCTCGCCGGATGATGAGGACATTGGAGTTTGAAGTCCTAGCATGCTAATTTAAAGCATATTTTCATAATGTCCAGTTGGAGTCGATCACAATCAACAATGAGGCAATCGGGATGTAGGTTAGGATTCCAGGTTACTGATGTCCTATTCCTGTCTACTCCACAATTCCTGCTATTCCCACACATCACTCCAATGGGAATTTCTGGCACGTCGTCAATGTTGGAACTTGGCAGCTATGTGGGTTTGCACATATGCAAGCGTTCTGGTTTCTCTTGCCCCGCAACAGCTGGCCCGGAGGCCGCGCATCCCGATCAGCTGCCGGGGAGCCATTATGCGATTACACCGCTTGTGATCGCTCTTCAACACAGATAGCCAAGCTTGTTTTGTGGTATGACTGGAACTATTACCCTCTTTTCCCTTGACCCCGTGCCATCTGTCCTGGTCTGGGCAGCCGTTGCCCCCACCTCTGATGAAAACACTCAGGAGGTATTTGACACACAGTCATCTTGTGGTGTTGTTGACTAATCTGCTTTGTTGTATCAAGCCCATCTAATGCCCACTTGACCTCCAGGAGGCTCCCACAAGGCTCCGACCTTTGAAAAGTGTGACGACTTTTGATATGTCCTGACACGCACGCGACCGCTAGCATGGTCACGCTAACCGGATGGATTGGACGATGGACATTTCTAGAATTTCACTCTCATCCTTTGGCCTTTCTCGATGTGGGGCGTTGTCACATATCCATTTCATTCCCTGCCCACTTTATATATTCACGCAGGAGATAAATCAATTCAAGGCTAGACCCTGACACACAAACGTCCGGAGATATTTTCGGGAATATATTGAAAGTACAGTTAACCTGATGGAGCTGCCTTGAAATCAGGAAAAGGTAAACAATCTCTTGCTCAAATGTTTTCTCAACCTCAAGTCTTCATTGCTAAGCAGCTTGTCAGGATGCATAAATGCAGTGCAGGCATGTTATAATTACCGACCCTACGCATTCGGGATTACCTCCCGCAACCTGGCCCGACCAAAATACGGCACAGATGAACAGCTTGCTGTTTGTTTGCACACCGTGGAAATGTTTGCCCGCGGGAACTTGTAGACAGGAGCAAAGGTTTTATTTGGAATATCTCGACAGAGGAATGGTAGGATTAGGTGCAGCTGCCGCGGCCGTGCCCGAAGAGGGCCGGCGGGATCGGTCGGTCAGTTGCGTCGATGGTGGCATCGGACAACATCCTCCCGTCTTTTTTCGATTTTAATTTTTTTGCCGGTGATGTCTTGAGGATGGCTTGCTGGACGATTGAACACATACGACACAAGTCAGCTGTCATATGTGTGACAGGTATTTTTAATTTTTTTTCCCTGTCATTTATTTTTCTCGTACCATCCGTGTGCTTTTGTAGATGTGACCTGGTCGCTCTTTATTTAGCTGCTGTGCTACTTTCTTCAGTCCCGTGGCGCAGGACAAGTGATGTATGCTAGTAGCTAAACTTAGCTTTTGTGTTTTGCCCCTGCTTAATTAATTGTCTGAAACAGTTCTTAAGTACTTTTTTGGGGATTCTTAGAAAGAGTTATTTGGTCTCTCTGGGGGAAGTTTGCAAAACGGAAATGAAACTCCACTGTTCTAAACACAAGTGGCAAAGACAATCCACGATTTTAACCCAGTCGAAAAGTTATTAACATGAACACACACGTTTTGTGTTTACGGGAAAACCCGGGTCATTTACTTCCCGGCCACGTGGTCTTGTCAGCGTCGGAAGGCTTCGTTGACCTTTTGATAATCCCCGCGTTTGGTGGCAGCCCGCCAATCAGACTGCACATCAAAGATGGTTCTTTTTATCCGCAGATGACTCACATAGCGGCAAAAAAGACGCTGACGTCGTTACCATCCATCGCTCCCTTTTTATCCGCGTTCCCTCACACTTTTCCACATTAATTCGCACGCCTCTTAACTGCTGCTTATTTAGCACGACTCAGCAGCAGATAAAGTGGCCAGTTTTCCGGGAAGGTAATGACTACATAACGGTAATAAACGTTGACACTAAAAATAGTCTCTTCTCTGATCCATAAAGGAACTAATGTGCCTTATCATGACGGCTCCTGCTCTCCTGAACATGAGAGGATTGGTCGCCATCCTTCTCATTGATCACCTTAATAGCAATTTTACGAAAAAGCGAGACCAAGAAGCTCGAAGCTGCCCCCAAAAATCCCCCGTTCCTAAATGGTGGGTGTGTTCGCAAATCCGCTTTTTGTCATCGTTGAACATCTCCAGACAGCCGGCGGTTGACTCTGATGGCATATTAGCAACACAGCAGAAGCTCTCTGTCAACAGTCACGAGATCCAAGTTGACACATACAGAAGGGGCTGTTTGTTGTTGACGTTATTGGCGAGTTGGAGTGGTTCCACTTCATCTTCTATTTGTTCCAGAAACGACAACATGTGATGCACAAACATTACTTTTCAACATATGGTGTTGTTTCAAGAGCGGAACGAGACATTTGCGGAACGCTGCATAATTGATGTCCCTCGGTGACAGTAAATTACGACACACTTTGTGATGTTGTTTATTGGATGAATAATCAATAATCTGCCTTCAAGGCACTTTTTTTTTTTTTTTTTTACCAGCTGACAAAGGAACAAAAATGGACATCCTGTTTTAATAAGATAAAAGAGCTTTCTGTCCTCCAGCAAGGTCTTCATTTTTGTCTTCTTTTCTATCGTTTCAGGTTTTAGGAGAAATGAGGATATGAGAGCGATGGAGGTGCTTCCCATCCTTAAAGAAAAAGTGGCTTTCTTGTCAGGTATGGATGTGCCTGCGGTGGGAAGGAGCTCAAGAGTCAATAGTCGGCCCCTTGTGCATGAACGCAAAACCTCCCCCACACGTTGTCAACGATTCTTAATAGAAAACCAAATGTGTGTGTCTCTGTGTGTTCCAACCGTAGCAAATGAAAAAAACCAATATGTTTTTCGTCACACACTCGGTTTAGGGAAGGTCAAACAGAATAGCAGTCATAATGACTCAGACAAACACGCTTGATATCCAAAGAGAGAAAACGGGAGAGGCAGGTTGCCATAGCGACGGGGTATCGTCAGCAACGGCATCCCCGACTAGTCGCTGGTTTCACGTTGAAGAAAGGGAACCAAAAAAAAAAGGGAGCACAGCTGAAAAGAGGGTAGGGTTATTATGTCTGCCTCCAAATAATCGGGTTTTTGTTGTTGTTGGATTTCCTTTTCGCTTACGTGCTCGCTGGACTCCGCCTCGACTGACTAATTTAAATGCAAAATACGGTCATCGGCATTCTACGCTCCAATGTCGGCGTGATGCAACACGATGGAAATTTTCTCCTGGCGTCCCCCCGCGTCTTTTGCAAATTGTGGTTTTAAGCAGCGGCGTATGGTGTAAGAGTGGAAGCAGCAGGAAGTCAGTCAGCATACCGAGAAGTTACAGCCGCTTGCCCGCACGCTCGCTGTGACCGCTTCTTCTCGTTTATTACGCCCCGCAGCATTCGAGATTGATCTGGTCTATAATGTAAAAAAAAAAAATGTACAAACCACACAGCTTGTTCAATGTGGACAAAAATATTGGGACACAGACTCACAGCAGTATTGGGACACATCCTCGATTGCCACATATTCCGTAAATGGTCAAAAGTATTGGGACATAAGCTTGTTCCTTGTATTGACTCGCCACCAAAAAAAAATTTTTTGTGTCTTAGGTGGCAGGGACCGACGCGGTGGTCCAGTGTTAACCTTCCCGTCACGCAGCAACCACGACAGAATACGAACGGACGACCTGAGGAGACTGATTGCCTACCTGGCCGGCATACCCAGGTCAGAACCCCCCCCCCCCCTCCCCTTTTTAAAAAACGCACAAGGATGCTCAAATCAAATACGTGGGTAAGCGAAAGTGCTGAGTGGATCATGTGGACAAGCCAGAGTGTGAGAGAGATTATTCAAGAGCCGTTAGCTTGCTCCATTTGTTTATTTATTTTATTTCTTGGCTACCCAAAAAAAAAAAAAAATTGTGGAGACACGCAGAGGGGCGTGAGGGAAAGCCTTGATGGATATCAGAGCACGAGCGAGGGAAGGGAAGAAGGGACCCAATGGGAGAAAGCAGCGAGGAGGAGGAGGGGGGAGGATTAAAAACCCACAGAGATGGAACGCGCATGTGTGAGCTGGCGTGTGTGTGTATGTGTGTGAGAGGAAGCAAAACAAAACGTCGCAGTAGCCGAGGCAGTGCAGCAGTGATAGTTTAGTGTGGACCAGTTCTCACCTCGCAGGTAAATCCCTCCATTCATCACCATTTCATCATTCAAATGCAAAACCACAGGTTTCCAAATTTGCATTCATGTCATCATTCGGCGCTCGGATTCTACAACCGTACGTTTTGTACTGTTCTATTTCGGGAACACGCTCTCGTGCTGGACGACTATGCAAATCTCGTGGAAGTAGTTCAGAAATAGTTCACGTTACAGCAGATGTGCTGATTTTTTTTTTTTTTTTTTAATTGTGAACATTTGAATCGTGTGTGTGGGCGGCTGTGCACGAGTGGGTGTGTAGATGCATGTTTTAACTGCGTAGGCTTGTGACGTGCTAGAAAACTGCGTCACCTCATGGATTTTTTCCCCCTCCTCTCCCCCCTCCCCTCCCGCCCCCTCTCCATCATCCTTTCTGTCATCTGTCCCCTCTATCTGGATTACCTCCAACCTCCGCCCGCCTCCAGCGAGGAAGTCTGTAAACATGGCTTCACGGTCATCGTGGACATGCGCGGCTCCAAGTGGGACAGCATCAAGCCACTGCTGAAGATCCTGCAGGAGTCGTTCCCGTCGTGCATCCACGTCGCGCTCATCATCAAGCCTGACAACTTCTGGCAAAAGCAAAGAACCAATTTCGGAAGCTCCAAGTTTGAGTTTGAGGTAAGACAACTTGGTGTTATTGTTGATCTTGCTTAGTTTCAGATGTCCCTAGTTGTCATATCATCCAGCAACGAAAAAAAGAAAGCTCTCATTGTTCACCGCCACACTCTCACTCGCACGTCCCCATTGATTGTTTGAGTGGCGAAGTCGCACGCAAGCTGCCGTCGGAACATTCTAAACTCGGACTGTATGAATGTCTGCCATTATTCACTTTGTCAGCCTTGACAGTCTCCCTGTTATTAATTTTGCGCTTGTGATGAAAACATTTCATTAACCTGGCAACAATAGACACAATACAAAACCTTCACGGGTCGACATTCAGCGAGCTGTGGAGCTTTTGCTTCTCTGCCCATGTGTGTGGGGGTGTCGTGCGGAGGAGGAGGCTCTGCACAAAAACGCGTGGAGACGCTCAAGGCTTCTCCTCGCTCTCGTGTGCGCAAAAAAAAATTCCGATTGTTGCCGTGTAAGCAGTATTATTATATTCAGCGATAGAATGGCCACACTGAGTTGCGACGGTTCCTCAGTTCTTCTGGCTGACATCATTGGAGGAAGACCAAGTGTGCAAGTCAATTGCTAAATGCTTAATGAGTTGGCCCCACGTGCTGTGGAGATTAGTCAAGAGTCTCGCTAATTCTTCTCCATTAGAATCCCGTGTTGGTAGTTTTCGGGAGGGTAATGTTGAGCTCAATTAAAAAGTTCTCAGTGGAGCGGATTAGACGAAGTAATTTACACCTATTTGACGGAAACAATCATAAATCCGCTTGGATTTCTCTCCAACCTTTTTTTCCTAGACTACCATGGTGTCATTAGAAGGTCTGACGAAGGTGGTGGACCCTTCCCAGTTGACGTCGGACTTTGACGGCAGCCTGGACTACAACCACGAAGAGTGGATTGAGGTAGGAGTCAGTCAAACCACAAATTTCAAGCTGACTGTGGGAAAAAATGTTCACCATGACTTTGGTAAGCAACATTTTGACTTCCTGTCCAGGTCCGCGTGGCGTTTGAGGAGTTCTCCGGTCACGCCACGCAGATGCTCGCCCGGCTGGATGAGATGCAGGAAACGGTGTCGCGTAAAGATTTCCCTCAGGACCTGGAGGGAGCGCGGAGGATGATCGAAGAACACGCCACGCTAAAAAAGAAGGTCATCAAAGCGCCCATAGAAGAACTGGACACAGAGGGACAGAGGTAGTGCAGCAAAATGAAATTTTAAAAAAATATTTGGATGGTTAATTTGTGCAATTTGAAACCATCCAGACTACTGCAGCGGATCCAAAGCAGCGAGCCCTCATCGAGCCGCAACGGCAGTAACGGCGGCGGCGGCACGAGCAGCGGCGGAAGCGGCGGGGTGTGCAACGCCGACACCCAGGGGCTGGTGCCGCGCATCACCCAACTGCTGGACAAGTTGCACACCACTCGGCAGCATCTCCACCAGGCCTGGCACGTCCGCAAGCTCCAGCTGGACCAGTGCTTCCAGCTCCGCCTCTTCGAGCAGGACGCCGAAAAGGTCGGTCGGCCCGGGAGTGTCGCTCAGTGATGCGGCGGTAATTCGGAACAACAGCGGCCGATCACTGCGGGGCACGCAATATAAACACAACCTAATTATGGCCGCAGTGGATTGATTTGCACTTTGTGTGCCAAGCAATTCAGGCCAGCTTTAGCTGGGTAACACAAAAAAAAAAAAAAAAACGCATCAGACCGCTCCTTAAACCCAAAATAAATTGAAGCAGTTTATTTCTCAAGTCCTCTGAGGTTGACAGACATTGCAAAATTTTTCGCTTTGCACAAGACGCGGCTGAAAACAGAAGGAGATCAATTCTGATGCGAGGAGAATTTAAACAAAAAAAAAAAAACAGGTTGCAGTAACACATAGCTGCTGTCTTGGATACACTGCAGTAGCAGAAGCTTGTTGCTAGGACACCATAGGCCACCAGTTGTTCTCCGGTAGAGGCTACGCTTAATAGATTCATTTTTCTGCATGCTGACCTGGAAAGATGACAGCTCGGCAATGGCAACAATTCACCTGCCTTGCTTGTATGTGGTTTCGAAATTTATTTATTTCCCTCTCCGTCCCGCAGATGTTTGACTGGATCCTACACAACAAGGGTTTGTTCTTGGCAGGCTACACTGAGATTGGCAACAACCACCCGCACGCTGCGGAGCTGCAAACCCAACACAACCACTTTGCTATGAACTGCATGGTAAGATGAACACTGTATGCAGGTTCCTGTATTTGTTTATGGATAAAACAAGGTTCTATGTTCAGGAGTTAAAGCCGAGGTTCCTCTTCTCTCATTATATAACCATTATGAAACAAGTCTCTGGAGATACGCTCCAAACTTAAGAAACGAAGGCGATGCAATTTTTTTTTTCCTGCTTTGCAGAATGTCTACGTGAACATCAACCGGATCATGTCGGTGGGCAACCGGCTACTGGAGTCGGGCCATTACGCCTCCCATCAGATCAAGCAGATCTCCAGCCAGCTGGAGCAAGAGTGGAAGGCCTTTGCCGCCGCGCTGGACGAACGCAGCACGCTGCTGGAGATGTCCGCCAGCTTCCACCAGAAATGTGAACAGGTTTGTGAAACGGCACATTTGACAAATAAGAAGTGAAACAGAAATAGATTGTGTTTCTTTGAAGATTTGACTCGGCCATCTTGTCTTCATCATGAGGAAATATTTGAAAGGCTTTAATAAGGTCACATGGCCTTTTCGTATCACGGGAAGCTTTTATGAAGTTATTTTAAGTCAGTGCAGGCTAATAAGCGTCCATAAATAACATGGAGTTCATAAACCTACAAAGTAACACTAAAGAAATTTCTTTTTTTTTTTTTTTCTTCTCCTCCACCCGTGCAGTACATGAGCAACGTGGACTCGTGGTGCAAGGCGTGCGGAGAAGTAGATTTACCCTCCGAGCTTCAAGACCTGGAAGACGCCATTCATCACCACCAAGGCATATTCGAGCACATCACCGCTGCCTACTCGGAGGTAACACATCATTCCGTTACAACTTCAAAATTTGACTTTTTGACGCTATAATTTTTTGGGTGGGACCCCCAGGTGAGCCAGGATGGCAAAGCACTGTTGGACAAACTGCAGCGGCCGCTCACGCCGGGCAGCGCCGACTCGCTGACGGCGTCGGCCAACTACTCCAAGGCGGTGCATCACGTCTTGGACATCATCCATGAGGTGCTGCATCACCAGAGGCAACTGGAGAACATCTGGCAACACCGCAAGGTCCGTCTGCACCAACGACTGCAGCTCTGCGTCTTCCAGCAAGACGTCCAACAGGTACGCTTACTTTGGAATGAAAAAAAATTAAAAATAATGTTCCTCCTGTTAAATGAGATGTTATGATACCAAAAAGGTTCAGTATGATAATCCACTTATGTACTGTCCCAAAAAAAATCCAGGGAATTCTGCACTGTTGACATGGCAACTGTTGCCATGGTGAGTGCATGTCGATACTTTGAGGCAGCAAGTGAGCAGTTCAACACTGATTGTAATCGGATCTGTGACGCTTTTCTTTTTTTTTTTTTTTTACAACTCGAGCTGCCCTGCACGGTGACGCCAATGTTGATTGTCCTCGTAGGTGCTGGACTGGATCGAGAACCACGGCGAGGCCTTCCTCAGCAAGCACACGGGCGTGGGCAAGTCCCTCCACAGAGCTCGAGCCCTCCAGAAACGACACGAAGACTTTGAGGAGGTGGCCCAGGTAGAATTAATTTAAAAAGATTTTTTTTTTACCTTTCCACTATCCAAGCCAATAAAAAAGTATTTTGATCTGCTTGACGTGCCGCAACATCGTAGATAATTGCTATTAATTAAACGATCCAGTGGTGCTGTAATAAAGATAATGATCATCGCTGTCACTTCTGTCAGCATCTTAAATGTTCCTATTGGAAATACACTCACCTATCTTGGTCTTGTAGAACACTTACACCAATGCAGACAAGCTGCTGGAGGCGGCCGAGCAGCTGGCCCAGACGGGAGAGTGCGACCCGGAGGAGATCTACCAAGCCGCCCACCAGCTCGAAGACCGGATCCAAGACTTTGTTCGCCGTGTGGAACAACGCAAAGTCCTGCTGGACATGTCTGTCGCTTTCCACACGCACGTTAAAGAGGTAGGCAGAGCGAGGGGATAGTGGGTTGGTGATGTAATTCTGAAGTAGATGGTGGGCTGCCTGTTGACAGCTTTTTTTTTGCACTTTAAAAGCAGATAATGAACACTCTATTGTCCTGGTATGACATTAGTCATGGAGAAATGAAAAGATGGCCACCTAATTCTGTACATCCTGAATCTTTTGTAGCTATGGACCTGGCTGGAGGATCTCCAGAAGGAACTGCTGGACGACGTCTACGCCGAGTCGGTGGAAGCCGTCCAGGATCTGATCAAACGCTTCGGGCAGCAGCAGCAGACCACGCTGCAGGTCACCGTCAACGTCATCAAGGAAGGCGAGGACCTCATCCAGCAGCTCAGGTAAATTATCAACAAATAGTTAGCAAGATGATTGGGTAGTTTTTAATCCAGCAGTTGACCTTTAGCGTCCATTTTTGTTTTCCTCCTATTTCTTCTTCCTTTGTTCTGCTCATCATCACCCCATCCCCGGCGTGTTGGCTCCAGAGTGTATTACGTAACTCTGCTTTTAAAAACGCACATCTAATTGTGCGGCCTGTCTCCTCCGCACATCTCTCGTGTACTGGATGTGTGTACGCGAGTGGGTGGGAGTGTTTGTGATTAGCCTTCAAACAGTAGTCAGTTGTCACCTTTGACCTTTTTTTATGTTGGGCGATTGTGTAGGCTCGATTATAAAACCGTATTATACACTTTGAAATGCATTTTCTAGAATTAACTGCTAGAGGTTGCATCATTTTTAAAATGGAGCCTGTGCACGTCTACCAGGGACTCGGCCATCTCCAGCAACAAAACGCCGCATAATAGCTCCATCAACCACATCGAGAGCGTGCTGCATCAGCTGGATGAAGCTCAGGCCCAGATGGAGGAGCTCTTCCAGGAAAGGAAGATCAAGCTAGAGCTCTTCCTCCAGCTCCGCATCTTCGAGAGGGACGCTATTGATGTGAGACCGTTTTAAACGTGAGCTTCGCTCAGCCGTCTTCGGCCATTTTGATTTCACGTCCTTTCCCTTTAGATTATCTCCGACCTGGAGTCGTGGAACGAAGAGCTGACGGGTCAGATGAACGATTTTGACACGGAGGACCTGACGGTGGCCGAGCAGAGGCTGCAGCATCACGCCGACAAAGCCTTGACCATGAACAACCTCACCTTCGACGTCATTCATCAGGGACAGGAGCTGCTTCAATATGTTAATGAAGTCCAGGCTTCTGGTAAGACCCTTAAAAAGAAAAACAAAGACACAAGTTCCTTACCTGTGTTGTTCCTCCAGGCGTCGAGCTGCTGTGCGATCGCGACGTGGACATGGCGACCCGCGTTCAGCACTTGCTGAATTTCCTCCACGAGAAGCAGCAGGAGCTGGACTTGGCTGCCGAGCAACACCGCAGGCACTTGGAGCAATGCGTTCAGCTGAGACACCTTCAAGCCGAGGTCAAACAGGTAAGACGTCTTCATTTGTACACACATTCAAGTTTGTATTTTTATTTTAATAGTATTTTTCTTGATAGGTTCTGGGTTGGATTCGAAATGGAGAGTCCATGTTGAACGCGGGACTCATCACGGCCAGCTCCTTGCAGGAAGCTGAGCAGCTGCAGAGGGAACATGAACAGTTCCAGCACGCCATTGAGGTTTAAATCATTTTTTGCTGTCTTTCACAACCTTAATTAGGCCAGCTTTTATATCAAACAAAATGAAACGGCATGGATAGATGAAGAAAGAAAAATTAAATTGCTTAACCGCTCGGCACAGTTTAAATCGCTCCTTTATTGTGCCTGCAGAAGACCCACCAGAGTGCCCTGCAGGTTCAACAGAAGGCCGAGGCACTGCTGCAGGCCAACCACTATGACATGGACCTGATCAGGGACTGCGCCGAGAGCGTGGCGTCCCACTGGCAGCAGCTTATGCTCAAAATGGAGGACAGGCTCAAGCTGGTCAACGCCTCTGTGGCCTTCTACAAAACCTCGGAGCAAGTAGGACATGCAATGAGTATTTTTTTTGTGTGGACAAGCATTAATTTCCGCCTTGCAGGTCTGCAGTGTGCTGGAAAGCCTGGAGCAGGAGTACAAGAGGGAAGAGGACTGGTGCGGAGGAGCGGACAAACTTGGGCCCAACTGCGAGACGGACCATGTGACCCCCATGATCAGTAAACACTTGGAGCAGAAGGAAGCCTTCCTCAAGGTTGACAATGAGAGCTATAAGTGATATGCAAACACGAGTTCCTACGTTACGCAGCTGAGCTCCCGGATTTGTCTTTGTTGTCGATCAGGCGTGCACTCTGGCCAGGAGAAACGCCGACGTGTTCCTCAAGTACATGCACAGGAACAGCGTCAACATGCCGGGATTGCTGAGTCATGTTAAAGCACCGGAGCAGCAAGTTAAAAGTCAGTTTGAGTCGGTAATTTTTGAAAAGAGATCGCAATATTAATTGAATTCATATTTTCACAGACATCCTCAATGAATTGCTGCAGAGAGAGAATCGTGTCCTCCACTTCTGGACCATGAGGAAGCGGCGTCTGGACCAGTGTCAGCAGTACGTGGTGTTTGAACGCAGTGCCAAACAGGTGCAGGAGATCGGAAACATGATTCGCATCCTGCCTGTGTTGGAAGAAAAAAAATAAATAAAATACATTTTGTCTTCAGGCTCTCGAGTGGATTCACGACACGGGCGAGTTTTACCTCTCCACGCACACCTCCACTGGATCAAGTATCCATCACACGCAGGAGTTGTTGAAGGAGCACGAGGACTTTCACATCACCGCTAAGGTAGGTTGCACCTCGCGTTCTTCTCGTGGTGTGGATTCGTGTAAAAACATTCTGGCTCGGTTCTCCAAAGCAAACCAAGGAACGCGTGAAGCTGCTCATCCAACTGGCCGACGGATTCTGCGACAAAGGTCACAGCCACGCCGGCGAGATCAAAAAATGGGTGACGGCCGTGGACAAGCGCTACCGAGACTTCTCCTTACGAATGGACAAATATCGATGCAGCCTGGAAAAAGCCTTGGGCATCTCGTCCGACTCCAACAAAGCCGTACGTTCTCGTAAACTCCTTCACCCAATACGGACGTGCGGTTAAATCGTAATTTCTCTCCGTCTCGTTTTTCAGAGTAAGGATCTCCAACTGGACATCATTCCCGCCACAGCTCCGGGCTCGGACGTCAAGCTGAGGGACGCCGCCCATGAGCTCAACGAGGAGAAGCGCAAGTCTGCCCGCAGGAAAGAGTACGTGACATCATTCGTGTCATTGATTAAAACTATTTTAGTGAACCGTCGTTGAGATATTAATGTCGATGCAAAGACGCATATACACACACAGGAAGGACGTTTGTGTGTCCTTTTACGAGCGTTACAAATCACCGTCGCATGATAGACACGGCGCGACTGCTTAACAGCCGTGTTTTATAAGCCCTAGATGTTTTTTTTTTTTTATTCGACTGAAATATTTATTGTTCATTAGGGCAAATGGGCAAAGCTGACGGCATTGCGCAATAAAAGGCTTGAGATCATTACGATCAATCACGCCTTGTTTATGTTTTTGTTTAGGTTCATCATGGCTGAGCTGATTCAGACGGAAAAGGCCTACGATCGAGACCTGCGGGAGTGCATGGATGTGAGTTTCACTTTTGTTGACTCACTTTTTTTTTTTTTTTAAACCGTCAGAAGGTTCACAAGTGAATCTTTATGCGCAGACTTACCTGTGGGAGATGACGAGCGGGGTGGAGGAGATCCCGCCAGGAATCCTCAATAAGGAGCACATCATCTTTGGGAACATGCAGGATCTGTATGAATTTCACCATAAGTAAGCATCTTTTATTTATTTTTTTAGCAAGCGTTGCATATTTGCAGCAGATATAATAAGATTCCTGCTATAGCGCCGCCAAGTGGTCAATTTGCTCATAGGGGCCTCACATTTTACAGACATTGTGTGCACTTTCTCATGTTATCTCATGTTACTGTCAATTTTTGGAAAATGATTTTAGGAAATTAAAATGGGGTTTGACATCTTCTATTTTTCAGCATCTTTCTTAAAGAGCTGGAAAAATACGAACAGTTGCCTGAAGATGTCGGCCACTGCTTTGTCACATGGGTATGCGTCACTTTCTCAATCACCATCATCATGCTGATAACCTGTTAAGAATCTTGGTCATCTTTTTTTTTTTTTCTTTTTTAACAGGCTGACAAATTCCAAATGTATGTGAATTATTGCAAGAACAAGCCAGACTCCACTCAGCTCATCCTGGAGCATGCTGGGAATTATTTTGACGTAAGTCCGTGCTCACAATTGAACTGTATTTTGTTGTCTTACAATTTTTTCTCTTTCTCTCTGCAGGAAATTCAGCAGAGGCACCGACTGGCCAACTCAATCTCCTCCTACCTGATTAAGCCTGTGCAGAGAATCACGAAATATCAGCTCCTGTTAAAGGTAATACATCATTTAGGTAACCATAATAAAAAGAGTGAGACAACATATTTATGCTTTTTTTTAGGAGCTGCTGACATGCTGTGAAGAAGGCAAAGGCGAGATCAAGGACGGCCTGGAGGTGATGCTGAGCGTTCCCAAGAGAGCCAACGACGCCATGCATCTCTCCATGTTGGAAGGTGAGCAAACACACACGAGAAAGTTCAGTCACTCGGGATTGAGGTGTTATTTTCTTACTCTTCTGCCTTCCTGCAGGTTTTGATGAGAACATCGAAACGCAAGGGGAGCTGATCCTCCAGGACTCCTTCCAGGTGTGGGATCCAAAGACTCTGATCCGTAAGGGGCGAGAGCGACACCTCTTCCTCTTTGAGATGTCTCTAGTCTTCAGTAAGGAGGTCAAGGACTCCAATGGCAGGAGCAAATACATCTACAAGAGCAAACTCTTTGTGAGTCCTCCTCAGCGCGCATTTCATCTTTACGACATTGCCGGTAATTATTCGGTTCTCTCGCTAGACCTCCGAGTTAGGGGTGACGGAGCACGTTGAAGGTGACCCCTGCAAGTTTGCGCTCTGGCTGGGGCGCACGCCAACGTCAGACAACAAAATTGTTCTGAAGGTAAGATGCTTTTCTTTTCTTTTTTTTTTCTTTTTTTTTTGCATCTTTAAATTTTGAGCCATGTTTCCGCAAACTGTCCTAACAGTGAAGGACGTTTTTACTAAACTTCAGGGACCCGTGGTGGCCATTTTTATTTAACATTTAAAAAGAAAAAATGACATCCTTGGTATCACCCCCCCCTTTACTTTTTGCTGTCCTCGTTCCTGTCACGCTAAGATGTCTGCTTTGTTCGCATGAGCAGCTTCAAAGCGGCTGCCAACTTTTCCGTAGTCACGAATCAAGCGCCCCCCCTCACCTTTTGCACATTTCTGTTGATCCTCTGCTTTTATTGTGCCTAGTTAGCGCATTTGTCTGTATATCCGGGGCCGTGTTTTCTCTCTGGATGTTTGTCTCCAAAGTCTCTCTGTGGGCTGACATGCTTCCACCAACGCCACTGACACTCGTTCGACTTCTCAACGCCCACAACCTGGCTGAGCGCCGTTGTTTCGAAGCAACAACTCAACTTTGTATCGATTCGGTGTCATTTGCTCTGTTTTGCTAAGTGGCGAAAAAAAAAAAAGTTGAAATTCGTGTCAGTGTTTGGAAGAGCATGAAGCTAAAATCAACACTGAATAACAACATGAGATTTTGCTTCACTAACAACTATGACGTGCTGCTACGTACATTTTTTTAACAAATTATCTCATCACTAACTAAACGTTCACCACCATGACAGTTTGCGCCACACTGTCGAGGCAGGTTGTCGGTGTTGTGCTTTTTTTTTTCATGTCAGTTTGTGAGCAAAGAAAATGAAAAACAAACCCAGTGAAATTGTCTATCTCATATTTCAAATTTAAAGCTAAGTCAGGGATCCAAACACGGAGCCATGGTGAGTACAAAATAATCCCGCAACACAGCCCTTCAACTTCTCACAAGTCTGAAACTATTAATTATTGAGAATCAATTAGAAAATCAAAGTATTGTGACTGCTGGAGTTGATCCATCTTCTAATTCTTATCAAATCTTCAAATCTATTTTATTCAGACTTGTGGGACAGACAAATAAAAAACAATTGTGTTGATTTCCAAGCGGCCATCATTTTTCACTGTCCTGATCCACGATAGGCCTCCAACATTGAGAACAAGCAGGACTGGATCAAGCACATCAGGGAGGTGATCCAGGAGCGCACCATCCACCTGAGGGGGGCGCTCAAGGAGCCCATCCATATTCCCAAAGCGAGCACTGCCAAGCACCATAAGGGCCGAAGGTAACCACGGTAACATTTGAACTGGACAAAAACAGAATGTGAGAGGTTTGTCTGTGTTTTTTAGGGATGGAGAAGATCTTGACAGTCAAGGTGAAGGCAGCAGTCAACCCGACACAATTTCTCTGGCCTCTCGCACGTCCCAGAACACGCTGGACAGCGACAAGGTGAGTCGCGCTCGTC
Source organism: Syngnathus scovelli (assembly GCF_024217435.2). Classification (NCBI taxonomy): domain Eukaryota; kingdom Metazoa; phylum Chordata; class Actinopteri; order Syngnathiformes; family Syngnathidae; genus Syngnathus; species Syngnathus scovelli. The sequence goes on from NC_090865.1 coordinate 3,967,766, forward strand.
CAATCTGCCACCCGCTCTCTTCTCACCACCTCGTTGGCGGTGTGCCACAGCTCTCCGGCGGTTGCGAGCTGACGGTGGTGATTCACGACTTCATGGCGAGCAACAGCAACGAGCTGACGGTGCGACGAGGACAGACGGTGGAGGTTCTGGAGCGCTGCCACGATAAACCCGACTGGTGCCTGGTGAGGACCACCGACCGCTCGCCGGCCCTGGAGGGCTTGGTGCCCTGCTCCGTTCTATGTATCGCCCACTCCCGCTCGTCCATGGAGATGGAAGGCATCTTCAACCACAAAGGTAACAAGGAGCTCAAGAAGATCACCAGTTGGAAGCAAATTTGATATTTAATGATTGCTATTTCATTGCAGATACCTTGTCAGTGTGCAGCAATGACTCCATCATGCCAGGATCTTCTGCGACACTTCAGCCTGGTCATGGAATGGGCTCCCACGCTTCACCCGGCCCAAAGCGACCAGGTAGACAAGACGGCACCGACTTTAAAAACAAGCGGGGGGGTGATGACATGCGCTGTGTCGTACAGGCAACACTTTACGCAAGTGGCTCACCAGCCCAGTGCGGAGGCTGAGCAGCGGCAAAGCGGACGGCCACGTGAAGAAGCTGGCCCACAAGCACAAGAAGAGCCGCGAGGTGAGGAAGAGCGGCGAGATGACGATGGGATCCCAGAAAGACTCGGACGACAGCGCCGCCACGCCTCAGGATGAGACCGTAGAGGAGGTGGGGAGACGCCACCACCGCCGCCGCCGTCTATCAGGTCTCTCTGGGATTCAAACCGCCGTTCCGCTGCGTTGCAGAGGGTCCGCAACGAGGGGCTGTCGAGCGGCACCTTGTCCAAATCCAGTTCTTCGGGCATGCAGAGCTGCGGCGAGGAGGAAGGCGAGGAGGGTCCCGACTCGGTGCCACTGCCTCCACCTATGGCCATCCAGCAGCATAGCCTGCTCCAGCCGACCGACTCGCAGGACGACAAGGTGAAGCCACGCCCACAAAACACGGCCAGTGGAGAGATTGATGACAATCCACACACATGCTGGGATTTTTGAAACATTTTTTTAGTCATTGATTGTGCGGATATTTAGAAGAGAAGCTAGACCTTTTATTTTTTGGAGTCAATTAATAATTCTGCTTAGAAGTTTTTGTAATTAAAAAGGGGCGGGGCTTATCCTCAGAACATCATTACTCATCCTATTTTTTAATTTGTCCAGGTTTTTAATCTTATTTAAAAGTGATAGTTTGAGGGCTATCTTCCTGTGTTGCATCCTATTCTTTCCTCTCCGACAAGTTTTTTTTTTTTTTAATTTAGGGAACAGAGAATCTTTCTTCTGACACTAATTTGTGTTTCTCTTTTGTTTTGTTTCCTAATTGTATTGTTTGCCATAATGTAGCATTACCTTGATTTATGTCCTGTCTTTGCTTTGTCTCAGTTTCCGTACCTGTCCATCTGAAAAGCCTCATCTTCCTCCCTCTTTCTTCTTCCCTCACTTCTCCTCTTCCCCTCTCGGCACTCTGTAAATGCTCTTTTCCGATTGCTCCTTTGCTTTTTCTAACAATGTACCGCAATGAATTAAGTCCCCTTTTTTTTCCTGCTACAAGCCTCTTGACACTTTTGTCCTTCTGTATATATTTTTTTTTTATCCAAAACAATACTCAGTTGGTTCAACCATTTTTATTTTTTTTTGGTTCTGACATCATGAAGCCTTATCTGCGCCAAAGTGCTAGAAAGTTTTTCCTGCATGCTGAAAAGCTTGCAAGGCTTGAAATAAATACAAAACTTGAGTTTATCGACGAAGCCCAAATACCAGACAAGTCCAACGCCGAGGTGTAAAGTTTAAAAACGCCCTCCCTTGTTGCCATCACCACCTTCCCTCCCCCCCGCTCGTCCTCATCTCCCTTTTTTACCCTGTGTGCGTTTAATCTCATAATTGGCATCTGTATAAACGCTGGCGAGGCCACAAGAGCACACAGGCTCACCCAGAAAACCAAATTGGGGAAGCACAGCAGCGCAAGGGTGAGACTCTCCTGTAATATCTATTTTTTTTTTATATATCTTTGCATCAACTCCATTTTTTCCATTTAATAAACTTCATCACCTCAATAAGCAGTATGAAATTTCAAAACTTTTGATCTCACATGATCCCTTTTTTTTTATATCATTTTCACCTTTCCACTTCTAACGTTTTAGTGGCACATCTTTTCACCTTTTTTATTTATTGTTTTTAAAAACTCAAAATGATGTTATCACTTGATTTCAATGTGACCGTAGCTTTATTGCAAAAAGTCAAGCCACTAATATGACTAATTAATCACTAAGTTAAGCAAGAAAACAAGTTTGCATTCCATTTATACGCTCAAGTCCTACTTATATCAAATCATTCTTTTAAGGAAGGACTTGAGGGTCTGTGTTCACCAAGACATACTTTATGCTGAAAATAATTGTTCCATGCTAATGCTAATGCTAACGACATGCGTGTCTCTGGTGGACACGGCCCCTAAAAGGAGCAGCTTCGCTTTTAACCCGAGCTCATTTTTGATCTTGTCTGTATATCTGCAGAGCTCCTCTCGTCTTTCCGTCCGCCCTTCCAGTTCGGAGACGCCCAGCGCTGCTGAGTTGGTGAGCGCCATCGAGGAGCTGGTCAAAAGCAAGATGGTAGGAAATTTGAGTTATAAGCTAACGAAGTCAAGTACAATTGATTTATTTTGTTCTCGCCGGCCGACGCAGGCTCTCGAGGACCGTCCCAGCTCGCTGTCAGTCGAACAAGGAGACAGCAGCTCTCCCTCGTTCAACCCTTCGGACAACTCCCTCCTCTCCTCGTCCTCCCCCATGGAAGAGATGGACGAGCGGCGGGCTAGCATTCTCAAGAAGCGACAGTAAGTCATTTTGCATTTGCGCATGATTAAAATGATCTAAATTTTATTCTGTTGTCTCAAAAGTTACATTCTGCTGGACTTGGTGGAAACGGAGAGGGAGTACATCCGAGATCTCAGCCAGGTTGTGGAGGTGAGCGGAGCTTCGCTCGCTATTGTTCAGTGTCGTCGCTGTTCTAAATAACGTCTGTTCAGGGTTACATGAGCCGGATGAAGGAGGAGGGCGTCCGTGATGACATGAAGGGCAAAGATAAAATTGTGTTTGGCAACATCCATCAAATCTTTGACTGGCATAAAGAGTAAGGACGTCACGTCTTGACGAGGTTCTCCCACGTGTAGCTCACGAGCTTCTTTTTCTTTCAGCTTCTTCCTCGCTGAGTTGGAGAAATGTTTGGAGGATCCCGACAGACTTGGACCGCTCTTCCTCAAACAGGTTTGTTGTCAATATGCTTTTTTGTTTTTCTACTCATCATCATCGATCCTTTTTTTTTATTTTAGGAGCGGAGACTAAACATGTATGTGGTGTATTGTCAAAACAAGCCCAAGTCGGAGCACATTGTGGCGGAGTACATCGATACATACTTTGAGGTAATGTCGGGAAAAAAAAATGCGAGGGAACTTTCCTTTCATGGATCTTTGTTGTCGCTGCAGGAACTGAAGCGACGGCTTGGCCAAAGAGTGCAGCTCACCGATTTGCTCATCAAGCCAGTCCAGAGGATCATGAAGTACCAGCTCTTGCTCAAGGTTGGTGCGTTATTGTACACTAGAGGGCGCCAGAGTTGCGAATGTCTGTATTTACAGTTGGAAAGCTGCAACAGTATTTTAATTAATTATTTGTTTTAGGACTTCCTGAAACATTCTAAAAAGGCAGGGCTGGAGTCTGTGGATCTGGAGGTAAGAAAAAATATTATTTTTATTTCCACCAGTTACTTTAATTGTTTCTGACTCTTGCAGAAAGCGGTCGAGGTCATGTGCATTGTACCTAAAAGGTGCAACGACATGATGAATGTTGGCCGGCTTCAGGGATTTGAAGTAAGAAATAAAAGTGAAGACCACGTGGACGTCTTCTGTTTAAATTGTCAGCTAACTCGTCGTCCTCGCTAGGGTAAGATCGTGGCCCAGGGACGCCTTCTGCTGCAGGACACGTTCATGGTCACGGACGCCGAGAACAGGATGAAGGAGAGGAGAGTCTTCCTCTTTGAGCAGCTTCTCATCTTCAGCGAGCCGCTGGACAAGAAGAAGGGCTTCTCCTTGCCCGGCTTCCTGTATAAGAACAGCATCAAGGTTTGTCTTGGAATTCTTAAAGCATCTTCTGCAATCTTGAGCGTTCATTTCTGTATCTTCTGCTCCAGGTGAACAGTTTGGGTCTGGAAGATAACGTGGAGGGCGACCCCTGCAAGTTCATGCTAACCTCTCGCTTGACAAACGGCACCGTGGAGTCGTTTATGCTGCACTCCTCTCACCCGGGCGTGCGCGAAGTTTGGACTCTTCAGATCGGCCAGATGCTGGAGAGCCAACGCAATTTTCTAAATAGTGAGCTGACATGATGATGCAATGAGAAAAAAAAAGACTGGAGATGTTAAAGACCACCTTCTGTGTTTTCTCTCGTGTCGTAGCTCTGACGTCACCAATTGACTATTCGAGGAATCACGTTGGGGCGAGTGGGGGGTCTTGTGTATCCAGCGCGGGCACTCCAGTTGGAGGTAGTAGTGGATCTAACGCAGCCGGAAGTTCCCCGGCAAGCAGCTCCATCCCTCCAGCGTCCCAAGGTGGCTGTCGTCGACCATCCAGGATCCCCCAACCCTCTCGCCTACCCCAACCCCTCCGCCACCACCCCGGGGCCGAACCCGACGGCCCCAACAAGATGTCAGGTACGACTTACGTATGAGCCATATGCTCTCGTTTGGATCATACAACATGTGCTTGAGGTTTTAGTTGTGCTCACTTATGATCCAGGTCCAAGTCCCCGTCCTGTTCCCCCTCCCACGCTCCCCCCAGGGGGCAGTCCGCAGGGCAAACGCCCCATCCAGAACCTAGAGGACCAAGCACAGACCCCTACGAGCATTGTCGCTCCTATGGTCCGTGCCGCTCCCTCCCCCAAAACCCGGCCCGGAGCCGTGCCCCCTTTGGTCCCTCCGGCTTTTGTCAAGGACGTCCTTCCGCCGCCCCCGGGCAGCCCCTGTCAGAAGTCCGGCGGCTTCTGGAGCTCCATGCCAGGCTCTCCGGCGAGCCGCCCCGGCTCGTTCACCTTCCCCGGGGAGGCAGGGGAGAGTCCGGTCCGTCAGAATTTGAACCAGAACCCAAATCAAAGCCACAGACACTCCACGCACAGCAAGGACGCTGACCGCATGAGCACCTGCTCGTCCGCCAGCGAGCAGTCCATCCAGTCCACTCAGAGCAACGGGGTAAGACCGAGAACCCGCTGCTGATCCCGACTAACACGGAGGCCGAGGGAGAGTCCCATCGCCTGTCCCGCTGCGGCCAGCTACTAATCTGTCCACTACTACGCATCTCTGCTCTTGAGCATCATCATCTCTTACTCCCTGAAGACTCTTCCGCACCTTTCCTGGTTCTTCTCTGGTGGACTAAACGATTTCTGACTTCTAACCACGCTTCACTAACACCCGACCCTCGGTACCTTCTCTTGCCGCCGTCGCGGCGCCGGGCGGGGCGGCACTCTTTCCCCGCAACTAACCTCTGACGTTTGTAGGCTGACTACAAACGGATCTTCTCATTTACTCATCTTTGCCTGGAGCTACAAAATCCAAGAAAACATTTCCTTTTCCCACCTTTGTTGTACACTTTGCTCTTTAACTCGGATCAAATGGGTCTAATCTTCTGTTTCACAATGCACAGTGGCACCTTGACTTAAGAGTTTAAATCAACTAGCATTGAAATGCTAAAAAAAATTTACTCTTTGCTGCAACAGAGTGAAAGCAGCAGCAGCAGTAGCGTGTCCACCATGTTGGTGACCCAAGACTACATGGCGGTGAAGGAGGATGAGATTAGCGTGAGTCAAGGCGAGGTGGTCCAGATTTTGGCCAGCAACCAGCAAAACATGTTCCTGGTGTTCCGAGCGGCGACCGAGCAGGGCCCCGCCGCCGAAGGCTGGATCCCCGGATTCGTCCTTGGCCACACCTCAGCCATTGCGCCCGATTGCCCCGAGGGATCAGTTAAGTAAGTTGGAAAGGAACCTGTAACACACACACTTTGGGAACCAAATGTTGAATCATTTTCCCTCCTAGTAGGAAATCTTCTTCCTGGCATACAACCTTGCGCATCCGAAAGAAATCCGAAAAAAAAGAGAAGGAGGCAAAGAAAGACACCAAGTTGGAAAATGGTTACAGGAAGTCCAGAGATGGCAGCAAAGTTTCTGTGAAGGTGAGGAAACTCTCCAGCTCAGCTCACCGCATCGTCTGACTCAATCTCCTTTTTCCTTTCCAGCTTCTAAATCCAAACTACATCTATGATGGTAAGTGTAACTTGATGTCGCCGGCAGCCATCTTGAATGTGCCTCAATGTGTTTCTCCTCCGCTTGCAGTTCCACCCGAGTTCCTCGTGCCTCTGAGCGACGTCACGTGTGACAACGGCGAGAGCGTGACTCTCAGGTGTAAGGTGTGCGGGCGTCCTCGCGCCGCCGTCACCTGGAGAGGACCCAACCAGAGCAACCTCACCAACAACGGGCGTTTCAGCATCGCTTACAGGTCGGCAAATTATTCAGCTGCGTTTGAACACAAATTAAATTCCACTTCCTCTAATATGTTTCAGTGACACCGGCGAAGCCACCCTGCGGATTATCGGCGTGGCGTCAGACGATGACGGCGTGTACACGTGCATCGCCGCCAACGAGCTGGGCAGCGCCACGTCGGCGGCGAGCCTCCGAGTGCTCGGTGAGATGGTGACGCCGCTCATTCCGCTACGTGACGCCATTTTAAAACTGCCTGCGTCTTTGTCAGCTGTGTCCACTGACGGCTTGCGAGTGAGCTGGAAAGACAACTTCGACTCTCAGTACATCGAGGTGGCTGAACTGGGCAGGTAATGTGATCCGTTTACAGACACTTCATTAGGGACACCTAGTGTGTCCCTAATAAAGTGTGTTGAATATTGTAAACATTGTATTGACTTTGTTGTCCACCAGGGGTCGCTTCGCCGTTGTCAAGCGTTGTGACCATCGGACCACCAAGCGTCCAGTGGCTGTCAAGCAGGTGAACAAAAAGCTGATGAGGCGGGACCGGGTCACGCAGGAAGTCAACCTGCTCCACAGGCTCCAACATCCCAACATCATCAACCTGGTGGACACCTATGAAACCCCCAGCAGCTACGTTTTGGTCTTGGAGATGTGAGTAGAAACTCACTTGGACAGAAAGAACCCTTTAATGAGTGTTGTTGTTTTTATCGTCAGGGCCGACCAAGGCCGTCTACTGGACTACATCATCAGCTGGGGCAATCTGACAGAGGAGAAGGTGGCCTGCTACCTTCGAGACCTTTTAGATGCTTTACACTACTTGCACAACAGCAGAATAGCTCATCTGGACGTCAAAGTAAGATTCATCAAGAGTTTGTGTCACTATATTTAACTTAAAGATATTTTTTTTTCCAATTTACAACTGCATACTACTATTGACAAAATTATGTAAGTTATACTGATAAACATTCACTTCTAAATCTTATTAGAAAATGTCTGAAATACCTTTTGTGTCCACAAGAGGGCGCAAATTCCCCATCCAGATGCCTACGATAGCTAGAAAATCACTACTAGTAAATAACTATTGTCTTACTGGCAAGGATAAACGTCTAAGATTTTTCTTTTTAAAAAGTCATATTAATTTCAGTTTTATTCCATTAGCAAAATTATTTTTTTCATTTTTTATCAGTTTTTGTGAACAATATAAACTTGTCTTGCTCATGGCCTTCCAACTGGATATCAAGGAAATGCTGATGATGGCGTTCCATAAGCTTCTGATGTGTTTCATGTGTTCAGCCTGAGAACCTACTGGTGGTCCACAGTTCCAACGGCCAGCCGTCGGTCAAACTGACCGACTTAGGCGACGCCGTGCAACTGGGCGGCGCACCCTACGTGCACCCGCTGCTGGGCAGCCCCGAGTTCGCTTCCCCGGAGTTAGTGTTGGGCGAGCCCGTGTCGTTGACGTCGGACGTGTGGAGCGTGGGCGTGGTTGCCTACGTGCTGCTGAGCGGCGCCTCGCCCTTCCTGGACGAGAGCGCCGAGGAGACCTGTCTCAACATCTGCCGACAGGACTTCAGCTTCCCTAAGGAGTACTTCCACGGCGTCAGCCAGGCGGCACGCGACTTGGTCTGCCTGCTCCTTAGGACCGAGCCCGCCGAGAGGCCGTCGTCGGGGTTGTGCTTGCAGGAGGCGTGGCTGCGGGCGGCCAGTGACGACCGCGCCGCAGCCGAGTGCTGCATCGACACCTCGCGCCTGGTCTCTTTCATCGACCGCCGGAAGCATCAGACGGACGCCCGGCCCATCGGAGGAGTGCGCAGCTTCATCCAGAGTCGCTTGCAGAATCGGATCTGAACGAGGGTTGCAAAGGGCTGGGAAATTTTCCCCTCAACTTTCCGGTAAATCTCCATGGGAAGTGTGGAGTTTTAAAACTCCTCCTTCATTGTTAGAAAAAAGAACGGCCACCGTGACATGAATGAAGAGCCAAGCTTTTCTTATCGACCATTTTAATTCTCCTCACTTCCCATGGGAATATTCCAATTTTGAAAATTCCTATAATTTTGCAACCCAAGTCAGAGCAACCATGTTTGCTATGCCAACAAAAACGCTGAGCTTATCCTTCTTCACAAAAAAAAAAAAAGAAAAAATCACTCAGTCCTTTCGGAATGCATGGATGCCCTCGTCTACTGCTGCTTGCTCACATTTTTGTAGGGAAATCAACAAAAAAAAAAGACAAAAAGAATATATATAGTACTGTATAAGTAATTTATTTTCCTTAGCAAAGGTTCAAAGGCAACCAGCGAACAGCTTTTCCATAGAAAGTGACGCCATCTTGTGCGTTTTTGTTTGCATTTTACACTCCAACATACTTTCGTAAATTTCTACAAAAGGACACACGCACGGACTCCATTTTGAGGACCATTGTCGGCGAGCCGTGAAGACTTTCAAATACGCCGTCCAGCGAGACACCTAACAACAAGAGAAAAGAAAAAAAACATTGTTAAAGGAACATGTTTCAGCCTTACTTTGTCTTACTTATAAAAAGTTTGGGATGTTAGGCAAGATCCATATCTCAAACTTCTTCTCAAGTATATGACTCATTCGCCTGAGGAAAACAAAAGTGTAAATGCACTCATCGTACATTTCTTTTTCTCATGTGCAATGTTGCAGCTTTAACATTTTATGCAACTATTTATGAAGAACTTCGTCAATATGTATAATAAGAATGAGTGCATTTGGAAGGTATGCACTTTGGGACTGCGAGAACTGCTGGTAGTTGCGTGTCATCGGCTACAATCATTCGATTTGATCAATTTTTTTTTTCGTACTGTTTGTCCTGTGTAGTATTGCTACACCAAAGTTGCGAGCATTTAATTTGTTAACGTTTTATTGTTGTTTCACACACTTGGTTATGTGAAATGATTGTTTACAGAAGGCAAAAAGAACAAAATGCAGAAGTGAAGTTCAATTTGACGAGCTGTTTTGTAAATCGTTTTGTGTACAGATAGTTCTTTGCCAAATTCAGCAAACTCATAAAGTCCTGTGTAACATTTTATTTATTTTTTAAGGTGTGCAAACTTGAACTGGATACCTCAGTTTAGGGTTTTTTTGTTTTTTTGTTACCTGTCTCATTTCACTCATTTCATAAAGTATGTCTGCTACTTATTTTTATTTTGTACTATTGCATGTATATTTCTTTGTACAGACCATAGATTCCTTGTAAATAGTTTCATTTTGCCATCAGTTATTTGAAGATTAAACATAATGGACATGAGCAACTGTCTTAGATTGTTTTTATTTCTCGGTAACAGGCCAAATAATTTTATATATAATTACAGGACTGTCTCAGAAAATTAGAATATTGTGATAGTTCTTTACTTTCTGTAATGCAATTAAAAAAACAAACATTTAATTAAAAGGCTTGCAACATTTCAGCTGATTTGTAATGAATCCAGAATGTATGACATTTTTGTTTTTTTTAATGGCATTGAAGAAAATAAACTATCACAATATTCTAATTTTCTGAGACAGTCCTGTATATATATATATATGTACTACTTTCTGCTTTAAACTGGATATATTTTGTTATATTTTGACAGGTTTATATTCTTTACCAATTTATTACGATCAATTTAATAATAACATGCATCATATTTGTGGCTTTTCTGTTTAGCTGCTTTTTAAAAGTGTGACGTTTACGTGCCTTTTGTTTCACCTGCACAGATAAACCACAAGAGGGCAGCATCTCCTCTGAGGTCTATTTGTTTTAGAACGGCATGGCTGGTTCAGACAGGCCTATCTTCCTACCTCTGCTTTAAATTGTGCAAATGGCTGATTTATGTTTACATAGTAGCCACTCAAAGATTGAACCTACTCGTGTTTTGTTAACATTGTCAAGGTCACAAGGTCAAGACACGCAAACAAAATTGTATTTCTTAAGAAACTTGCCGCCTGATGAGCGATGGGAAACGTAATTGCCGTTCAGCTTCATCCCAGACGCTTTGTCTGGCGTTTCCTGTTGCCCTCTCCCAAAAAAAACATGTTTGTTCCCAGTTTGATATTTACGTAGTCAACTGTTAGCGGTGAGGGAAATCCTGTCTGACCTCTCGGCCTCCCCTGATGAGAACATGGGCACTTGATGACGTCCAGGGGTGGATGGTCTATTTTGTTTTTAAATGTGAACCTTGCATAACCTACTGCTTTAATCTTTGTTTGAGCAGAGATCCAATGAACGTACCTGGAAGCGGCTTTGGAAAGACATTCAGGCATGATTCAGAACACGCAAATGCACATGGATGATGGGTTACACTTGTGAGTGCAAGCACACACACACACACACATGCACACACAGATGGTTGCAGTTAGAGAGTCATATTTTAACTGAAGCTGACACTGGTGTTTCATGTCTGGAAAATCTGAGTAATGCTTGTTTGACAAATCATCTCTGATGTAGTGTAGGCTTTGTTTAATCAAGCTATGATGCATTAAAACAAGATTGTACAGTACATGGAACAGATGGGAACACATCCACTCGAAGTGTTCCCGACCCCTTCAACTTATTAAATAACCAGGGGGTACACGGGACCACTTCAAAAATGGCTCAATGTTAGCTTGAGTCAAGTAGAGGCTACATAAACATTAGATAAGACTTGTGAGAGCTGCAAACATTTATACTTTCTTCCTTGTGAACGTGTTAATTTAAATTATGTAGATTTTTTAATTGTTCAGTGCAATGTTAATGATTGTTTTTCTGCCCTGTAAAAGTAGTTTAAATCATATATATAGGACAAATTATTCCCAAAACAGGTTACAATAATTTAAAATTCAACATTACTTACAGATATATTTAAATAGCCACTTCGAAGATTCTACCTCAGTGGAGGGAGAATTGCCGCCACCTTGTGGCATGTTAGGGTCTTACAAAATAGCACCAAAAAAAATGCAAATAGGTGAATTTATGAATGACATTTCACTTTTGACAGGCTAATTTCAGCAAGGATAGAAAAATTCTGCCCTAAAATGTTCTTGTTCTTCCAAGGAAAACTTTTACACATAATTTTAATTCCATTTCCCTTCGCCTAAATTAGCCTGAGCGAATTTTCAGGTATGACTCAAGTAAATAGTAGAGACTTGTTCCACCCCTGGCACATTAAACCGAGCCCAAAATAATTTATAAAGTGTTGCTCCTGGAAAACAGCCCAAAGCAGCCACGGTCAGTCGCAGGTGTTATATAACAAGCCCCCCCCTTGCCGCCCCCCTTTAGCTTAGTGAAGCTGTCATCTGTTCAAATTGTAAAACAATGGGAGTGAAGGGTGAAAGATAAGAGCATGGCCCCTACTGTGATAATAACATTGTCAGGCGACTATATTTAGAGGTTGACTTCGCCTCATGTGTGCATGCGTTCTTGTGTCGTTACTCATTTTTGTTTATATGCCTTTTGTTGACAATGTAACATTTGTCAATGTAATGTCATCCAAAAATATGCTTACACAGTTGCTACAACATTAAGAGAAACGAGGTTGAAGAAATGTTGGAGAAGAACTTCTAAGCAGCAAAGGGAAAAAAAAAAATCACAAAGAGGCTTTAGATTATTTCACGTCCTGTGTTTATTGGCTGCCAGCCAATCACGAGGAGATAAGCCCATCAACATGGCCAAGTCGGGTTATCGGTGTTGATGTTTACCCAACCCTGGTCACCACATGTTCTCGATTTATACTCACTGTGAATACCTGTGAAAATCGTCATTTAAAAAAAAAAAATCAAGCTAAAAATGAGTGATATTAATTTACAGGCATTTAAAGTTCTCATTCTATTTTTTTTGTAAATTTTACTTCATGCAGCTCACATTTTTCTGCTGAGTTTGCTTTATTTGCTATATGGAGCTGAGTTATAAAGAGTATGTGGTTACTGTGAACAGTTTGTCCCAAAGAAGCTTGCCAGGAAACCAAGTGACAAAGTCCATTTAGGGAGTGGTTTATGCTCTCAAATAAAAGCCCCATCCAAGATTTTGAAACCTTTGTGAAATTCTCTTTGCGGTGGGAATAGTTTGGAGTAGAATATGAAATTAAACACCTTTAAAATCAACCACAACAGAGATTGGAGGAGAAGACAAGTCTTCTTGTCCAACATCTAAAATATTTGTATGACTGGGCAAAAATGTTTTTAAAAAAATCCCACAAGTACTCTCCAGGATCTTGTAAAAAGTCTTCCCAGAAGAGTGGAAACCGAGAGACTGCCACAAGTTCTTCCGTTTTCACATCGTGGTTGCGTATCCCAACGCAAAAAACGTGACACGGCGTTTCAAAATCCGTCTCCCCGGTTTGAGGTGAAACCACAACCTCATGTTGATCATGTGACCTTGTTTAGCTTCGGGCGGCTAAGAAAACAGTGTGGACCAACGTAAGCGGCAATTTAACATTATAAACTGTCATAAGAAGTAATTCGCTACCCTCAATCTAAAATAAAGTTGATCCGATAAGATACTTGAGGCCAGTGAGTTCGTCATCCTACTGCATTTTATAGGCACTGCTGGAATTACAATAAAAGTGTGTCGCATATGTAACAGCTTACATAAAAACATCTTGAGCTATACTGATGTGTCCTCAAAAGACCCGGAATATTCCTTGCAGTAACTTACCCCTTAAAATAGGTGAAAATGTTAATAATTGGTTAAATAATTCCACAAAAATCAACAATCGAATTATTCAAATAAAATCCTTTGATTTATTATTTAAAATATTATTTGTCCTCAAAAGACCCGGAGTATTCGTTGTTGTAACTTATCCCTTAAAATAGGTGAAAATGTTAATAATTGGTTAAATAATTTCACAAAAATCAACAATCGAATTATTCAAATAAAATCCTTTGATTTATTATTTAAAATATTATTTGTCCTCAAAAGACCCGGAGTATTTGTTGCAGTAACTTATCCCTTAAAATAGATGAAAATTGTAATAATTGGTTAAATAATTCCACAAAAATCAACAATCAATTTATTCAAATAAAATCCTTTGATTTATTATTTAAAATATTATTTTATTTTTGTTTTGGACTACTTTTCTCAGCTGAAGTCTTAACTTGACCTCAAAGTTGACCAATTGGATATTTTCAAAGCATTTTGCTTCAACTCCCTAATGGAATCGTTTTTTTGGATGGACATTCCACTTTGTAGGATTTACATGTTTCCTTTTTTGTTATTCCTTCACGGAAATAATGAAATAATGAGCAGATACATCAAGTTTTGGGTCAACGCCAGTCCGTGAGATACCAAAGTTTTAAGGCACGGCCTTGAAAACATGTACTGTACACACGCCCCCACCCCACTTCCTGTTGGATTTTGTTCTCGCTGTTCTCAGAAACCGAGTCATGACTTTGGAAATGGAATGTTCTGGACCTTGTCAGCAGGGTTTGGGACCTATCAAACAGTCTCAGTCCGCCGGGCTACGTTTTTACATGCTCCACGCTGTCCAGGTTAAAGCTCGTTTGACCTTTGCCCTTTTGAGTCCCGCCTCAGTTTTGTCATTTTGCAGCCAATGTTTCTCGCTCAAGGTGTTTCGCCGCGTATGAGTAAAGAGCGTGATCAAAATCTATTAAGTTGGACACAAAATGGCCGAGAGGGTTTTTGGCTTCTCGGTCTTGGAGTTGACATTTCCATTAATCACCCTCGCTCCCGCTTGGCCGACGTTCAACAGCGAGGCTCCAAGTTGCTGCATGCGCACTCGTCTGGTCCACTTATCAACTTGAAATGAGTATCCTCCTCCGTCAGCTGGGCTCGTTATTTTGTTTTTCCATTGGGGGGGTCAACGGAGATCTGTTTGCTTTATCTCAAATTCCTCCTCCTCATGCGGCAAGAGTCATTCGAGATTCCCCAGATTGTTTTAATGGACGGTGAGCTCAGCCTTGACCTAAACAAATGCGGTTTGGATCCTCCGAGAGTTCCTATAAATAGGCTCGTCTTTTGGCAGGAGATAGCTGATACCCAAAGAGGTCCATGGGCATGATGGGAGGCAACTGTCCGCCTTCCTCTGGCGCAAAAAGCTTGCCTCATCTGGAATGATTAAAAAGACAATGAGGAAGTGGAAACTAGTGTTGCTATTTAAGCCAGGCACGCACATTTTTTAACATCTCAACAGATTATTAAAACGGGAAAGACGCCACATTATGAAGAAGAAATCGGCACATGTGCTTTTATTGTACTCGAAATAACCGCTTGACACGGAAAGATACAATTTCAACATCTCCCCCAAACCAGACGCGATCCAGGCTGAATTTAAAATCACAAGAAGAAATGGAATGAAGTTAGGCTAACTGTTAGCTTATCTGGTAGCCACCGTATTTTCCAGACTATAAGGCGCACCGGACTATAAGGCGCACCTTCAGTGAATGGTCCATTTTAAAAATGTGTCCTTATATAAGGCGCACTGGACTATAAGGCGCACCTTCAGTGAATGGCCCATTTAAAAAATCTGTCCTTATATAAGGCGCACTGGACTATAAGGCGCACCATGAATGCATCATGTCAGATTTTTAATCCAAATCAAATCATTCTCCATTTTATCTTTTATATTTCAACTTCAGACGCAACAAATTACTTTATAATCACAAAATAATGATCCATAGTCTTTTTGATTCATGATTCATAGTCTTCAGCGGGCCACTTATGATTGGTTTCATGACACAATGCTTCGGGCTAGTTTAAATTTAGGAATTTGGTCCATATATAAGGCGCACCGGACTATAAGGCGCGTTTGAGAACATTTTAGGTTTTTAGGTGCACCTTATAGTCCGGAAAATACGGTACATCGGAGTTGCAATTGCTTCACCCTGTCAGATTTTTATGTGAATTGTAATTATACTGATAGTTTAATGTTATTCCACAAAAATGCGCAAATAAAAATCCCCTCTAATAAAAGCGTGATAAATACTGATAAGAAAAGTGCTGAAATCGGTAATCCACCCTTTACCTTATTTCTCCTTAGTTGGCAAAGCCAGTTGAATCACCGAGGATTTATTTATGTGCACAGCGAGTGATTAAGCTGAGGAGAAATTAAATTCCTGAAATGATTATTGCCCCCCCCCCTACACACACACACACACACACACACTTCCTGTATGCTCATAAAAGAAAAGACTTGCAGGTGCCGGTGGAACATTGCTCATGCTTTCCTCAAAACTCAATCCGGGCATCGGTGCCAGATGGAAGGGTGGCGTTCCATCCTATGCGCCCGGGCCAAACCAAATATCCACCTGGCAACATCTGAGCTTGCGGTCAAATGTACTACCTTGTACATCTTATTCATATTTTCTCTGTTTGATCTGGAAAAAAGTGCCTCACACTTTTTTTTTTTTTTATAAAAGACCTCATTTGACTCGCCCGAATCTAAAAGACATGACTTCAGGGTAGTAGTTAAAGTAGGGGAGGGAATGTCATAAAAAAAGTCTTTACACTAGATTCCAGATAATTTAGCAAAGCCACGACATGAAGAAGAAAAAAAAAGTTATTTTATTGTTTTAATCCCTGAAAAATGACTCATGCTGTAATGAAATGAGTTTGGCATGGTTGTTTAGGGTTTCCTTATTCTTTACTGCCTTTCCCTGAGAAAAAGAAAAAACTTTTTTTTGCTAACAGACCTAGTCATGACCCAATTTTTTTTCGTGGACCTCCTTCGGCCTTGAGCGAACCTCCACCACATCTGTCCCGCTTATCTATTTCCCAATTTTTTTTTGTTGTCATTGTAAATGCAATCACGCTTTCTCTTATGTTTTGAAAACACAGCACATGTGTTTGTGGATTGACCCATTTTGGTGAGAATGATCAAGCTGTTTGTGTCATTGCGTAACTTTATGACACACCACCTATGAATGCAAACAAACAGAGCGAGCGGTGGGATGCCGGAGTCACCCGAGCGAGCGAGCGAGCGTTTTGCTTCAAAGTGCTTTAAAGTAACCTTTTGTCTTTGTCACTTTATGACATCATTGTTCCAAACACACAACGCTGACCTCCGTTATTCCTTAATAGACGTTAGGAAATGATTAGCTTTGTAACCGGCTCGCAACATTATCTGCGAGCCAGCCGAGCACGTGTTCTTCCACGGCTAGGGTGGAGAGTTCAGAAGTCTTGCGATTGGCCCACAGTGTATGTAACCACTGATGGATGCCTGAAAGAGGAGGAGATGTCGAGGATTGTCTATCATAGATACGACTAAATAATTTTTGGCCTGCAGATGATACTTGGAGAGCTGGGAACATTTAGTGATGCTTTTTTCTCTGTTGTGGTGGAAAGCAGTGTACATGTAATGCAATATTACGTCATAGATCGAAGGCTAAACACGCGTGTGCGGAACAAAAAACATTGCTGCAAGAGATGATTGCGCAATCGTGTGGATGATTCAATATTTAACATAGTAAACGGAACAAATGGTTAAACAAAACTATTTGTATGAATGAACTTTTAAAGTGTGGCATCATTTTCAGTGTTAGTTTCTAACTGGATTTTAAATTTATATTCAAAACTGCATTTTTAAATCTTGCAATTGTGGGACCAAAGAGTTGAACTCCCAGCTGGTGGTGAGGTCAGTGCGCGTGCCCGAATTTAGGAAGGCGTGAGCGCGCGCGTTCACGCGTCCAAGGAGGAGAGCGCCTCTGGGTTGGTGGTGGGTAGGGCAGGAGGGAGGAAAGCGCACAAGGTGAAGAGTTTGTTTTCTCGGGTGGGTAGGAGGAAGAAGAAGAAGAAGAAGAAGGAAGAGGGGGCAAAACCGTGTGGAGATCCATAGGAGGACATTCGAGACTCGCCGGCTCCTTCGACGCTCCTCCCCGGACACCGTTGCAACGTCTTCCCGACGCTTTTTCTCAACCGTAAGAACTTAGCAACTTTAGCTTTGAACTCTTTGAAGGTGCATTTTAAAAGTAAACAGGGGTTGAAATGTTGCACGTTAGCAAGCGAGACGTTAGCCGCGTGTGACACGAATGACGTGCTTGTGTTTAAAGTGACATGGAGAATTGCATAATGGAGAAACGTGTTGTTTACATTCGTCTTTAGCTGCAATGAAATGTGCACAAGCTAGCGCGCTTGAAAGAGAATGCATTGGAAGATTGAAAAACTTGATAAACAGTAGAAATTAAGTTCTTTGCGTCACGTTTTTGTGCATTTTTTGTGTAATTGATGGATATACGGCACGTTGGAAGCTTGCAGGGCACAATAATTGTCTGTCATTAAGCTGCTGTCAAAAATAGCTGCACAGCCAAAGTAAATGTATGTACTCGGTCATTCTGTATTAAATATGCACTTTTTTTTAACACAAAGCTAATTTTCTTTTGCATGAATGACAACAGGTTATTTTGAACATTTGCATCATATTTATAAATAGTATCTTTGGGTGCACCAATTAAGGTTGTTTTGAAATTCTGGTTACATAGGTTATGGCTAAACGCATTTTATTTCAGGAAATGACATTCTAATATTTTTATTCAATTTGAGTATTCGCACATCGTTAATTATCAACATTATTTGTGATGTAACAGTTCATTTGCTTTGCGACCTCACTTGAACTCGATTCAGTGAGTCAGGTCAGAATTAAGGGATGCCCCGTTCAGAAGTTCAAAACACACAATAACGTCTTTTTATGAGAATGCAAAGTCTAATCTCAGCACAATAGTCACATAACCAAGTTCCCCCCCTTGCATTACGGTATGTTGAAGATCAGGTGACATTAAGGCTTAAGACTAGGCTTGTCCACTTATAACTCGTGAGCTGTGCAGGTGCAGGCGGATGTCACAACTTGTTGTAACTAAGAGACCAATGCCAAACATTTTAATCGTTCATAATTTCCAAGAATTGTTCAGCTCAGCTCGGTAGGCGATGATGCAATGAGTTTACATGTGAATCAACTTGTCAGTACTGTAAATATCTCGAAATGGAACGATTCCGTTCACGATACACTCGCACCCTTTTAAATCCAATTTTTCGATTCGAATCATTTTGACTCGACTTGATCCGGGAGCCACACGTGTGGCATTATTAAGTGCCCTCACGACCCAGTTAATTCTCAGGCTCTCCCCCGTTCGACCCAGTAAAGCTGAATTAGTCCCATTCTCTGCACAAGGAACCACAAATGTCAGCAAATGTCAAGCACTTTGAGCTTTGGCTTCACTTTCAAAGCCTATTAGCAGTGCGGCTTGCCCTTTTGGCCAGCCGCTTGATTGGTGTCAACAGACTCATAAGCCTTTGCTGCAACATGTGAGATATACAGTGGCGCCTTAAAGGTTGAATACAATCCCTCTAGAGATGCTTGGTCAGTCGGAGTTTGCTCAATTTTCAATTTCAAATACCAGAAATAAAAAGAACAATTAAGTGGTGCCAAGCAAGTGAGAGGAGCTAGTGAGAGTTGAGTGTGGAGCAATCTGTATGTTTGCTCGCAAAGATTTGTTTGCTGGAGAAGTATCCCTTTCACAACTTGGGCTTTCTTGAATTCACAGAAAATCTTGTTCATGAGGTGCTTTGCCTTTCAAATGTGCCAGTTTTCCATTCAAGTTGGACGCCAGATCGGACGTGTGGGAGTGAACCGCAACGGCCTTTATAGAGACATCAACATGAACGAATTAGAAAAAAAAAAAAATCTCCAGCATGCAGATGTCATTTTAATAAGTGATAAATTCACTAGTCTGAGGACACTAAGTGCGTGTGTGTATCAGCTTTCCAAACACAACCTCTCACGTACTTGTAACTTGCCCCCTGCTTACTCACAACAGATAATGCTACGTGGTGCAGTTAAAATAGCACACTCCCATTTCAAGTTCCCTTTGACCCCTCCCCTCTTTCTGCGGACCCCTCCCTTCCCCCCTTTGCCTTGCCATGCAATCTGCAGGTGGTGAGTGGTCATGTGTTGCTATGGAAGAGGGTGGGTCGAGAGGTGATGGAGAGTTTTGGGGGGGGTTCTTATTTAGTCTTAAGCCCCCAGGCATTGTTTAGGAACTGACTTGTGTGTGCGTCGCGCACAATGGCCGTGTTTACTTTGGATTTGGTGTGCACATGTTCATCCATGCATGCGCCTTTACTCGCACATGCCGACTTTTGTTTTCTCTTTGGGAACGAGCGGGGTGTTGGGTTCGGTTCCCGTCGTCTTTCTTCAAGCATATGCCAAACACACACAGAATTCTGCTCAGTGTTAAAACATAAATCCCTCACCTGGAGGTGTTTTTTTTTCCCCTTACAATATTGGATCACTTTTTATTTTTAAATCTGCTTTTTTTTTTGCTTTCAATTGAATATTCTGCTTTCTGGGCAGGGTGCTGTCCAGACCAGTTGGTGCCATTCCCGTGCGAGGGGCCGCTGAACCAACACAATGGCCTTAGCGGGAGGCCCTGACTACTTCCTGTGTCACTCAAACTATCAGGTGAGTGCATCAAGAGTTCAATGTAGAATTTCCGGGTCCGTCGATTTATCCTTCGCCGCAATAGTTGCGAGAGTCTTCTTACTTAGCAATCAACGTCCAATTCCTGCAGAATGAGTCTTTTGTTTCTCGACTGTAGGATTTTCTCCACTTCAACCACCAGTAATGCAAAGAATTTCTCTAAGGAGCACGGCGAGAATCTATAAATAGAGGGCACAACAACAATAACAAGCTTGCAGCTTTGCTACGCCACGGGCCCGAAAGCTGTCGGTTTTGTAAGAGGTGGCTGAGCCTCTCACTATTTTTTTTTTTTTTTTTTTTCTCCTCCTTTGGTAAATGGAAGGTCACTACTAACAGCTGAGCCTATTTGAGGGGTCATTAAATGACATTGGTTGGTGTTAGCTTCCAGGAAAGTTCCAGTTCTGCACCAGTAAGACTGCAGTGAATAGTCAATTGACTCCCCGTCGAGAGCAACATTCCTCTAGCTTGCATCTAGTGGAGGAAAAAAAAAAAAAAAACACTTAGTCTGAAGGAGAGAAGTGGGTCGTAGCATTGCTATGTGTGCGTTTTATGTAGAGGCTGACATGACACAGCATGGCACACATTCATTCCACCCCACCGAGTCTCTGTGTAGGCTGTGTATTGATAAGACTCCATTTTTTTTTTTTTATTCCTTGCATAACACAAAAAAAAAAATGACTGCAGGCATGTTTTGGTAGTCTGGGCCGCATTCCAGGTGTGTCTTCTTCAAGTCTGTCATAACAGTGAGAAGTTTGGATGGAGGCAGTGGAAGCGTCAATCAACTGCCGTCTTCGCGTGCAAACGCGCTCGTAAACGTGCGTGCAAAACCGCAGCCCGAGTTATATACCCCCGAACGGGGTCCGAAGAAACAAAGAAGGAACCAACGTCGCCTCGCTCAAAAAAAGTCTCCCCGAGCGCCGACAACGTCCGACATGTGTGATCTGTCTCAGAGCTCGGACTACAATTCCTTCTTTCTTCCCCTTACTCTGAGGTCAGAGGTTAGCGGCTGTGCGCGTTGGTCGCCCGGGCAACACTTTGCGCTCAGCCTTGTGGTTATGCTCTCAAGTAAGTACAGCAGTTGGTTGGCTGAGAGGAAGTAGAACAAGTTTTATTTGCTTCGTGAACAAGCTAGAAACTTAAAATAAAAACCAAATCATTCTTCCTCATTGAAATGTATTGAAATCCCATTAATTTGTTCCAGCCCCACCTTAAAACTGTTGCTTTTTAATGAAAAAAAAATAGAATAATTGCAGAGTTTGCATATAAATAAAGCAGTTTTACGACATGTAATTAAGTTAGACGAGCTAAGTTTGTCGACGTGTAACTTTAAAGTGCTATCCTAGATTTGATGCTCCGCCTCGACAAAATGGCTTCCACGCCGTACGTGCACACTCGCACGGTTATACATTGGATGCATTTCAAATTCGGAGGTCCTGATCTGGCTCTGAAAGAGTTTGCTGAAGCCTGCCGACATGCCGCATCCAACAGACAGCCTAGTCAAGTTGCCTTCCTTGGAAAGCTTTTGGCTGCTACTTCTCGGAGCTATAAATCGTACTTTGGGCTTTTATAGATGTTTTCGAAGCATCCCGCATGCATGCTTGCGCGCGCGCGCTCTCGCGGCGGGCCATCTGGCCACGAGCAATTCCAGGGAACAATTTTTCATTTTCCACGAAAAGTCGAGATGTGTTTTCTTTTGTTGTTGTTTTGGCTTTCTTGTCTCGCGTTACTCGGCAGCTTTCGTGGCCTGGCTGCGTCGAATTACCCACCGCGTGAGGAACTTGACTATGAGTGATGCTTAAAGTGTGCTCGAAGAGCGATTGATCTCCCCGGAGTAAGCGTCATACGTGTCGGGGTGTGTGACAGGCAGACGGAGAGAAAAAAGGTCAAAGGGGTCGCAAAGTCACAGCGCTACAGGGGTCAAAGTATCGCCCTTGTGTCACTCGCTGTTCCTCGAGAGCAGAGCAGAGGCGTGAACCCGTCCATTGTCTGGGCGCTGTGAAAATAACCCGCCGCCTTTTCGCTTCACTTAAATATCTGACATCCGACACCACCGCGTGGCCTTTTGTGACACGCTCGCTTCAAAAAACATCTTTTCTCTTTTTTTTTTTCTCTTCTGCCTGTTTTGTTTATTTGGCAGGAGGGCATGGACCGCGGTTCCTCTCGCAGGCCCGAGGAGCTGATTGTTCCAGGCTTTCAGCGCTCGGCCCATCCAAACTTGCCACATCACCATGGTAACTCTCCTGTCCTGTCTACGACCAAAATTTGAAGTACATGATGATGGATGACACATTCCTCTTTCCTTTTTCCATTTCCTGCATGTTAAATAGTTTTGCCAAACCTCCTTCGTTTCCAACTTGGACATTGTCATCCTTCTTCATTGCAAGCTCTGCTGTCCAGATGTAGAGCTTTTCGACAAATATTAAATTTATATCTCTCTTGCCCTTGCTCCCCCTCCCCCCCCGTTACTGATAACCTCTTGAACACATTACACGCATAGTAAAAGTTGCTTTCCCGCGCCGTTCTCAGAAATCCATTCAGTCATCGTGGAAATGCCTGGAAACCGAGGAGACGTTGTAAATCGTACACCCCGCGACCTCTTCGTCTTCTTCCCTCGAGTTCGCCGGTGTGTGCTCGTCATGCTTGCGCGAGTGTGTTGTAAACATAGCCCACAGAGACAGCGCCGTGACTCGGCGAGAGTGTTTATTTAGGCCTGTAGGTCAAATCAGGGGACATAGTGGAGGAAGTAGGCAAGAGGTCAGGGCGGTAATAATCCAATATAATCCCATATTTAAAACAAAAAGGAATGAAACGTTTTTGTTTAAAGAAGCATGAATCAGGTTAATGAAGGTAGCCGAGGTCAAAGTTCATACCGGTGCTTTTTTATTTTAATTTTGTTACCTCGTTGCCCATCAATGATTGCAGGTTGGTTCTGCCAAGGACAGAGAGCACTCATTCACTGTATCCTGGGATCTGACTGGAATGTCCTGGCTGCTCTTGCACAGGAGCTTTTGTAGCCAGATGCCGGACAGACTGTCGTTCCTAAACATCCAAGGAAAAAAAAAGGAGAGAAAAATGTTGTATGTTCCCTGGCCCAAGCCAAAAAGTGTCATATTGGTCAATATGTCATCCATCTTTTTAAGAAACAGTTTCAAAATTTCACAGCTAGCTTCCAAACAGTTCAGGTATTCTCATATGTAAAAAAAAAAAATTAAAAGGGCTTCCGTCGACATTGTGAGCGAACTCGTCTTGCGTATAAAGTTGTCAGCAGGGGGATAATAACATCCATCCTCGAGCGTTACGTAAGAGCCATCGCTTGCTGTCCTCATCAGCCCTTCACCTCCTAACCCATGTCCCTCTCTTGAACATCACATGACCTTGTGTCCTCTACTTACCCTCCGTGTTCGTCATGCATACTTCTTTGTGATCCGCGCTGAGCTGACGCCCCGCTGTTCTAAGTACAGAGCCGCTTTTTTTTTTGCCCCTCACCCTCTCCCCTCACGTTCCAGGCTGCAGATGTTGTACGTTTTTGAGTCTCATGTATAATTACATGCACATCAGCAGCGCATACTGGACACCGTGTCCTCGGCTGCCCCTGCGAGCGAGTGTGTTGGTGTTCTACTTTGTTGTTACGCTCAGTCTGCTGAGCGTTGCTGTACTTTTTTTTTTTTTCCGCCAGTAGGCATGCCAGGAATTCTGTGCGGTGTTGGTTTGGGACACCCATCGGTCAAAAGGATCTCGGACATTGAATTTCTTTCTTTTTTTTGGTCCTGCTAAAATGACCTCTCAGGTTTTTGCGGTTCTGGTTTTTAAAGTTCAGCTCCCACTGTCATTCACACTCGCTATTTTCTCACAGACGACGACGTGGATCTGGAGAAGCTTGTCAACGAGATGAACATGGAGAGCGTTTACTCGACGACGGCCGACACGGCTCTCATTCTCAACAACGGCCACCTGCCCCACCACATTATGCACGTTCCGTTCGTTAGGCACGGCCCCGCCGTCCGTCGACACACGCCCCCCTCCGCACCCGCCAGGGAGAGGCTGCGGTACTCTCAGCCGATGCACATCCAGGCCGTCAGGTAGAACGCTTCCTCGTACGGCTTCCACGATTGCATTACAATTTGTTGGAGTTTCAGGATTGTAGAAGGTCACGCGAGCGTTCCGTGACCTTGCGTTTTCTCGCTCAGCCGTTTCACAAGTCAGCTAAGACGGCGACCCGAGCGTAAACGTGCGCGTGTCTCCCCCTGCAGGTGCCTGCGCGAGGAGCAGAATCTGCGCCCTGCTTCACTCCCTGCAATTCCCAATCCTTTCCCCGAGCTCTGCAGTCCGACCGGCTCGCCGATTCTCAGCCCCGTCGAGGCCTCTGACCAACACGTAGGTGCTCACAAGCCACTTGAAAATGTTTTTTTTTTTTCCCCTCCCTTGTTATTATTTGAACTGTACGGCAGTCATGGGAGTGGATGTGTCTTTGAGATCAGCTGACTGGCCTGTTTTGTTCGGGTCGGAGCAGCTCGTGTTGACTTTGCATGCTCCCAGCCTTCCCTCCAACCATAGGTTACCCCAGGTTATCTTACACAATGTGTCTTTTTGCAAGTACAGTGGAAGTAGTATATTATCAAACACACACACACACACACACACATGCACGACAGGCATGTTTTGCTGTGGAAGGAGGTGAGCAATGTCTCCAGGATGCAGACTTCCGTAGCAAAGGCTGGGAATGTCTGCAGGTTGCCTCTGTCTGAACTTTGCGAATCCTTCTGCCCGCTCCGGCAAGACAGGCGTCCATTTCCGGTTCACACGCTTTCAAGATGGCTCTTGGCGTCATTGTGTGAGTGTGTGAAAGCATGCCTGTGTGTCATAGCCTTGCCCTTCCTTCCCCCGACAGAGCCTCCTGTCCTTGGAATTTTCCATCCTTTTCAGGATGCCCTCCCTGAATAATGAAAATTATTCCGAATGCTCTCTCTTGCTCCACACACTCCTGTACCGAGAGGTTTCGTCGTGTTCCCAGGTTGCATTATACACGCATTCATTCGATTTCCTTGACATCATCTCACAAGATGTGCAGTCAGCGAGCAAGCTTGCACTTTGCACAAAGGGCCTGTTGTGTCTTCATTTTGTTCAGCTCAGCTCATTCTGTCTTGTGGGCCCAAATGTTAATGCATTCACTCATATTATCTTTTATTTAAATTATTTCTTATTTATTTATTTTATTATCTATTTTATATTATTATTTATTTTATATTAGTATTTATTTTATATTATTTATTTGGTTTTTAATATTTTTTTTACACAATTTACTTGGCTCTCTTCACCCATCGCTGTAACCATCATGTGTTCCGATCATAGTCAATACACACCCATTGGCGCCCCTGCTGGCTGAGGTGGGTTCCGATCGTCGAGTCCATCTTACGCAACGGCGCAGATGACAATCTCAGACTTTGGTCCTCAGACATAGTTGCGTTTTGTATTTGCATCGGCATGGTTTTTTTTTTTTTTATCACAGGATCTCTCTCACGGTTGCCCCCTCCAGCTGTTCTGCTGGAATCTGAACATTCTTCACTAATCTTCAGTCTTTCTCACTGGGATAAGCAGCTCATATTATCAGCTTAAGTTATTACACTATAAGTATAGCCCGGTATATGCGTGACATGACAGCTTTATGGTCGACATCGTTGCTAATAATATAAATGGATTTGTCCTCGGGGTATTAGGAGCGGCCCACCATGAACGACATAACGTGACAACTTCTGCGGCTTTTGCAGATACGCTCCAGGGAAAAAGTCCTCCTCAACCTGAACCATGTCTGAACGTTACACTGTAAATATCACTTTTTTTTTTGTAGCTGCCGCACGGTAATCCGATCAGTCACCGTCGGGAAGAATTGGTCAACTTGAGCGTCAGGTTGCGTGCAGGCTGTGACTAATTCATGCTTTTTATTCGGGAGCACGGACATTGCATTACGAGCGGAGAAAAGCCTCACCACTGGGAAAACTATTTGGGAAGTTGCTCCAATAGAATCGGATTGGCTTCAAATATTTTTTTGTAGCATTACTGTCCCCCCCCCCCCCCCCCCCCCCCCCCCTGACACCACATCGGATTTGAAGATCTTTTGTCCGGCAGGAAATTAGATCTTCCTTAACGCTATTGTTGCACGAGTGAATAGGAGGATTTATTTGTGTAGCAAACTCAAAAGCCAAATTGTGAAAAAAAAAAAATTAGAACAAATCCAATCTTCTGATTTCTCATCCCGTCACGATGTCAGAATTGATTGCGACAATGCATCTTAGCGCTGAGTCATTGCGGTGAGGACTTCTTCTTCCCTTTGCTTTTGTCTGCGGTCAGCTGATGTTCCCCCCCCCCCCCCCCCCCCTGCACGCAAAGGTCTGCTGACCCGTTGCAATCAGATCAGGTGCACGAGTGTGCGTGCTTGCCCTGCGTGGTGTGCGTGCGATGATTGCAGAGAGAGCCTGTTCTACCGCATAAGCTCATAATGACATAGATGTGCAAGCCCAGCTCTATTGTTAGGGAGATACAACGTCACGGTCGGTTCGAAGGCGGATAAAATTGGATCGTCGGTTGAACCGCGTGAATCGGTAGAAGTGACGCCGGTTACACAGCCGTCTATCGCGATGTTCGACTTTTTTTTTTTTTTTAATTGAGTGGCAGGTCGCTGCGAGGTGAGACACTCGGGCTTTGTGTCGGCCCTCTGGCGAGATGAAATTGAGTTTGGCCCTGTCTGCAGAGCTAATCAACTCAGTCTGCCTTGACATGAAAGATGCCGGGGCGGCGGCGGCGGACACTTCTCCAACGACGACTGTTTTCAAACCAGTTCAAACCGTCCTGCTCCAAAATCCTCCGCATTTTTTAGCTATAAGGATCGTCTTTTTTCCTCCGTGCGCTGTAATTGAATATCTCCAAAGAATTTGCCTCGCCGATTCTTTTCCAGCCCGCGATTGTCAGCGTTCGAATTTAAGAAATAAACCTCGGGGCAGCGACTAATGGTCGGTCAGCTGACTATCTTGCTCGAATGCCATCATAGATGCGCTTTTGTCGATTTTCTATTGCCACGCAGAGAGGAGAGAATCCATCATTGTGCTCTTATGTTACATAAAAAGATTGCATCTGCAGATAAAGGCCCTCGCCCCCTCCTCCTCCTCCTCCTCCTCCTCCCTCGGCTGCAACTGAATTGAGATTTCTTTTACAAGCTGTACTTTTCATTGTCACCATGGAATGATTATATATGTGTGTGTGTTGTGTGTGTTTGCAAATAGCCTGATAGGTTTAGGGGCCCCTAAACCTTTTTGGTCAAGCAGTCCTGACCCGAGTCCAGATTATTCAGTTTGACCGCTGACCCCTGGACATACTGTTATGTGTGTTCTTTTGTTTCCATGCATGCAGGTGTCTGTCCGTGACCCTCCAATATCCTCCGAGCACACTTTGTGTGTGTGCATGTGTGTGTTTATTGAGGAGGAGGTCAATAACATTGCTCACCCTCCTCTGTTCGAGCGGTGCAGGGGAGGGTGGGGGTCGAGGAGTCTTTATTTCGTCTTGTAAAGTTTTTACCTTTTGCAACTATTTCAAGTTTCGTAAAGGTCACGGCTGTTTGCGTTCGCTCCATATTCATCCTCTCATGATCCGCCCTCCCACACATCAGCTCAGATGGGTGCAAACCTGATGCAAGAGGCTGTAGTAAGACCCCCCCCCCAAAAAAAAAGCCATCTTGGTTTACATTTGCTCTTCCTGGTTTGGCTCTCACTTCTCATGCACACCGTATTAGGGGCCAGCTGTGTTGGCCCGCACGCTACACATGAGCCTGATTATGACTCAGTATTGCATTACTGACATTCCACCATTGCTCTCTGTTCTGTACTCTCGCTCAGCCCCCCCAACCCCCAACTCGCCGCCTCGAGTCGAGCTGGGCAGATTTGCTGAGCAACCGCCTCCCCTTCTCCCGCTCCCTTGACCCCCCTCTCGGCCTTGATCCATATTGCCCCGAAATCAACCGCCTCGAAGCTCCAGCGTTACACATGTTTCTCCACCGCTAACCTCCACAGCGTAATATTTCACACACAGCTGTTGAGGGGAAAGAGGATATGAGGCAGGGGAGGGGATGGAAATTAAAACCTGGCAGCCAGAGTGTGAGGGATGCGTGTGTACAGTGATTGGCTTTGTACTTGAGTCCATTAAGCCTCATGTGTGTGTGTTTGGGAATGAGGTCATCGTTGAAAGGAGCTGACAGTGGAGAAAAGGGCACGAAGAAAGAATATCGGGGTGCACGACAGGTAGCGGCTGACCGAAAAAAAAATGCCACACTGGGTTAATCCAGCGCGAGGAGGAGGAAGGGGGAGAGAAGTGGGCGGGGGGAGAGGTGTACCGGTGGATGTAGCGGGTTGGCGGTAGCGCTTCGGATCACTCGGCGTCACTATCCAAGCCTCAGTTAGCCGCGGCCGAGTCGCTCTCTCCTCTGTGGCGTCCTCCCTCCTCTTTCTCCCCGCTTGCCTCCTTCGCTCTTACCTCGCTTGTGTTCTCCTTGCCAGTCAGCCCCTCCCTCCCTCTTCCTGACTCCCCCCCCACCTCCTCCCTCGCTCTCTCTCTCTCTCTCTCTGTGTCACTGGAGAGCGTCTCAGTGTGAAAATGCCATCCTGCTCTCCAGACTGTTGCCTCTTTCAGGCTGTGGAGGTAAGAGACTTGCATTTATTGTGTTTTATTCTTTTTCGGGAAATGTGCGAGTGCATCTTTAATAGTGTGTGTGTGTGCGCGGTTGGCAAAGTGCAGCCATGGAGACCCCCGCTGCTTTTTGTTTGCCCCTCTTGTGTCGAAAAGTTTTCTCAAACAAAAGTCACACGTCATGAAATCACTTTTTTATTGGGGGGGGTGGGAGGAGAAGAGGGAGGGAGTCTTAGGGCTTCGGAAGGGGCAGGGAGCACTGTGATGTTTTTTTTTTTTTTCTTCTCCTCCCTCGCTCGTGTTAGGAGGCTCTCTTAGCGTCGCCGTGATGGTGCTTCTGGTGTTTTGTGCCGTTTTGGGCGCCCGAACGGCGGTGCCATTGTTCGCCATGATCTCGCCAGTGGTCCGTTAACGCTTTTTCTTCTTTTTTTTTTTTTCCGCCGCTCGTCTCATGTCATTTTCAACAGTTGCTCCCGCTCGCTTTGTGTGCAGTGCGGGGCAGCAGAGTTTGCGAGCACAACGCCTGCTCTAGGCGCAGGATGTGAACTACGTAGGTGTGCGAGCATGCACGCACACACAGACAACACACACAACCACGCAAACATGTAACGCCTTCTCTTTGACCTAATGTGCGTCGCCGCTGTGGTTTTTTCAAGCACTTTCACGCGCTCATATTTATTGCATGCGTTCGTGTCGGGCGCTGCATGCGAGAGCGAGTTTTTTTTTTGTGAGAACGTGCAGATGGAGCGGTGTGAAGCAGCTGCTCCGTGGTTATCTGCGGAGCAAAGGCGCTCTCCGGCAAAAATTACAGCCAGTTTAAATGTCGCTTTGGCCGCTTGGTTGATATGGTTCAAAATGGCGCAACAATGGGCGGCGCTTTGGCTTTGAACTGTGCCCGCTCGCTGCTCCCGGTGGTGGCATTTTTTAAGGGCATAATCAAAATGTCCTCCAACTGTGAATATTTTCTACTTTTTCCCTCTCGGTGTCGGCGCGGCAGAAAAGACGTCACTGCGCGATGTGCGCAAGCAAGTTTACATGCTTATCCGGGGATGTGCGTGTGAGAGAGTTTGGTTGAGCCGTGGACAAAAGGGCTGAACCCAGCGTGCAGGCGCCAGTTTCCGGGACTTTGCTGCGTTTTTTTTTTTTTTTTTTTTATAAGAAACTCTCCTGTTAGAAAGGAAACTGGACTTTAAGAGTGGACTTGCCAAACACATGGCGATGAAGGTAAATGGATGTTCCGAATCCGATCGGTTTTTTGTTTTTTTTTATAGTCGAATTTTTCTGAAATGCGGCTTAGGCCGCGTCGCACCGTCCCACTGTCACGAGACGTCTTCCAGCCTGTGACAAACATAACCCTCGGCCCATGTGTGGTTTTTCAGATAGTGAAGGTGTGGAGCGAGGATGGGGCTGGCAAAGTGGTGGAGATCCCGGCGGACATGACGGCCAGAGACGTGTGCCAGCTCCTGGTCTACAAGAGCCACTGTGTGGACGACAACGCCTGGACGCTGGTGGAGCACCACCCCATCCTTGGCCTTGGTAAGTGCTATTACGCCATTTTTTTTCAAGAATTCTCCTTTACAGGTCTTTGTGGATTAAACATTGGATTTATTATTATCATTTAAAACAATTAACTCGTCGGATAATGGGCCCGGATGAAATGCTTGCAGCATTTTATTTCGCAACCCTAGGAAAGACTCATTATGCGTCGCGGCCCTAATTTTATGTTATTACAATGTTCATCATAGATGTAATGCATACATAAAACTCCTCCCATAATGATATCAGAAGGCCTTCATGTTACGATGGCCGGTGTGTGTCTGCGTGGGTGGGGATGTTCCCGTTTGTGCTCTCAGTGTGTGTGTTCACTTGAGCATGGCACAAGTGTTTGTATGCGCTCTATACGTGGTGGCACTAGCAGGATTAAGCATTTTGCTGCTCCCCAAAACACACGCTGCTTCCTTCCCCCGATAATAACACCAAAAAAAGGAGATAACAAAAAGAACATTGACTTGCACAGCGTATTCTTTCGGAGCATTACTTCGACCCCCCCCCTCCCCCCTCCCGGATCCCGTCTTTGTCTACCATGAGGCTTTCCCACTACCCCAGACTTGTATTTTTAGAGTCAAAGGATGGCTTTGTGCATTGCTGCTTCATCTGCGTTGCTGGAAAAAAAAAGTGCACTGGAGAGATGGAATGTGAGGTGAGCCGACGAAGGGAGGGAAGGAAAAAAGGGAGCAACGGAGAGAAAAAAAGAAGGAACGGGGTGGGGGGGGGTGCATGCAGAGAGGCCTGGACTAAAGCGTCATACCAGAGTCGCGGGGAACCAATCGTGGATCTCTGTCGGACGAGCCCCTAGCACGGCTGGCCAATCGCTTTGCACTTAACCCTCCATAGGAAATTCCCCCGCTTGCTCACACACCCCGCACAACGGAGGTCAAACATTTCCACCCATGCGTCGCTGCCACATTCATTTTTAGCATGCAGTCGTTTGTCTTTGTGTGTGTGTGTGATAATGAGACATACTGCGGGGAGGACGAATTATGACTCAAGCCTGCGTGTGTCCATAGAACATCCTGTCACTATCCATTTCTTAGATCATGTACTTTTCCTCATTAACACACACACACACATATATATGCACGACTGATCACGTTAGGCCCGCGTGAGCTCTTAAATGCGCGTTCGCTCGTCTGCGGGCTTGGTGCACTTTGCTTATGGCTCCTCTGCTCTCGGCAATCAGCCTAAATAGATGACATCATCTTCCTGCAATGCCCACACTGCCAAAGCCTCCCCCCCCCCTTCCCCCGCTCGCCATCGCTTGCCACTTCTTTCCCTCCCCTCCACCTTCGCTTTCCTCCCTCGCCGCCTCACAGTGCCTCTTTTCTTCTTGCTGCTGTTACTCGCTTGGTTAAACTCTTCCGATCTTATTTCGTCATTGTGGGAAGCGGAGATTTTATGAGCATTGCATGTTTTAATGTTAGGGGGGGGTTTAAAAAAAAAAAAAGTTTGAATGAGCCAGAGCTGATCCACCTCTCGGTCATAAATGATACAAGATTTTGAATGCACAATGCAAAAATAACACTGACTCACACTGTCTGTCCGTCCGTCTGTCAGAGAGATGCCTGGAGGACCACGAACTGGTGGTTCAGGTTCAAGCTTCCATGAGCAGCGACAGCAAATTCCTCTTCAGGAAGAACTATGCCAAATATGAATTCTTCAGGAACCCCCTGGTGAGTCTCTCGCATCCCCATGTTGACCTTTCTGTGACTGCCTCGCTTCAGCACGCAGCTCTGCACACACGCACGCACCACGCACACACTTCACCATGGTGATTCCGGTTGGAGCGTTTGATCATTGCCGTTCTTTGTGGCGAATTAAAATGATGAAACTCGGGATGTCCAAGCAGCTCACCAAAGTCACTTCCTGTATCATAATAAGGTGAATTGTGTCAAGTCCATCGGTGTCAAATTCATGACGCGGGGGCCACATCCGGCCTGCCACATCAATTTGCGTGGCTCAGTCTTGCTAAATTTGTTTTTTCAATCAAATTGCTTATTTTGCATTTTTTTTTTTTTTGCCGTATATTTTTAAGCTTTCATTTTGCGGCACTTTACAATTTAGTCCATCCTGGTACGTCACCTCTGTGCTGATGTGGACTCAGCATGGGGGCCCGGCTCTTGGTGACGCTCCAGCTTTTTCGGTGACATTATTGCCGTGGTGATTTAGGTGACCTCAGCTCTGTGGTAATGAGCGCACTAAAACACCCGAGTGCTGGCCGCAGCCTGTCAATCACACTAAGAGTGGCGCTGCTGGCTAAAGGGGATTACATCAGCGGGTGAGATCATACTGCATCTACTCTCAGGCTCAAGTGCCTCCCCCCCCACCCCACCTCTCTCCGTCTCAATTTCTTTATCTGCCTCTCTCACCCTGACCACTCGTCTCTGAGACCTTGTGCTCGTCACACACACAACAATAGAGAGACATGGGGAAGTGTGACCCCCTTATAGCTTGTGCGTACTCAAAGCGGTTTTCAATGCAACTCTCTTTCTCTCTCTTTCCATGCAGAACTTTTTTCCAGAGCAGATGGTGGCTTGGTGTCAGGATTCTGATGGCACAATCCCTCAATCACAGCTCTTACAGGTAAGGAGGGATGACTCAGTGCACACAGAGTGCTGCACGCACGTGCAAGTGAATCGTTATCTACCCCCCCTCCCCCCCTGCTTTAATCAGAGAGCCCCAAATCCTGTCCTTGAAACCAGAAAGGAAAAAAAAATGTCTCCTCTCCTCCTGAAGGCTGGGACAAGGACATCTGTTGTCTAAAAATATGCATGAACATTCACGCAGAGTCATTGCAATCTGCTAATTACATTTGCCTGCTGGTGCTACAGCAACGCATTGAGGAATATTGAAAATGTCATCTTTGTGATGATTGTTGTTATTCCGCGGTTTGCTCACAGAACTTCCTGAATCCAAGCAGCTGTCCGGAGATTCAGGGCTATCTGTACGTGAAGGAACCCGGACGCAAGTCCTGGAAGAAGCTCTACATGTTCATGCGACGCTCAGGCCTCTATTTCTCCACTAAAGGATCATCCAAGGTCATTCATATTTAAAATCGTGAATAATGTCATGAAAGCTCACGCGAAGGAGATCTGTCGGCCAGCGCTCCGTTTTGATTGACACGATAATCGTGGATAATTGTATCCCATCGGAATGCATCGTCTTCCACCACTCCCAGGTTTAATTTGAAGCATGATTCACATTTACTGGCATGGTCAAAGAGTGGTTAGCGCGGCTGGCTCACAGCAGGAAGATCCCTGGTTAGAAAGGTCAGTTTCCAGTAAGTTCCCTTGACCAAGGTGCTGACACAGGACCGGGATTCCGTCCCTAGGCGTGACACGTTTGCTGTCCCATAGATCCTCAGATTTCGAGATTTCTCGCTTTCATTTTGCATTCCAGGGATAGGAATTATATATTTGTGTTGGTCAGTCATAACTTTGGAGAATAATATTGGATATTGTAACATTTGGTCTAAACAGGAACCCCGACACCTGCAGCTCTTGTCCGACCTGGACGACAGCAACATCTTCACCATTTTTACCGGCAGAAAACTATACAATGCCCCGACCGACTACCAGTTCTCCATCAAGGTAACGCAACAACATACACAAATGAAACTTGGGATTGTCACTCGGTATGTAACAGATGTACCTGTGTCACCTTTGGAAGTATTATGTCGGGAGGTCAAAGGACAGAGGGGTTAAACCCACCCAGCAGGGGTTCAAACACACACACAGCGCTGTGTCCCCCCTCAATCCAAGAGTTATCTGCGGTGGGTCACCTGCTGATCTGGGATAAGCCCAATGGGATAAGCCAGGATGGTACAGAGACTCGCCCCCCCCTCGCCACCCCGAGCTCACTTACACACACGCGCACACGCACGCGAGAGCCGACCGTCGTGTCAGATGCTGTCAGCGGGGGTGACAGTGCAGAATTGGGTTAGGGATTTGACTTGACGGGTGGTGGCTGTATTATTGCTATGGTAACGTGAATTAATTCATCGCGAGGGGCTGGCAGGATCCTCATCGCTTCTGGAGGGGAGAAAAAAAAAGGGCTTGTGTGCTATAGGAGTGTAACGCCGTATTGTGCACGTACAATAAACGCTCAAGGGTGTAACCGAATCTCTTTCGCTCCCCCTGTGAACTCTCGAGTTGACCACCGACGCCTGAAAAGAGTGCTCATTATTTGCAAAAAAAAAAAAAAAAACACTATAAATTGCACCTTTTGGTTTTTTTTTTTTTGCATTTTTCTGAATAATGCATGAATGAATCTTGATGTCATCGTTTTTTTTCTCTTCCAGCCCAGTAAAACGAGGGGGGACTGTAAGGAGCTGAAAATGTTGTGCGCTGAAGATGAGCAGAGCAGGACCTGCTGGATGACCGCCTTCAGACTTCTAAAGGTCACCCAATGGACTTTTAGAAGGCTTCACTAAGCCCGATATATTTTTTTAAATAATATTTATTTCTCTGTCTTGTCTTTATAGTATGGCCTTGTCCTGTATAAGAGCTACAGCGTCCCGCAACAGAGGAAGACGAACCTCTCGCATTTCTCCACGCCTGTGGTGAGGATCTGCTGTGTGACATCATCCCCTTTACTGGCATGCTAATGCTAATGCTAATTCCCCACTCAGCCAGTCCATACTGAGCCATTAATTGGCTGATGA
Source organism: Syngnathus scovelli (assembly GCF_024217435.2). Lineage (NCBI taxonomy): Eukaryota > Metazoa > Chordata > Actinopteri > Syngnathiformes > Syngnathidae > Syngnathus > Syngnathus scovelli. The sequence continues at coordinate 4,002,624 of NC_090865.1, forward strand.
ATTGCAGAGCTGTTCACTTCACTTCACATGCCTCGCTCTAACTGGACTGTGACTGTGTTAGTCTTGGTTAGGCTAATTGCGCCTTAGCACGGTGAGAACCCGACTCACTCAACAGTGCGGCAGTAATAAGTTGCCAAATCAAAAGCCGATTTGCTGTAAAGAGTCTCTAATTTGATTATGGAGCCTTTCTGCAAAATAGCACCAGATTGAAAATCTGCATTAGATTAGACAGATATTGATTTGACTTGCACACAGACGACTCGTTGTTCCCCAAAGTTGTGTGCGTGACAGGAAGTTTGTGTCTTTTCAAATTGAAAGTTGTTGCCCTTGATTAAAATGATTCCCGCAGCAAAGCCAGTAAGCCAAGGGGGCCGTTTGTGATTTGGGAGTGGACTGAAGTGGGTCTCTGTGCAGACAGGATTTGTCATGCCCCAGTGAGTGTGTCTGGCTTGTTAGACCTCTGACCTTTGTCCCGCCCCTCCCCCCTCTGGCTTCACTCCCCCACCACCTTCCGTCACCCTCCGCCGACCCTTACCACCGCTCCCACCCTACCCTTTTCCTCAACCCGTCCCCTCACAGCGAAGCGTGTCAGAGAACTCCCTGGTGGCGATGGACTTTTCGGGACGAACCGGCCGCGTCATCGACAACCCCGTGGAGGCCCAGAGCGCCGCCCTAGAGGAGGGGCAGACATGGAGGGTAAGGCAAAGGAAAAGGAATGAAATAATCCCGGTTCAGCCCAGTTATTTTTCCACACTCTGCTCTTTCTATGTAGAAACGGAGTCAGCGTATGAATGTCCTGGGCAGCCCGTCGCCCCTGCACCCGTCCTCTCTGAGCACAGGTGCACGCCGACGTCAAGCGTGTCGTCGCGGATTATTACGGCGGGCTAATGTGCGTGCGTGTTTTCCAGTCATCCACAGGACGCAGGTTTGGTTTCACGGTCGCATCATGAGAGAAGAAGCCCACAAAATGATCATACAACAAGGCCAAGTGGACGGGTATGATTGATTGCGGCGTTTACAGTTCACACAGTCAACACAAGCATGTCGTTTATTCTCCAAAACATTTCTAATTCTCTCTTGTCCTTTAGGTTATTCCTCTTGCGGGATAGTCAAAGTAACCCCAAGGCCTTTGTGCTCACCATGTGCCACCACCAGAAGATCAAGCACTTCCAAATATTGCCGGTCAGTGAAATACGTAAATTTAAGAAGTTGGACATTTGCATATTTATTATAAAGGTGGATTCAAAAGTAAATCAAGTTGCTATCGTCAGTTTGAAGAAAAAAAAAAAGTGTTTTAACTGGCAAGCGCGTTTCATTTTTTGGTAAATGCTCCTAAATGGACATAGTCGTGTTGCGTAATGTGGAAAAAGCACTAGCCGGCCAAAAAGCCAGCCAATGGAGCGCCGTTAGCTTTGATTAGAGCAAGCATTTCCTTTTGGCTTGCTCTCGCTAATCTTATGCAATCGCACAACATTCATTTCCATCCAGGGCTTGCGTTCATTTTTCTATGAAAGATAAGAGTGTTGGACCACTGTGTACAAATCTTCTCTGACATATCCCAAAGATTCTTATGGGATTAAGCTCTGGACTGGACTCTTCTTATACTCTGCCCATTGCTTTGGAACATGGTCCATCTGGCCTCATTAGATCACAGGATCTTTTTTTTTTCTTTCCATTGCTCCAGAGCACAATGTTATGCTCCTTAGCAAATTGAAGCCTTATTTTTGCACCAATTGAAAACCAAAAACAGCCATTTCGAACTGCTTTTGTGACTTTTCCCAAAATGTTAACGTCTAACTCCTCCCTCCTTCTGCCATTTTGTGGCGTGAAGTGCGAAGAAGACAGTCAGGTGTTCTTCAGCCTGGACGACGGCGCCACCAAGTTCACCGACCTGATCCACCTGGTGGAGTTCTATCAGCTCAACAGAGGAGTGCTGCCCTGCAAGCTCAAACACCCGTGCACCGCCGTGGCCTTGTGACACTCCTCCACACCCCTTTCAATTTTTTTGTTTGCACACCTCCTTAACCCCCCCTCCCCCCCACCTCCTCCTCCTCCAATCACCCCCACCGAATCCCACCTATCCACTCTGGTGAGTCGAGTCTGGGTGAAGAAGTGAGCCGAGCTTTTTCTCCGCCTTATTGCTTTTTTGGAGGCTTGAAAGGGGCGCAGAATGTTGCGAATTGTGGACTCTTGCATTGTTGCCACGGAGACCGGAACATTTGTGACGATGCACGGAAGCTCGTGAACTATGGCTCTCCTTCCTTCCCCTTAAACCCCAACCCCACCCTATTTCCCCCAGGCCTGATAAGCTGTGGCGCAGGAAGCGCCACCCTACTTCTTCTTCATTGATCATCAGGGATGGAGGGGAATCCCTCCGGGTCTCCAGCAAACTTTGGATCCAGGAGGTTTTCTCAACCTGTGCAGTCCAGTCTGGATAAGCTGACACCATGACACCGCCCACTCCACCAAAAGACACCCCTCCTTCACCCCCCCCCACTCCCACCTTAACCCACCCCATGTGTGTGGCTCTACTGCTGTGTCCAGGATCAAGTCAAGCGTGAGGAGAAGGATCTAAAACAAGCAGAGGCTTATCAGAAAGGACAAAGGAATGTTTATCAGGAAGGCCGTGACGAGCCTCTCTTTTAGACTTGATTACTTGATGTCATTTTAATGCTGTTTTATTACTGTCGATTCAATGCAGAACTAGTTTGCACTCGTGAGCGAGGGGAGGGGGGGGGCTACCAATCAATCATCATCATCCTCTTTCAATTGGGAGAAACATGCATGTCGATCTCCATCTAAGTTGATGGGATAAAAAAAAAAAAATGGGGGGAGGCGAAGAGAGTCACGGCGGATGATGTAGTGCCGTTCCGGAAGGTTTGGGAAGATCTCGTAGCATCGCGGCCACACTACTGTTGTCATGTAAAGAATGTGAAAGGAAGTGCAACTAGGACGAGGAGGAGGAATGTCCGAATTCCGCCGAGATCATTTGAAATGAAAAGGGTTATTAGTTGGCTTTGTGAATGTCATTTTGCTTTTATTTCCCCACCCCCTCGAGTCTGTTCTCAGCTCGCTCGCTTGCACATTATCAATGATCCTGAGGTGAGAGTAAATGCTCGGAGACATCTACTAACGCCTCCCGCCCTGCTCAGAAGAGACAAATCAAAGAAAAGCACTCCCATGATTTCTTTTTTTTTTTCAATGCGTGGAAATGAACAAAAAAGACTTGAAGTGTGAAACTCAGCTGACTGCGCATCAAACACACAATCAAATGAGCTTTACCTGCCTTAAGTGAAAAACAATGAGCCTTGTACATACACAATTGAAACACATATATGAAGATGCACACACACACACACACACAGCGATGATTAACAAACATTTTGGGGGAAAATACATGCCACTTATATGCTAATTTATGGAGACCAGCTACAAGCCTGGCATACAAAGTCCACCTAAAATGCTCATATTTTTTATTTAATCTATACACAAATCATTAGGTTTTTTTTTTCCTTGGGCTTGCTGCTGCGTACATTTCACTGTGCTAAGCTTGCTGTCGGCTAAAACATGCTCATTCAAAAATTTCTCAAAAGCCACCCCCCCTCTCTAATAAAAGATAAAATATGAATAGGAAAAACTACACTTAGTTGACTTCTCGTGTTTCTCATAGAAAGATATTGCAAAAATCATTTCCCCAGCTCTTTACTAACCACCACCTCCCCCCCCTTCTAAAATCCATCTTGTACCAGAGTAGGGTTAGCACAAGGCGCGGCGCCGTGTCACTTTGCCCCCACGTGACCAGCCGGGGTGGACTCTCTCCAGGGATTGGATAATGCTTGAACCCCCCTCCCCCGTCAGACCCTTGCCCTTTGCCCTCTCGCTCCCACCTGTGTCCAGCCTGTAAGCTATGAGCCTGTGGCGAATGAATGCGTGTGTGTGTGTGCGAGTGTGTGAGTATGGCTCGACTGTTATTGTTAACTGCTGGTCATCCAACTTGCCTTGTAGACACAGTACCAGAAGGTCAGGAAAGTGAAGTGATGCCTTAGATTCACATATTATTAGAAGAGGTGGGAGTTGAACCACATCACTAGACACCAGTAGGCACTTTTTTTTTTCCACCCCCACCACCCCGCCCACCACCTTTTTTTGTTTTCATATGAAATCACTGTGTCCAACATGAACCAGCCGTCTAGTGCATCCTTGATTTCCGAATGAATGAGTATGTGAAGACGATGGTGGGGATCGAACACTGTACCTTAGGTCACAGATCACTATGTATGGCCGTTATGCTTTGCCCATAACGCCGTGTAAAATGAAGAATGCTATTTTGTCCTTAATTCATTTGTTGATGATGTGTACGTTGTGTATTTTGCTTATCAGTTTTATCTTATCACAAAATACTACACTATATACAGTATTAAATTAAACATGCTCGAAATTTTATTTTAAGACATCAAACTGGATTTTTTTTTTTTTTTGCCATGTGTCCAACTTTACTAGTATTTGGGTCACACTGAGAAAGGAAATAAATAGTAAAAAGGCCTATGATGAAAACAATTAGAACCTTAAGTGGAAAAAAGACTTTAGAGGACTTTAGAGTTGCCAACATTTTCAAGTTAAAATGACGCAAACACGAGATGGGGAAACATTTTTAAAGAAATAAATTGAAAAAGTCTTAATTTCAGGGAAAAAAAAGTCAGAACATTTCCAAATAAGAGCCACAAATTTTCAAGAAATAATATAATGAGAAAAAGAAAACTAGGACAAGGACCAACATATTTTCTACCAAAAAATATTGCAAATAGTGGGCGCTAAACAGTCACAAATTTTCATTGAAAAAACTAATGAGAATGAAATTGCAACCAAAAAATCATAAATTGTTTCAGTGAGTGAAGGATATTTCGGGTAGCAATGTGACGGTAATATAACAAATTTCAAAATTTTTCTTTTATTAGATTGACTTGTAATTCAAATTTTGTTCTTCTTTGAGTGGCCCCGATACTCGTATTTGATGCTGTTTGTTTAATGTCATGTTCAGTGGACACTTCTCTGAAAATGTTACATTGGATGTCACCGATTGTTTTTTTTTTTTTCCAGCGAATATTGTTTGTTAAATCACCTTTTCATGGATGTGTATTCTTTGGGGCTTTTGACATTTTGGCAGTCGGTGCAATGTTTCAGAGTAGCTCAAAGCAGTCGGCGTTGTGGTGCCTCCATTTTCTGATACAATCCATCCACTTGTTCTTGATTTTCTACCTAGTTATCATCAAGCCAAACAAGTCCAACAGTGATTTCATAAGCTCAGTCATCATAAGCTCAAATCAACATGTCAGGGAAAGGAAAATGGGGAAGAAGACAAAAAGTACACACCTGAATTGTGTTTCATGTTCTCTTTTTTTTTTTTTCGTGCTTTTGCTTCATATTCTGTAAGTGTCTACACAGCTCCTGGATCTACATTGTATCCTGTTCAGGTATTTTTTTGTACAAATAAGGGACTGATATATTCTCTGTTTATTGGAAATTAGAATAAAATATGACGTTGCTATAAACCAAATGGGCCGAGTCTACTGAGCAATCATTTATCATCTGACTGTTTACTCTGATGTGCAATCTCTAAATATGCTGGTGGGACAAAAGCAGCAATAAATGAACTCCCACCAAATCTTTCCTCACACTCTCCTTTTATTTTGAATTTGTCATGTGGGTGCAACAAAAGAAAATAGGTGGTGAGTTCAATCCTCAAGCATGATGATCATGTCCAAGAGTCCTTCAGCAAGACAGTTTTTCTCACAGTAAGGCTTGGCAGCACCATTCATGACAGCATCAGTTTACTTTTCCTGTGTCTTCTTATGGTATTTTTATCAAATATAGCAAATTTGACCAGGTTCCCCCTTCCCCAAGCAAAGTTGCAAGGAGGGTACTAATACTAACATGTTCAATGGCTACAAGATGAAAAATAGATTCATGAGCTGCACCGCCGCACTGTGGCAGTTGTAGGTACTACATAATCACCCAATTCGCATACAAGTAAATTTCCTTGTTTCTTTTTGTCGTTGGATATTAGGTTTGGAAGCAGATATTAAAATTAGAAAAACAACTGGAGGACACACTAAAAATAATGAATTGCGTCAACGTTGGCTGAGGGTGGGGGGGGGATTTAAATCCCCCTAGGTGGGCCACTTATAATAAATACAAGTATTGTATGTCTCAGCCATGTTGCCTTCAAGGGGCGAGGAACTGAGAGCACTCTGATTCTAGACTACATATCACTTTATAAATTTTATATGAAAAAAAGATGTAGTTGTTGCTGTTTGGCGAACCAGATTTAAACTTCACACACTGCGCATGCGTATAACCTAAGCGGAAGTACCGTCACTTCCTGCTGCAACCTGTGTCGTTCTTTCTGCTCACGGGCTGCCATCATGGTAGGTTCGCTGAAACACATTAGCATTTTCTCTACGACGTTTTTTCTTAAATATACTATCCAGTTACTACAACATTGGCCATATGTAAACTCAAAAGCACCCGTACACGCTTCCTTGAGCTTTCTAATGGTGCTGTGGTTCTTTATTCGGCGGTAATATTTGTCCGTAAAACGGCGTCGGCTATCAAGCGCTGTACAACGTGGTCCGAATAGTAGACGAGGCCGATAGCACCCCTGAAGCTAACGGGTTTCAACTCAAAAGTAATAATTGAAATTCTAATTATCCTCATATGACATTTGACCATTACATGCATGTGATTAACCGTACTTCAAATTCGTTATGACATGTTGTTGAAATAATGGACAATCAAGTGGAACCTTTGCGGACATTTAGAGTTGAGTTTAAACTGTCCAATGATGATCACACTTGTTTAATTTGTTTACATTTTTGTCCTTTAAAGTTTTCCATATAATACTACAATTTTCACATTGGCCATTTGAATTATTTTGTAAACAATGTTGACTTGTATTATGTGGCTTCAGAATCATAATACAGTATAACTGGCTCCTCTTACAGCAATAAGCTAACTGAAAGTCAAAGATATTCCAAAGTATTCAGTAGTTATGCCCATCACACCATTTTGTGCATTAATAATCTTTTTTGTCCTTTCTCAGGTGTTCAAACGCTTCGTCGAGATAGGACGCGTCGCCTACATCGCTTTCGGGCCTTACGCCGGCAAGCTGGTGGCCATTGTCGATGTCATCGACCAAAATAGGGTATGTGCTATACAAACAATGTGATTTTTTACTGAACAACGCATAACTGATTGGTTTGTGATATTTCCAGGCACTTATCGATGGTCCGTGCACAGGCGTGAAGAGGCAGGCCTTGCCCTTCAAATGTATGCAGCTCACGGACTACGTCATCAAAGTACCTCACAGGTGAGTTTACTGTTCGTCCGGTGAGTGAACGGCTGGAAGTCCATCGATAACTTCACGTTGGCGTATTTGTGTGCTGGATCTCAGTGCGCGTCAAAAGTTTGTGCGGAGAGCTTGGGAGAAAGCCCAAGTCAACGAGAAGTGGGCGAACAGCACCTGGGCCAAGAAGATCGAGGCAAGAGAGAAGGTATATATTGTTTGTCATACTTCTAAACACCCAACTCCTAGGTTTAAGACATGGGCTGCATAAACTTGACTTCTTTTTTGCAGCGGGCCAAAATGTCCGACTTTGACCGCTACAAGGTGATGAAAGCCAAGAGGATGGTAAGTGTTCCTGAAAGAACTTTTTGTTCAACTTTGTTTTCAAATACTGCAAAACTTGAAACTTCCCGAATGGATGTGGGAAAATACTGTTTTGTATGTATTTCTAATTCCTGACCTTTTTGGTGTAGAGGAACAAGATCATCAAGAACGAGGTGAAGAAGCTCCAAAAAGCAAAGGCGCTGGCGGCAAAGAAGAAGTAATTTTTTTTCACAATAAACATTCTGGTTGGTTCCACACCTTTATCTGGTCCTTTGGATGTTATGGTTTCACTGGAACTGTTTTGATGGGGATGGGGAGGAAGCATATAAAATGAGAGTACTCACTCAGTAGGCTGTATAATCAAAACAGTAACCCCCGGCATATTTGAAGGTATGTATTTGCATACTCGCTTGACGGCGTCTTTTGTTATTTGCAGCATCATGCCGAGGGAACACTGTACCCTATATAAATTGTGCCAATCCCAATGATTTGACTGCCTAAATATAGTGTACGCTATTCTGATCGTCTGTCACAGAGTGGCAAATTAAAACCGATTTGAATATATATGCAAATGTGACAAATGTCTTGGAGCGTTAGCAACAGACCTTTTTCTATCGTTAGTACTCTGCATGTAAGTGGTTCAGGAAATGATCAACACAGAGTTAATTACCGATGGATTTGGCAGGAAAGGGAGGGGGGCGATGTTACACAACAAAGTAGCAATTACTTCTTTGTGCCACTGGAGGGCAGTATGTACATTGAAACTGTTGCTTTGTGTTCGTGTGTGTACCCTTTGCAAAAGCCAAGAACCTAAGGCTATAACAAAATAATTCGAAAGCAACCATAACTTACCTAGTTTAAGTAGGGTCTTCACATTTGGACAGTACTGTAAATCTGTTTTAAATTAAATGTCGCGCTTCCCGCAGTCCAAACTAGTGACTGGCCGTAGTCCAACTGTGTGATAGCTCACCGGCCAAGCAGATCCTGCTTGAACCCGTACAAGAGCATCTTGCCATTACATAATCGGCTAGAACATTGCCCATGTGCCTTGCCAACTCTTAACACCGTCGCGCTACAAATAGCACATTCATAAATACACTCTTTAGGCAGTAAGCTTTTTATTACATCGATTGCGGAATCTGTCGTTGAGCTTTTAAGATCATGCAGTTTCACAAACCTCCAAGTCCTGTTACTATACGCAATAAAGAGAAAAAACTATATTTTGGGAGGAATGTTGCACTGTTAAAGAGTAAATATTTAGTGAATTAACGTAATTGTGACGTCAGAGCTGGTCGCTGCGCATTGGCAATCAAGTTGACGTTGTGTAGCAACCGAAAGCTGGTAAATTTATTTTAAAAAATAAAACACCTAATGCTTGATGGTTGATTTACCAAACTACAATTTGAAAAAGGAGCTATAAAATATATGTGTGGTTACATTAATTTGTAGTTCGTATTCAAATGTTCATAATGTGCCTCCCATTCAATTTGTAATAAATAAGTAGTATAGAAGAAGCTTTTATTTTAATAACTACACCGAGCTCGCTTCCTGTGTTAGCGCTAACCACATCCTTCGCTTGACGCAATCGAAGGAGAGGACTGGAGCGAGCTCGAGTGAGAGAGAGAGGCGTTCAAATTTTATTCCGAGTCTCTTTGGGTTTAAAACGCCGTATGGTTCCACCCAAATCGCTTCTGAGCATCACCGAAAAGTTAGCGGGTCGAAGCGTCGCTGAAAGCCGCAGTTCCAGCGGCCGGATCTCCGTGCGGCCTTGCCGTCTGGTTAAAGGGAGCCCGAAGCGGACGAGTAGTGTGACTGGGCTGGCTTGCTTCCTTCTGCTCATCGCGGTAAGTGGTGCATTCAAAGCGAAAGCTGGTTCCGTGGGCCCGGTTAGCCATCTGTGTCAAGTTAGCCAGGTTCGACTGGATTCTGCTGCGGGATTTTTTTCCCCCAGCGTCAACTAGATGCGGGGGGATCTTTTTTTTCTTTTAGTGGGGGAGGTTTGTTGTTGTTGTCAATCCGCACTACCGTCCATTAGATGGAGGCTGAGGGGACCCATATGGCGGTGAGAATAAAACAATGCTTTGTTGACACTGTTGCTATTATTGGAATTATTGGAGTAAACTATTTTTAAAATACAATGCAAATTTATTAATTGCATGTCAAGTATGAATTGGAAAAGGATCACTCTTATTAACACGAATTTTAGTCACTACTAGTGCATGATGGATTAGTGGATTAAAAAGTGCAAAGCCAGCCTGCTATCAATTTTCTACAGACTAGTCTATAAAATAGCAACTGGGGCTTGGCAGTGTGGAAGAGCTGGAATACAAAATTAAGAGCTCTAGACAGGAAGACCAGATCTTTGGTTTTCCAATTTAAGACCTGTAAAGGTGGAAATTATTATAACCTCAGGACAAAATCATCAATTAACCTAACATGCATCTTTTTGGAATGTGCAGTAAGAAATCATTCAAACTGACAGATTCCGTTGTGAGGCAAACAAGCTAACTACAATGCTCAGCTCTAAAACTATATATATTTTTTGTATTTTGGTATAATTAAAATACTCTTAGATTGCCCCTTTCAAAGAAATAATATTAGGTTACCGTTTTGTAATCCACACACAGTGTCTTTGTGTTTTGAACTCTATGTAATTGGTGATTATGTCAACATCAAGTCTTTTTTTTTTCCTAAGATCTAATTGTTATGTACAACAAACATAGAACTAAAATGTTTATAATGTTTGTAGGACTTGATTCATGTTTGTGTAGCTGCAGTACTCTTAGAGAAGCGATCTTCTGCAATAATGGGAATCGAGTTGAGTAGTCTTGCATTAAATATTCATGTGATTCTGCAAACTTGCCACTCCTATAAACTGTGTTGTCACGGTGGATTTGTGTCTTGCTATAATATCAATATTGGGGCAAAAAAAAAATGCTCATAAAGTTGTGTGTTTATTTGTAAGTTTGGGAAACCCTCCATTCGTAATGTGAAGCTACTTCAATATTCAATTTATTAGTTTGTAGTGGTTAAAAGGATGAAAGTGGAATATTATGTAAACAATTATCTTAAATAATCTTATTTTATCCCCTTTAACCTTCATTGTCATATTATGTAAGGCACTTCATTGAATCAGTCTTTGTCACGTCGCAGCTTATGATATATTAGCTCCTGTATGTGTTGCGTTTGTGTACACACCCTTCATAAAAATCAAGATGCGTTGCCCGCTCACATAAGATACTCCTGATGTGAATTTTCAAGAAGTGACTTCGATGGATTTACGTGCTCACACATTACTTCGATGGATTTACGTGCTCACACATTTACGCCTCATTAGGTACTAACCTGAGCAGCAAGGAAGAGATTAAGACAACACACGTAACATGCCATGTGTGGTGCTTCTCTTCAAGCAGGACACAACATTAGGTACACTTGTACACGCAATTTCTTTTTTAATTAGCATTTCCATTTAAGGCCATGTTACCCAGCCCTAATTTCATCACGCAGAGAAATGTTTCTAATATTTGTTGCCCAGGCTTCTGCAGGTGGGCGGTAGGTATTTCCTGGTTCGCATGAACTATTTGGCTGTTCCTATGAACACCTTGGCGACAGTTAGTCTTTGTGCTATTGTTCCTTTGAATTTAGGTGAGTGTGGGCACACCTAGGTGTGGATCACCTCGCAGGAATGTTCCATGCCTGTACTCGGCATGCCTGTCGTCTGCGCCGTGTCGGCTCGACATGCATGCAGGTAGGCTCGTGGAATGTCAGGCACCTCCTCCTCCCTCTGGGCGTTGAGTATGCCAGGCGTGTCTCACACATATGGAGGTGCGGCGCCCTATGACATGATTTCGGTTATCGGAATGATCGTCGGTTAACGGTCCCCTGTCGGTTGACCTCATTATTGGGATTTTATTGTTCTGTTGAACACCTTTTATGGTCCTTAGTGTCATTAACAGTGACATATATTTGTAAATCTTCGAAGTTATGGTGATATTGAGCTGACGCTTTCCCGTATCACGAGAAATAAATCAGCCTTCTGTGCTAGCGTCACGAGAAACATAAAAAAAAAAGGCTCTTATGACTGCCTTGAGCAATGACTGGAAAATGTCATGATCTTTCCCACAGTGTCTAATAGTGGTAATGAAGTCTACACACCAGGACACAGGAAATCCATTTAATTCCTTCGTGCAATATCCAATATTATTGAACAAGCAACTTGTTATAATAGCATCATAGCAGCCGCTTGGCACGTTCCAAAAAAAAAAAACCCAAAAAAACCCAGGAGTGTTTTATTGAAATTTTATTGTGCTGGGGCTTATTCTAAAAATAAAGTTAAACATGGAACACATTATGACCTCAGGATTTTTTTTTTGTCCCATAGAGCATGACAAAATGGGATTAAAGTGAAACTTTTTGCCGTCGTCCCCTGAAGCCACTGCAGCAAGCAGCTACTGGCCTTCTTCTTCTTATCTTATCGTGCCACACCTCAACTGACAGTCAAGGCCCACATAAGACAAAATGGACGTCTGACGGAGGGACCAGAGGGTGACACGAGACTTCTCCTCCCCCCGCTTCCCGCCAACGCCCCATCATGGCGGGCCTCAAACGTCACCATGACGGGAAGATCGCCGGGCTCTACGACCTGGACAAGACGCTGGGCCGCGGACATTTCGCCGTGGTCAAACTTGCTCGGCATGTCTTCACTGGGGAAAAGGTCTGCTTGTACGCCTAATATTTTAATTTCTCGTGCTTTCTCCTTCTGACTGACTCCTTTGACTTTTCAGGTGGCGGTGAAAGTGATCGATAAGACCAAGCTGGACCAGATGGCGCGTGGCCACCTTTTCCAGGAGGTGCGCTGCATGAAACTGGTGCAGCACCCAAACGTGGTGCGCCTGTACGAGGTCATCGACACGGCCACCAAGCTCTACCTCATCCTGGAACTGGGGGACGGCGGCGACATGTTCGACTGCATCATGAAACACGAGGGAGGCCTCAGCGAGGAAGTGAGTCGGATCATGACTTCAATCAGCAATTTTTATGACAACAAAGTCTGTTTTGTCTACCCCTGACCCCGTATTGCGCAACAACTACACAACCACAAACCTTTTAGGCCAAATGGGATCCGAGCAATTAAACTTAATTGTGAATCCGACCCATGACGCATTTCCTTTTGTCATAATGATCATCCTTTGTGTCTTCCCCCCTGCAGGTGTCCAAGTGTTACTTCGCCCAGATCGTGCACGCCATCTCCTACTGCCACCGGCTGCACGTGGTGCACCGTGACCTGAAACCCGAGAACGTGGTGTTCTTCGAAAAGCAGGGCGTCGTCAAGCTCACCGACTTCGGCTTCAGCAACAGGTTTCAGCCGGGGAAGAAGCTCAACACCTCCTGCGGCTCGCTGGCCTACTCCGCCCCCGAAATCCTGCTCGGGGACGAATACGACGCTCCCGCCGTCGGTGAGTTGGAATCAAATACAGTGAACCTTTGTTTGATTCTTTTACGGTCGTCGGAGAATGAATGTATGACTTGCACACTCATGCTGATATCAACACTCACACAATTTGGCTATTAAATAAGAGCGGAGGTGTGTCTCTGCAAATCTCCACCACTCTGACAGTTTTATCAGCGGGCTGATAAGGAGCTCAAGGTTCACATGGCCTCAAAGTGTCCCAGGCTAAATTATGTCAGAAATTTGAATGGATTGACGCATACATATTTGAATGTATACCAAAGGACCAAGGTTGAAATTGTGAGTGTAAATTGTGCTGGACACACAAGACAAAGGTCAAAATATTATAAGAGCATAAAAAAATATTTCAGTGGAGGATTTAAGAAGAAAATGCCTCCTTGCTTTTAACGCCAGTGCACAAAATGGAGAAGCTTTTTTTTTTTTTCTCACTGCGTGGATTAGCGGCGCTATTTTCTCCTCCTCGCCTCTCTTATTTTGTGCCAAGCAGATGAGTGTTCTCCAAATCTCCAGAGTGAAATAATGACATCCTGTTGTTGGACAATATCAGCTGGACGTGAGGTCACATGACCCATTGTGTCGGCTGTGTGTTGTTTTGTGCGCTAGTGCTGCGTCTGTGCATTTTGTCATTAAGCGCGATGCGGTTTTTAGTCACAGGGAACAATGACATAATAATTAGAAGCACAACTCGTGTGTTCAGGGCTTCAAGATAACCCGGCTGCAATGTGCCACGTGGCCCCCAGCCCACTTTATAACAGAGATAACAAAACCGTCCTCGCTTTTAGTTGGCCCTGTTTAGAAAAAAATAGAGGCTGATTGTGTCTGATGCAAAACTGCTTATCATTTAAAGACACCACACAATATTAAGTAAATATCACTTTAAAATTTCTGCCCACCTATTTGCCTTTTTGATCTTATGCGAAGTGTCTGCTCCCCCCCTCTTTTTTTTTTTTTAACATCCTCCAAATGTCGGGTTAAATATAGACTTCTTCTTTCCACCCCACCAAGCACAAGCTGCACAAACACAAAAAAAAACCCACGCCTAATAACCGGTCTATTGGTGCAAATGCATAATTCATGAAATATCGGTATGTTAGCGCTTTTTAATAGCAACCAAAACTGCTACATGAATATTTAGCTTCTTTAAAAACAATCATACTTTTTATATAGTGTATAAAAGGGAACGTCGGTCTATTGTGTCGCTCAACGATGTGTTGTCAGCCATCTGGTTTTGTAAATAAAGTTACTGAGGAAGGAAGTTGAACGCACCGCTGACGCAAGTAATGAGGGAGACGGCCGCGGTTGCTAGGAGACGTCGGCAGGAGGTAAGATGGTGACTGAGAGCAGCTTGAGACGCCCCGGAGCACAAAAACTTACTGGAAGAAATGTATCCCCCAGTGATTCATTATAACTTTGCAATTGTTTTGTTTTGTTTTTTCTCAATATAAATTTTTTTAATTCTTTCCTCAGGAAAAGTAAAGCACGGTAGTTTAGCAACCTCCCGATCCAAATTCATCGAAAAATAATTCAACACTCCATTTAAGTGTGTCAAAGGACCACCAAGCCCCGCAGCAAGCAAAGTTGTTCTCCCCCCCTCCTCAAAAATGGCGAAAAGAAGCGTAGCATGAAATTAGCACTTGTATGACGCTGTGCTGAGATGCACGCGGTAACCCACTTTCCGCGATATTGCACGCACACATGTCAGGGAGGGCACGAGTGCCCCCGAGGGCCACGGGAGTCTCGGCCCCAGTCTGACAGATGCGCATATTTACGACCTCCGCACTGGATGAATCTGCTTCATGCTTCATTTGAACCAATGTTTTTCTATTTAGGTCAAAATGGCCGTCGAAATTCAGTCAAACTACATTTGTATTTTGTTGCAAGATATTTCATTTTCTCACACTCCAGCTGAAGGATAGCAAAAAATTTTGCCCATTTTAGACAGAACCAAATCGATACCGCTTGATGGAAAAAATCGTGTTTATGTCTGCTCTTTTAACGCCTCGCTGTCACCTCCCCTGCAGATATCTGGAGTCTCGGTGTGATTCTTTTCATGCTGGTCTGTGGTCAGCCGCCTTTCCAGGAGGCCAATGACAGCGAGACGCTCACCATGATCATGGATTGCAAATACACTGTGCCCCCGCACATCTCCGAAGCTTGCCGAGAGTGAGTCGATGCGCACACACAAACACCAGCTCGCAAACGCTCACACGCAGATGGACGAGTCCGCTCGGCAGGTGCTACATATTTCATATCCGCCAATGTGTGAAGATGCGAGTGGAGGCTTCTCCTCCCCCTTGCTCACACTCGTTTTAACACTGCTCTTTTATTGTATGCAGGACAGTTTGAATTGCTCTGGATATAATAATTTTATTTTAGTTATATTGATTATTTGTATTATATTTTTTTAACAATTTCTTTTCAATCCAAAAATGGAGAAGATGTGTAAAAGTTCTCGAATTAAGGAAATAAATTCTCTTGTCAGTCTCATCGGCCACATGCTGCAGCGAGACCCGAAGAAGCGAGCGACTTTGGAGGAGATCGAGAACCACCCGTGGCTCCAAGGCGTGGACCCGTCGCCGGCCACCAAGCTGTCCACTCCGCTGGTGTCCCACCGAAGCTTGCTGGAAGAAGAACACGGCTCCATCATCCAGCGTATGGTTCTTGGGAGCATTGCCGACCGAGACGCCATAATAGAGTACGTGCCACTGTTTGCTCCTCTGAAATTTCAGGAGGAACCTAAATAGCATTTTGGAGATTCTCATGCAGCGCTTCGCTCTTGTCAGGGCTCTGGAGTCGAATCAGTACAACCACATCACGGCGACTTACTACCTGCTGGCTGAAAGGATGCTGAGGGATCGGCAAGAAAAGGAGCAGCACAGCCAGACGCGATCGCCCAGCCCCAGCAAGGCTCAGTTCAGGTACAAAAATGCATCTAAAAATAACCTTGAGAACGTGTCAAACGTAAATTACACTCCTCGCAGAAGAAGAAAAAAAAAAAGCACATCCAAGTCGTAAACACACCCTCCTTGAGTCAAGGCCGCCTTTTGTGGCGCTGTCTACATTTAATCTGCAACAGATGAACTCGACAGCATAGCGACAGATGGCCTCCTTAAGAAGAAAAAAAAAAAACACACACATATCCAAATAACACTGATTATAATGAACATTTAAAAACACAATCATTTTTAGTTATAAGGAAGTTGTGATTTTTACATACAAGAAAATAACATGTCAAAAATAATCATATGGCTGTGTTGTGATTTTTTTTAATGACGTGAATAAAATGCTGATGACAACACGCAATGAAGAGGCGACTTTATCGCAAGCCGTTAATAAGAAATGAGATTTTCGCACTGTTTTGTTAAGCGATTAATGCTCAAATACAGTTTAGTTTTATAAATAGAAACTAACGACGACTATAAAATACACAAAAACTCTCCTTTGTAGCAAGCAGTTAACACCAGATAATAAATAGTACGAACTCTTACTTACGAGGCCTTTCACATAATAAGAAAGTGAGCTTTGTAGCACTTTTTTTTAGCAGTAATTCGAAAATGCAATTTAGTTTTATTGTAGCGAACTAACACAAGCGTTCTAAATCTTCTTTACGGCTAGCAGTTAACAAATAAAACGTGATTATGTCGATGTGGTTGGAAAAAGGGCGCAAAAAAATTTAAAACAATCTTCTGAGATGTTGACTTCGTGTGTGACACTTTTCTGCATGTAAATTCACAGGCAGTCTTGGCCCACCCGAGTGGATGTCCATCAGGATGTCAGCAATGGTTTGGGGGGTCCGGCGATGTCACACCCCGGGGGGCCCCAATCTCCCGCCCGCAGCGCAGAAAGCCTCCATAAAGGCCCCCGGCCCAAAACTGCACTGCCGGACCTCAGTCAGAGGCAGGACAACCGGCAGTCAGTCGGTGGGAACCAGGACAAGGGGCTCCGGCCTCTCTCTAAGCCCCAGTCCAACCCGCTCAGACTGAGCTCCATAAGCTCAGGGGGGTCTTGTAAAAGTCGCAGTCTCAGCCTTTTTAGCGTGGAGGAGGATGAAGAGGAAGAGGGGGAAGACAGTTGTTCCCCTTCTGCTGCTCCCGCTCAAGTGGTGCTCCGCTCCAAAGCCTCGTCGTCCCTCGCCTCGTCCCGTAATCGCTTGACGTCCCGCTTGAGCGCGCCGGTTCTCAACCAGATCCACGAGGATGAGAAAGGAGAGGATGAGGCGGATGAGGAAGAGGAGGGGGAATTAAAAGGGCTTGGCCTGACCAAGCCCAGCCTCAGCCTCAATCTGAACTCTAGAACAGCCTCGCCCGTCACTACTCAGACGCCCTCCTCGGTGACGAGCGACGACAATACGGAGAGTCGGCAGCCGCCCGACGCGGCAATCGGCACTGAGGACGGTGAGAAAAGGGAGTCGGCCCAGGACTGCCCCTCTCACTGTACCAGTCCCGGATCGGTTTTGGGCCAAGGCAAGAACTCAGCCAAAGCTTCCAGCGGCCTGGTGGAAAGCCTCAAGTTGATGAGCTTATGCTTCAGCTCACAGTTTCACAACCTGAAGGGCGGCGCAGGCGGGGGGACGCCAGGCAACGGCCCGGCAGGCATCGGTGGGGACCCTCAGGAGCGCCCCGTGTGGCGTATGTGCGTGGGCGGCTCCACCGGGAGCCTGGACAAGGTCTCGCTTCTGGGGGGGCCCTCGCCCCGGGGGAACCTGTACCAGCAGCCGCCCCCTTTGGGGGACGTGCTGGCAGACCCCTTGCTGGAGGGGTCTTGCTCAGGGACCTTGATGCTGGGGGAGCTGGACCTGGCCCGCGAGACCCACAGGAACATGAAGAACCGTGCCCTGCAGATGCCTCTGAGCGACAAGACTCTGTCGGTCAACATCCACCGCAGCCCTAAGGAGGGTCTGCTGTGCACCCCCACCCCTCACAGCTGCTGCCAGGTCATCTAAGGGGCGGCTTAGGGTTCAATACACTCCTGCACTCATCGTCTTTTCATTCAGGCCACGTCGAGCTTTTTATTCCATCTCCGTAACAAATGCCATTTATGCCGACTTCGTTTTGAGATGTGGCCTGTTTAAAAAAAAAAAAAAAGAGGCTTTAAGTGTTGTTACACACACAAGGTTTGCACACAATCATGTAAAATTTGTAAACACACAAACACACTGACTACACTTGCTGTTCGAAGGAACAACCGAGCGGTTTTCATCTCATAACGTTTTGTTGCACTGTGCTAGTTTTTATTGACTTATTTTTAAATTATTATTTTTTAACTGTGGTGTTTTTTTGTTTTGTCGATTTAAAAAGAAAAAAAAGACGACTGAAAGCGTGCTTTCATGAAACTGGGGACGAATGAAAGAGTCAAGTAAGCTGTTGGTGCGCAGTTTTTTTTTTGTACTCCACTTTTATTTTTCTATCTGGAGTGTCTTCTCAGAAATAATCCAAAAAAAAAAAAAAAAAGACAACAGCCTGCACGACCCAATGTGCCGTGTGCAGCGGACTTTTTCTGTACATATGTGAATACAACTCCGAAGCACTTCATCTCAGTGTATCGCCGTAGAAAGCACCATTACTCCTCTTTTCCTGCTGGATTATCGAAACACCCACAACTTGAAAAATGACTGAAAAAAGAACATTACACACATGTACATACACGTACGTACGTACACCAAAATGGCAGCTCTTTATCTTAACGTCGAAAAGGGAATTAAGCGGGTGCAACCTGCGCGCATCCAGATGTTTTACCGGAATCATGGTAGCCGCTGTTGTAGCGTCATTCCAAAAACTAACCGGGGGACAGGAGGGGATTTTCTCCATGACAACAGTGCCTCCCTGACCCACATCAAGCATCGCTGTGTTCATTTTGGACGTGTGACTCACCCCTGGTGGAATATTTATCTTGACAGTGCATGTGTCCTTGCTGTAGCAACCTTCAGTCCACCTGTGTGTGTATATAAATATATATACACAGCTGTACTACCTGAGGGATGAACAAACAGTCATTTTATACTGTAGCCACACAGCAACACCAGCGACTGCAAAATGTACAACAATTATGGATGTGCCATATGTCTTGAGCATATTGTACTGTATGTATATGATAGAGGTATATTAGAATAAACTGATGTGAATGAAAGAGTTGTTTGACATTTAATTTAAAAAAAAATACACATTTTGTTTGCTTTGTAAAATTTGCATTGAATTAATATTTGAATGTTAATCTGATTTTTTTTAAAACACACTGCCCGGAAGCTTTCACTAATAAGTGTTGTAATCTCGACAACATCTGGACTAGTATTCCACAAAGAAGGGGATCAGACTATCGGATGAGAAGCTCGAGGATGTGTTGTCATGATGCAACGACACACAAACACCGCGTAATCCATGCGGGATCAAACACACGAGGTCACAGCGTGACTTTAAAATTGTGAATGAAGCGTGTCACATGCACGCTCAACCGGATATTAATGCAATCTGTTCCAGCAGGGGATTTTTTCCCCCATGTTTAAATTAAGAAAAGGCATATTCAGATGCATATCATTTATATCAAAATAAAAATTGCGCTTTTTAATCGGATTCAGCACTTCTGATTCATTAATGGGACAACGCCCACTTCCAAGATGGCTGCTCCCGTGGAACCCTGCAGGCTTCCCCTCCTGCAAAAACGTCTCAGAAAGAAGTTCAGAAAATGAGAGAAGACTCAAACAGTAAGTAGTGCTTCAATTTGCACTGGTGCATGTAGTTAATGCTATTGATTATGAATCCTGAAATATTGATTGATTGGACACCGAGATCTTTAAATGAGTCTCTTGCAAGATGACAAAAATCTTAGTTGTAGAATCAAAATCCTGAGGGCAAAACACCAACTTTGTTAGTGCTCCACAATGCAACATGTGTCTTACATACCATAGCAGTCTATATTGTTCCACTTGGCTGGGAACATGAGCACGTGACAGTTGATCTGCTTGTACTAGGTCAGCGTGCACCGACAGTGTTACACTTAATCCTATAACACTTCTGAAATGTGCACCAATCAAGTATTTTTAGCTGCTCCATTTTATAACAAAACCATATATGTAAATATACATATATATGTGTGTGTCCCTAATGTTGTGTTCAGTGAGTGGTGTCATGCCGTGTCACCTGTCTGGCCTTCCGAGGCTCCCCAGCTGGCCCCTCACGTCTCCCAGCCGACCCCCCTCCTCCCTGCCAGCTGTCTTCACTTTATTTTTAGTTTTAGCCCACTTGCCTTGCAGCTGCATTGGAACTTTTAACTTCATTATTTGGTTAACCCTAGCAACCTATTCTGATTTAAAAATAGTGCAGGCAGGAACACCATGGCTACCCACTGCATTATATTTATTTGCAAATGGCCATGAGGATAGGATAGATTGTGTTGTTTGGGGAAAAAAAGCAAAGTGAATAGGCATTTAGTGTTGTTATCGTTTGTGAAGCAGCACACAATGCTGCTGATTACTACGGAGGAAGTCAAAGCTGGTTGGTGATGGGCTTGTGTTAATGGAGCCTTTCACAGGATGCGAGCTTCTGTCACTTCACTCATTTTGTGGTAATGGAATGATTGTGTGTTCTCATGGGAGTGTGTGTGGGTGTCATGGAGTGACAAGCGTGCAGGCTCTGGGAATCATGCATGTGCACTGAAGGAAGAAAAATACTCAGATGATCTGTTTGGATCTTTACAGTAATGCAAAAAGTATTTAGTTGATATAATGTTTCGTATTTGAATTTATTTAATAATTTATGAAATTGAATTAACCCCTGAAAACCATCATGTTAGGTTTAATGATAAAATAGATACATTTAAAAAAATGTTTTTAGTCATGTAAGATTTGTAGAAGTCACAAAAATAGCACACAGTAATACTAAAATATTTGTCTTTTAAAAATGTAATTGATGAGCATGTAAAAATCAATATGTATTTTTATTTCTTTGTCGTCTTTTTTACACTTGCCCGCATAACGTTCTTGTCAGCGCTCACTTTCGTAAGGGCCAAATTGATGGTGGGCGGATGTTTTGTATTGCTCTGTCGCCCTCTCGCGGTAGTTATCTGAAACGCATGCTTAAACCATTACGAATATTCTAAATCGAAATCTAATTATTAAAATATAAAAATATTAAGATATTGAAATAATATGAAAATAATATTAAAATAATATTGAAATAATATTAAAATATTAAAATTATTAAAATATTGAAATAAAATAATAAAATATTAAAATAAAAATTATAAACCGTAAACTTGTACACTTTGTACCGCACACGTCTTCTTCTCAGCACTCACTTTAAGAGCCATGCTGTGGGGAAAAAATACACCACCATCAACTCACATGGTCCAGTGCATTACATGTATGTGCATTTTTGCCCCACAGAGCAGGGCGTCTGCATGAAGCAACAACCTATCATTACCGTGTTTGAGCACAGCGTTACTTCCTGGAGCTTGGCAGTCAGTCCAACAGACTTGGTCTCCGTGACTACATTGTTGCCAGGAGACGCTCCAAGTGCGCTGCCGTTGATGTCTGTGCATTGACACAAACTGGCAGATGCAGATGGGGCCTTCACTCACAAGCCAGACCACAAAAAAAAAAAAAAAATCTCCAGTGTCTTTTAGAATGGCAATAATAACATTCACTTGTAATCATTTTCTAATGTGTTGACACTAAATGGTGTCACCTAAACTCCTCTCTGTTGGATGCAGTTCTCCTTAAGTGTGCCCAGATGAACCTGGCTGCATCCACGTGAGGACAGCTAAAATAGCCTGAGAGTGGGAGTTGTCAGATGTTCAGTTCAACACGGCTCAAGCCTCTGCACATAAACGTTTGTATGAACCTAACTAGTAATATTTTTTCCCTAAAAGAATAATGCACATACAATTTTTAAAATTCCCCAAAATCATTTATTAACAGTAGTGTAAAGTTATTAAAGCAGACACAAATTTCCTTGCAAATAGATTATGTATATATTTTTGATATAATTACATGATATATTTTAGTACATTTGAGCTGCAGATAGGAAACCACATTTTTTCATTTTAAAAAGTTTGTTAAACACATGAAATAAGAACACCAAAAAAAAAAAAAAAAAAAATCAAGCTACAAACATGAATTCCTACTTGGCTAACCATTTAATGTTCCCTTGTCGTGTTCCAATGGAAGACAGTGGAACAATGTGAAGTGATGTCTGAAATGTTCCAGGACTGGTGGCTGTGATTTACCCCTTTAATGTGCAAAGTGAACAGTATAATACTTTGGGGCATTTTATTTCTTTACAAAAACCTTTACTAACAGGGGTGTGTAGACTTTTTATATATTGCCACTGTACTTATGTGACTCCTGTCCTGGAGTTTTTCTGACACACCTCATATACTGCACATTTTAGGCAACAAATTGTATGTGTTTTTTTTTTTTTTTGCAGAATTCCAACCTCTTAAAAAAAAAAAAAAAGACTTCTAGAGGATCATGGACAGTCCAAGTCATGGATGTTGGATTTTGTTGGCGTAACAAACTAGTTGAGGCAGTGTGCTGTGCTGACACCTACTGGTTAGGTTAGGAGAGGTGAGGATTCTTAGAACCAACACACACATACACACACAGGCAAGCAGTTGCCCTTTGTCCTATTTACTTTTTCCCTCGTATCTGCGAGAACATTCTGTATAGATCCGTGTGCCGAACAAGATGTCCACTTGGGAGAATTGTCTTTCCACATCCAGATAAGAGTTGCCCCACATCTTTTCCCAAAGGCACGTGATCGCATTATTTACACCAGCTTTTTGACGCAATCCTCGGAGGCCAAGGGAGAGTTTATCCCGAGTGGCAGACGAGCGTCTCCGGTCGGTAAAGTGCGTGAAAGAGAAACTTAAATGGTTTGAACCGTCCCTGTTTAGTGGTGAGGTTTAAAAAATAAAAAATGTTGTCATGGTTTCAGGTCAAAGTCTGAGCTGGTTCTGGAGAGGATGCTGTGGACTGTTTGGTTGAAGTCTTCAGGCTGATCGGCAAAAACGTAATGGCCTGCTCCTCGAATGACCTGTCAAATATAAGAAAGCAAATTAGAAATACTTCCATCACATTCTTTCTATGTGCAAAATGTACGAAAAGCTCTTACCGTGATTCCAACCTCCGGCCTGGTTTTCTTGAAGGCATATCCTGAGGCGCTGTCGATGCTTGATCGTGAGCCGTAAATAAAAGAAATAGGAATTCCTGCCTGAACTTGTCCGATGCGCTCCAACATGGGCCGCTTAGCCCAGCCGTACGGGATGGTCATGTTCTTGAACGCTGTTTCGCCGCTAAAACAGGAACGTGCATGTCTTCACTGGGTTGGTTGGACAAATTGGATTCCATTGTTGTGTAAAGTGGCCTACCTGGGAGTCTGAGCATTGAGATGGTAGATGTAGTTGGACACGGTGTTGTCATCAAAAATGGAGGAGTACTTCTGTTTGAAGTCGGATCTGATTGTTTGGACCAGCGTTGGACCTGAGGGGAGGAATGAAAACATTACAAGCCTGTCAACACTGATCTGCTGTGTGTACTGTACCAACCTAAAGGCCCGGCTAGCCTGAGGCCAGCTAGCGGGTTGAAGGGGCTCATGACGGCCCCCATGGCTCTGATCCACACTGGGATGGAGTTATGGTGCGGGTTCTCGGGACGGGCGGGGAACCCCCATGGCTCTACCAGCAGTAAATGTTTTACCCTACACACACACGGCAAATTTTTAGTGAACACAATAAATTGGTGACCTGTGACCTGGTGATGTATTGTGCTGGTCTACCTGTTTGGGTATCTGAGGGTATAGGCAGCAGATAAATATCCTCCCAGGTTGTGTCCCAGCAGGAGCATTTCCTGCAGGCCCAGCTTCTCCCTCCATTCTTCTAATGCGTCCACAAACTGCTCCTCGGCCCCCTCGGGCTCGCCGCTGAACAGCGGCCGGCTGCTTCGGCCGAAGCCCAGCAAGTCCACGGCGTAGACGGCACTGCCGCTGGAGAGCGAGTCCAGATTTTGAGTCCACAGGGCCACGCCGCCGCCAAAGCCGTGCAGCAAAACCAGAGGAGGCCTGGACTGTGGAATGGAGGGTGGCTGGAAGGCGATGGTCCATAGGTAGTTTCCGTTGGAGATGCGGACATGCTGTCTGGAGAAAGGCTGTTTGACACCTAAGGATCAAGGTAAGAAATATATGGATCAAAGGTTTGTTGACCACAAAAATAATCTTTTCACATCTCTTACTTTTCAGCATTTTCTCCTCTGCATCTTTAAGCTGAGTGAGGGAAGTGGGGCACCATGATGGCAGCCAACTTAATAACCAGGAGCTGCAGATGAAAAATGAAATGGGTGGATGTTTTTTTTTTTCTTTTTTTAAAAATCCTATATATGGTCCGCTGACCCTCGGTTCCTCGGCCCTAGTCTATGAATTGAACTTTGACCATGACATTTTCCTTATCATTGCTGACATGCAGTCTGGGACTTCCCTGACAATCCATTCTAGCAGAACTTGACAACATGTTCTAAATAAAACTACTCAACTGTTTTACAAATATCAAAAAAATACATTCAGTACTAAAATTCGACATTCTTAAACTGACAGGTAATCAAAAAGGGGAGTTTTAAAGAGATGTTTCGACAAAACATCCAGTAAAACTAGCTAAACTACACGCCGAATAAACAATCAGATAGCAAAACCATTCAGAAATAAAATATTCACAGTCAAGTACGCAAAAAGTAAGAGAAATTCTCAAAAAATAACAATTTGGCATAGAAGTTTGGTGCACTTTCCCAAACAGACGAATGGCGATTGACAGTAGCTACCCGGCCGAGTTGTCAACTCGTTCAAGAAAATAACGGAGCAATGTTGAGATCGTAAGACACACTAGTGGATTTTAGAAGGTTAAAATGTTCAAAACCATAATCGTACCTCTGCTCCTTGGCAGGTGGATCCCATTCCGCCATACTAAGCATGTTTAACGGTGGTCCTACGACCGACTGAGAGAAATGTCAGAATTTACCATGTTGCGTTCAAGTACACTCCGCGTAAATAGACTTAACTGGAAGTGAGGTTTACGCCCCACAAACACATACAAAAGAATAACATGATACAAGAGGATAATTTCCCACAAGTTGAAACGTATCTTAATATTATTGTAGATGTTTAGTTGGATTAGAATTTTAAGTAGAGCAGTGGAATTTTCTGCCGGTCTGCCTACTTTAACGCAATAGTTCAGACGTGTGGCCGAATGTCATTGAACACAACAGTACTTTTTGAAAACAAAGCCAATTTGTTGACGTCGCTATTCGAGGTAGTGGTCACATGTTTGATTAAATAAATGACAACTGTATTCAAACCATTTTCCTTCAAATGACGCTCTCAAAGAGGTACGTAAACATTGCGACAATTACAAAGAAACAATGACAGAATAATTGCTGATTAGTTAAAAAAAAAAAAAAAGCAAAATGGCATCCATAACAAACTGTGACTTCTTATGGAATCGAAGCCATTGCAATTTGCAATCAGATTCAATTAATGTTTTAATCGGAAGTTATTTATAGCAACGTGCACGCTTGAGGGACAATTGTTAGCAATTCTCCAACTTTGAACCAATTGCCCCATCAAGGTTTTAATGTTGCATGAGACACTGACGAGTACTTTACATTAATTCCCTTTATGTGTGTTTATTTTTTATTAACTATTATTTTGCCTGAGTAATGAGCTTTCTGTCTCCTGCCTGTTTAATCAGGTGTATAGGTTGAAGGCCACAAGTCTGTTTCCACGCGAAAGTATGTCAGTGGTTTAAGATATTAGATTTTTTTTTTTTTTTTAAGAATGGCGTCTCCACTCCACCTTGTGCAATGACACACGAGGAATGAGTTTTTTGAAGGCTGACAATAGACGGAAAAGATAATTACCAAGTTAGAGATTAAACCTAAACTTATCTGCATAAACTTGGCTGTACAGTTTTAAGATAAGAGGCGAGAGATTAAATGAAAAGTTAATTTAATTCATTATCCTCCAGGATTTGAGTGTACAGTATGATCCCATTGCTTTAGGAAGAGCGCTTTTGCTATCTTTACTATTTTTTCTTCTTCTTTTACTTTCCCCCCCTCTCTCCCTGAATCTCATTAAATGTTAAAAGAGGTTTTATCTTATAGATTAAAAAAGTGGTACCCTTGAAAACCTCTAAAGCATCATCCAGTCACTTTGCATACAGTATTAAATGGAAGAATTTAATGTGCTGGCACAAATCCATCAAACTGACTGTTAACAAACAAAATTAATGGTGTGCTTTATGCTCTGCGTTTAACCGAATGCAAATGATTTGATTTGACTCATTCAACAGGAAAAGAAAACACTGTGGGAGGAGACCCATGCCTGTCCGTGTCCGCAAGGGGGCGTGCTCGTGTTCTCTATGTATGTATACTTCTTACACACTGGCTACTTTGTCCTTTATTTCTCAAACACCATTTTCCTCTCATACCACCTACTTGTGGTGGCACTTGGGCTATGGGATGACTGAGTGGCTGCTGAGTGCATCGTTCTTGCCGCACTCATACACACACCCACACACATAAATTATGTGTTTGTGTCCCCCTGACCACTCCGAATGGGAAAAAGTAAGGCATTGAAACTGCTGTGCACAGGAGAGTCTGTTTAGTGTCATCCAGTGGCAACCAGGCCTTCATGGGTAATTCGATTTTTTTTTTTTATGAATATAAATGTCTGTAAAAAAAATACAGAAATTATCTCCACACATGATAGAAAATAGATGCATGAATAATTCCTGTCTGCACATGTGCTAGAATTGTCACTGTTGCATTTTTTATATTGTGTTTGGAAAACCGCGTGTGCACTGAGTTCTTTGTTGGCCCAACAGTCAGTTCTCGTTAGATCTCAGCAGCCCGAACCGCACACTCGATGGTGCAGCTATCGCCATAAGCGTGTGTGTCAGGAGTTTTTGGGGGCATGGCCCAGTGCACTATGGGTAAAAAGAGTTACCAGGGCTGTGAGCGATACATACTGTAGACAGGGGGCGGCAGGGATGCGGAGTCTGTCTGGTTGCTAGGATACGCGGCTGGCGCCAAGAGTGGCTATGATTTATAATGGCCGGGCTTCACTGTCTTGCTCTCTCCATTAGTTTCCACCATCGTCTCCTCCCTCTCACTTTTCCATCCTTCGTGGTTTGTAGCCTCGGCCAATCTGCACGTCTATTATCTGGAGACTTCCTTCCGCTGTCGTTGGAGGCTAATATTATCGCTGATGCCCAAAGAAAGAAAATTCCCAGCAACTTCTATCTATTTTGCAATCACTGTAAAACGCATTTTGAGTCCATTTCCGCCCCTCACCCTCTTCCAGCCGCGCTCGTCGTCCGAGATGCAATTATATCGATTCAGCAACTTTTGTGCGTGCATGTACCAGAGTGCCGGTTCACATGACCATGCATGAGCTGCAGCTACATGAATGGATGATATTGATTTGTAGAGACTTGATCCATCTCGCGTTGTCCCCAGGGATATAATACAGTGTGAGGGAGACGACGAGGAAGTGGAGGGCCGAGGGCCATGTGAGGCGAAGGAACAAAAGCAACTATACAGAGTATGGATATTTATCACTGGATGGTGTTTGATGTATATGTCGCGTTTGAGATCCAATGTCAGCACCGACGCTATACATTCAGGAAATAAAAGTGGTGCCTTGACCTACAAATTTAGTTTGCTTCGTGACCACGCTTGTAACTAAAAAAAAACAGCATCAAAAAAAATTATTAATAAAATGCAATCTAATTGTACTTCATAAAAACTTCCTCAGATCAACACTACTTTTGATGCATTTGACTCCGGAAGTTGCACTCTATCAACGCGTGCAGTATTAAATTACATTACCTTGCAGTATTTGACAACCATTTGTCTCTTAAGTTGTGCTGCAACCACAAGTGATCTAGCTGGACGTTCAAACAAGAGTGCCCATACCCCCCCCCCCTCCTCTCCCTTCTTCCCCCGACTCATCTCGGCCTGACTTCCAGTAAATGGAGGATAATTTTAGAGCGATAAAGAGCCCAGAGGATATCGAGGGAGCGAACACACACACACGTACAATAAGATGGTCCCTTATTCCCTATTGCACCTGCTGACCTCACGGGATCCACTGAGATCAGCTCGTGCTGAGTGTGCGGCTTCCACACCCACTCAAACACACACACACACACACACACATGCATATACAGGAATGCATACACTTTGACTAATAGGCCTAATGTTTCCTGAAGAGGGCCCGGCACTGCATTAGCTACGGATGTGGGATTGATTTAGAAACTGAAAGCCTTCGAGTGTGTGTGTGTACTTGTGTGTGTGAATATGTTATACATTTCCTGGTGGATGCCATTTAGTGTTTACTCGCAAATAATGTGCACGCTCACAAAAAGACATGCAAGCCACACATCAGTCGAGACCGCCACGATTATCCCTCATTTTCTTTCCACATTAGCGCAAAACATCTAATTGCAAAAATATTAACAAGTTGTATTATTTCACAATTGTTAAATTGCCCGAGTTTCGAAATAACCCTCTTGTCGGGCTAATTAAAGACGTGTGACCCATAACATCAATTACACAGTTGCGAATCTACTGAGTACAAAGTCCTGCCTAATGGCAGATTAGGACACGACGTCAAGCTAGCACTTCATTTCGGTGGTCGGCAAATTCATTTAAAGTAGGTGGTAATTAGCAGATATGAGCCCTAAATTATATTAACACACGCTCATGTCATAAAAATGTCATTTCTAAGAACAGTATGCAATTCAAATTGGTGTGATTTACACCCAGATTATCCAATAATTACAACAACAAAAATGTTATCATTGGTGGATTTCAATATTATTTTTATGTTATCACCACGCTGAAAAAAAGTTGAATGTAAACCTAAAATAATAACAAAGTCACCCCTTAATTGTTGTAATTGTATCATCTCAAATATTAGAAAATATACACTTGGTCTACTGTTTCTTTGTCAGCAATCTTTGTGATTATTCTAGAAAAATAATCAGTGTGTCACGATCATCACATGGCCTTGTGATGAACTTGGAGTGGATTTATGCTTTGTGATGTTTCCTTTGTCTACTTTGTGATAATTGTTGAACACTTGCGAATGCCGTCTCATTTTTCAGTCACCCTTTTTTTTTTCTTTTGACTATTTTAATAAACAGCCAAATGTAAGAATTAGCAAGAGAATGTCCTTGCGGGAACACGATGGACTAGTACAAGACAAATCGGAGGGTAAGGTTAAACGCTTTTGTCGCTTTGCCTTCGAATGGCTCCGGCGGGATAATCTTCATGTAGTGAGAAACAACCTTGAATAAAGATAAGTTGGCGAGAAAGGAGGAAGACGTGGAAGAGGAACGGGTTAAAGAGTGTCGAGAGGCTGAGGTGGCCGCAGGGGGGGGAGGAGGAGAAGAAGAAGCACGGCAGACGTGGAGGAGGAGGGTGGGGAATTGATGGAGCAGAAAGCTAGGTTATTCCTGCTGTGTGTGTGTGTGTGTGCATGTGTGTGTGTGTGTGTGCACGCACGTGGGCATGAATGGCAGGCTTTGGCAGTAAATGAAACTGTTTATCAGATCAATATGGCCATCATCTCTCAGATGACTGTGGCCTCTGCTGAGGAACAATAATAAATCACAGGCAAATATGGAGGACGATCCATACGCGGGTCTGCCAGGCCCGAACTGTCGAGTCTGCAGTCTTTATCTCCGTGCTTTGACGCTAAAGCAAACACGGACACCTCCCCTCAAAACGCATATTGCACACAGTCATGTATGTGAAATAGATCACGAGAAACGTCGGAACTTCAGTTTCTTCACAGGCGAGCTTCTGCACTGAATAATGTAGCCCACCGATATCAGCCAGAAGAGTCGGCAAACCAAAATAGCGTCACCAGCGCTGATAAATATAGAAGGTAATTAAATCAGCAGCAGGAGAGAGACGGAGAAAAGCCAGGAAAGAGCCAAGGTCTGTTTTCAAGGAGGATGGCACCCTAAGTTCACAAAATAGGGCGACATTTTTATTTTCACCTGGTTTTAAGTGTATATACGATGGCTACAAATTGATATTAACTTTTTTGTTCTTGTAGTCGCTCCGGTGCTACGGCCTTGGCGGAGGTCTGCCTTTGATTGGAATAAACTCTTATCAGGGGTGAGTTGAAGATTCTAGATTTGTGTAATGCCTTGGTGGAGGATTCTTTTTCATTTCCAGCCTTTGTCTGTTTTTTTTTTTTTTTTTGTCTGTGTGTGCTCCAATGCAGGCATCGTGAGTCAGCAGTATTTCATCCGCTTATCCTGAGGAGACTGGAGCACGTGAACGCCGTGGAAGCGCTTCATCCTATCTGCCCTTTTTTCCTCAATACGTTTTCGGGGACCTCCAACATATGGATGGATGGAAGGTCCCGCTGGGAGGCGGCGGAGTCGGAGGTGAGAGGTTCTTATTGGAGGGAGGGGCGGCGGGGTAAGCCGGCCACCATCTTGACATGCTCTCCTTTGGGAGCGTGTGTCAAATTGTTAAGAGAAAGTGACAGTCCAACACAAAGATGAATTTTAACACATGTGTAAGTCGCCTTTTCTCGACACACTCTCTTTCGCTCTTTGTCTTTTCCCTGAACTACCTCTTCCTCCATCACACCCACGCAGACAATGGCATCTTGTCTATCGTCTGCTTGACGCACAAAGGCGCAAAAACACATTTGCGCTCACACACTGCTGTAAAAGCAATCAGTCATACAAGCGTGACCGACGTGTATTTCTGTAACGTGCACAAAAGGCTCCTCACATTTTTTTTTTTTCCCCTCCCGCTCGCATTGTCTGCCTTTTTCACACACAAACACACGCACGTATACGCACGACGCCGCACTACTCTCTGTCTTGGAATTTTACATTTTGATGAAGGAGGAAGCGCGTGGTCCAATCAGAGCGGAGGAAGGCGGGAGAGACCATCGTCACGCAGACAGCAGGGACGACTCCGGGGCATCGGCGCCAGCGTCACAAGGGCTCCGCCGGTCCGGCCCGCTCCCCCGCATCCCCTCTAGGCGGGTGGTATGATCCGACAGGCTGGATAAGAACCCCTCCTCTCTGTCTCCCCCTCTCCTGTCAGTGCAAGGGTGTAGCTGCTGATCCTATACACCATAGCAGAGAGAGCGAGAGCGGCAAGAGGAGCCACGTCAGGTGTCACCGCTCCGCCACCCCGACTTGAGCGCCGCCGCGTCAAGGCCAGGTGAGTCCCAACACACGCTTACACTGACACGTGCCTTTGCCGACCACATGGCATCCCAATGAAATAAACACATGTACATGATACAGGTGTGCAGGTACCAGTGGGCTCCAGGATGTCATGCTTGTCACCTGCAAAGTGCGCATGAGAGTACGATTGGTGTCATCTACATATGTGTGGACACACGTGTGTAGAGAATATATGTTGTGTGCGTGTCTGTACGCACACCATCTCTTCCAGTATGGTGGTGAGAGACAAAGGGTCCCCTCAGTTTGACGCTGTGCACGCAGCCGCCACTGGGTGGGAAACTTCCCCCCCGTCACCAACCACCAGTTATGACAACGGAAGGGAGGGTGGGTGAGAAGAAAGAAGTCAAACAGGGTCTTCACGATATAACCCCCCCCTTCCCCTCGATTCCCCAATCTTAATTGCCGCCCAACACTCCTGACTCATGGTGATAGGAGGACACGGAGATGGTGAGGATGATGATGATGATGGCGGTGTAGGTATAGATGGGGTGGGGGTTGGGGTGTGGGGGCGGGGGGAGTGCACTCTGAGGACACGCGGGTTGGTTTGTCGGTCATGACAGGAGGACGACTGTCATGTTTGATAGACATACCAGAGTGAATGTGATTTAATACACGGGTCAAAGAAAGCAAAGGGGGTTGGGGTGGTCATCTGCCACGCACATGACTACGTGCGAGCGCGTGTGAATACGCGTGAGTGCAACCGTGGAACGACGAAAGAATGGCAGCGTGATGCGCTGAACCGGCGACCATCGCTGACCCAGACAAAGGGCGGCGATCATATGTGCGGCGGTCTCATGGCGGGAGGAGGGGGGGGGTGTATGATGAACAACCACATGTATGGAGGGCGTCACACGCACAACATGTGATCCTCACGTCTGGGTTCGGAAAGATGCCATGTGCGCATTGCGCCGCTGCTCCCCCCCTCCACCCCCACTCACTCGCTCTTTACCAGACGCCCTTATTCAACCTGCCACCGTTTTCATCGTCCTTTTCGCCAATGCACACCTCATTGATCCTTCGCCTTAACCTCCCCCCTGTTATATTCTATTACATCACCCCCCCCCCTCTTTTTGTGTGTCAACCACGAGATGAGATGTGATGTTATCCTTAAGTGGCCTTTTTGAAGTCCGGCCCATGTGATGGAGGATATCAGTGCATCTCTTCCAAAAAAAAGGGGGGCAGTTTCTAGTAAGGGTCACTCGGACCTTTTTTTTCTTTTTTAATGAGGTAATAACGAGCATCATCGTTTTGCACGACATCATAAATTTGAACAAAGACGTCGGTTGTCAATCATCTGAAATGGCGTCTCCGATGCTACGTATTGATTTGAGCGGACGTTTATTACCTTCTATAGAGTGTGTGTGAGATTTACACTTTTCCACGAGGGTCATTTACAATCTTGCAGGCTCTTTGTGTTAAAAACGCAGGCCCTCGAACAAGCTGTACATTTCTCGTTATGCCTTTTCCTCCACCCCCCCCTTTCCATATGTGAATGCTGTCAAGCTGTAGGGCGTGCCCCCCTACCCTCTATCCCTCTCAGCCCCTCTCGCCTCCACGTTGCATATATACATATCTCGCCAAGTGGAGTTCACGCTTGGCTGCACGCCGGCCGTACGAACGAAGCGCAATCCGTGGTTTTTGACGTCCGGGCTGGCGAGCATCATTTTTTTTTTTTTTTTGCTGAAACTGTGATGCATGGTTGCAGAAACGTCAATTTAATTAAGTGAAAATTCCAGAGCCGGTGTGCAAAATGGCTGCCGAGCAGACACGCTGCCTGTGATGGCCGACGAGTGCGTAGGTCTGAGGGTGATGCGTGTGCATATGTTGCTGCTGCGGGTAGATTTGTGCCAAGCGTAATCCTGCTTTTTGTGTGTGTGTGTCGTGGGCAGCCTCCGCTAATCCATAATTACCAACATCGACGTACCCAACCTAGAATGTAAGAGTCATTATGGCGGAACAATCGTCGATTGTTTCCCGGCGAAACCATGAAAAGACACATTTAGTCGCCGAGATAAAGCGCGCATTTGCATATTTGTCAGCGACCCGTCTTCAAAAAGCTGATCTTGTTGTTTCTTTGCAGTTGTTTGCCTCACCAAGCCGACCGGCCCGTGCGGCCCGCCCAGCCCGGGCCTTGTCTGCCCTACCCTGCCCAGCTGGCATCCTGCAGGAGTCATCAGGGTTAGTGCTCGGCTGGCACCCCTCGGTGGGCGAATCAGCAAGGCAGGAACTTGTAAATTTATAGATGTGCACTCAAACACGAGGCCAAACGATCCATCTTGCGTCAGAAAAAGAAGGGTGGGGTGCATTAGCTTTAAAACACATCAGTCACCACAGGCGATCGTAAGCGTCTTTTTTTTTTAAATTATTATTACACTGACAAAAATCATTCTTCATCGTGGTGCTATTTAAAATAAACGACCTCTTATTACAATTTCGACGTACGAAAGTCTTCATACTTGGATCAGCTGCTTATAATACAGCAAGTTTGAGCGTTTTGCGCAGTTCGTTGAGATGCTGCAGGAAAAAAAAAAAAAAAAGAGACAAAGCTTCAACTAAATGACTGTCGGTCTTATCGGGACCGCGTGGGCGTGTGTGCGCGCGTGCGTGAGGGAACGCGTGCGTGGACCACCAACAGGCTCGCGCGTTCAAATCTCTGCCCTTGTGTCTAATGCATCCATCCGCCTTAAAGTGTTCCGTCGCAAGCCGCTCAATGCATTAATTAGATTTTCGTTGAGTCGTCCGGGTTTCCATTTAAAAATTTTACACAGGAGTAAAATCTTGAATGACAATTGAAAGCACCAAATAAATGCTTTTGTTAAATGACTTCCACGCATCCTGGAGTGTTTGCTTCCTTTAAAAAAAAAAAAAAGGGCCTCTTTTTAAAGTGAGTTAAAAATAACACTTTAAAGGAGAACGCCATCATCTTGATTTTATTGATGTTCTCAATTTTAGTCGACGGAATTTGAGGACACGAACTCGAATGCGGCGCGTCTGTGTACCTGCCGTTTAGCCTCCGGTTAACGAGGAAACGAATGCGTGTTATCACACGGATCCGTAATAAACGGACACAAAATGCCGTTGTTGCTATTTATGTGCTCGCTGACATTAAACAACCTTCCGGCGTTTTGCTACATTGAAACGGTGTCATAATCCGGGTTTTCTGTATGACTGTAATTTCACCCCACTTGAAGATGGTGCAAAATCCGTCTTGAGTGAATATTGCGGAGGTCTGCGGCTTCCAGGGTGGGGAGGATGCTCGCCTACCCGCTTGGCTTCCATCCCGAGCGCAGACAACAGACGTCGTCATTTTCCAACTCAATTTACAGATGCATTAGGAGATGCTGAGGCGCAGCCATATCTATCGCTCAAATGCAATCAGGCCTCCTTTGTGCTTTAAGAGGAAATTGAGGGTGCCGTCGTCATCGACTTTCTTTCCCACTTCGCTCTCATGTGGGCTTTTTTTTTTTTCTGCCAATATAACATACACGACCGCATGCACTCTTTAATGACTGCTCTTGTTTCCTTTTAGGTTACATTAAAAACACAAAGATGGATGTCGAATATCATCTTTTAAAGATTTGTCTCGTAGATTGACAAAGGTGAGTTCGATGAACCGACCTATTTATTGTAAATTGATGGAAAAATATGATGAACCAGTTTGTCATTCTGAAACTAAATTTAAGTCTGGCAATATCTTGTTGGTATTTTTTACACCTTATGTTGTTTTAAGATAGAAATTAAGTACCAAGTAATCTTGATGAGGATTACCGCATACATCCAACATCTTTAATGTGGCGGACCCTTGGCTATACGTACGATTAAATGAGCTTGAATTAAAAAAAAAAAAATGAAAGCGAGGGAGGACGAGACCGGCAGTAGGAAAGCAGACAAAAGAAAGGATGGGGGGGTGGGTGTAAACCGCAGAAAAATGGCAGAACAGGACGGGGAAGAAAGGAGTTGTTCAGAAAATGAAATAGGTGCCTTTTGAAAAGACGCCACCTGTTATTGTCACCTCCGGGAGTCTGACTATCTACCTTTCATTTGTCTTTGTTCTGTGGAAATTGCCACAGATCACAGAACATCCTCTTTTTCACCCTCATTTTGTCCCCTCTATCAGCCATTTCTTCTATCCCCTCCTCCTCTTCTACATTATATTTGATCTTTTCCCTCCAAAAATCAAATTGTTCTCCGTTTTTACCTCATGGAGACCTCAGTTCATATGTGTCGTATCCGTTCAGGTAGAGGAGGTGTCTCGCTGCATGTGGACGTTATCTGGATAGCAGAGGCCGGCTGCCATAGCAACCATATGATGAGGCAGGCAGGGATATTTAAAGGAATTCAGCTGCTGCTCGCCTTGCTGTCTGCTTCACACACACATACGGACAAAGAAATGCACTCAAATGCGTGTTGAAAATCAATATCATCTTCCATATCATAAACCGTGAGTTATGGAATCATATCATAATTGCCCAGGTTTATTCAGCCCTCCTACCAAGAGCAATCATATTTTTTTTTTGATCCGCCATTCCTCCCTATTTATCCTCCAAGCAAAATCTTTTCCCCCTGTAGTGCTAATTAAATTAATCAGATTTATTTTACAGGGCCCTTAATCAACACTGTCGTCTGCCGTCAGTGTTTAAATACACACATACACACACGCCTGAAATTAGCTATAAGGCACTTCTATGAAAAAATTTAAAGCGTGAAAGACTTTTTAGCATCCTTAAAATCAGCAGGAGGCTCCATTGAAATTTTAAGAATATTTCAATAAATGCAAAAATGATTTTTTTTTTCTCCATTGCACATTCTGATCTTCTCATTAGGCTTTATTGTTCACTTTTGTAATAAGATTCCTTAATGTGTTCATAATGGTGCCTTTTGAAAAATAGTGTAAAAATTTCGATTATAAAGCCGTCAAAGGACAACAAAACGACACTTGTATACATTACGGGAATTTACAGCTAATGCAATCAGCATCAAACATGCTTGGATCAATTTGCTGATCGTAAATATCGTGCGACTTTCAACCTCACGCGCGATAATTAACCCTATTCAACCTATTGATGGCTGCAAGAAAACAAACAGCACCCGGGCGTGTTGTGGACACGATAGCCACATCAGCTAAATGCCTCGAATTGCATTTGATCACCGCTCCGGGCTAGCGCCTAATTCCTACCTTTTATTCCTCTTTTTACCGTCGCCGCCATTCAACGTTAAAATGAGATTGTAAGTGTAGGCAAGTGTAAGCAGGTCCAATGCCTGTGAGAGCGGGCGGCGAAGATGAAAGTGCTTCACGGAATCAAAATGAACAGTGACCTCTTGTAACACTCCCCTGCTCTTTATCCCATTCTAATCCCAGCTCATTTCATATGCTAAGTAAAAGCTTATATCTCGCTCACATTTGCACACACACACACACACGAACACACACCTCTCGTCGGTGTGATTATAAAATTTGCATAGAGGATGTTTGCAAGTGGAGAGAGGTTTGCAAGTGGCCTGTCAGGTGCAGAGAAGTTTAGCAAAAGCTCCCAATTTATGACAAAAATCCAACTAAAAAAAAAGTTCCCTCGAGTGTCTGTTTTTACGCCTCATCTTCTCATTTGCATGTTCTCTTCTCACAGCTGTCATTCGAGAAGTGCAGACCAGGGGAGAGCGGGAAGAGTAGACTGCGGCCCCCCAAAGGAGAAGCAATGAGATGTAACCGTTCCTCTTCTCCCTAATGGGAAGAGGATTTCTCCACCATTTCAGCACCATCTGCCGGCTCGGTGGGGCGGGACAGCTGGTGTTGTGAATCAGGCCGCCACATTCCAGG
This sequence comes from Syngnathus scovelli, assembly GCF_024217435.2. Taxonomy (NCBI): domain Eukaryota; kingdom Metazoa; phylum Chordata; class Actinopteri; order Syngnathiformes; family Syngnathidae; genus Syngnathus; species Syngnathus scovelli. The sequence continues at coordinate 4,039,839 of NC_090865.1, forward strand.
GAACGGCTACTTCCCAACACCAGGGTCTCTCCTTTACCATTCGCACGCTTCACCTCAATGAGCTCAAAAATGCATTAATGATTTGGAGACGCAAGATAATCTCTACTCACAGTCTTATGTAAGAGATTCCATGTCAGATAATAAAATTATTCGTGATGAATGTGGTGTCTAGTTTAGCCAATTCAAAAGATGAGCAAAATCATGGGAACACTTTTGATGGGCTTAAATTGAGCCAACACTACCTATCTTGAGAACATGATTTCTGTGTGAGAGAGACTAAGTTAATAAAGGAAAATAAACAATTTTGTGTGCAGTTTTTTATTGTTTAGTCGTCCCAGGTTGTCAAAATAGGTAAACAGGAGCATAAAAAGGCAAAACAAAAGCTTTTGGACTGTACAGGAGTAGATATAATAAAGTATGAAATGTGCAAAGTGTGTAGTTTTGGACATCTCTTGGAAAATGTAGAAGTTTGGTACACAAAATCTAATTGAGTCGTTTACGCATTGCGCATGCGCTGTGCGACCACACCTGCGGTTCGACTCCGCCCAAAATGGCGGTCCTGCGTTAATCAACACACTACTGGCAGTAACAGTAGAAACCGAACACAGTACTCCAACAAAAAGGTTATTCTATAATGATTTCATCCTCGAAAAAGGGAACCAGGTTGAATGATCTCACATCTTTCAACTCGGTTTCGCGACAGATACTGAGAGCCCAACAAAACCTGTCAGAGGATGGAGGTGACAGGACGTTCTTCCGAACGAATCCGATCGCCAATCCGCTCAGAGCGAGAGGGACGTCGGTGGAATTGGTGCCATGGCAGCGTGGTTGTATTACAGGCGAGTATTCAGAGCAAGCGGAGAATTCTTTGCAGCTCCGGGGTTCGTGTTTGCGTGGGTTTACAGACTGGCCTCCATGCAAACCTTAAATGTAGGCCATCGCTTAAATTTGTTGCCAAAGTGAAAACGAAAGGAAACGTAAAGCGGTTGTGGCCCGAGCTGGTGAACCGCAGCAAGGACAACCAAAATCGCCACGTAAGGCGCTTTATAACTTTGTCCTTCGCTTTATTTTAATTAAATTCATCCCAAGAGTTTTTGAATTCGTGTTTGGGCCATGAAATGTCAAAAGCTTAGTTTATTCTTTCATGCGTTTTCAAGCCGATTGTAAGAAATGAGGGGATGCTAAGCTAACACGTTTCATTTTAACGTTTTTATTTGTGTGGCCTGGCATTAAGGGAGTTGTTAGAACAGAAAATTTTAAATTATTTTCTTGACTAGAAAATCTAGCAAAAATATTATTTATGACCTCAACCAGTGTTAAAAAGCAACCTTAGTTTAGACATTTGCAACACAATGTGATGCACACTCAAGTTTTTTTTTCTTTTTTAAGAACAACACTCCCTTCAAACCATCACCAATATATTAGGAAACCTAAAATTAACCATGTCTTTGTGAAGAGCTGAGCTGCACAATTTTTCTGGGTGAATTCTATTTCTAAGCAGATGTTACTGTCAAACTGATGCACTGAAGCAATACTGAATGACAACTTTTTTGTAGTTATACCTTCAAGCTGCTCTTTTTTGTATGTCTAATAAAAAACTGTTGAGGAAAAACAATCCCCTACAATTTGAAGTTGGCATATAAACTGGTGATAAAATTGCCAACATTTCCTGCACAGATTAGTTTGACATTTTTTTTTTAAATCTCAGTCCGTGACAACTTTCTGTTTTCACTTACAGATTTGAATCCAACCTCTACCTCCATTGCTGGTTCAGAATGTGCGATGAGAAGAATAATTAAATCCTCTGGCTGTGGCCTATGTGGTGACTGTAAAATAACTCCTTCTCAGATAAGGACACTGATTATGCAAGAGCAAAAAAACTTGGCCCCTCACCCAGAACCACAGAAAGCCACTCAGGTAGTTAAGGAAGCCCTCCAAGCTACAGTCAACATTTGTGATGTCCTAAATTCTGATCCAAGTTGCTACCATTGTGGCTTTGTGCTACCTGACGGTCTCAAGACCAAGACTGTGCATTGCTTTAAACAGGAAATGAGAGCTGGATTGCAGATCAGGCCACGTTGCTTTGGCCTCCAGAAACATGGAAATGATGAGCACCCAAATGGTACGTCAAGTGCAAGTGTGCAAAAGGATGAGGAAGTAAGAGGCAGTCCTGAAACGTGCACAATGCCAGACAAGATGTCGGAATTGTTGGACGATGGACCAGTGTCCTTCACCTGCCAGCGAGTGAGGATCTTTGTTTGGAAAAAAAAAGATTCTTGTGCACGCACTTACATAACCCGGCACAGCAGGCAGTTCTTTGTGAATAGAATCATGAACCTGGACAACGGCATGAATGATTCTGAACCAACACAAGTATTCCCATCGGTTTTCTTTACTCCAAGAGAACCTTTACCCTCTTTTAGCCTTAGTGGTGCTGAAAGGAATGGAATTGATAATGGGCCTTTGGAAGAAACGGAAAAAAATAACGAGGGGCAAGGTGCGTCGGAGCAACTGGAACAGACGATGAATGCCGAATGTTCGCCGGGGGCCGCCGAATCCGGCTCTTCCCCGTGCAGTTTTGATCGCAATGATGATGATGAAGTCTTCAACGGTGAGGGTCGGTCATCTTCAGATAGTGACCCAGGACCAAGTTCATCTGAGCCAGCAGAGTCTTCAACTGAGATCCGGGCAAGCGCTGACACTCAGCCGTGCGTTTTGGACGAGGTCACCGCATATCAACATGATATCCTACTCGTTAATGTAAACCAAGATGACTCCGAGCTCTTCGGCAACCTGCCCCAGGAGAGTCTCCTGAAACTGGGTCCCGACAGAGTTCTCCAAGACCCAAAGACTTTGAACACATATGGAGAGTCACAGCCTCGCACGCAAAGGTAAAGCTCCATATTTGACAACATCTCCCAGTTGCCAAAGGCTTATTACCACAACATGTTGTACTATATTACTTGTGTTTCAGTTGGACCCCAGTTAATATAAATCTTCTGTGCGACAGTCCAGACAACGGTATGGCCAATTTAAGGACCTCGCTGAAACTTATAATGACGTGCCACTCGGCAAGAAATTGTTTTTGTGTTAAAACACACCAGAGGCAATCTCCAAGCGTGACAGAGATTTGTTTTTGAGAAAGAACCTCAAGTGTTGGAATTCTAATTACACTTCTGAATTTTGCAGAGGAAAGCCCCAGCAGACCCTGGAGGCCACAAAAGAGCACTGTCTCCCCCAAAAGGCAAAAGATTGTATTCAGCGAAGAATACGGCACCAAAGCAATGGTAACGAAGCGAAACTAATGAACGCTTATGACTTAATTAGAATTTTAATGTTACCGCCTGTGTTATTGAGCAGGATGCGTCTTACGGCAGCAGAAATTTTCAATGCGGCGGCATCCAGGAAAGGTATATTTTCACGTATTTCAATCCGAAGGGTCTAGTTTTGTATTGATTGTCCTTTTCGAGCAGGGATGCATGTAACGCGTTCTCTTCATTTTGGACAGCGAGTAACGGTGAGTGGAATGTCGAGAAGCACTTTTAGGAATTAGGTGCCGACTTTTGAATGCTTGCTTGGCTGCTCTTTTCTACAGATCCACCCACGCTGCACCCAAACAAGGCGGATCCTAGGTGTTTTAAAATTAATTCAGTAAGTAGTGCGAAGGTTCATCTCTTCCAGATGAAGAAAGATTATGGATGTATTTAAATGTTATTATACTTCGGTAAATATTTCTGAGCAAATTTGGTAAAACAAAGCTTCCTTTGTCATTCATTGAAGACGGGACCAAAATAGTAATTTAACAGAACTAATTGTGTCCAACATTCAGTACTGCAGGCTGTTCTTCAATGAATCCGAGTCCTGTACCTACAAGGTATGCCGCTTTCGGCATGTGCCTATGGAGGGCGACGAGAAGGTACAGTAGAACCTTTGAATTATTATTTTTTTTTCCTCCGTCGTAGAAATACAAAGATGCTTGAGTTATTTGGTAGTCAATACCACCCTCTGCTGTACTTGAAATGTAAAGCCTAGACTGGATGGAGATTTTTCTTCTTTTTTTTTTTCTCCATTCCAGTTCTGTATCAACATGGTAGAGCGCTTCACCCTAAATCCAGCGTGCCTCCTGAGAGCAGGTCCAACTTCAAATGTCTCCTGTACACCTGCACAGTCTCATGAACTCCGATGCGGCGAATCATCTTTTCACTTCGCACGTTCATCCTTCACCATTGTCCTTGTTTTGTTGTTTTTCCAGGAGCTTTGTTCATAAACTACTACCGCGACAATCCCCCAGGATTATTTTTCTCCATGCCTGTCTTTCTCTCACTCCTCTGGGCTCTTCTGAAAGCAGGCATCGTGCCTGATGTTCTGTCAGTGCTCAGTGTCAGCTTGGCTCACAAGATCGTGGTGAGTTTGCGTTCTGCGGCGCTACTCTGTAATGTGTCATGTCGGCCAGCAGGTGGCAGAAAATGATGCTATTTAGGGAGGTCGCCTCAGTTTCTCATAATCTTGGGAGAAATTGTTTCTCTCGCCTTTCTTAGCCTACTCATGAGTTCCTGCTCGCCCTTTTCACCTTTGTAAGAGAGAAAAGCTTCACAAGCGTTGTCCCTCACCTCCTGCTGCTAACTTACAAGGTAAATGAACACCTCTATACTTCACCTGCGTATGTACGTCTGTTATAAGAATTTTCATCCACCGACAGATGGCCAGTGAACATTTAATGCTGAGCTTGGATTGCTTCGATGTTGTTAAAAACACTCCTGAATTCCAGCAGCTGATACATTCAGATGCGTCTGCCAATCTAAGGTGGGTTGGTTTTGATGACTAAGAAAAGTACCCTCGCTCACTGATTGTCTCCTTTCTTCTCAAAGAGTCTCTATAACCAGCAGTGTGCCCGTTTCAGACTCCTTGAACTTGGCCTATGTCATGGTGGAGATGGAGGTTAGCCACTGCTTTTCAAACATCTATCGAGCTGTTTATTCCGTGCGCAGCTTGCCGACATTGTTGTGTTTGCCAGCTTTGTGTAAAGCAAGCGGACTGGTGCTGTCTGGCGAAAGCTTTTAGCTCCATTTGCACACCCCACCAACATCCCAGCCAACTGGAGCGCATCAGCGGCTACATCACTGTCGCTCTTCTGTCGGAGACCAAAGACAAGATGTCGGTGCCGTTTGCGGCTTTCGCTGAGACAAGTAAGAACCCTTTATTAAAAAAAAAAAAAACATCTAGCAACATTTCTATATTCCTCCAATGTAGTTTGTCCCAATGGAGTTCCAGACTGCCTGTTGATGGGTTTCATTGGCCGAATTGGAGTCTCTCTTATGCTAAGATACCATAAAACTCAACAGTGGGCCAAGGTAAGAACACCTAAATATATTTTTCAATATTGCTGCATCATATTATACAATGTTTTCCCTCCCGCTATTGATCCAAGGCACAAAAGCTTAATTGTAGCTTTTGCACATTAGGGTCGGAAGGTGGTGGAGGTGCTGACCCAATTCAGGATCAACTACTCCATGCAGAAGGGTTTGTTTGAGAATGAGAACGGTCAGTCACGCTGCCACCTGATCACCTTGGCAACGGAGATCTTCCTGCTCAGTGGCAGCCTGGAAGGAGCCCTCCAAACTCTCCGAGGTATCGTTCAGTTAGAGCCCAGGGCGTCCCCGAGACTTGTTCTGGTGGTGATGTTGGGACAATTTTTTTTTTCTGTGTCTACAGAGAACAAATGGTTTGTGAGTTGCAATATGTGGCCGTGTGAGCATCCGGACTTGGAGAATAGAAGCCGTGTGCTCGTCCATCTGGCTGAGAAAGCCTCGCAAAGAGACGCCTTGGAGGTCTTGTGTAATCTCCCAGGAATACAAGAACCCTATGGTGAGAAGAACACGCATAAGGGTTTTTATTAATCTTCATTCAATTCAGTTACAGGTGATGTTTATGCTCATCAGGTTTATTTTCGGTCAAATCAAATGGATGTAATGTCTGTGTGGATGTCTTTCTTTCTCCCCAGACCAAGTTGACATCTCCAGGTACACCCCCATGTTTAACGCTCACCTGAAAGTGTGCGTGGACAGACTAATGCTTTCCGTAGCTGCGGACTCGGTGGACTTGATGCTGTCTCGAAAGATACCAGTAGAGGGTGCTGTGCTCCAGGCGCTTTTGCACAAGCTGGGGAAACAAAACCTCTGGCTACGTGCGCGCAAGATCTTCAGTCGTAAGTAGAGGACAAAGGTCCTACAATGACACACGGTTGCTTTTTTTTTTTTTTAATTAATATATCTGCATTGCTTGACTAACCTATATGTGTACCCATAAGACTCTCAAACCACTGGCTATTACCCAGCCGTATCGGCCCCCGCTGGGTTCATGGCGCTGACTGTTTCCAGTCGACTGGGGGAGGTGGAACTCGCACTCACGTTTGAGATGTTAATTACTGTCAATGCTTCAGTTATTCTCCCTATTTCCGAGAAGACACCCGCCACCCTCAGCATCACCCTAAAAAGGTAACACCTCATATACAGATGCATGTGGCCGCATGGTTCCTGTTAGGACTTGCATTTCTCTCACCAGGAGTCAAGAGAGCGAGAGCGAGTACCTCTCAGCCGGGAGCCGTCTGCTCTCAGCGGCGCTCATCCCGCAACCCAAACTGGAGGTCCACTATACTGCTGTGAACTTCTCACAAGAACAAGTCTTCACGCTTAGCGTTGCCTCGGCCCAACGCTGGCTGCGAAGCAATCATATGTGGGCGAACGACTTGTGGGCTAGTTAGTTTCTTAAATAAGTTTAAAGAGAGTTAAAAAAATGGTTAAAGACTAGAGTAGGTGATTGTTTAGTGTTGGATAATTATTGTACGTTCAAATACTGTTACTGTATATTTTTGTTCATAGTGTTTTTATTAAATGTTCTCAATGTTCTGTTACACAAGTTTTCTTTCCTTTTTTTTCCCCCTTTTGTCTCAGTGTTTGATTTGCTGAACACTTGAAAGTAACAATTACATCTAAAGGAGTAAAATAACTTTAAGATCTGTGACTTAAACAACAGTTTAGTGGCAGGAACAGCATTTTTTTTTTTTACCTCAGGGGAAGTCATCACAGACCTTCCGCGTGGTTAAGATAGACGACTACTGTCTAATGTGATTTCACATTAACATTGGGAAGGGTCATATGATGCTGTGTGAGTAAGACTACTTAGTAGTAGAGTAGTTGACGCAACAAATTGTGTATGTACCTCCCTTTACAGCGACGAGTCCTCTTTTTGTTTTCAAGAAAGGTCATTGCATTGCATGTACAGTAGTATGGAGGAGATGGATGGAAGGTTTGATTGGAAGAGAAAACTCTATGGCGTAGTCCATCAGGTGGAATGTTTTGCCACTTTGGCATATCAGCATAACCCCTGGCCTGTTCCAAAGCCTTGCACAAATCCATCTTACTGAAATCCTTGAGGTGCTGTTGTAAATCACCCCACTGTTGTCATCTTAGGGGCCTCTGAGCCTAAGAAGCCGCTGTTTTCGTCATTTAGGCCACAAATTAATGGACCAATATATTGTATAGGACCTATATTTAATAAAAAGAATTTATAAATGAAAATTAAAAATAGAATTAAAAAAGAAGCACTTAATTTAGGTAATGTTTACCACCTGTGAAATAAATTCTGAAGTGAAAATTATTTAAAAGAAAATTATTAATATTAGATTGGCAAAATTAAAAAATTAAAATACTCGCAACAAAATACAATTTTAGCAAGTATTAATAGCAAGTCAATAATTTGCTTTACGTTTAAGAAGCAGTAGGCCTATATTTTTTTCCCCCCTATTAGTCGTGATTATGATTATTTTTCTATTAGGTTTACAAAATATCGATCCAGTTTTTGGAGGGTATTATTTTGATGGAAAACGAATTACAGAAATGTTCATACCTTTTTTACATGATTGATTTATGTGTTTTACGACGCCGTCTGATGTCAAGATTTGCGACGTTCATATACACTGCAGTAAAAGCATTCCTGCTTAAAATTAATAGCTTAATGGGCCGGCACAGCAATATTAATATCAATCATTTTGCTCAATGCGCTGTCAGGATACGGCTCCTTCCTGGGGGGTTGTAAATCAAATGTCCGTAGTTTAAGCCCGGTGGCGTTTAATTGAAGTTTAACAGCACAGTTACAACATCAAAACAAATCGATTTTTTGTCCAGAATGTACACTTAGTTTATTTTTTCTTTCCTGAACAGAAAGTCGGACGCACGGATGCGCACGCACGCAGACTCGGGTACGAGCGCCTGGTCTTCCCCCGCCCCCCTTCATCCGCTCCTCCCCTTCCTCCCAGTTCCTGCAGCGGAAGTGAGTCCATTTTTACTCGTCAGTCGAACTGGAGCTGCCCTTGGAGCTACAGCTTGGGCAACACTCGCCCGTGGGAGCTCGTACCTTCAGCCGGTCTTGATGATTCTTTCCCGGAGGAAATAAATAGAAAGGTGGATGACCGAGTGGAGGCTTGGACCATTCATTTGATGTTCCTCCCCCCTCCCCTTTGCCCCATGCTGTCTGAGAGGAAAAGCCTGCGTGAAATTCCTCCACGCCAAAAACAAGCCCACCGTGGGGAAGGAAGGATAACTGGGAGGTAGACCATTTTTTTTCCGATTGTTTATTTATTTTACTACGAGGGTTAGCTATAAGTACGTTTGTTTTTATCGTTCTCGCCACGCAATGTCGCTTTGCTGATTTGTCGAACACCTTTGGGTTCGAGGTTCGACTCCTCACTGAATTCCCACCGATGGTGACCCATTAGGGGCGAGAACGTAAGAACTAAACTGAAGAAAACTGCTGTTTTTTCTACACGAGCGCCGAGCTCTGTGGTCATGTTGCCTAACCGGTGGGGGAGGAGAAACCGTGTCCCCTCCACATAGACGCCGATCCAGTCACTCCAGATTTTTTTTTTTTTCCTCAATTGAACATCACCTGCCTCCTGCACAGAATCAATAACGTTGTTCGATGTTGTCACGTTTCAGGGATTGATTGATTGACACCGCCTTACTGCCACCTGATAGTTGAGTTTAAGGACCACCTCGTTGATTTTTGCATCACATCTGAGTTATGTAGTAGAGCCATATCTGTACGCAGATGACCACCCCTCTCCCTGGTGAAGTGACTTTAACGCCTCATGAATCTACCTCAAGCAACAGCGTTCTCCCGTCTCGACACATCGGCTCGACGTGTGCCCAAATGTCTACCTCAGCTGTAAACTGAGCCTTGTTTTTGAGGTGACGCCACAGATGGCTTCATTTCCAGACTCGGACCTGCAGACGTGCCCACTCTGCAAAGAGCTGTGTGGCTCCTCAGCCCCCATTTCCTCCAGCTCGTCAACCTCCTCTTCCTCCTCCCACACCTCTTCCTCCTCCAGCCAGACCAGCAGGAGACTTCACGTCCTGCCCTGCCTCCACGCCTTCTGCAGGCAGTGCCTGGAGGCCCAGCGCAGTCCAGGAGACCCGCTGAAATTACGTTGCCCCACTTGCGACCAGAAGGTGTCCATCTCTGAGGCCGGCGTGGACTCGCTGCCTTCCACCAACTTCCTCTTCAGCAACCTGTTGGATGTGGTAGTGAGCACAGAGGAGCAGATCCAGAACAAGAATGGCCACCACCACCCCAATCGAGGAGGCTTGAGCTCCTCCAGCTTCCATCCCACCCACGGAAGCCTTCTGCACCCACCCCATGTCATGGCAGAACCTCAGTGTAGCTCCTGTGACGAGCAGAACCTGGCCACGTCCCACTGCCTCGATTGCCAAGAGTATCTGTGCGACAACTGCGTCCGTGCTCATCAACGGGTGAGGCTCACCAAGGACCACTTCATCGAGCGGCTCGGGGAAAATCTCCACGTGGCCCGAGTCAACAGCAACCCGGGCCAGCCGGCCATGTCGGTGTCCCTCGCTCAGTCCTTGCAGAACAACTTTGCGCTGCTGTCCCTTTTCCAGGACCGGATGAGCTTCTGTCAACACCATGACAATGAGGTAAGCATAAACACCAACCACTCATGTCGTATTAGAACCACAAAACAAAATCCATCGGGGGGGAAAACGGCACTGTGATGTCATTTTCAGTCTTAAGTGGCAAAATGGCCGCCTCAACATGGAGAAAACCAAGTGTCGCTTAATTCTTATTTCACAAATAATTGATCAGGATACCGTGTTCAGACTAGTGGGGGTTCCCCCGGCATACCTGATGATCTCTCACGGCTCGGTGGTCGGGGATGGCTGTAGTAATGCAATATGGCAGAGAACGATACCCGGGACCATATGGCAAGAAGTTCAAAGGAAGCCGAGTGACTCATTCCTCGTAGTCAGAATGGCTGCATTTCCGCACGCACGCATGCATAAATGGATGCCGTCTCTGCCTAATGTGGACCACATCAGGCATTCGGAGCAGAAAATGCCCCCCCTCCCAATCCTATACAACCCATGCTTAAGTTATGTGATCTGGATAAAAGTTGGTTGCAATGGAAACCATCTTGGTTGAGCCATATGGGCCGAATGAATAACGTATGATGGGAGAGGGGGGTCTTTTTCTGTAAGCTCTGGTTCCTGAGGAGAGAGGAAATGTCTTCCTTAATGCAGTTTGTGTCCTGCAGATAGGAGGCAGCCATTTTGTTTTGGCAATATACTCGCGCAAATATATTTTGGTATAGTCCCAATTAAAACAACCAAGTACGCAAGGTGAGCTATCATTGATTCTAAATTTTGAATATTTCCAAAATTAGATCAATTTACAGGAAATTGAAATCCCTTCACAAGCTTAGTCTGATACATCCTTCAACTGACTTTCTTGACAATAGCACGGACTCACCCACGCTGAGGTTTATTGTCATCGGCGAAGGCAATTAGCATAATGTGCCGTTTTCAATGCATTGCGGAGCCCATTTGAGATTTGCAGTGACCCTCCCCCTGCGTTGCCAGTAAATAGGTTTGACTCGGTATTCCAGTAAGAGCTTCTTTTCCCAGTAAGGCCGCCCTCACCCACTGTGGTCCCTGGGGGAGGGAATGACACAAGAGAAGGTCAGGCTTTCTCTACCTGTGAGTCAAGTCGCGAGGCTCAATCTGAAACCGAAGGCTTAACTAAGTCTGTCCTGTCCGAGGCATCGACGACACAAGCGACTTTCTTACTTGTGTGTGGAAATTGAAATGGAAAATGGGATTACACCAAAGGAGCCCCCCGGGCTTGCTGCGACGTCGCCCGCCGACACCCAAATCCACGCGCCGCTCGGTCGGAGGAGCAGCTAATGAGATGCTAATCCGCCGTCAGTCTTTGCCATAGATTAAACGGTCGTCACGGTGACAAAGGGCCTGGCCCGCTCTTGTGAATTGCCTCCCACAAACTCACTAAATAGTCAGATTGAGTAGCCGCGACTGTATTCTATTGAGTCAAGTTGAATGAATCACTTAGGAAACTCGAGAAACCCGCACATGCTTTTGATTCGAGCCAAACGGAAGGCTTTGTAGTTTCCATTTTGTCTGCTCTATATAGCTACCGCCTTTTCTTTTGTAAAACAATGGATGTTCTGGAGGCAGGCCAGCCCCCTTTTTAGTCAGCTGTCGCTATTTGGTTTCATCACTCCTGGAAGTGGCCAGCGGTGGCTTTTCCAACACCTTCTGCCATCTGCACGTAGTTATCCCCTGAATAGGACTTGGGTGCGAGGCGCACAAATACTTAGCTGAGTCGGATTATGAAGTTCTGACTTCCAGGCTTGCAACATGTGGCCCGTAATTAGACGGCGTTTCCTGTGTGACGTGTGTGTCCTGGCTTTTGATGTCCAACTTTGGCCCTTATAAATGTATCGGACCAAAAGAGGCGTTTCCCACGTTCCTTAACGGGTCGAAAAAGCTAATATGTATGTGCACGTGTTCATAACAAAGCCAAAACACGCCCCTCCACATTCACCGAGCCGCCAGCTTCTCTCCCACGCCTCCCCTCGCCCTTCCCTCTCCCTCTCTACTGTACATACTGTAGCATATGACGCTCAGTCGCATGCTCGCTAAGGAGGCCAGCTTTGTTTTCCTTCCGTGCTCCAAAGCCCGTCCAATCAGGTCGCCGGATCGGAGCCACCGCCCCCCCACGGCGCCACACTCCTATCTGGCAGAGTTTCAAAACATCGAGAGGCGGGGTCCCAACGTTGTGTTGATGGCGAGCGGCCAACACGAGGTTGCCCTATAAGAGTGATAGGAAGGAGGGAGAAGAAAGGGGGGAAAAAAAGGAAAGGAAAACTGAGTGGTGCCCAGCTCGTTTTAATTTAATGGTTTATGTTAGGTCATAGGCTTTCCCACCCTGAGTTTAACCATGCATCGAAATTAAAAGTTGTAACATTTATAGAAATTAACTGAACCCACTAAAGCTTAATTCATAATTAGTATTGATTATATTACTCAAATACAAATTTCGTTTTTATTGTGTTATTATGAAACAAATAGAAAAACAAACGAGCGAATTCAGTATCAGCGCAAATAAATTATTTCTTAAATTGACTTGGCGTTTAGGATTAAAATCTTTTATGTATAATTTTTGTTTGACTATAATTATTATTTTCTCAAAAGCCAGACATGTTGTCTGAAGGTGCGGTTTAGAACAGGAACTTCTTAATTGCGCTTGTCTCGAGCTGTCAAATTCATTATCGCCTTTAGGAATGTCACTTTGTGATGCATCAGTGTGAGTGCACCACACCTCCAATTTTCTTGCCTGTTAACACAACGGAAAAAGCCCCAGGCGCTGCCATATGCAAATAGTAAATTCCTGCTGCTTAATTTTAGTTAAATTAAACGGCGTATGAAATTATCCAGAGTTGCTTTTTTTTTTTTTTTTAATGCAGTTTTTAGTTTTATGTCAAATGTTTATTAGATAAAAACACTAATTATTTTAAATGCATTTTTAGGTATTCTTGTAGACAATTTTAAATTTAGTTAAATTAAATGGCGTATGAAATTATCCAGAGTTGCTTTTTTTTTTAGGCGGAGTTTTTAGTTTTATGTCAAATGTTTATTTGATTAAAAACATTAATTATTTTAAATGCATTTTTAGGTATTCTTGTAGGAAAATTATTTTTTATTTTTATCAGACTCATTTGTTGAACAGCGACAATTATCCTTTTTCTAATAAATATTTTGCAACTCCAACATAATTCCTTCGCGTGTGCTTGACGTGGAAACAATTGTGGAAATAACCTTTTACGCAAGGTAAATTGTCTCGCTGTCAGCCTCGCTCAAACTTTTTTTTTTTTCTTCTTTGTAAGTGCGCTCCTTGCAGAGCCGGCCCGGTTATTTTCTGGCGGCGCAGTGTGACATTACTTGGCCGACATCCCCTCCCCCTCGCTCTGCTCTGGGAGATTTTACTGGTTGCTTGAGTTCGTGCCCTCTTCCCTAGTTCCCAGTGCCTGCAGGGAGGGAGGGAGGCCGTCTCCATGATAGTACCAGACATCACATGGGGAACAAAAAATGTATACAAAATTTAAAATGGCTCTGGGTTCTTCAGCCATACACCAGGAAGCCACAAAATACCATCTGTTAAAGCAGAATTAATTTAGAATACAGAAAAAAAATTCTACTAACCCAATAGCACCTTAAATTTGACTTGCTAGCAAAAAAAAAAAAAATTGGGCTTATACAAAGGCAGAATAAAAGAAACAGCAACACATGATTGAACTGTCGCTCACCCTTTTCTAAAGGTTTATGAGTAACAGCGCTTGACACCATGGGCGTGTCTTATTGTAAATTGGTAACGTGAGAGATTAATGGGCAGAGCGGGAGAGAGCGTAACATCCGGTACACTAATGAAATCCTATAATTTACGACCCGCCAGCCCCCCTCGTACGGCCGAGGCCTGGTGCCGAGATTGAAATAGCGCCCACGACCCCCAACCATCCCACAGCTGGAAAACACAGCAGGGGAAAAAAGCGAATAAATTCTAATACACAATCCCGACAATTTGTTTCCCATTTTCTATCGTGGTACGGATTTATCCTGCAAATAAAACACCATTGTAAATTAAAGTGGGGAAATGAATGAATGTTTGGAAAGCAGCGAGTAAGGACAAAGACGTGACGACTCGTGGGAATAGTGTGTCAATAATATCGAGCGCACTTTCAAGAGGTTCTGTGTGTTATGTAATCTGAAATCTTGCAATTATGAATGACTTCTTCACCTCTGTTTATTTTTTTTCCTCCCTTCCTCCAGTTTTGATGATAAAGGAATTTCATCTAGATCTTCTAAATGTGGTTGACGCACTAAAATTGAGAGCCACGTTCGTCCGGCCTCTTTTTTTTTTTTTTTTCTCAGCGCCTCCCGCATTGCTCTTTTGTATGCCACGTCCCCTTGGAATTTTGGAGATGTCAATAGAGTAGGAGGAGAAGGGTGGAAATGTGAGAGGAGTGATGGAGCTGGGCTCCAGCAAAAAAAAGAAAAGAGAAGGAAGTCAGATAATAGTGGCTGCATGTGCTGCACAAGCGCGCATCTCATTAGATTATGCCGCCCCCTGGGGAGAATGGCAGTTATTGATGGATTGATCTCATCCACTCTATGCCCGGGGCGCCATTGAAGCCCATAGATCTTGCATCTCTTTGGGATATGATGGTCAGCGCATACTTAATTAGCCTTACGACCAATCGGCTCTTAGTGGCAACATTTGAAGAGCGGATGAGGTTAAACGACTTTCTCTCCAGGGATGTGGACACTTTTGTGTCAGACGTGACTTGCACCGCTTTGGCTTCTATGATGCGATAGAAAAACAATTTGATCATGTGAAGAATGGGTTATTGATTAAGTTTTCATCGCCTTTAGTCCATCTATTGTGTTTTACAGCAGGACTTTTTATGAGCTGGTCACTCATGCATATGGATGGATGACTTTTGTCATTCACTCTTCTCTCATTGATTAGGTGTTAGTTTTTTTTTGGGGGGGGGGGGTACACTCAAGCAGATGAGTTTGTGTGCATGAGATGTGTTTTCAAGCTGTTATTTATTACTTCCGGTAAAAGGAAATTTCATCTTTTTTTTTTTTTCCAGGTTTTCCTGTTCTTTTGCGAAAGCTGCTCCGTGCCCATCTGCAGAGAGTGCAGCATGAGCCGTCACGTGGGTCACACTTTTGTTTACCTCCAAGAGGCCGTGCAGGACTGCAGGTCCGTCACCATCCAGCTGCTGGCTGATGCACAAAAGGGACGACAGGCCGTCCAGGTGAGATGGACGCCGGTTAGCATGATGTACATATTGGAAATAATGCAAAATGCAAATTTTTTTAACACCAAAATTAGTAGCAAAATAAACTTAATTGAAAGTCACTGTAGTGATAGGCGTGGAGAGTTTGATATCGGCACCATTTTCTCAATACTTGTCCGACTGCTTTTAACGTAGTAGAGCAGGAGAAGTGAGTATCGGGTGTCAAACTAAACATGGGCGTTGTGGAATACCTGTTCCACACAGACGTAAGAGCGCCGTAAGTGGCGCACGAGGCGGAAAATGGCCGGGTCGACCCGTGCTCTGTTTACACAAAGCAGCGACGTGGAAAAGGTGGCTTTTATAGGTAGTGTAAAAAGGGGCTTTCATGGCAAGGCGTTTTATTTTGAAATGGAATACCCGTTTTAGTATGGAACCTTGCTTGGCAAGAAATAAATAGACAAAGCATTAAGTGACAACATTTTTGTGCCTCTGCTAGCTAAAATGAGTGACCGGTCCCTGGAATTTTTATTTTCCACCCCGAGTTGGAGGTGTCCAGCTGGCCCTGAAAGGGGGCTGGTCACACGGGGTGAGGTCCGGCGGGGGTAGGGATGAAGGTCAAAGGGGGGGAGGGGAGATGAAGTATTTAAAGGATTTGAGAGAAAAGAAAGATCCCGTCCTCAGTCAAAGAAGTGGAACACTTTGGCTGCCTCTTGTTCACATGGCCTCTTGTCCCCCCGCCCCACATTTATTTAGGCTCACAGGCGCTTAGCGCCTCTCATTTAGCTAATTACGGAATGGAGGAGTCCACATTATGCAGAAATGGCGCAGAAACGTGTTCAATTTCATCTGTTATCGAATTGTTATTTTTTTGGGGAGGGCTTTAGATTGTCCACCTAACTACTTCATAGACATGGAGACATTTTATGAAAACATCTTTTTTTTTTTTTTATTAAACGTAGCACGTAAAAAGCAATCGATAAAAAGTGTCAACATTCCGACAGATAAGTGCTCTTTAAGTCAACTCCCTTATCAGTCAGTCCTCTTAGAGCACACACTTATGACCTTGGTAGGACACGGTGGAAACACGAAATGCTATCTGAGGTCATGTTACATGCGAGCACACACTCTTTCCCGACCAGAAGTCGTGCCCCGCCTCTCCCTATCTCAATGACCTACATCTGCTTGACTCGCTCATGCACGCGCGGCGCCGAGTTCACCCAGGTTCTTCCCTAAATTCCGAAACCTCAGCGCAACGGCGGCTCGTCTCTCGGGCAACTGCCGACGCGGAGCAGACTTTGAAACTGAAACCGGGTCCCGCAGAGCTCATGTTTGACCAGTGGGTGTTTTAAAAGACATCTCTGGGTCTCGAGCTAGCAGCTGAGCTTCAAGAGAAGCCGGCCGACCATCTGGCGGTACGTTGTCGTGCGGCTACTTAGTGTTTGCTTGTCCATTTTGTCTGAGGTCACCGAAGGAGTAAATGCTGACGCCAGATAATATGTAAACACACACACACACTCTCGGCTCCACCGTGAGGTAGGAAATTTCCGCCCACTCCACCCCCATTATCTTCCCTGACCTCTGACCCTGCTCTTGTGACTCTCCCGGTTAGCCCGATTCTCCGTCTCTCTGCCGTCTGATTGGTCACTTTGACCCTCTTTGTGCGGCAAGCTGTGCTCTGCTGGGAATATATGGAAAGAGCCCATAAAGATTGCAAGCACCTGAAAGTAGACCGAAAAATAACTAAATTATATTCTTTTAAGCTTTTTTTGAATGTGATATGTGAACGTCTGATCACTTCCTGCTTAACTGGCAAATAAGACCACAGCGCAGGATATGTAGTGGCTCCGTTTATGTTGTCCCGCGGAGGAGGCTAATTTAGTTGTCGCTTTAGATGCCCACCTCAAATGGCCCAGCAAAGAAGAGGAAAAAAAGACCCAGCTGCCGGTCTTTGTTCTGGCAGGGCTTGCGGTGGGGAGGGGAGTGTGGTATGCGTCTTAAGACAGGGGTTGCAGATCATGACCTGTAAGGTTTAGTTGACCTTTGAGCCCTGCGGCCAATATCACAAAGGCAGCCTTATCCTACCTCCCCCTTTGTCCCTGTGCGGTCTGCCTCACCCGCTGACCGCCCACAAAACGGCAAAAAAGAACGGGCGGGTAAATATTGGCCCAAAATTTTGCATTGTTGAGTTTAAACCAATTAATATGCAAGTCTGAGTCCTCCTCTCTAAAGTTAGCTCACATCACACGTTTTTATTTTTTAAATGTTTTATTCTCCAGCTGAGCATGGAGAAGGTCCAGGCCATGGCGGAGCAGGTGGAGATCAAGGCTAAGGTGGTGCAGACGGAAGTGAAGGCCCTGGTCCTCAGGCACAAGAAAGCGCTGGAGGAGCGAGAGTGTGAACTACTGTGGAAGGTAAAGCTTTTCCCTAATAAATTGAACTTTTCTTGAATCACTCCACAAAACGGGTATTTCAAAAAAACTGGTATTTAAAAAAAAAAAAAAAACTTGTGAAACTGGTTTGACACCATGCTGCTATTTTTTTTTTTTTTTTTGGTGTAGCCTTAAGTAAAGAAAATGTTATTTCCTCAGTTTGCTTTTCTGGTAGGTTTTCTTGATTAGCTAGTTTTTAAAGTGCCACCTTTAATTTAGCTCAATGTGCTTTTCCCGTCTTTTACAATTAGCCTGGTCTGCCGGGATAGGCTCGGTGAACAAGATAGGTCGCGATGGGAATTCTTTCTTTTTTTATACCAGCGCACTTGTGGACATAGATGCGATATTTTAAAAATGACCCCCGTCTCACCTGCTCCTAGCTTCCCCCACAGCTGTGACGGGTTTGTGGGTCAGTCCCTCTTCAATCTTTTCCAGACAACCAAGCACTCAACTCGTAGCCTGCCTGACAAACAACCTTTCATTTCATTCCTTCTCACCAATAGTCGATCAATAGACTGACCGAGTACACGTTGAGATGAATCCTCGATTTTTTTAGCCTCTTGTAACCGTTGTGTTTATGAGGGGCAGTTGTCAGAATGATTTGTGATGCCCTGGCCTGCACTTTGTCTGTCTGCTTACTAAACTTTTAAAGAATGCCGGCGAGAGTGGGCCAAATACCAGTCGAGCCTGATGAAAGTTGTAAAGTAGGGAGGGGGAGGTGTGGACGGGTGTCGTACGACTCCATGTCAAGATCATGTGTGGTTTATGGTCTTGGCTAGCCTTCGGAATATTCCATTTATAATCCGTTTGCTGTTGTAAAATGCCACGCTGCTATTAAATGCCATCCAGGCATTTATTGTTTGATTCGATTTCTCGTCCGATAAATCCATCTGAAATTTGATAGAGTTGTCAAATGGGCCTGAAAATATGAATAATGTTCTCAGCGGACCGGCTGTTAATAAAAATAACTCTTCAGTTCGTATTCTCGTGCAGATCTGGTGGAGATTTGAATCCCAGCACGAGCACATGGATGTATTTATGGTTTTCAATGTGGCTCTAAATGTCACTTTAATTCAATTGAATCCTTTAGCCATGAAGAAGATGTCAGGTTGCGCTTTGCCGTGGTAAATTCTCGGCTTGCCTACAAGGACTTGCGTACGTTGAGGAATGCCGTAGAGCTTAGCGTGCGGCTGAAACCCGAGAAGTCTGCAGGAGAACTCCGCTGATCTGTTCAAGATGAGAGCCTCTGGTTTCTATTATTGAATGTCAGTTCTGTAAAAGGTGATATTTGATGTCAGACTCCAAATCAGAGCAAGGACACCACGCAAATTAAGCCCCTCCCCTTTTCCCCCACAATCAATTTAGAGACTGATTAGTAAAGATGGTTAATGAGGTAACACTGATTTTTTTTTTGCCTGCGTCATCAGCATGATGAGCGGAAGTTTCCTGCCAGCATGCGAGATGATTGCGGGCGTTGTCTGGGAAACAAATTCAGTTCCTCTGCATTGTGTTTCCTCACTGTTAGGCTCATCACCGATGTGACCGCCGATGCATTTTGCGTGGGAGTGTAGGCGGAGAGTTGCGCCGGCATGCTAGATTGCTTCCCACAAAAAAAAAAGAATGATCAAGGTCCTTTACTTATCTCTATCTTCCCGGCGTGTCGACGTGGACGCTCCACTTCCAGGGTATCCATCAGAAAGGCTAACAAGAGGCTTTGTCTTCACGGACTATAAAGTGTAAATCTACTCTCACATGTGCAAATTGCACTTCTGCCCAGGCCGGGATTCAACAAAGGGGCCACTTTTGGAGCCCGAGTAGGGAGGGACTGGAAAGTGTCCCTTAGCATTGAAGGCGCTCAGCCTATTGTGCTTGACTCTTTTTGTTAGGTGACGCTAAGTAAGAGGCAACTATGCTTTTCAAGTTCTACCGGCATCTCACCTTTTTTTCCGACTGAGTATTTAAACAAAAAATATCATGTCATGCTGCCATGCAATCTAACTTTGAGAAACTACACCACAATTAAAAAGATTACACAGCTCAAGCGCCATTTAAAGTCATTGACTTTCCATAAAAGTCCAAGTGACCTTTCAAAACCAATTCTGCACATTGCTGCCATCTTGTGGACAGATTGACACATTGAAACATTTATTTTCTCTACCTGTCTATATTGTGCCAAAGCACAAATTTTACTTAAGAAATATTTCACAGCGCAGCGTAGGACCAGAAATTTTGACTTTGATAGATAAACAAAAGTATATTATTATTTAAAAATAATAATTGTGCTGCTACTTGATCAATTCTCTGTCAACTCTGTTTTTTCCTTTTCACCCCTCGCAGTTGGAGAAGATCCGGCAGCTGAAGGCCAAGTCGCTATACCTACAGGTGGAGAAACTGCACCAGAGTCTGACCAAGTTGGACAGCACCATCGCCGCCGTCACCCAGGTGCTGGACGAGGGCCGCCACATTGACGTGCTGCTGGCGCGCGAGCGAATGCTCACCCAAATCCATGAGCTCAAAGCACTGAGGGGCTTGATGCAGCCCCAGGAGGACGACCGCTTCATGTTCACGCCTCCAGACCAGGTGGGAGCTCATAAAATCCTTGAAGTGGTGTGCAAATGCTTACTTAGATTTGTTCTCCCAGGCTCTTTACATCGCCATCCAATCCATGGGCTTGATCAGCAGCGGCGCCTTTGCCCCAGTCACCAAAGCGCACGGCGACGGTCTCAACACTGCGCTCCGCGGCAAGCACGCCGCTTTTACTGTGATCGGCTACGACCACGACGGCGAGCCGCGTCTCTCCGGCGGCGACATGGTGACGGCGATAGTCATGTCGGTGGCAGACGCCAACCTCTCCGCCGCGGAGGTGACCGACCATCAGAACGGCTCGTACACAGTTAGCTACATGGCCAAATGCGAGGGGGAGCACCTCGTCTCCGTCTTGGTGTGCAACCAGCACATTCAGGGAAGCCCCTTCAAGGTGTTTGTGAAATCGGGCCGCAGCTACGGCTCGCTGGGGTCCCAAGTGTCATCGTTCGGAGGTGAAGGCGAGGGGGACGGTCAACTTTGTCGTCCTTGGGGCATCAGCGTGGACAAGGAGGGATACGTGGTGGTGGCGGACCGCAGCAACAACCGCATACAGGTAGGAAGTTTGCTCGCTTCAATAAATTCACAATAAAAATTCCATTTGATTATCTATTTCCAGATATTCAAGCCTTGTGGTGCATTCCACCACAAATTTGGCTCCCTGGGTTCTCGACCCGGTCAGTTTGATCGTCCGGCCGGGGTCGCCTGCGACAGCCAGAGGCGAATCATTGTGGCCGACAAGGACAATCACCGTGTGCAGGTACGCGATTGGTCTCAGAACAAACCTTCCACACATTGAGTAACATAAATATTCGCAAGTTCAGAGGCAGCTGCTGAAAATATCTTGACTCCTTTCACACTTGTAAAAACAAAGCTCCTCAGCTGTTCACTCCTCCCCACGCAGAGGTCATGCCCTGACCCATTTGCTTTGCTTGACAGGTGTTTACTTTTGAGGGCCAGTTCCTGCTGAAGTTTGGGGAAAAGGGGACCAAGAATGGGCAGTTTAACTATCCCTGGGACGTGGCTGTCAACTCCGAGGGTAAGATCTTGGTTTCCGACACGAGGAACCACCGCGTGCAGCTATTCTCCCCCGACGGCTCGTTCCTCAACAAGTACGGTTTCGAGGGGGCTCTGTGGAAACACTTTGACTCACCCAGAGGCGTGGCCTTCAACCACGAGGATCACCTAGTGGTGACCGACTTCAACAACCACCGGTTGCTGGTTATCCGGCCCGACTGCCAGTCCGCCCGCTTTCTGGGCTCCGAGGGTATCGGTAACGGTCAGTTCCTGCGGCCCCAAGGTGTGGCCGTGGACCAGGAGAACCGAATCATCGTGGCCGACTCCCGAAACCACCGCGTGCAAGTATTTGAGCCCAATGGAAATTTCTTATGCAAATTTGGAACCCAGGGGAGCGGCTTTGGACAGATGGATCGTCCCTCCGGGGTCGCCGTGACTCCGGACGGAGTCATCGTCGTCGTCGACTTCGGGAATAATCGTATCCTCAAGTTCTAGAAAGACAACATTCGCTCCCTCAATTTGGCTTTTTTTTTTTTCCTCAACAAAGGCGAGCGAGCGAATGAATCAAAAAACTGACATATTAGGAATAAGAAATCTCAGAGGATTGAGAGCACGTTGACGAGAAGGGAAATCGAACCTCGATAACTTTTTTTTTTCCATTTCGCACCATCAATCTCATATGTTCTGGTTTATATTTGA
Source organism: Syngnathus scovelli (assembly GCF_024217435.2). Lineage (NCBI taxonomy): Eukaryota > Metazoa > Chordata > Actinopteri > Syngnathiformes > Syngnathidae > Syngnathus > Syngnathus scovelli. Next base: position 4,061,739 of record NC_090865.1, read on the forward strand.
ATGGGGACCTCTAGAAACGGATAATCAGTAGCCAAAAAAAAGAGCCATTTGTCCCTTCTTCATAGTCAACTGCTCGATTCTTTTCTGTAAACTCTTCTCGAGTATCCTTCTCAGGGAATTTCTCACTTTTCTTGAAACCTCGTACCCTCTGCTCCACACCTACCTCATTTAGCTCTTTATGAATGTACTCATAGTCACTGAGCAGAGGTTTATTGGTCCGTGAAGTTTTACAAAGAAAAGCCTACCTCTATACTTTTTATTTAAGAGAGACAAAAATAAGGAGGAAGAAAAAGAGACTCTTCAGTCGATTTATTTGCACAGGAGTAATGGCATTCGTGCTGTGCATCTTTTTAAATATGTGTTGAGTGAACCTCCTGAATGTTGTTGCTGAGACAATACTCAGGCTGTCGGGGCTGCATAATTCGTTCTCATTCGAAGGCATTGCTCAAAAACAATTAGGGTACAGTCCGGTAGTGTCTTCATAGCTTTTTTTTTTTTTTTTTTTTTAGTTTTTTGATAAGACCCCACTCATCACTTGAGTTTGCATGGGCATAACGGCCCAATTAGAATGTGGGAATGAAATGCCACAATGATATGAGATGAAAAAAAAAGAGCTCAGGTAATATTTTGGCTGATTGGAAATGATCAGCTCTTATTTAGTTTCACTACAGCAGATCGGGCCTGTGGTGATATTAGAAAAATGAAATTCTTTGCCTGAAACTTAACGTCTCGTTCGACGGCGTGACCGACCGAGATTAGTATGCAAGGACCTCTTGCTCGCCTCCAAAAAGGGAGGACCCACAAAGGAACGTGGGGGGTGATACTTTTTCAAAGAGCAGGATCTATTAGGGATCCCAAAGTAGAGATTTAATCATGGCTAAATGACACCTTTTCCCCCCCCGAGGCAGTGTTTAACAAAAAGCCTCAGAAGTAGATAGTCCAGAGGACGAAAATAAGAACATCAAATAGACTTAAGACTTGACAACACAGTGAACCCTTACCATTCGCAGGGCGGGGGAGAATTGAAAATGTACGACTAATCGATCTCCCTCCAAAGGGGTTTAATTGCCTATAGATGTCACGAGAGCGTGGCAAAGCACTACTTTTGTCTCGACGAAGCTGAAACTCGCTTCAACATCGCTTGCGGCATACACGGTATTCCTCGGCACCTTGTGAATGCCGGCCCGCGGATGTGCGGCGCTTCACTGTACAATCCTTTGGATGGAAGCTGCGGTCCAAAGCCGCCCTCTTCCGATCCATCGAAAGTGCGCCGCCGCCAAAGCTCGCCCCAATTTATCAGGTCTTCAAGCGTCTTTAGAACTTTACGCTAGTAGACCGATCCTCTAAAGATATACCCACCAACTATTAGATTCAACCAAAGTAGAATATCTGCACACTGGCCAACTAAGAAAAAATGGCTTTTAAAAGATGTAAAAATCAAAAGTCACCATCTTCAATAATCATGGTTGCCGGGAAATGTTCCCGGCATAATTCGTGGAGTTTACTAGCACTGCCCGCTGACATCACACGAGTCCTGTTTGAATCCAGTCGCATAGAAAACCAAAGAGAACCCTCCCTCTCCCTCATTTTAGACCCCCGCCAATCCGACGTAGAACAACTCGTAGCGCCCCCCCCCCTTAAGCAAATCCGTGGCGAGGCGTCGACGCTGACGTCAATCTGTGCCCCACTTGATCGCACTCGACAATTCATGTTCCATTAGCAAATTTGGAAAGATTCCCCCGACGGGCCTTCTTCTCTGAGGAGAGGTTCTGTCCGCACATGATCCCAATTCAACGTCAGTGTTTGCTTTCCTCGTGGACCTTGACACCTCAACTCGCTTTGTAGCGATTCTTCACGCTCATATACCTCAGACGTGTGTCATTTCCATTTGAATACCTCATTTTGATTTTTTTTTTTTTGCGTATTTTCATGTTAGCATACCTCATCAGATGTGTCCGCATCACGATATACCTCATTCTTGGACTGCATGTCCCGTAGCTGTAGGACCAAAGATTGTGGCACTGTTGTGGTCGTCCGTCTTCATCTCGCAACCCCGAGCAGCTTTTTCGCTTGGTTGTCTTTGCTGTACGATTAATTGCCTTTTTTTTTTTGAAAGCGAAAAAAAAAAAAATCAACCAAAGCAAATATTTCCGTGGATTAGCATCGTGCCAAAGTGATCTTCAAGAGTTCTGTGCCAAGAACCAGGCTGTTGTAGATGACAAAAGGTCACTGGACCACAATATCAGATTTAAATGTTGAGTCAGTTTCTGATGGGGTGCACTTAGGAGGGCTGGGCCCTGATTTTTCTTTGACCTCACGATGACGAACTCGCACATTTCTGCTTTTTTTTGTTACCGCGCAAGGGGGTGGGGGAAGGACGGGAGCGTTAAAAAAAATAAACATCACTCGTCGCACAAAAATTCCACAAAGGATTACCTCAACCTTCAGCACAACTTTCCGATATTTATGCACGCGGCAGGACTTGTCTTGACTGTGGCGCCAGCAATTACGAACGTTATCAAGTTTCGTAATTTGCACACGGAAGAACATCGACAGTCAGCTTGTTTCTTTTGCGTTGTCAGTATTACTGTATTCATCCGCGTCTGCATCCTTTTTTTCAGAAAAACTACGATTGCAGAGTTCTAGCTTAAAGATCCTTAGGTATCCACTCTTTAAGAGGAAAAATATATTTTAAATCTTATTTACTTCTTTTTGTTTTGTTGCATGCTTTAAAAAAAAAATCCTTATCATACTGAAGTCTTTTTTTTTTTTGATAAATGTTGGTAAAAAAAAAAAAAAAGAAATAGGCGGGTTGCTGACTTTTTGGGAGATGGATATTACCAGAAAAGATGCGCTAGAATAGGGTTGACCTTTGCGATTGTATTCGGTGACCTGTTCAGTCAGCCATGCCTCGATTGGTAACCAACAGAAAACATCTTGAGGCTTCTTTTGCGTGCCTCCCAGCTCAGGCGCTTTACGTGCGGGAAGTTTCTTCCCACTCTGCATTTATTAAGTCACCCACAGCACACAAGGGCAGTCTTGTCACGGTCACACGACCACCATTTTGGCTCATCCAGCACAAACCAGATGCTGGTAATGGCTGCCAATCATGTGACAGGGTCGGCTGCTCTCTCTCGTGTGTGTCCCGCCACCCGTCTAATTTCTGGCCTCTCGTGACTTTTAAGAGAGGAAAAAAAGTAAAGCTGCACCGGGTGATGTGTGCGAGGTCATAGACCTCCTTTTTAATGATTGTATAATCAAAGACAAAAAATATGGTTGGTGAAATTTTAGAAAAGAAATAAAATATATCTCAGGTAGTTCTCGGCAGCCCTGTCCTGCTGGTGTCTCATTGAAATGTGTCCCTTAGGAATAAAGTAGATCACCCCCCGGCCCCCTTCTTTTCCCCTTTTCCCTGTTTGGACCTTAGTGCTAGTCTGATTCTTTTGTGTGTCCATTGAAATTAAAAAAAAAAAAAAAAAAGAAATCTCAATCTGAAATATTGCTTTTGTTTAACTTCCCCAGATTATTATTTTTTTTCTTTTACATAAAAGTACAAATACCACACACATCCTGATGTTCATTGGCCCTTTTAGAATGTATTTTGTGAAGAAAAGGGTTCAACGGCGTCTGGCCGATGCACGCTCCCCACAACCCGCTGCTGGACCGCCGCACAATTTTGTATTAGTCACCACCGTGTACCCACATCAGCAATATTTCTCGCCTCGGGTGGCGTAAACCAGCGTGAACATCTGTCTTTTATCCAATGGGTGTTGGTCCAGCAGCGTGGTGGCGGTGGTTGCTCGTGCCTCTATTGTCAAAGCAGACCTCCTCTGAATGTAAGCCCTCACAGTCCAGGATGCAGCGCGAGTGGGTGCAGCCTGCTGAGTTTAGATGAGTGCTGCTGGTACTTCCTCGTCATTGTGTGTGAGTGTGAATGTGTGTGTTTGCCTGTCTCTCTTGAGCACACACTTTGTGCTGGCTGGAAGTGCAGATGTCAGGTCTTCAGTCTAAATGAGGCAAAGGAGACTATATAATATTTTGGGCTGCCTACTGCTCGCGCTGCACTCTTTGGACTTTAAACATTTCCTATGCAGTTTTTTTTTTCTTGTTTACACTTAAATAAAGTTGTATTTCTTTGACTTCAACATGTGTCATTGGTGTTCTTTCACAATCTGGGCCAGTGGAACCTCCCAACATATTTTTAAATTCTCATTACTGTAGAATCAAGATAATTTAGTAGGCATGACTCTCATGAGGAGAAAATAAAAAATAGTCTCAAGTTTAATAACAAAGTTGTAAAAGTCACCAGCTCCCTGATTTAAAATTTTGTGGAGCTTTCATTCGCTTGAATTATAGACGTTAATCTTTTTGGATATGTCTCAATTTGCTTAGCCCACATCGATTGGGTCATATTTGCATTGCAGTTCTATGCCACCACAGCTAGATGTCAGTAGTGCCACATTGTAAATCTCAGCACCATTGTGTGGAAGCGGGGGGGTGAAGTGTAGTCACAAGGGCCAGGTCTCAATTAACAAAGTCCTAGGGTGACCAGGCGTCCTCTTTTCCCCGGACATGTCTTACTTTACAGCCCCAAAAATCTGTCCCGGGGGAATTTCAAAAACTGTCCGGGATTTTGTTCGACTGCCTCACGTGTCAATAGAATTGCCACTCCGTTCCATTCCACTTTGCTGATTGTGTCTCTGTGTGTGTGTGCATGAGGAGGAAGGGGTGCAGGAAATTCAATTCGCAATACCTTTCTGGTGATATGAAACACTACATAAGAGAAAGTCCAAATTTTTACGGCACTGTGGGGTAACGGAATAGCATTTGGTCTGGTGTTCAGGAGACAAGGGTTCGAATCTCACTGTCAAGAATTTATGTATTACACAGAGGCTCAGATTCTGTTCTCCGGAAAAATCTTTACCCACAAGACAAATTGAGCTTACCAAGGTCCAGTTGTCTGTATTTGTAGTGGGAGTTGGATCAAGCCATAGCTTTGGAAGACTCCCCAAAGAAATTTCGAAATTTTCACGGCACTGTGGCATAATGGTATAACACTTGGTCTGGAGTTCAGGAGACCCGGGTTCGAGTCTCACTCTGTCAAACATTTATATAATACAAAGAGTCATATATGAGACTCGAACTCGGTTCTCCTGAACTCCAGGCAAAAGCTTTAACCATAGGGCAAATTGAGATTTTAACACCAAGGCCCTGTGTTTGTAGTTGCTTATTGTTGTATTTGGGTCGAGCCCTATTTGGGAAAGACACTCAAAAAAAATTCGAAATTTTCACGGCACTGTAGCATAATGGTATAACACTTGGTCTCGTGTTCGGGAGACACGGGTTCGAGTCTCGCTCGGTCAAACATTTAAGTATACAGAGTTATGGATGAGACTCGAACTCGGTTCTCCTGAACTCCAGGCAAAAGCTTTAACCTCAAGACAAACTGAGATTATAACTCGGAGGTACATTTAACTGTATTTGTCCATTACTTTGGGTATTTATGTTAAATATACCAAAGAACTCCGAAATTTTCACGGCACTGTGGCCGAGTGGTATAACACTACGTTTGGTGTACGGACAACCCGGGTTCGAAACCCACTGTTTAACATTTACGAATTAAACAGAGCGATTGCCAAGAATCGAACTCGAGTCTTCTGAACTAAAGGCAAAATCTTTAACCACTCGACCATGTCGGATACAATTATTTAAGCTCGCTTCTTTGGACTGAAGTCGCACTTTGACTTTACAATTTCAAAGAGTTTCAAAATACTCTATAAATATGAGCAACTCTCGTCAGCTTTCCAACAGGCTCTGGTCGAATGGTTAACGCCTTTGCCTTCCAAACTACTGAACCTTGGTTCGCGCCCCGTCTCGTCCCTCGAGTAACACTTTGCTATTTTCCGCTCGCATCGACATGAAACATCTGGATTTTTTTTCTTTTTTTTTTCCCCCCTTCTCTAGTGACGTCATCAAAGAAATACTATAAAAGACGTCACAAACGCGACAATCATTCTCTTGCTCATTTCTGACACCATCACGTCGTGCTGCTACACGTGTTGCTCCGCACGCCTTACCTTAGCACAGCATGCAGCGTCCAAAACCTTTACAAGGTGAGTCTTCACTATTTTAGTCGCAATTTCAACTAACTGCTTTTGCTCTCTTTCAGCGTAAACTTGCACTTTGGACACGCAAGCTAAAATGTTTGCACTAGCGTTGCCAATTAACGTCTTCTATGACAAATTGCAACAAACGCCATTCTGCCGCAGGTAAGACAAAACGTTTGCACAAAGAATGAATTAAATATTTTGATGCATGCGCGTTAATTCTTCCATTGCTTTCTACAGGTGCGAAATCTTCCAAATGAGCCTCACATTACCGACTTTCTGTGCCATCAAACTGGATTCACAAGTAAACTCTTTTAATGGACTGCATCTAATTGTCTCATTTCTGTCCACAGGTGTGCATCTACAAAAGAAGAACCACATTTACTGCAAAAAAAAGGCAAAAATCCCGTTTAATTGCAAGATATCTATTAAACTGACTAAATTGACTTTTTTTTTGTCTGCAGGTTTCAAAATGGCCGACTTGCTGTCCTTTAAGCCTGGCTTCAGAGACGTTTGCAGGTCTACTATTGCTAAGCAAGTCTACCAAATGTCACGTTGTTAAACCAAACTAACTGGTAAAACTCAAAGTTGAAAAGATTGGTTACAAGGTTACCGTGTCTTTCAGGCTAGCAAGCTGCGGTTGGAGAGAAGTCCACTGGTGCCCTGCGCTCTTCACTGGTGAAACACATGCACACCTACATGAACAAATGTTTGAAAAAATTTGTCACCATGTGCATTTTCTTCCTATTTTGTCCACTAGGTGGTGCCGAAGGACAAACTCCCTGCAGCATGGCTCGACTGGTGAAGTAAAAGCTCCACATTTGAACCTGTTGCAATGACAAACTCGACTAATCAAAGTCCTTGACCTGTTTCAGGTGGTGCAGGTGATCAGGAAATGAGGTGTCATGATCAACTTCCTGTCCAACATTTTGACAGGTGACCAAACTCACCAGATTTTGCATTAAAAACACCAACCTGCTTCTTTCTTAATGTAGTCCAGTTTCCAGTAGGAGTTCCGTCGGACGCTCCACCTGCCAGGCGAAGAAATTCTCCAAAATCATGCTGAAGGTCCTCAAGGCTGCCTTAATGTCCACAAAAAAAAAAATTCTTGACACCATCTTGACTTTACCTCATTTGTGTGCAGGTGTGGCAGTCCAGGAGAGTCTTTGCAACATTTCAAGGCACTCAGCCTGCTGAGATTCAAGTGCACAAACGACCAAAGTTTTCAGAGGAAAGTTCCAGTCTACAGTTAAAAATAAAAACTGTCAACTTAAATTGAATGTTCTTTTTCTATCCAGGCAGGTGACAAAGCACCTGCAGCTCAAGCTAAACTGTGGCAGACTGAAGATGAGCCCTCTGCAGGTAAGAGAAGAAAGTACATTTAATTCAGCCAGCATGTTTAAAAATTTCAATGACTGTTTTTGTGTTCAGTGTGGTGCACCATCGAGTACCTGCTAACAGCTGAAGCCAGAGCAAAGGCGGATGCCAACTACACTTTGGTTTTCTTGTTTGCGTCCTCATCTCCAAGGCAACCTGAGAAGTGAGGCACATTTGCAATTAGGTGGTATGCTCTTTAGCTGTTGCTCATTGCACAATCATCATGACAATTTAGTTCCAATCTTCCCCCTCCCTATTTTCTGACAGGCAGCAAGGAACTGGTCATGCAGCTTGCAACACTTGGTGCCATGAACAACTCTTTTGCACTGGTAAGGTTCATGGCTTTTTCTGCACAAAATGTTGACTTGAGATTTGACTGACAGATCTCTTTTTGTCTTAGGTTCAGGCACGCGCCGACCACTTTGCCACTCGTCCGACTGGCCGACCACCTTGCCGACCACTTTGCCACTCGTCCGACTGGCCGACCACTTTGCCACTCGTCCGACTGGCCGACCACTTTGCCACTCGTCCGACTGGCCGACCACTTCGCCACTCGTCCGACTGGCCGACCACTTTGCCACTCGTCCGACTGGCCGACCACTTTGCCACTCGTCCGACTGGCCGACCACTTTGCCACTCGTCCGACTGGCCGACCACTTTGCCACTCGTCCGACTGGCCGACCACTTCACCACTCGTCAACGAGCAGACTGCCGTCCAACTTGAAATTCTTGTGATTGAATGTTTACTCTGCAAAATAAAGTTTGATTACAAAGAATACTTTAATTCTCACTTCTTCATTCTCAAACAATCACAAAAATCAAACTTTAAAAATATAATTTAAACACACCAACAACAAAAAAACCTAAAAAATTTTCAGATTTTTTTTGGGATATTTTTTTCCGATTTTTTTTTTGGGGGGGATTTTTTTTTTTGGCCTGCATTTTTTTTTTTTGGCCTGGATTTTTTTCAGAATTTTTTTTAAAATGAGGTGGTTCAAAACTGGAATACTGCTTTATGATTCGCTGAGGGCTTAGGAAGTAGGCGGAGCAATGAGAATAAAGGTCTGCTATTGGTTGAAAAGGGGGCGTGTCTATGCAAATGAGGTACGTTGTGATTGGTTAGTTTAAAAGTAGGCGTGGTTCTGAAAATTTGGAACGATCTGATTGGACAGATGTGCAAATGCTGCATTTTGATTGGCTGTTCAAAAGTGGGCGTGGTTATGCAAATTAGGTGCTGCGCTGTGATTGGTCAGACCTAATTTCAGGCGAGTTAGGAGGCGGGCAAAGTGGCACTTAAGTTTTCAAAGGCAGATTTCAGTCTTGAGGTGAGTGTTGGCCTTCTGTCACTGCTATGGACACAGGTCTTTGACTCTTACCCTGCATCTCGCATGACTACAAGTGACAGCAATTCAATTGCAGCCACTGTGAGTCATGCGAGCTGCAGGGTAACAGTCAAAGACTTGTGTCCATGGCAGTGACAGAAAGCCAACACTCAGCTCAAGACTGAAAACTGCCTTTGAAAACCTAAGTGCCACTGCAGCTCAAATGAGTGAAGCAAATTTGCTCATAAAAACACAAAGACTTGCATTCCAGTTAATTAATTTATTGGACAGAAGAGCAGTTTGAAAACATCTGAGCACTCAATGTTTGCATGGGACTAATTTAGTTGCATGCAAACATTGAAAACAGGCCTTGCATGGAAGCAGCTTAAGTGTTTGATGAGCTCAGGTATGATGCCATTTACTTCTAATGACAAGTGCCACCAGGAGGAAGGTGAGCACATGCGAACAGCTGACCTCTCTCGCTTGGCCAAAAACTAAGTGCCAGGTACTGCATGACATCTTCACCACACACTTTTGGAAGTGTTTTTCAATGACACTGATGCAAACCAACTTAGTTAAATATTAATCAAATGTATATTTCTGACTAACCTGGTTTGCATCAATGTCATTAAAAACACAGAAGTGTTTGATGCTAAAGTTGTGCAGTACCTGCCACTTAGGTTTTGGCCCAATGAGCAATGTCAGATGTTTGCATGTGCTCACCTTCCACCTGGTGGCACTTTGTGCCATTAGAACTGACAGGTGAGGTAGGTGCACTCGCAGCCACCTTGTGGTACAATGAGACATCGCACATCAGCTTCTCAAGCACAGCACTGCGTACTCACATCACGTTCCAATGGCAGGTTGCCGTCCCTTCCACTATGCATGTTCCACATGGCTGGCAGGTGCAGCTTTGGAGCTCCAAACCTCTATCCTGTCAAGCAAGCAAAAAAAAAAAAAAGTCATGAGTAACACTAATTGACACAAAATTTAATTTTATTCATTCATATCAATTTATTCTACTAGGAAAACATAGCAAGGAAAAAAAAAAGCCGTGAGTAACACTAAAAATCCATTTTATTCATTCATAGATTTATTCTATTCGGCGAGTTTCACTTTTAATGTGCAAATTCCCAAATGTGCCAACACATGTAATGCATTAGTTTGAGCAATCAGCTCCACACCCAACAAGCAAGGACCACCTCAAACAAGGTTTCAAAGTCCTCAGACTGAAAAGTCTCCGTTTATGTACCAAAATACTGAGTAATTCAAAATGGGTAAAATTGGTACTGTAAAAGGCAACAAACTACCCCCCCCCCCCTTGAGAAAATACAATTTAAAATACGAATACCACATTTTGTTTTGAAATAAATACTTTCAGTGCCATCAGTTGCTAAGGTTTTAATGACAAAGTCTTTCTGGTTAAAGTGATTTAATACTGAATGATGTAAACAAATTAACTAGGTCCTGCAAGCCATTTTGGTGCTTTTTTTTTTTTATTAAGGGTTATTTTTTTGTTAAACAATTTTTTGGCAGCTATAATGATACTCTGTCTTATTTTTAACCCTTTAACATCGAACATAAACTGTCAAATGACCGAAACAGTAATAGAAACATCAACTACAGAGGATGCGCGCCCTCTGCTGGGAATATATTATACTGCACCCACCCAACTTAATTTTATGCAGGGGACTTCTTTTGACCACAACTTCTGAAACTAATGGCCGATCTGCTGTAATCCACTACCTAATATACCGGGCAACCATCGAATAACTCAAAGCACGGATTAAATTAATTTTAGAAAATAATATTACGTACTTGCCGGTGTTTTGACTTTCTCTAATCACCGAAGGCATAATACTGCATAGTAGAAAAATAAGAAGGAAAAGCAACATGCAATACCTTTCGAAAATATGTTGGCGTCTACATGTGCAGGTAGACGACCTTCTTAGAACTTCTGCGTTGAAAACATAGAAAAAAAAACACGTTGAAGTCAAACGCTTACCTTGATTAACATTTGACCGACAGCCGAGTGCAACTTGTGGGCGTGCTCAAGTCACCTTTGTTGATATTGTTCTACGATAGCTAGCGAGCAATAAACAAACTCAAGGAGCTCCTGTCGCAATGATGCTCTTGCATATTTACATGCAAACAGCAAATAGAGAGCTTGAAAATGTTTGGACTACTCACTCAAAACACAGCTAGTCACCGGAAATGCTGCACGGAGAACTGGCGTGTGTACGGTAACCGAAAAAGCTCAAATCAAATGGAACCAAGCGATTTTGACAACAAAAGTGGCATGACTCTTCCAACACAACAGCAACGACGCCACCGCATTGTGTACACAACGGCAGCTGTGGTATTTAAATTATATACTTATATTTTGTTTTAAAACGGATTGTTAAATGCATCACTTGTACTAATCGGATTGCATATCAGTCGCAAGAATTCAACTCTCGAGTACATGTCAACTCTCTCAAATCGTTGACATGGTTCTTGCAAAGGATTCTGCTGTGCAAATGCAATCAATGTGCTTCAGTGCGCTCTGGTGGCCACACTGTCTAATGTCGTTGCGATGCTCTCGTGGACTCAAGAGTAGAAAATAAAAAATAGTCTCAAGGGGCCATTTTAATAACACGGTTGTAAAAGTCACCAGCACCTTGATTTAAAACTTTATGGAACTTCCATTTGCTTGAATTACAGACATTAATCTTTTGGGATATGTCTCCATTTGCAATTGGATAGTTTTTGCCCATTCTTCCATGCAGAGTTGCTCAAATTCAGTCCAGTTGTCCAAGGGTTGACTTATTCTAATAGGGCTGCTATTTGAATTACTGTCCCCCTTGTAACTTGGGAAGGGGGGAACCTGTTCAAATTTGCTGCACTTGGTGAAAACACCCCAAGAAGACCCCAAGTAAATTGATGCTGCCATGAACAGCCCCCTACTGGTAGCAAAATGAAGTTCAGTGTCTTTCTCAAGGACACTTTGACGTGATCACTGAGCTTGAGGATTGAACCTATTTCCACATAACATAAAAATATGCCACCCACAGCTACCGCCTGCATAGCCCGTGCCAAAAACCGCCACTGGGTCTCACAGGAGCTAATTAGCAGGAGCAGACTGACTGCAAAAGGTGCGAAGAGAAGCGAGATTGCATTGATTGTTTGTATACACTTAATTGTTTTGCTCAGGCCACAATGGGAAGCTCTGATCTTAGAGACGAAAGCCGCCATGTAAAGATGCTTTCCTTTCCCCCAAATTCCCCAGCCGACATGTTTTCTTTTCATTTTTATTTATTTATTTTTCTATTGGCTCTCAGTTGAGGGGAGTTGGTTGTAGTAGTAGTAGTAGTAATAGTCTGTATTAAAAGTCCAGTTGTATATATTTGGAGTTGGTTGTTGCAGCAGTAGTAGTAGTAGTAGTAGTAGTCGTAGTTGTAGTAGTAGTAATAATAGTAGTAGTAGTAGTAGTAGTAGTAGTCATGGAGCGTTCAACCAGTATGAGAACTAAATGATGAGGTGGGGGTTGATTTACCCAAACAGCCAGTGTGTGTTTTATTCTAGCACTTTATTCATGATCACCAGCAAAGCAAAGTAACAGAACGACATATGTGCGTCAATTGAAAAACGTTCTCCGACATTAGAAAATTGGTGGGTCAAGCCATATCCCTGAAAGACACAAAAAAAGAGTCAATATTGTGACGTCACTGTGGCATAATGAAATAACACTTGGTCTGGAGTTCAGGAGAACATTTATATATTACAAAGAGTTATCTATGAGACTCAAACTCGGTTCTCCTGAACTCCAGGCAAAAGCTTTGACCACTAGACAAATTGAGATTATAGTACAAAGGTCCAGTTGTCTATATTTGTAGTCGGTTATTGTTGTATTTGGGTTTAGCCCTATATGGGAAAGACACTCAAAAAAAAAAATCGAAATTGTCACGGAACTGTAGGATAATGGTATAACACTTGGTCTGCTGTTCAGGAGACACGGGTTCGAGTCTCGTTCGGTCAAACATTTAAGTATACAGAGTTATTGATGAGACTCGAACTCGGTTCTCCTGAACTCCAGGCAAAAGCTTTAACCTCGAGACAAACTGAGATTATAACTCGGAGGTCCATTTATCTGTATTTGTCCATTACTTTGGGTATGTATGTTAAATATACCAAAGAACTCCGGAAATTTCACGGCACTGTGGCCGAGTGGTATAACACTACGTTTGGTGTACGGACAACCCGGGTTCGAAACCCACTGTCTAACATTTACGAATTAAACAGAGCGATTGCCAAGAATCGAACTCGAGTCTTCTGCACTAAAGGCAAAATCTTTAACCACTCGACCATTTCGGATACAATTGTTTAAGCTCGCTTCTTTGGACTGAAGTGGCACTTTGACTTTACAATTTCAAAGAGTTTCAAAATACTCTATAAATATGACCAACTCTCATCAGCTTTCCAACAGGCTCTGGTCGAATGGTTAACGCCTTTGCCTTCCAAACTACAGAACCTTGGTTCGCGCCCCGTCTCGTCCCTCGAGTAACACTTTGCTATTTTCCGCTCGCATCGACACGAAACATCTGGATTTTTTTCTTTTTTTTTCCCCCCCCTTCTCTAGTGACGTCATCAAAGAAATACTATAAAAGACGTCACAAACGCGACAACCATTCTCTTGCTCATTTCTGACACCATCACGTCGTGCTGCTACACGTGTTGCTCCGCACGCCTTACCTTAGCACAGCATGCAACGTCCAAAACCTTTACAAGGTGTGTCTTCACTATTTTAGTCGCAAATTCAACTAACTGCTTTTGCTCTCTTTCAGCGTCAACTTGCACTTTGGACACGCAAGCTAAAATGTTTGCACTAGCGTCGCCAATTAACGTCTTCTCTGACAAATTACAACAAACGCCATTCTGCCGCAGGTAAGACAAAACGTTTGCACAAATTCTCAACAGAATAAATTAAATATTTTGATGCATGCGCGTTAATTCTTTCGTTTCTTTCTACAGGTGCGAATCTTTCAAATGAGTCTCACATGACCAACTTTCTGTGCGATCAAACTGGATTCACAAGTAAACTCTTTCAATGGACTGCATCTAATTGTCTCCTTTGTCCACAGGTGTGCATCTGCAACAGAAGAACCACATTTACTGCAAAAAAGGCAAAAATTCCGTTTAATAGCAGGATATCTATTAAAGTGACCAAATTGACTTTTTTTTTTTTTTGTCTGCAGGTTTCAAAATGGCCGACTTGCTGTCCTTTAAAGCCTGGCTTCATGAGACGTTTGCAGGTCGATTCTTGCTAAGCAAGTCGACCAAATGTCACGTTCCTAATCCAAACTGGTAAAGCTCAAAATGTACAAGATTGGTTACAAGGTTGCCGTGTCTTTCAGGCTAGCAAGCTGTGGTTGGAGAGAAGTCCAATGGTCCTCTGCGCTCTTCACTGGTGAAACACATGCACACCTACATGAACAAATGTTTGAAAAAATTTATTTCACCATGTGCATTTTCTTGTTTTGTCCACCAGGTGGTGGCAAAGGACAAGCTCCCTGCAGCATGGATCGACTGGCGAAGTAAAAGCTCCACATTTGAACCTGTTGCAATGACAAACTCTGCTAATCAAAGTCCTTGACCTGTTTCAGGTGGTGCAGGTGATCAGGAAATGAGGTGTCATGATCAACTTCCTGTCCAACATTTTGACAGGTGACCAAACTCACCAGATTTTGCATTAAAAACACCAACCTGCTTTTTTCTTAATGTAGTCCAGTTTCCAGTAGGAGTTCCGTCGGACGCTCCACCTGCCAGGCGAAGAAATTCTCCAAAACCATGCTGAAGGTCCTCAAGGCTGCCTTAATGTCCACAAAAAAAAATTCTTGACACCAGCTTGACTTTACCTCATTTGTGTGCAGGTGTGGCAGTCCAGGAGAGTCTTTGCAACATTTCAGGCACTCAGCCTGCTTAGATTAAAGTGCACAAACGACCAATGTTTTCAGAGGAAAGTTCCAGTCTACAGTTAAAAATAAAAACTGTCAACTTAAATTGAATGTTATTTTTCTATCCAGGCAGGTGACAAAGCACCTGCAGCTCAAGCTAAACTGTGGCAGGCTGAAGATGAGCCCTCTGCAGGTAAGAGAAGAAAGTACATTTAATTCAGCCAGCATGTTTAAAAATTTCAATGACTGTTTTTGTGTTCAGTGTGGTGCACCATCGAGTACCTGCTAACACCTGAAGCCAGAGCAAAGGCGGATGCCAACTACACTTTGGTTTTCTTGTTGCGTCCTCATCTCCAAGGCAACCTGAGAAGTGAGGCACATTTGCACTTAGGTGGTATGCTCTTTAGCTGTTGCTCATTGCACAATCATCATGACAATTTAGTTCCAATCTTTTTTCCCCCCTATTTTCTGACAGGCAGCAAGGAACTGGTCATGTAGCTCGCAACACTTGGCGCCATTAACAACTCTTTTGCACTGGTAAGGTTCATGGCTTTTTCTGCACAAAATGTTGACTTGTTTTGACTGACAGATCTCTTTTTGTCTTAGGTTCAGGCACGCACCGACCACTTTGCCACTCGTCCGACTGGCCGACCACTTTGCCACTCGTCCGACTGGCCGACCACTTTGCCACTCGTCCGACTGGCCGACCACTTCGCCACTCGTCCGACTGGCCGACCACTTCACCACTCGTCAACGAGCAGACTGCCGTCCAACTTGAAATTCTTGTGATTGAATGTTTACTCTGCAAAATAAAGTTTGATTACAAAGAATACTTTAATTCTCACTTCTTCATTCTCAAACATCAAACTTTAAAAATATAATTTAAAAAACACACCAACAAAAAAAAAAAAACTAAAAAATTTTCAGATTTTTTTGGGGATATTTTTTTCCGATTTTTTTTTTTGGGGGGATTTTTTTTTGGCCTGCATTTTTTTTTTGGCCTGGATTTTTTTCAGAATTTTTCAAAATGAGGTGGTTCAAAACTGGAATACTGCTTTATGATTCGCTGAGGGCTTAGGAAGTAGGCGGAGCAAAGAGAATAAAGGTCTGCTATTGGTTGAAAAGGGGGCGTGTCTATGCAAATGAGGTACGTTGTGATTGGTCAGTTTAAAAGTAGGCGTGGTTCTGAAAATTTGGAACGATCTCATTGGACAGATGTGCAAATGCTGCATTTTGATTGGCTGTTCAAAAGTGGGCGTGGTTATGCAAATTAGGTGCTGCGCTGTGATTGGTCAGACTTATTTTCAGGAGAGTTAGGAGGCGGGCAAAGTGGCACTTAAGTTTTCAAAGGCAGATTTCAGTCTTGAGGTGAGTGTTGGCCTTCTGTCACTGCCATGGACACAGGTCTTTGACTCTTACCCTGCATCTCGCATGACTACAAGTGACAGCGATTCAATTGCAGCCACTGTGAGTCATGCGAGCTGCAGGGTAACAGTCAAAGACTTGTGTCCATGGCAGTGACAGAAAGCCAACACTCAGCTCAAGACTGAAAACTGCCTTTGAAAACCTAAGTGCCACTGCAGCTCAAATGAGTGAAGCAAATTTGCTCATAAAAACACAAAGACTTGCATTCCAGTTAATTAATTTATTGGACAGAAGAGCAGTTTGAAAACATCTGAGCGCTCAATGTTTGCATGGGACTAATTTAGTTGCATGCAAAGATTGACAACAGGCCTTGCATGGAAGCAGCATAAGTGTTTGATGAGCTCAGGTATGATGCCATTTACTTCTAATGACACAAGTGCCACCAGGAGGAAGGTGAGCACATGCGAACAGCTGACCTCTCTCGCTTGGCCAAAAACTAAGTGCCAGGTACTGCATGACATCTTCACCACACACTTTTGGAAGTGTTTTTCAATGACACTGATGCAAACCAACTTAGTTAAATATTAATCAAATGTATATTTCTGACTAACCTGGTTTGCATCAATGTCATTAAAAACAGATCTAGAAGTGTTTGATGCTAAAGTTGTGCAGTCCCTGGCACTTAGGTTTTGGCCCAATGAGCAATGTCAGATGTTTGCATGTGCTCACCTTCCACCTGGTGGCACTTTGTGCCATTAGAACTGACAGGTGAGGTAGGTGCACTCGCAGCCACCTTGTGGTGAGACATCGCACATCAGCTCCTCAAGCACAGCACTGCGTACTCACATCACGTTCCAATGGCAGGTTGCCGTCCCTTCCACGTCCACATGGCTGGCAGGTGCAGCTTTGGAGCCCCAAACCTCCTCTATACTGTCAAGGAAGCAAAAAAAAAAAAAAGTAGAAGCCATGAGTAACACTAATTGACACAAATATTAATTTTATTCATTCATATCAATTTATTCTATTAGGAACACATAGTACAGTTTCACTTTTAATGTGCAAATTCCCAAATGTGCCAACACGTCATGCATTTGTGTGAGCAATCAACTCCACACCCAACATGCAAGGAGCACCTCAAACAAGGTTTCAAAGTCCTCAGACTGAAAAGTCTCCGTTTATGTACCAAAATACTGAGTAATTCAAAATGGGTAAAATTGGTACTGTAAAAGGCAACAAACTCTAATAAATTGCCTTTACCCCCCCCCCCCCCCCTTGAGAAAATACAATTTAAAATACGAATACCACATTTTGTTTTGAAATAAATACTTTCAGTGCCATCAGTTGCTAAGGTTTTAACGACAAAGTCTTTCTGGTTAAAGTGATTTAATACTGAATGATGTAAACAAATTAACTAGGTCCTGCAAGCCATTTTGGTGCTTTTTTTTTATTAAGGGTTATTTTTTTGTTAAACAATTTTTTGGCAGCTATAATGATACTCTGTCTTATTTTTAACCCTTTACCATCGAACATAAACTATCAAATGACCGAAACAGTAATAGAAACATCAACTACAGAGGATGCGCGCCCTCTGCTGGGAATATATTATACTGCACCCACCCAACTTAATTTTATGCAGGGGACTTCTTTTGACCACAACTTCTGAAACTAATGGCCGATCTGCTGTAATCCACTACCTAATTTACCGGGCAACCATCGAATAACTCAAAGCACGGATTAAATTAATTTTAGAAAATAATATTACGTACTTGCCGGTGTTTTGACTTTCTCTAATCACCGAAGGCATAATACTGCATAGTAGAAAAATAAGAAGGAAAAGCAACATGCAATACCTTTCGAAAATATGTTGGCGTCTACATGTGCAGGTAGACGACCTTCTTAGAACTTCTGCGTTGAAAACATAGAAAAAAACCACGTTGAAGTCAAACGCTCACCTTGATTAACATTTGATCGACAGCCGAGTGCAACTTGTGGGCGTGCTCAAGTCACCTTTGTTGATATTGTTCTACGATAGCTAGCGAGCAATAAACAAACTCAAGGAGCTCTTGTCGCAATGATGCTCTTGCATATTTACATGCAAACAGCAAATAGAGAGCTTGAAAATGTTTGGACTACTCACTCAAAACACAGCTAGTCACCGGAAATGCTGCACGGAGAACTGGCGTGTGTACGGTAACCGAAATAGCTCAATTCAAATGGAACCAAGCGATTTTGACAACTTGCAGAAAAGTGGCATGACTCTTCCAACACAACAGCAACGACGCCACCGCATTGTGTACACAACGGCAGCTGTGGTATTAAATTATATATTTATATTTTGTGTTAAAACGGATTGTTAAATGCATCACTTGTACTAATCGGATTGTATATCAGTCGCAAGAATTCAACTCTCAAGTACATGTCAACTCTTAAATCGTTGACATTGTTCTTGCAAAGGATTCTGCCGTGCAAATGCAATCAATGTGCTTCAGCGGGCTCTGGTGGCCACACTGTCTAATGTCGTGGCGATGCTCTCGTGGACTCGAGTAGAAAATAAAAAATAGTCTCAAGGGGCCATTTTAATAACACGGTTGTAAAAGTCACCAGTCCCTTGATTTAAAACTTTGTGGAACTTCCATTTGCTTGAATTACAGACATCAACCTTTTTGGATATGTCTCCATTTGCAATTGGATAGTTTTTGCCCATTCTTCCTTGCAGAGTTGCTCAAATTCAGTCCAGTTGTCCAGGGGTTGATTTATTCTAATAGGGCTGATGTTTGAATTACTTGTAACTTGGGAAGGGGGGAACCTGTTAAAATTTGCTGCACTTGGTGAAAACATCCCAAGAAGAAAAAAAAGTAAATTGATGCTGCCATGAACAGCCCCCTACTGGTAGCAAAATAAAGTTCAGTGTCCTGCTCAAGGACGCTTTGACGTGATCACTGAGCTTGAGGATTGAACCTATTTCCACATAACATAAAAATATGCCACCCAGAGCTACCGCCTGCATCGCCCGTGCACAAAACCGCTACTGGGTCTCAGAGGAGCTAACTAGCAGGAGCAGACTGACTGCAAAAGGTGCGAAGGGAAGCGAGATTGCATGTTTGTATACACTTAATTGTTTTGCTCAGATCTTGAACAGATTGAACAGTGATCAGAACGCCACCATGTAAAGATGCTTTCCTTTTCCCCAAATTCCCCAGCCGACATGTTTTCTTTTCATTTTTATTTATGTATTTTTCTATTGGCTCTCTGCTGAGGGGAGTTGGTTGTAGTAGTAGTAGTAGTAGTAGTAGTAGTAGTAGTAGTAGTAGTCGTCGTCATGGAGCGTTCAACCAGTATGAGAACTAAATGATGAGGTCGATTTACCCAAACAGCCAGTGTGTGTTTTATTCTAGCACTTTATTCATGATCACCAGCAAAGCAAAGTAACAGAACGACATATGTGCGTCAATTGAAAAACGTTCTCCGACATTAGAAAATTGGTGGGTCAAGCCATATCCCTGAAAGACACAAAAAAAGAGTCAATATTGTGACGTCACTGTGGCATAATGAAATAACACTTGGTCTGGAGTTCAGGAGAACATTTATATATTACAAAGAGTTATCTATGAGACTCAAACTCGGTTCTCCTGAACTCCAGGCAAAAGCTTTAACCACTAGACAAATTGAGATTATAGTACAAAGGTCCAGTTGTCTATATTTGTAGTCGGTTGGGTTGAGCCCTATTTGGGAAAGACACTCAAAAAAAAATCGAAATTTTCACGGAACTGTAGCATAATGGTATAACACTTGGTCTGGTGTTCAGGAGACACGGGTTCGAGTCTCGCTCTGTCAAACATTTAAGTATACAGAGTTATGGATGAGACTCGAACTCGGTTCTCCTGAACTCCAGGCAAAAGCTTTAACCTCAAGACAAACTGAGATTATAAAGCGGAGGTACATTTATCTGTATTTGTCCATTACTCTGGGTATGTATGTTAAATACAGCAAAGAACTCCGAAATTTTCACGCCACTGTGGCCGAGTGGTATAACACTACGTTTGGTGTACGGACAACCCGGGTTCGAGACCCACTGTTTAACATTTACGAATTAAACAGAGCGATTGCCAAGAATCGAACTCGAGTCTCCTGAACTAAAGGCAAAATCTTTAACCACTCGATCATTTCGGATACAATTATTTAAGCTCGCTTCTTTGGACTGAAGTGGCACTTTGACTTTACAATTTCAAAGTTTCGAAATACTCTATAAATATGAACAACTCTCATCAGCTTTCCAACAGGCTCTGGTCGAATGGTTAACGCCTTTGCCTTCTAAACTACTGAACCTTGGTTCGCGCCCCGTCTCGTCACTCAAGTAACACTTCGCCCTTTTTCTCTCGCATCGACCTGAAACATCTGGAACTTTTTTCTTTTTTTTTTTTTAAACCCTTCTCTAGTGACGTCATCAAAGAAATACTATAAAAGACGTCACAAACGCGACAATCATTCTCTTGCTCATTTCTGACACCATCACGTCGTGCTGCTACACGTGCTGCAACACGTGCTGCATTCAGCGTCCAAAACTTTCACAAGGTAAGTCTTCACTATTTTAGTCGCAATTTCAACTAACTGCTTTTGCTCTCTTTCAGCGTCAACTTGCACTTTAGACACGCAAGCTAAAGTGTTTGCACTAGCGTCGCCAATTAACGTCTTCTATGACAAATTGCAACAAATTCTGCCGCAGGTAAGACAAAACGTTTGCACAAAGAATAAATTAAATATTTTGATGCATGCGCGTTAATTCTTTCATTTCTTTCTACAGGTGCGAATCTTCCAAATGAGCCTCACTTGACCAACTTTCTGTGCGATCAAACTGGATTCACAAGTAAACTCTTTCAATGGACTGCATCTAATTGTCTCATTTCTGTCTACAGGTGTGCATCTGCAACAGAAGAACCACATTTACTGCAAAAAAAGGCAAAAATTCCGTTTAATTGCAAGATATCTATTAAACTGACTAAATAATTGACTTTTTTTTGTCTGCAGGTTTCAAAATGGCCGACTTGCTGTCCTTTAAGCCTGGCTTCATGAGACGTTTGCAGGTCTACTATTGCTAAGCAAGTCTACCAAATGTCACGTTGTTAAGCCAAACTAACTGGTAAAGCTCAAAATTTACAAGATTGGTTAAAAGGTTACCGTGTCTTTCAGGCTAGCAAGCTGCGGTTGGAGAGAAGTCCAGTGCTGCCCTGCGCTTTTCACTGGTGAAACGCATGCACACCTACATGTACAAATGTTTGAAAAATTGATTTAAACCTGTGCATTTTCTTCCTGTCTTGTCCACCAGGTGGTGCCAAAGGACAAGCTCCCTGCAGCATGGATCGACTGGTGAAGTAAAAGCTCCACATTTGAACCTATTGCAATGACAAACTCTGCTAATCAAAGTCCTTGACCTGTTTCAGGTGGTGCAGGTGATCAGGAAATGAGGGTGATGATCAACGTCCTGTCCAACATTTTGACAGGTGACCAAACTCACCAAAACTATGCATTAAGAACACTAACCTGCCTTTATTTTTATTATTTTTCTTTTAGTGCAGCCCAGCTTCCAGTACGCGTGTCATCTGACTCTCCACCTGCCGGGCCAAGAACCTCAAGGTGCAAAAAAAAACTTGCTCAACACTGGCTTGACTGTTCCCTTGTTTGTGTGCAGGTGTGCCAGTCCAGGAGAGTCTTTGCAACATCTCAGGCTGCTGTTCCTAGTCCGAGATTCAAGTACACAAACGATCAAAGTTTTCAGCGGAATGTTCCAGTCTACAGTTAAAAATAAAAACAGTCAACTTAAATTGAGTTATCAATGTTCTTTTTCTTTACAGGCAGCGATGACAAAGTACCTGTAGCTCAATCCAAACTGTGGCAGGCTGAAGACGAGCCCTCTGCTGGTAAGAGAAGTACATTTAATTTCAGCAACAATTTTTAAAAATGTCAATGTTCCTTTTGTGTCCAGTGTGGTGCACCATCAAATACCTGCTCACAGCGGAAGCCAGAGCAAACGTTATCTCCAAGGCAACCTGAAAAGTGAGGCGCAGTTGCACTTAGGTGGTATGCTCTTTAGCTGCTCCTCATTGCACAATCATCATGCCAACTTGGTTCAAATCTTTTTTCTCTATTTTCTGACAGGCAGCAAGGAATTGGTCATGCAGCGCATAACACTTGGTGCCATGAACTATTCTTTTGCACTGGTAAGGGACATGGCTTTTTCTGCACCGAATGTTGACTTGACTTTTGGCTTACAGATCTCTTTTTGTCTTAGGTTCAGGCACGCACTAACCACTCGTCCAACTGGCTGACGACTTCGCCATTCGTCCAACTGGCTGACGACTTCGCCACTCGTCCAACTGGCCGACGACTTCGCCACTCGTCCAACTGGCCGACCACTTCGCCACTCGTCCAACTGGCCAACCACTTCGCCACTCGTCAATGTGCAGACTGCCATCCAACTTGAAACTCTTGTGATTGAATGTTTACTCTGCAAAATAAAGTTTCATTACAAAGAACACTTAACGCCTTCTTTCTCAAACACATTACAAAAATCAAACTTTAAAACTATCTTAACTTAAAAAAACCTAACAAAAAAAAAATTTCAAAACTTTTGAAAAGTTTTTCTGAATTTTTTTTGGCCAAATTTTTTTCACCTGGATTTTTTTGCCAGGATTTTTTTCAGATTTTTTTTCAGATTTTTTTTTAAAATGAGGTGGGTCAAAACTGGAATACTGCTTGATGATTGGCTGAAGGCTAAAAAAAATGGGCGGTGCGATGAGAATAACGGTCTGTGATTGGCTTAAAAAGGGGCGCGTCTATGCAAATGAGGTACGTTGTGATTGGTTGGGTTTAAAAGTGGGCGTGGCCTTGAAAATTTGAGGCGATATGATTGGTCAGATGCGCAAATGCTGCATTCTGATTGGCTGTTCAAAAGTGGGCGTGGTTATGCAAATTAGGAGCCGCGCTGTGATTGGTCGGACTAATTTTTGGTAGAGCTCGGAGGCGGGCAAAGTGGTACTTAGGTTTTCAAAGGCAGTTCTCAGTCTTGAGGTGAACGTTGGTCTTCTGTCACTGCCATGGACACAAGTCTTTGACTGTTAGCCTGCATCTCGCATGACTCATAGTGGCTGCAATTGAATTGCTGTCACTTGTAGTCATGTGAGATGCAGGGTAACGGTCAAATGCTTGTGTCCATGGCAGTGACAGAAGGCCAATGCTCACCTCAAGACTGAAAACTGCCTTCGAAAACCTAAGTGCCACAGCAGCATCCACCAAATATGAAAGACTTCAAATGAGTTGACAGCAAATTAGCACATAAAACACAAAGACTTCCATGCCAGTTGATTAATTCATTGAACAGAAGAGCAGTTTGAAAACATTTGAGTAGTCAATGTTTGCGTGGGACTAATTTGGTTGCACACAAACATTGACGACAGGCCTTGCATGGAAGCAGCTTAAGTGTTTGATGAGCTCCGATGTGATGTCACTTACTTTTCTAATGCCACCAGAGGGAAGGTGAGCACATGCAAACAGCTGACCGCTCTTACTAGGCCAAAAACTAAGTGCCAGGTACTGTATGACATCGTCATCACACACTTCTGGATGTGTTTTTCAATGACACTGATGCAAACCAAGTTAGTCAAATATTAATCAAATGTGTATTTCTGACTAACCTGGTTTGCATCAATGTCATTAAAAACACATCTAGAAGTGTTTGATGATGAAGTTGTGCAGGTACCTGGTACTTAGGTTTTGGCCCACTGAGCAATATCAGATGTGCTCACCTTCCGCCTGGTGGCACTTGTGTGCCATTACAAATGACAGGTGAGGTAGGTGCACTCGCAGCCACCTTGTGGTGCAATGAGACATCGCACATCAGCTCCTCAAGCACAGCAAGGCGTACTCACTGTTCCAATGGCAGGTTGCCGTCCCTTCCACTATGCATGTCCCACATGGCTGGCAGGTGCAGCTTTGGAGCCCCAAACCTCCTCTATCCTGTCAAGCAAGAAAAAAAAAAGAGGAGTGAATAACATAACTTCACACTAATGGGTTTTGTACAGACTCAAGTCCTATTATTAGAACAAAGTGGTATAGTTCACTTCAACTATAAAAGATGGGCTCTCTCTGCTGGGGAACGTTGTACTGCACCCATCCCATTTATTTCTATGTGGAGGACGTCTTTCGACCCCAACTTTTGAACCTATTGGCTAGACTGCTGGTCAACCGACCAAATTAATCAACTTAATAATGTTTTTAAGTAATTAATTTTTTTATTTGATTTAGATTTGATTTGTTTATTTCGGCAATTACATAAACATGCCTTTTTTTAACAGTTGATTGGATACAATCACAATTTAGTATGCTTGCTCGTATGAATACAGCATAAAACTGGAAGTTTGCACAACAATTGATATCAATTTGCCAAGTAGATTTAGTTTGTATATAGTTTGTTATATTTGCATATCTGTTATCTAGTCTATATTTATTTCTTGATTAACTTCATGCTCTGCTATTACCCCACGCCTAGTTTACCTGGCAACAGTCGAATAACTTAAAAGTTTTAAGTTAAGTTTGAATCACATTTCATGTGATTAGACTTTGCTAACCCTAACCCTCTCTAGCCACTTGAGGCATAATGCGACATAAAAGAATCAAGAACGTGGAAAACATGCAAAACAACATGGAGGTCAAACGCTTACTCTCATTAACGTTTGATCGACAGCCGAGTGGAACTTGTGGGCGTGTTCTCTGGCAATCCACCTTTTGTTGATATTGTTCTACGATAGCTAGCGAGCTACAAACAAACTCAAGTAGCTCGTGTCGTAATGTTGCTCTTACATATTTACATGCAAACAGCAAATAGAGAACTTAAAATGTTTGCAATACTCACTCAAAACACAGCTCGTAGTCAATGGTGGACCTGCTCAGTGAAGCGGAGGTGTGCGTACGGATACCGAGAAGGCTCAATTCAAATGGAACCAAGGGCGTGTGTTTGACAACCTGAAGAAAAGTGGAATTATGCTGGCAGTTGATAAATTGATGATAACCTGGTTTAACGTTAAAAAAAAATCTAGAAAATAAAGTTCAATGTGATAATATGAGCCTAAACAGCTTTGTAATCACGTAGCGTTTGATAAATTTCTGCCATTGCTATGGCAACCCCAGTCACTTGCATGTTGTCTTTGCACTGACGCAGTGCTTGGACATGTAATTTCCTCTAACAAGTTCTGTTAATGTTTCTTGCCTGCTTAATGAACTTGTTTCGCTTCCATCTTGTGTGTTTGTCAATTCTATTACTTTGTAGAGATTGAATTGTCAATTAGCAGGGGAACTGATATTGAGTGTCCTCTTAGTGAGACCTCTCGGAAAATCATTTGAACAAGGTCTCATCAGTGCTAATATATAATGTGAAAAGCCTTAAAGGGGCTGAGGGAAAATAGCACTGTTGTTAGGCTTATTCAAGTTATGTCTGCAAATTGTATACTACCTGAGAAATAAAACATAATAATAGTAGATACTCTTAATTTTCATGTCTCATCAACCATTAGCAAAATTAGCAGCAGTGATGCATGGTATGTAAAATTGAGGATTAGCACACATGCCCTTTGACCTTCTCTGTATCACATCCACACACATTTCAATGATGAAAGCTCTCCACACTAGTGTCACCTCTTGAAACATGAAGTTTGACTCGGGTCCCGTGTGGCCACTTCGGATTGTCGGCACGCACAGACGAAAAGCCTTCTCCTTCCCCAAAGACGTCCCCAGTCACTGAATAATTCACTGAGCCTGCTTTGTTCATCGATCCCTCGATGCAAACACACACACACACACACACATATACGAACAGATCAATCATTAAACACAGGGACACCAACAGCATGAAAGGCAGCTGCATCGCAATTCACCACCATGGTGACTTTTAGCTCCGCTTAAACCTTCATTAGAACAATGAAAATATGCAAGTTTAAAAAGTGACTTTCAAAATAAAGACCAGACATTATTGCTTCTTATGATGATGACCTTTGAGGATATTCCCACGCCGCCCTGTTGACCTTTTCTCTGCATCAATTTTGCCATCTTTTTTTTGTGCATACTTGATTTTATCATGTAAACAGGAAAACACTTTCAGTGGTCCTCACTTCCTGTTCGGGTGAGGTGACATTTGAGGAGGATGCTTCATGGAGTGTAAATTGAATTTCATTTCAATATGGACGACTGTTGAAAATGAGGAAAAAAGTGAGAGACTCGTAGTTTACGTTGTGTTTATGTTTATTCAGTCTAGTAAATCTCAATGTACCCTGACAGCATATTTTCCCCCTTTTTAATACAATAAACAAACAAATGGGTGACAGAGAGGCAAAAGTTTGGCATATGTGTATTGCATTTAACAGTACAAACAAATGTACAACGACTCGTATTGTGTGTGAAGGGACAATCGATGGAAGAGTACTCGTACTCTACGAGGAGTACTCGTACTCCTCTGCGCTGCGCCGTCCGAAATCCATCCAGCCCGTGTAGTCCCTGTCCGCTATCCGGTGGTTGGTGGCGCTCAGGCCGCCGCCTCTGCTGTTGACCGATGAGTTCCGACGCACGGAACTTGCTAGAAGGGACAAACCAATAAAAAAATGATTGCAAAATTCGTGACTTGGCTCAATTCGCTAAGGTGTGCCAAATAAAAGTTTCTATCCTGCTGGTGATTTTTATTTATTTTTATCCTGACTGAAGTCAAACAGCATTCCGGCGAGCGGAGATGTTCTGCATTCACCCTACCCACATCCTCCTACGCAACACACACACGCACACGTACACACAAAGCACAACCTTTCAAGTTCCCTGGTGTGCTGAGATTGGCTGCAGAAGGCTCGACAACGACACCTCCCACACCGAAAACATGCAAAGCGAACAGCAAGGAACACGACTTTGTGCGTACACACACAGCCTCAAGAGATGCTCTTGCAATGCGACCTTTGCCATGTTATGCTCTTCTTTGTCTAAAAAGTGAAGAGAAATTTTCTTCTCAGAATTGAGCACAATAGTGCAGTTAAAAAAAATATACAAAAGGAGTAAAAACATTTTGCTGAATTTCTATGAGAATTTAAGATTCGTGAAAGTATTCCAAAATGGAGACTTTCAATGGGAATAAATGGGGATCATTTAGAGCCCAGGAGAGTGAAAAAGAGTGAGAGCAAGCAACTCGTAATTAAAAAAACAATATAAAAATAATAATTATTAAAAAATGCAAACCTTCACTGTAGTGAATTCTTAATTCAATAAATTCTTCTTTTAATTCTTAATGAATTCCCAGTTATAAAAAATGAAGCACCAAAATTTCTCATCTGTGACAAACTCAATATTATTATCATTATTATGTCAGAAATCAGAAACTAGAACTTCAAGCCTTTTCTAAAAAAGAAGCAATCATTTGCCGTGCATGCATCGTCTCTTCTAATATCTGTTAGCCGTCTTGACAGAGTGCCAAAGCCCATCAATCCCCTCCCTACCCTTCGCCAAGACATCTGAACGACATCAAAACCAAATGCCAACGGCCATACGAAGGCATCAAATGCTATTTTTAAACTAAAAAAAAAAAAAAAAAAATTCCATGAAGTGGGAGTGTGTCATGGAGTGGCCGGAAGACTCTAATAAACGCACTTTGGAACCACCAAAGCTTTCCAGAGCCACTAATTCGTTTTACAAAGCATCTTTGCACTGGTGCCAGTTATAAGTGAGACTGACTGTGTAGTGTGGGAGGGGAGGAAAAGGGGGGGGTGGGGGGGGGGTGCGGAGGCGAGGGGGTCATCAAGTGAAAAGCACTTGTCTCTAATGATGAGTGTATTCTTGATGCCACATGTTGCCATTTTTTTAAAAAAAAATTTAATAATTGCAAAAGGAGGACACGTACCTTTCCTGGAGGAGATGAGTCTGGCCAGCAGCTCGCCGAGATTGCCATCCTCTTGTGACCCTTTGAGTTGGGGGATGGAGCGGCTGTGTCGGAGATGGGGCTCCCCCAAAAAGTGGGCGTCGGCTTCCAGGTGGGCTGCGCACACACGTTAGATGTTACATGACGGTGGTGGAGATATACAAGGAAGCGGCTGGCGTACCTTCTTTCGTGGGGGAACGTTGGTCCTCGTCCCCGAGATGGGATGGGAGCCCCAAAGAGCTCGCGCACAGGACCGCCAGAACCACACACACACTCAACCCTGCAGGCATCTGGAAGTTCGGGAGACACAACTATCTTGATGAGAAATATGTTGAGTGGTCTTTTCATTTCAACAATCAATGCGGCACTAAATTAAATGAACGCATAAATCAAATTAAAAACATTATGCAATCTAATTAAAGCCTTATATAATCCAATCTGCTATGACTATTATTGCTTTCCTTCACTCATCCATGTTAAACAATCTGTATATTCCAATAGAGGAAGTTGAGGTTAAAAAAAATGACAATAATTTAAAAAATATAAAATAATTTTTCTTACCTTGAGAAAGGAGGTTTTCTTTGTTGAAGGGAGAGTCTCAGCGTTAGGGGAGCACTTCTCCGCTGAGTGGGAAGGATGGCGCTTTTATACTCTCTCACTGCTCTGCTCGTGTGTGTGTGTGTTTGTGTGTGTGGTCACAATCTGTACCGCGTATTCCCCATTGCAGGTGTGTGTGTGTTTGCACAAAGACTAATACGGATGTAATTGTTCTTCAGTTCCAATAATCCAAGCGTACATTGGGCTTTAATAATGTTTGCACATCATAAATGCAACACGATGAGAGCTTCTTTGTTGACTAGGACTATCAGAGTGTGTTTGTGGATGTGATAAGGGAATGACGAATGTCATGTAAAAAAAACAAATAAGAAAAAATAATTAGTGTACAGGTATAAAATAGCTGACAATTGTACTTAAGTACAACAACAAAGTATTTGTACTCTCGTTCCCGCAGACGTTCCGACCACGTTGCCGACGTCTCTCCCCCTACTCTGTCTCTGTCCGGCCAAGCGGGATTAACCAGGCCCATCGATCAACCGCCCCGCAGCAAATGTTTAGGCCGGCCGGTCGATGGCTATTGATCAACTGTAGCCACTTAATGTTTTTATGAACGAAGCAAACAAAGCCGTTGTCGGGATTCTTTCTCCTGCCGATAAGGCAACGGAGACGGGGCGTCGCTCACATTTGCTTTTCGAGGCCTTCACGAATTTTTTTTTTTGATAAGCCTTTGAAAAAAAAAATAATAATCTCTTTGTTCTTGTGCTAATTGTGCTATCTTGTGTGATGTGCTTGCCATATCCCATAGGATCTTTAAGTCGACTTTGAAATTAAAACAAAAGGATTCCAGTTAAGGTCGGTGAGCTGTATGAGTCACGCCTGTGAGAATATTAACTCATGAGGTCGTGAGTAGCCTCACATCCACGGCGCAAGTTGACATTAAGGTCGCCCGATGGGAATTTTCAAGTCTTTTCATCATCAGCAGCCGACAATTGCGCAGGAAGTGCCTTAGAACTTCCATTCATCTTTTATTTCCCTTAACGTCCATACTGTGAACATTGATGACTTTGCTTTATTTTTGAGAAAGATGATGCAAACCCATCCTATTTTTACACCGTGAGAAACATTTTTTTTAAATTTCCATAAAAATAAAACATACCAGTAATCATTTGTGTGTATTTTTTCATATGTCATCAAGCAACTGTTTTGCACCCTCTCTCTCTCTAGTTAGCAAAATACTCGCAGCACACAGCAGGACTGGTTTGAGGTTAAATGCTCATTA
The DNA here is from genome assembly GCF_024217435.2 of Syngnathus scovelli. Lineage (NCBI taxonomy): Eukaryota > Metazoa > Chordata > Actinopteri > Syngnathiformes > Syngnathidae > Syngnathus > Syngnathus scovelli. The sequence goes on from NC_090865.1 coordinate 4,091,618, forward strand.
AAAGTCTCTAATTGGCTTGTGAGAGAAACCTCTCACACAGCGCACTCATAAAGGGAAATGTCCAGCGAGACCCCGGCTAAGGCGATTTGCAACGCCTTTCGTCGGCCGTGTGTGTAAACATACTAAATAATGCAAACATCTATTGAAGTATTTGTCACAGTGCTGGCATCTCATAGGACCGTTTGAGCATAAGGTTGGAGTCTATTGGAAGGTGTGTGTGTGTGCGAGCGTGTGTGTGTGTGGAGCTCAGCGTGAACATGTCACTTCGAACATTGCAAACAGCACACCCATCTGTTAGCGAGCTATAAGAAGAATATCGCTAAAGGAGCCGAAGGCACACCGTGTTTGTCTCGTCGTGGTTCCACACGGCACGCTCGTCCCCCCGAATGAAACATTTGATTTCGTGTGTCGGTATTTGATAATTATTAATATAATTAGGATGCTTCGGGAAAAAAAAAATGACCTGTTGCTGAAACTATAGGTCATTTTTTAATAATCATCTTCAAAGACGTATTTTGAAACAAATCTCTGAATTCACTTTAAAACCATCGGGCACTTTAGCTTCTTATTTGACCAGTGGGAAATTCAAAGAAGCCCTCGTCTTCCCACATAAGTATACATTTGCACTTAAAATTCAAGCACACACACACGTTATGACGATGAATGCCAAAATGATGGAGAGGCGCGACGATAGTGATGTCGCTGTGAGCTCTCGAGGCAGATGAATACGCTCTCGAGTGCCCGGAGAAAGGACGACGTGGGCCGCACGCACACACAAGCACGAAGCAAACTTATCAAGTCATCTTCATGCGTGTGACAAAACTGCTGCATGTCAGAGAATAATAAAACAGGATGACACAGTGTCCTTAAAGAAATTGAAATCCCGTGGATTAAGACGGCCTTTTCGCTTCGTCTGCCTCAAGACGGTAAAGTGAAGATGAAGTGGAAAATGCTATTAGAATGGCGTCATAGTCATTTGCACGTGATCTTTCCCATAGTTAAGATTTTAAAGTTGACGTCGGATAGTCACACATATCATCATGGATTTAATTTATTATTTTTGGAATGTCGTTTGTTTCTCGTGGTCTGGGTGAGCAAACGTACGGTTCGTGGGCCACGAAAAAGCCTCTCCGGTCAAAGGTCAATTCAATAAAATTAACTGTTGTTGCTAATTTTGTCCACTGGAGGGCGCACTTATGATAAAGCCAAATTTGGGGTTTTTATGAAAATTAATAGTTACTACCTCCTTTGTGTGAATAATGTAAAATAAATGAGATCGGCACTGCCTTCTACTGTAGTGGAGGCGCAATTACACTTATTTTCTAATGTTTCAGAGTGAATAGTGTATTTCGTCGCGATGTCTCAACGCTCCTCCGAGCAATCATTTAGTAATTGAATCCAAAACTTTCACTGTCCTACAATTCCGAACTCCTGCCGAGGTTCAATACTATCGACTAGCTTTAATTAAGTCGCCGCCTCAGCAGCTTCCATTGGGTCAAGCGCTCGGCAAGGGTCCACCCGGCGTCTGATTGCACTTTGAACAGATATCCTACATGTGCTCGTTTTGTTTTTAGCAACTTCCCCACATATGAATGCTGCATAAGGTTTTTTACAATCTTCCCCCGCTTTCATAATCCCCCCCAGTATAATTTTGACTTTGTTGTGCAGCCGCATAATCGTTTTACAGGATTAAATACATATAAAGGAATTACAGCGCACGTGGGAGCAGTGCAGTGTAGGGACAAAGAAAGCTTGTTGATCATATATTATTTGACTCATGTAAAAAAAGGAATTGGTTTAATTACAGTTGCTAGGAGTGCACGTCTCTGGAGATCTTTCCGATTGCAAGCAGACTGAAGTTTCCCCGTAGCTCGGCGGGTGCTGCCATTGTTCCAGGTAATAAATGGCGCTATAGGCACCGCGTAATCAATGTTTGTTTGACAGCTAGTTAGCTAAGACGTACAACCGAGTTCCGGCTGCACGCGGCGACCCAGCAAACAGGCCAATTAGCGACCTGGGCCAAACTCGCTTGGGTGTCCTCTGTCGAGACATAAATTCGATTCTTTAGGTACACCTGCATCATCATCTGACATACTGGAATACAAATAATTTGATCTACAAATATGGTGGATTTCATGGATTCATTGTGCAGTGGAGGTCACAATTGCTCAATAAGCTGGAGTAACAGTTGAGGTTAAAGAGTAAATTGTCGGTCTACATGTGTTGCTGCACCGTTTGTATTCCAATAAGTGTTGCTTAAATTACTCCTGTATTTTGCCTCTATGAGTGTGAGTGGAGTCAGCAGATCATCTAAGTGTGTACGCGTGAATATCTTTTACATCCAATTAGGCTGATGAGGCTTCATTAGATGGCTGAGCCTCCCAATTAAAAGCCTTTTTGAAATGGAAGGGTGGCTTGAAGATGGCCTTGTGGACGCACAACGCCAGTGTCCTGGGTCTTACCACGAGAGGTGAAAGTCATTGAACTGCTTCTCGTCTGCGTCATCACCTGTGTGTGTGGTTTTAGTATGCACATACACACACATGCTCCAGTGGTGATTGTTTCACTCCACTGTATGTGGTCTCAACGCTGAATTATAAATGATGCTGGGATGTGGACCTGTCTGGGCTCTTCTCCCAGGGATGACTTTAGTGGGTCATTTCGATCTGCAAAAGTTGACATTGCCTCTTCGCCAATGAATAAATCCTATTGAATCGATGGCTGGTGATTCAATAGAAAAAACACGCAGGCATTTTTTTTATGATCCTAATTGTCCGTTGGTGTTAATGTGAGTGTTGTTCATCAATTTGCCCAAATGGTCCAGAGTGTACCCCATAACACATGTGTCGAGCCAACTGCGATGTTATAACATCACTGCTGCTCTCTTAAGCCTCATTTGCATAAATCTCTTTTAAAAGTGTCTCACACCTACGTGGCATGCATGAATTAGCGTCAGTCATCTGCTCATCTCTGGACTTGTTTTCACCGACACTTGTTGGATGTTCGGCCACAGCAGGACGTTTAATGACATTTGAACGTAACGATTCCAATTGAAAAAGTTTTTAGAGGGAAAGGTCCTTTTTAGGGTGTGACAAGCTGAATGACAGGTCGCCAAATCCCAACCGTCCTCTTTGATGGATGCACGGCAGCGCAGATAAATACAGTGCTCAACATAAATGAGGACAGCTTCGTTGACTGTCAGTAATTTTGTGAAGTGGTGGGATGGATAGACAGAAGGGTAGAAAGAGAAGAATGAACTCAAGATGTGAAAATGGAGGTGGCTCCAGATTGATTGGACTAATTATCTTTCCTGATGTGGTGCAACTGTGCAACGGATGGATTAAAAGTGACACAAAATTTAGCTACGCTACACAGATTCGGTAGGCTCTTTCCGCTTCTGTGTGTGTGGATCTGAATTTTGATGAAAATGTTTTATTTGTGTCTAGCTAAGCAGATGGGGCCTGCAGAGTGTGAGTCTCCCGAGCACCTGTTCCCATATTAAAAGTCTTTAAGAACGTCTGGTGCGTCTCTCCCTCCAGTTCCAAAAAAGCATCCGAAATGCGGAATGCACAAGTCTGATTAGTTTTATCCGTGGTGACATCAGCTGCGTGCATCTTTTAAGACAGAGCTCAAAAGAATGACGCAGTCTGTCCGCTATTTGGATTATTTTTCTTGTAGACTCATGCTTTTGGTACTCCGGCTCGGTAAGTGGGAATCAAAATACAGGAGATGACGTCAAGAGGATGATAAAAAAATTAAAAATAAAAAGACAAGAATGCATGGATACAGCAAATGGACACTTAATTAGGAACACATGTGGCAAAGATGATTATTTATCACGACTACTTTTTAAACGTCTAGAATGTGCAGATTTTTACTTTTTTGAACAGAAAGAATGTGTGAACTTGATTTATTATACACTATATTATTTATTACTTTGCTGCTGACTAGAAACTTTGATGTATTTTTAATATACAGAGAACAATGTAAGACCATAGCTAGCTTTGTTGTTTTAATGAGATTTCTCACTCAGCAGCCATTTTGACGCAGAATAATAGTCGGGAATAAATCGTTTGTCAGACTAAACCCGAAACTTTATCGCACCAAAATTTGTAGATTTATTCTGATTTAGTGGAAAATGTTTGTGTTGTTTTGTCTTTTTAGTGTTTTATATAAAAATGAGCATTATTAAAAGGTTGGTTCAAGACTATTAATGGTGTCTTTCACCATAAGGGGGAATAATAATAAATTATTTTTATAGTTGCCACTGTGCACTTTTATTTTACACTCTACTTTTTATTGCTTCTGCTTGGGTTCTAAATAATATGTATGCTTAATGCAGTTAAAAAATAGGGAGAATGTGTTTATCACGTTTGCCGCCGACGGTCTTTATTTAAAAGCCAATTTTGAAAGTTGTGATGCCGTCACTTTATTGGGGTTATATATATGGTGTGCTCTTTTTGTTTAATGTATCGGTCAAACCTGAGTAAAAATTGATTTTTGTTTTTAAAACGCAGCTTCACACATTCAATATGCGAAGAGGTGATGATTATTGGATTAGTTTGTGCCTGTGGTCACCGCCCATTTGAAGCCGTGAGTAATCATTCCGCCACAGTTGCATTATGGGAACTCGTTTTGGAAAATGTGTTGTCGTCGAGTGCTTTACTCACATCTGAACCCGACATCAAGCGTATCTCCAAAAAGTCCTCCAGTCGAATATTCATCACCACGTTGGGGTCTCGATGCCACTCACTTTCAATTTATGCCCGTCTTGGAACGTCTCCCTGGTCTTCATTACGCATTTGAGTCCTTCAACAGAGGCCCAGATGAAGACGCTGGGAATAAAAAGGGGAAAAGAAATGAAGGGAGATGAGGGAGACAGCAGATGTGATTGCGTCTGCACACCGTAAGGTCCTGATGGTGTTTTCAGAACGCCGACATATTGAATAGGGAAAACATGCGGGGTGGATTCACCGAGTGATGGCAAACTGCTGTCTGGGATGCCCGAGTAGCCGAGGGAGACATTAAAGTCGTTCAAATGAGTTGAAATTCGACAACGAACAGGCTTTAAGCGCCAACCCGTCTAGCCTTTTTAAAGACCATCAATCACCAGATGGATCAGACGACATCAGACCACTGTGTGCATTTTTAAGTTGGCTGTCTCAATATTTGATGGCTCCGTGCGACTCCTCGGAGAGGGCCGTCTCGGAGGCGGTCGTGAATGCTTTCAACATTTCTTTTGGCGTTGTCACTATGCATGCAGATACAATCCGTGGGGGACGTAATATAGAGAGCATATATCGAAACGTTTTTTCGATCGTTTTACTTCTCCCACATGCTTTGAACATATTTGAAAGTATTACAACATAAAACAAAATGAGGTTATTTTTTATTATTCTAATATTGCCCAGTTGAGTAACTAACACGAGTTTAATTTAAAATGACTAAGCAGCCGCTTGTCACTTAATCGATGCATGATCTTTAAAGCCGACGGTGCTTGTTTGCTGTGTTTAATTGATATTGATGGAATCATTATCCCGACGGGAAAAGTGGACTTTATCTCATTATTAGACCACGTTCGAAATGTTGAGCACACAGACTTTGACGGGGAACATTGTGTATGTGTTTCGATAATTTCAACTCATGGATGTGACTCACTCTAGCTGCAGGGACGACTCAATGTGTCTTTGGGGTCCCACAGAGTGACACTTAGGCAATAAGAAAAGGAGTAGAACGCTCACTCTGCTGTCGTCAACATGTTCGCTCAAACATTAAATTCTATCCATGAGTGGGCAGCAAAACCAGGAACACAAGGAGGACACATTTCGAGGATATGAGGGGGGGGGGGGGGGGGGGGGGTGTTTGCTTGTTTACGCACTGACCTTTTTCCCACACTGCAGCAATTTGGGGAATATGTTAGAAGTCCGAGTCCCTCAGGCCGTTTCCATTTGAGATGAACGTACAGGAGGAAATTATCATATCGATAGTAGAGTGCCTGTTACGCTGTGGAGATGGTGGACGAAATTGACTGGAGGAATCCTGGGGGAGAAAACACAATATGTGGAAATTAAATAAGTTTGTGGAGTGAAGCTATTGTAGAAAACAAATGTAAATCCACTCATCAATTTTTTACGGTGAGTGACATTTGACAACACTTGAATAAATAGCCACAAAGCATGAGGAGAAAATGTAAAGCCGTTTGTGAGTTCTTGGATTTCACCATTGAACTTTCCATTTTAGCATCCCGTACTTCCTGTTTGTGTCCAGGCCACGCATGAACAGACAAAAGATGCGTTTAGGGGATCAAGTACTGCCGGGTGGACGCTTAGGGCGGACGGGGATAGCAGAGGTCAACGAGCACCTTCATGCTTCCCATCCCTCCCGTCATGCATCTGTCGCTTTTGATCAATCCCCTGGCGAGCTACTCAGGTTGGCGAGTTGAACTACGCTACGTGTACATGCGTCCAGACAGATGCGTCGTGACGAGGTGGAGCTGCCGCTCGGGCCGAAACGATGCTGGAGGTTAAAGGGCCGCCGTGAAGATACGAGTGATGTCATTGGCGGAGCCCTCCCCCCCCTCCTTCACGGTGCGGTTGCCATGACGGCCCCTGGAAGAAAGAGCTATGTGGGGACCATACTCATCTGCAGATGGATAATGTGATAGCATCACGACATGCGACCCCCACCCACCCACAACCCACTTCCGCTACATGGTCCAAACTATGAGTCCCTGTTTCCAAGAACAAAAGCATGACTCAGCAATTCTGCAAGACACAATATTAGGGACACTTGAGAACTGCACAATATTGCACAACATAATATGCGCAGGACTATCTAATGTGGTCGGTGATGTAGCAACCAATCAAAACCACTAAATAAGAAGTGTGGAATGGAAACCATTCACACAGTGTCGATGTCACGGATGGTGACATGGAAAGTAAAGACGATTCCAAATTGGAGTCAATATGTACTTGAAAAGTCTTTGAAGAGTTTGAAATTCAAGACTGAAGCAATCAATGTTTGTCTCCATTTCCTCCTTCCATTTACTCATGCACTCTCCTCCCCTCTGAGGAATGACTCTTCGCCGGAAACGGGGACGGGTCACGTCCCCTCAACTGAGAGCCAAGACAAAAACAAATAAATAAAAATTAAAACATGTCGGCCGGGAAATTTGGGGGAAAGGAAAGCATCTTTACATGGCGGCATTCGCCTATGAGATCAGAACTTCCCATTGTGGCCTGAGAAAAACAATTACGTGTATACAATCTCGCTTCCCTACGCACCTTTTGCAGTCAGTCTGCTCTTGCTAATTAGCTCCTCTGAGACCCAGTAGCGGTTTTTGGCACGGGCGATGCAGGCGGTAGCTCTGGGTGGCATATTTTTATGTTATGTGAAAATAGGTTCAATCCTCAAGCTCAGTGATCACGTCCAAGTGTCCTTGAGAAAGACACTGAACTTCATTTTGCTACCAGTAGGAGGCTGCTCATGGCAGCATCAATTTACTTGGGGTCTTCTTGGGGTGTTTTCACCAAGTGCAGCAAATTTGAACAGGTTCCCCCCCTTCCCAAGTTACAAGTAATTCAAACAGCAGCCCTATTAGAATAAATCAACCCCTGGACAACTGGACTGAATTTGAGCAACTCTGCAAGGAAGAATCGGCAAACATGATCCAATTGCGAATGGAGACATATCCAAAAAGATTGATGTCTGTAATTCAAGCAAATGGAAGTTCCACAAAGTTTTAAATCAAGGTGCTGGTGACTTTTACAACCCTGTTATTAAAATGGCCCCTTGAGACTATTTTTTATTTTCTACTCGAGTCCACGAGAGCATCGCCACGACATTAGACAGTGTGGCCACCAGAGCCCGCTGAAACATAATGATTGCATTTGCACGGCACAAACCTTTGCAAGAACAATGTCAACGATTTGAGAGTGTTGACATGTACTTGAGAGTTGAATTCTTGCGACTGATATGCAATCCGATTAGTACAAGTGATGCATTTAACAATCCGTTTTAAAACAAAATATAAATATATAATTTTAATACCACAGCTGCCGTTGTGTACACAATGCGGTGGCGTCCTTGCTGTTGTGTTGGAAGAGTCATGCCACTTTTCTGCAAGTTGTCAAAATCGCTTGGTTCCATTTGATTTGAACTTTTTTGGTTACCGTACACACGCCAGTTCTCCGTGCAGCATTTCCGGTGACAACTGGCTGTGTTTCGGGTGAGTATTGCAAACATTTTCAAGATCTCTATTTGCTGTTTGCATGTAAATATGCAGGAGCATGATTGCGACAGGAGATCCTTTAGTTTGTGTATTGCTCACTAGCTATTGTAGAACAATATCAACAAAAGGTGAATTGCCAGAGAACACGCCCACAAGTGTCACTCGGCTGTCGATCAAATGTTAATCAAGGTAAGCGTTTGACTTCAACGTGTTTTTTTTTACATGTTTTCAACGCAGAAGTTGATGTTGAGGTTCCATGTCGGCTGCTGGTCGTCTACCTGCACATGTAGACGCCAACATATTTTCGAAAGGTATTGCATGTTGCTTTTCCTTCTTATTTTTCTCCTGTGCAGTATTATGCCTTTGGTGACTAGAGAAGGTCAAAACACCGGCACTGACGTAATATTATATTCTAAAATTAATTTAATCCGTGCTTTGAGTTATTCGACGGTTGCCCGGTAAATTAGGTAGTGGGTAACAGCAGATCGGCCCATTAGTTTCAGAAATTGTGGTCAAAAGACGTCCCTGCATAAAATTAAGTTGGGTGGGTGCAGTATAATATATTGCCAGCAGAGGGCGCTCATCCTCTATAGTTGAGGTTTCTAGTACTGTTTGGGTCATTTGATAGTTTATGTTCGATGTTAAAGGGTAAAAAATAAGACAGAGTATCATTACAGCTGCCAAGAAAATAGTTTAAAAAAACCCACCAAAATGGCTTGCAGGACCTAGTTAATTTGTTTACATCATTCAGTATTAAATCACTTTTAACTAATCAGAAACACTTGCCATTAAAACACTAGCAACTGACTGCACTGGAAGCATTAATTTCAAAACAAAACGCTGTATTCGTATTTTAAATTGTATTTTCTCAAGGGGGGGGGGTAAGGCAATTTATTAGAGGAGCAGTTTGTTGCCTTTTACAGAACCAATTTTACCAATTTTGAATGATTCAGTAAACGGAGACTTTTCAGTCTGAGGACTTTGAAACCTTGGTTGAGGCTCATTGCATGTTGGGTGTGGAGCTGATTGCTCACACAAATGCATTACATGTGTTGGCACATTTGGGAATTTGCACTTTAAAAGTGAAACTCTCCTAATAGAATAGATCGATATGAATGAATAAAATTGATTTTTAGTGTTACTCACGGCTTTTTTTTCTTTTTTTTTTTGCTTGCTTGACAGGATAGAGGTTTGGAGCTCCAAAGCTGCACCTGCCAGCCATGTGGAACATGCATAGTGGAAGGGACGGCAACCTGCCATTGGAACGTGATGTGAGTACGCAGTGCTGTGCTTGAGAAGCTGATGTGCGATGTCTCATTGTACCACAAGGTGGCTGCGAGTGCACTTACCTCACCTGTCAGTTCTAATGGCACAAAGTGCCACCAGGTGGAAGGTGAGCACATGCAAACATCTGACATTGCTCATTGGGCCAAAACCTAAGTGCCAGGTAAGTGAGAGAGGTCAGCTGTTCGCATGTGCTCACTTTCCCCCTGATGGCACTTGTGTCATTAGAAGTAAATGGCATCATACCTGAGCTCATCAAACACTTAAGCTGCTTCCCTGCAAGGTCTGTTGTCAATGTTTGCATGCAACTAAATTAGTCCCATGCAAACATTGAGTGCTCAGATGTTTTAAACTGCTCTTCTGTCCAATAAATTAATTAACTGGAATGCAAGTCTTTGTGTTTTTATGAGCAAATTTGCTTCACTCATTTGAACTGCAGTGGCACTTAGGTTCAAAGGTAGTTTTTAGTCTTGAGCTGAGTGTTGGCCTTCTGTCACTGCCATGGACACAAGTCTTTGACTGTTACCCTGCATCTCGAATGACTCACAGTGGCTGCAATTGAATTGCTGTCACTTGTAGTCATGTGAGATGCAGGGTAACAGTCAAAAACTTGTGTCCTTGTTAGTGACAGAAGGCCAACCCTCACCTCAAGACTGAAATCTGCCTTTGAAAACTTAAGTGCCACTTTGCCCGCCTCCTAACTCTGCCGAAATTCTGTCTGACCAATCACAGCACAGCACCTAATTTGCATAGCCACGCCCACTTTTGAACAGCCAATCAGAATGCAGCATTTGCACATCTGACCAATCATATCGCTTCAAATTTTCAAGGCCACGCCTACTTTTAAACCAGCCAATCACAAAGTACCTCATTTGCATAGACACGCCCCACTCTTAACCAATCACAGACCTTTATTCTCATTGCACCGCCCACTTTTTGAGCCGTCAGCGAATCATGAAGCAGTATTCCAGTTTTGACCCACCTCATTTTAAAAAAAATTCTGAAAAAATCCAGGCGGAAAAAAAATTCTGGCGAAAAAAAAAAATCCCCCCAAAAAAATCCGAAAAAATTTCTGAAAAATTTTCTGAAAAAAATCAGAAATATTTTAGGTTTTTTTTTGTTAGTCTTTTTAAGTAAAGATATTTTTAAAGTTTGATTTTTGTGATGTGTTTGAGAATGAAGTGAGAATTAAAGTATTCTTTGTAATCAAACTTTATTTTGCAGAGTAAACATTCAATCACAAGAATTTCAAGTTGGATGGCAGTCTGCTCGTTGACAAGTGGTGAAGTGGTCGGCCAGTTGGACGAGGGGCGAAGTGGCCGGCCAGTTGGACGAGTGGCGAAGTCGTCGGCCAGTTGGACGAGGGGCGAAGTGACCGGCCAGTTGGACGAGTGGTGAAGTGGTCGGCCAGTTGGACGAACTGTGAGTGCCTGAACCTAAGACAAAAAGAGATCAGTCAATAGTCAAGTCAACATTTTGTGCAGAAAAAGCCATGAACCTTACCAGTGCAAAACAAGAGTTCATGGCACCAAGTATTGCAAGCCACATGACCAGTTCCTTGCTGCCTGTCAGAAAATGGAGGAAAAAGATTATTGGAACAAAGTTGTCATGATGATTGTGCAGTGAGGAGCAGCTAAAGAGCATACCACCTAAATGCAACTGTGTCTCACTTCTCAGGTTGCCTTGGAGATGAGGACGCAACAAGAAAACCAAAGTGTAGTTGGCATCCGCCTTTGCTCTGGCTTCAGCTGTTAGCAGGTACTCGATGGTGCACCACACTGAACACAAAAATAGTCATTGAAATTTTTAAACATTCTGGCTGAATTAAATGTACTTCTCTTACCAGCAGAGGGCTCATCTTCAGCCTGCCAGTTTGGCTTGAGCTTCAGGTGCTTTATCACCTCTGCCTGTAAAGAAAAAGAACATTGACACAACAACTCAATTTAAGTGGACAGTTTTTATTTTTAACTATAGACTGGAACCTTCTGTTGAAAACTTTGGTTGTTTGTGCACTTGAATCTCAGACGAGGAACAGCAGGCTGAAATGTTGCAAGTACTCGCCTGGACTGCCGCGCCTGCACACAAATGAGGTAACAGTCAAGCTGGTGTCGAGCACGTTTTTTTTGCAAGTCTTAATACTGAAAACTGAGGCAGCCTTGAAGACCTTCGGCCTGGTTTTGGAGAATTTCTTGGCCCGGCAGGTGGAGCGTCGGATGGAACTCTTACTGGAAACTGGACTGCACTAAGAGAAAGAAAAAAGCAGGTTGGTGTTTTTACTGCAAATTTTTGGTGAGTTTGGTCACCTGTCAAAATGTTGGACAGGAAGTTGATCATGACACCTCATTTCCTGATCACCTGCACCACCTGAAACAGGTCAAGGACTTTGATTAGCAGAGTTTGTCATTGCAACAGGGTCAAATGTGGAGCTTTTACTTCACCAGTCGCTCCTTGCTGCAGGGAGCTTGTCCTTTGGCACCACCTAGTGGACAAAACAGGAAGAAAATGCACACGGTGAAATACATTTTTTCAAACATTTGTTCATGTAGGTGTGCATGTGTTTCACCAGTGAAGAGCGCAGGGCAGCACTGGACTTCTCTCCAACCGCAGCTTGCTAACCTGAAAGACACGGTAAACTTGTAACCAATCTTGTCAACTTTGAGCTTTACCAGTTAGTTTGGATTAGGAACGTGGCATTTGGTCGACTTGCTTAGTAATAGTAGACCTGCAAACGCCTCATGAAGCCAGGCTTTAAAGGACAGCAAGTCGGCCATTTTGAAACCTGCAGACAAAAAAAAAAAAAGTCAATTTAGTCATTTTAATACATGTCCTGCAATTATAAACGGGATTTTTTGCCTTTTTTGCAGTAAACGCGGTTCTTCTGTTGCAGATGCACACCTGTGGACAGAAAGGAGACAATTAGATGCAGTCCATTGAAAGAGTTTACTTGTGAATCCAGTTTGATCGCACAGAAAGTTGGTCATGTGAGGCTCATTTGGAAGATTTGCACCTGTAGAAAGAAATTAAAGAATTAACGCGCATGCATCAAAATATTTAATTTATTCTTTGTGCAAACGTTTCGTCTTACCTGCGGCAGAATTTGTTGCAATTTGTCATAGAAGACGTTAATTGGCGACGCTACTGCAAACACTTTAGCTCGCGTGTCCAAAGTGCAAGTTGACGCTGAAAGAGAGCAAAAGCAGTTAGTTGAAATTGCGACTAAAATAGTGAAGACTCACCTTGTGAAAGTTTTGGACGCTGCATGCAGCACGTGTAGCAGCACGACGTGATGGTGTCAGAAATGAGCAAGAGAATGATTGTCGCGTTTGTGACGTCTTTTATAGTATTTCTTTGATGACGTCACTAGAGAAGGGTTAAAAAAAAAAAAAAGAAAAAAATCCAGATGTTTCACGTCGATGCGATAGGAAAACGGCAAAGTGTCACTCGAGTGACGGGACTGGGCTCGAACCAGGGTTCTACAGTTTAGGAGGCAAAGACGTTCACCATTCGACCAGAGCCTGTTGAGACTGACATGAGAGTTTTTAGTATTTATTGACTATTTTGAAACTCTGAATTGATAAAGCAAGAGGATAAATATAGACAAATGGATCTTTCTAGTATAATCTCAAATTGTCTTGTGGTTTAAGTTTTTGCCTGGAGTTCAGGAGAACCGAGTTCGAGTCTCATATATGACTCTTTGAATATATAAATGTTTGGCGGAGTGAGACTCGAACCCGTGTCTCCTGAACTCCAGACCAAGTGTTATACCATTATGCCAAAGTGCCGTGAAAATTTCGAAAAGTTTTTATGGGTGTCTTTCAGAGATATGGTTTGACCCACCAAGTTTTTGATGTCGGAGAAAGTTTCACAATTGACGCACGCATGTCGTTTTGTTACTGTGCTTTACTGGTGATCATGACTTAAGTGCTAGAATAAAACACACACTGGCCGTTTGGGAAAAACGCCCCCCCCCCATCAGTATTTTAATTCTCATACTGATTGAACGCTCCGTGTCTCTTGGTCATTTGAAATTACGGTCAGATGCAGGTTTTAAAAATAGAAACATGATTCGTTATTTGATTTTTGTTCTGGTGTGACAAGTAACTAAAAGAGATCAGACAGATTGAATTTTGGTTTGAAAGCTTTATTTTAAAAAAAGAAATAAACTCATGAAAAAAAGATAGATCATTTTGACAGGTCTTGGTGACAAGATGGAAACGTCAACAAGAATGAAAAGAACTAATGATTACAAGTAGCATAGTGGTGCATTGGTTAACACGTCCACCTTGCAGTTGACTGGTGCAGGGTTCGACCCTGTGTGGACTTCTTCTGTTAGCCTTGCACATTTATCTCATTATGTAGTTTGATCCCCCAAAAATCTATGAATTAACTTGAATTATAAGTAACTGAATGAAGTGAATGTTTCACTTTTTAAATTGAACCACTAAAATAAATTCCACAAATTATATTTTAGATTTTTGTATACATTTCGCCTGTTTACATATTTAATATGTGGGATTAATAGTAACATTTCGATTTAATTAATTGCACTCATTCGCATAATAATTTAAGGGATTGTGGCAAAGAACAGTCAACATAAAAAACATATCTCAAATCCTGCAAGTATATTACAACACAAATTCCACTCTCGTTTCACAGAAAGGGAGAAGCTAAACCTTACTAAAATAAAACAAAATTAAAAAAAATAAAACATTGAATAAACAATTGCCAAGTAAAAAAATAAAGTAAATAAACACATTTCATGGGCCACACCACAAGGTAGACCTGCACAAACATGAAAGTTTACAAATAAATAATAATGAGGTAATCATTTAACAATACATTTTTATCATACAGCTTTTCAAGCTTTTCATTTTGAGGCCAACGGTTAACTAACGCTATTGCAGATTAGTTTGCTTAAGTGTAAGGCAGGTTTTTTTTTTTTTTTTTTACATATGTTTGCTGGGAAAAGATATCTATTAAATGATTTTTCTAATACTATAGCGCTTTAGCACCATCTTGGTGTCAAAAACTATCAAAAACTATTGCGGGATTTGAGTCATGCTTTACTGCCCTCCTGTGGCAACTACAGGTAATTACAATTTAATGGCAGGCAAATATGAGGAGGAACACTGGATTTATCCTTCGTAAACTCCATTATTATATTAATTTGGTGATGAGAAGCCTCTTCAGTCATAAAATAGTGACCATGTAACTGGCCAGCAGCCAGTGCTCACTTTTGATTGGTCACTTAAATGTCAGTAAGCAAAATTACTCTGGAGGACCTGGAGCTTTCATGGCCATGCTGGCCGGATAGCTCCGGTTCCGTCTGATCCCGTCAGGCCCGAAGGGGGAGCCGGATCTGCGGAGCCCCCCTAGAGGCCCACCCAAGATGGGGCCGGGACTGGCCGCTCTGCCCCCCGCCGCCCCGGCGACCCCGAGCCGTTTCACCTTGTCGAGAAGGTTGAGGTTATGCACGGTGACGCTCACATCAGTCTGGCTCTCGCAGTCCCGTCCCCTCTGACGCCCCCTCGTCACCCCTGTCACCTCCTTCAGGATGCTACGTGCCGGCTTGGAAGCCAGGAAGTTGTCATAAGAGGGGCTCTTGAAGTCAAAACCCATGGAGGTTGCTACGGCTGAAGCCCCTTGTCCTGTGGGGGAGTTCGAAGGGGTGGAAGGACGCAACGAGTCGGGGTCGGGGGGTTTGTTAGGAGTGATGCAAGTGCTGAATAAAAGCCCCTCGTTGGCCTGACTGGCATCTAAGCCCTGATGCTGGTGATACATCGCTGCAGAGATCCCTCTTTCCTGTAGGAGGCGCACCAGGCCCAGGCAGGTGCTGGTGGTACGTGTGGCATCTCTGCAGACCAATGGAATACACATATAAGGTCATCTTTAGCATTTTCTAAATACATTAAGGAGCTTTTGGGTGTGTATTTTTTTGCCTGAGATTTGTTGATGACTCAGATGGTCTAAGACTGAGCCTGCGGGGGGTGCAGGGTGTTACGGCAGGCGTGCCCAGGAGCGAGCTGGTCATCACGCAGGACGACGACGCGGGGATGGCGTTCAGACTGTCGAGTAAAATGAGCCAACTCGGTTAAACAAAAACAAATATCTTAGAATTATTTTGGATGATCTCTATTAGCGGCTTACCTGGGGGTGACCCGGGTCTGCTCGTCAGTCGGATGCAGGATGCGACAGGTTGTGAAAGTGTAGGTGGAGCTTGTATGGGCCATGCATTTACCTGGATAGTATGCAGCTGCAAACAAAACAAAAGATTGCAAAACAACACACTTCCTTCATGGTTGACTCCATTTTTGTTTTGTCTCACCCAGTGCATCAGTGTTGCTCAGATGTGGGGACGAAGATGGAGGAGAAGCTGGAGCCAAGAGCGGCGAGGGCTGACCCAAGCTGGAGGAGGTACAGGGAACAGCCGGGGAGGCTGAAGATGAAGTGGTGGGAAGATTCTGGAAGTACTGCTCGCCTGCTTCGTCCTCCTCAAAGCTGCCCCAGGAATACACCTGCGGACGACATGGTGCGATGTGCAAACTGGTGAGCCGTGATCAGGTGGGTGTGGCTAACTGGCAAAGTGGAGGGAAGTGGAGAACCTGTTCAAGCTCCAGTTCGAGTGGTCGGTAACCTTTCGACACGACCCCGGGCCTGGGGTCCAGAATCACCCCGAGATGGGGCTGGGCTAATTGCTGCCAGTGATGCAGGGTGGCCGAGCCTACGGTGGAAAAACACGCATGACGGCTTTGTGCTGATGGTGCCCGTGATGTGATTAAGTGAGAAACATAAAAAGTGCGAGACGATGGTGATAAGAGTGAACAAAATATGAAAAGACAACCAAAAGGTGACAAAAAGCGACAGAAGAAGAAATGAAATTTGAATGACAGAGAATGTTTTATTGGTCAGACATGGTGAAATGAAGAAAAGGAAAGTACACAATGTGGAGAGAAAGAACATAAAAAAAGAGGGGACTAAAATCAAAATGAAAATGTCAGCATTTGGTGAAGCAGCACAATAAAATGAGAAAGAATCAAGTATATCAATAAAATTAATTACTAATTACAATATTGTCATGGCATCAACATGTTCTCTCTTTTTAAAGCAATTTTTTGTGTTATGAAATATTCTGCCACACGTGATGCTAATTTTTTAGAGCCACGCTCTGGGCTTGGTGTCCCTACAGAAAGTGTGAGGTGACGCAAAGGCGCCTGACTTATGGTGATGCATGAGAGACCAGAAAGAGTTGAAAAGCATGAGCGAGGGCAGCGTGCCCTTCCCCTCGCTGGTCGCCTTCCTCTTCCTGCTCCCGGCCTTGTCCCTCGCCCACCTCCTCCCCCTCTCCCTCTCCAGCCCAGCTCCGGTCTTTCTCGCCCAGCCCCAGCCACCCCCTCTTTCTCCCTCGGGTGTCTGCCCCTCCCTCCTTCTCCTTCTGCTCTCCTTTTTTGCCCCGCTCTCACCTTCGAGCGGCTTGACAATCTGCAGTTTGTCCGGCAGGTAGGGCCCCCTGGTGGCCCACAGGTGAAGGTTCCCCAGCGACATGATGCTTTCCGAGGGGGTCATGATGCTCCCTTGGCCTGCCGCGTCGGGGAGACCGCCGCCTCGCCGCCGCTCCTCCTCGAAGAAGCGCCGCTCGCTCAGGTTGTTCTGACGGCGAAGGGAAAGGCGGCGCAGGGCCAGACGCAAATCCTCAGCTCCGTTTACCGTCTTTTCTCGGCCGTCTGCTCTCCTGAAGGTTTGAGAAAGGTTAAAAAAATCCTCAAAACCTGCCGTCGATTCCCTCACCTCTCCTGATTGGACGCCGTCTCCATGAGGATGCTCTGGGCGCGGTTGTCGAGGGGGACCCCGTCCCCGCCCAGGTCGCCTCCGCACAGGCTGGAATGAGGGCTGGTGAGCCCGCTGGACATGGGCGAGGTGCGTGAGGAGAGCGACTGATTGGAGCCCGGGATGTTGGCGCTGGTCGGGGTCAGAGAGCGCTGACGCACCGCCTGGTTTACGTTCTTGACCGTCTCGAAAATGCGCTTACGTTGGACCCTGCCGGTGTAAACAAACCCGATTTTAATAATAATGAAACGTTTGACATTCGGAATATAAAATGAAATATGCGTCCATACTTTTGCTGCTCACAGTCAGGGTCGTCTAGGCTCAGCTCCTTCCTCATGGTTCCCTCGATCTCCGCAGCCAGGGAATCCTGTCAAACACACACCCGAGGTGCATCTTGTAAACACACACACACACGCATTTATAGTGTGAAGACGGCGCTCGAACCCTCACCATCGGGTACAATCCAAGTGGATGGTAGCGTCTGGGCGTGCCCGCCGCATAGTTTTTGTTCCTCAGGTTCTTCAGCTCCTCCTGGGCCTCGTGCAGCATTTCAATACACTCAGAGTACTTCTCCTCCAATTCTTGCAGCTGGTGGAATTGTGATTTTGACATGCCATCTCATATTGGAGAGTTGAATTTGAACACTGTCGCCATGACAACCTGAGACTTACCTCTGCAGTGAGCTGCCTTTGCGCATCCTTGGCCGCGATCAGATGTTGTGAAAGTTCTTCGTTCTCCACAGCAAACTGCTCACACGCGCGCACACAAAGTTTGGGACAAGCATAGGAAACAATGGACTGTTTTTTCTTTTTATTTGTATGACTCACAGACTTGGCTTTCTTCTGCAAGTCCACAATTTGGGAGAGCAGGTGCGTAATCTCCTCCTGCTGCCGTGAGGCATCGTCAGTCTTGCGAGCGAGCTCCTCCGCTAT
The DNA here is from genome assembly GCF_024217435.2 of Syngnathus scovelli. Classification (NCBI taxonomy): domain Eukaryota; kingdom Metazoa; phylum Chordata; class Actinopteri; order Syngnathiformes; family Syngnathidae; genus Syngnathus; species Syngnathus scovelli. The sequence continues at coordinate 4,109,888 of NC_090865.1, forward strand.
TGTCGAGATCTGCAGACTGGACAACCCTGCAGGAAAAAAAAAATTGGAGTTGAAATTGAAAACACAAAATCTAAAGAGCCAACAAATCAAGCTTACTGAGTTCCTTCACGCAGTCATTGACAAGCTGTTGCTCCTTCTCCTCGTACGTCTCCGTTTCAGACTTGAGGTGGCTCGCCTGCACATGGAAACAAAACACGTCAGGATGATGTCATCATCACATCAACAGAAAAAAACTCCACGGGCGTACCTCTGAGCGGAGCGACAGGTTCTCTTCTTCCAGCTCTTTGAGTTTCCTCTGCAGGGTGTCGCTCAGGAAACCTCCAGCGGCAGCTTCCACTCGACTCTTCTTGCCCCTTTGAGCACATTGAGAGCAAAATTAGCAACTCATACAGATTTATTTTGTGTTCCACCCTGATTACAATAAAATTATTGCTTTGGTGCCATCTGGTTGCATTTTGGTGCTCACCAAGTAAAGGGAAGAGCTTCATTTAATCAGGTCATGTCTACCGCCATCTTGTGGCATCTATTGGTAATTACAACAACAATAACCTATTTGGGTGGATGTCAACTCCACACAGATTTTAGCACTTTTTTTTTGTACAACTCGCCTCTCAAACAAGGATGTGGCTCATTTGCATATTTTCCTGTTCTCCTATTATTTTATGAAGTAACGTTGTTGATAAAAAATGCTGACTGACGTCGGGGATCCGCCGGACTCCTCCTCGCTCTCGTCGGCCGCACTGGTATAAAACTGAAGCAGCTCATCCTTCAGGTTCAATTCATGGTGCAGTTGGGCCACCTGCCAGACCAGAAGATCACACTCAAGTCAAGATGTTGCTCACAAAAACAATAAATTAATCGTGTTTGTGTACCTCCTCTGTGATTTGTCCCACTTGCTCCTCCAGGTAGTCATTGTGCTCAGTCAGAATTCGATTCTTTTTCAGAAGAGACTGACCGATCCTCGCAGCCAACTCCAGGTCTCTCTCTTTCTAACACACAAGACCAGAAGCTACATTTAGACTCTTTTGATGTTCTGTTATTTGATATTTATAGCGCAAATGTTTGAGGTCCAAAAATACTTCTCACACACATCAAAACATCTGAGACTCATTTTTTCTCTTCACAACTTCTCATAGACGTGAGCTCACCTCTTCCAGAAGACGTGTGACAGCGTCAATGTCACTGAAGGTCTTTGTCATCTGGCCCACTCGGTCCGCACACAGCACTGCGAGGACACACACACGGACGAGGAAGAGGTGGTTAGCGAGCGACATTATGCAACTTTTCCAGCTGCCCGGAATATTTCTCTCAGAGGTCGTGCCAGGTCAAGTTTGCGTGTGACGTTCGTCAGTAATGACGGCAACAATGTTGTTGATTTCCATGGCGCACAACCCGCAGGCGTTTATTGACGTTGTCCAATCGATGATCGGCTCCCTGCGACATTACAGTTGCTACCGTTGACTTCGTGCTTTATTTTAATCACCATTTTACTTTAGAGATGACCAACGATGCTCGTGCTAAATTGTCAAGATGAAGAAGTTATCACTACACAGCTTAATACGTAAAACATAATCTGTGTTGATTAAGTTTTATTTTATGAATTAAGAATTAAAACTGAAATAAAATCAATGTAATTGCTCAGTTTCTAAAATTGCCTAGAAACAAAACAGCTTTTACCTTTCGTATCCTCCCGACAACGCTGCCTCTCATCCGACCTTAAGGTCTCCATCGCGCTCTCACTTCCCATCTCCTCTATTGAGTTCCACTACGACCGGCGTGCCACATTGACTCATGACTCTACCCCCCCCCCCTCACATATGACGTGCACATAATCAATTTTGGAGAGGGATAGTTGAGGTAAAGTTGAACTTGTACATGAAGCTTTCTGAAGTTATCGATGAAAGACTTACAGAAGTATTTGAGCGTCTCTTCTATCTGCTCGGTGGTTAGGTCGAGCGGAACGTCGGCGGCCAGCAGGGGCGTGTGAAGCCAGTCATCGCGATCGTAGCCGTAAACCGTGTCGGCTCGCAAGCGATAAACAGGCAGCTGCTCCTCCAGAAGGCTGATGATCTCAAACTCGGGCAGGTCGGTGCTGTTGCACACATCTAAAAGCACACAAACATGCCACCACTTGTCTAAACCAAGCTCCTCACCTCATGATACTAGAAGTTGCAGGAGATTACGCGATTACCTGTGATGGTCTCGGCGTCCTTGTAGTCAGAGAGCGCCTGGTACACTTCAGGCTGACTGGACTCGCCCTCCCCTACATATTGATCCTCAACACTGCAGGCCCGGTCAGGGCCAGGCTCCGGATCCGGGTCGGGGTCAGGGTCTGGGGTGGGAGGCTGGGAGGGGGCCGGGGAGGCCAGCTTGACTCACCTATCACAAACGGAGGGAGACGCCGGCCATGGTGCTCTTGCGCTGACTGAGAGAGCAAAACAAACACACCCGCGCAATTAAATGGAAATAGCAATCGAAGTCCGATAAATGTTTTGTTAAGACAAAGTTTTCTGCGATCAATGCACTCCCAGTCTTTAAGTTGAGTGCTGCTGACTCAGCAGTGCTGCCAACTGCATACTTTAAATCATGCAAAACAACACTGCAAACGCATTAATCCCTCCTGAAACATACTAATCCATCAAATTAAACTCAAGCAGAAAACTTTGACATTCGAGTCTACTACAGTAGCAAAAATGCACAAGGTGACACCTTATTTGTGACATTATAAAATTCTAACATGTTACTAATAGCACAGATACCAACTTGTGGAAAGTTTTTCCTCACTAGTAAAATTTAGTTTTCCTAGTAGTGTGCAGATAGGTCATACACTAGTAGAAGAGAGTAATATAATTTCTTTTTTTACTAATAAGTCAGAGTTGCTACACAGCATTGCATTGGGGGATTTTTATGAAACGTCTTTCCATCCTAGGACTTATTCATGTGGTTGGGTCATTTGAGGGTGCGGCTTCATCCCCATCGCCGCGTGACGTCACGGATGCGGGTCTCACATGATACAATGAACCTTGTCCTTTTAGGGTACACGAGAAACAGTAGCACATGGAATATAATCACTACTAATATGTTTGAATCGGAAAATGCTACTTACACTCTCCCCGGGCTTGATTGAATAAGATTCCGTCTGGCTGGACGATGCTCACCCGTGTGAGTGTTCACAGGCCGGAGGAACACGATGATGCAAGCGGCCACCGTGGAGCCAACCCAGAGATCGGAACAGCTCAGTGGACGGTCAAGGTCACGTTCGAGAGCTTTCTGAAGTCGCAACTGGCCCGGTCCACTTGTCTTGTCCTGCAGCCATCTCTTGTTTTTTTCTGTCAATTGGCCACTCAACGTCAAGGCAACACAAATACGGACACAACACTTCCGGGTTGGGCTTTCAAAATACAGTACTTGAGAATGAACCGGAAAAAAGTAAAAGCATCGCATTTCAAAATAAATTTAAAAAATATCTTAAAAAGCCTTACCAAAAAATCCACTATTCAGTTCCTTTATTTAACAAAATGTAAAGTATTAGGAGACAAAACCACAGCAAAAGAAAAAAGGAATGTCTGATTCTTTTGCGTGTTCAATGAATCTGTTGTCAACGACAAGTAAAGGAAATATATATTTCCAGTGCTACGGAATCATTGGCTTTTAAATGTATGTCTAAACAAGAAACGACATGATTAAGGAAAACGAATTCAATTCCTCCATTTAAACTTTTCAACATGAGGTAATAACCATAGCTCGAGACCTATGAATTTCTTACTTGTGTGAAAGACGACAGGTGTGTGGACACGACGGAGAAAGAATACATTCTAAGTGCTTTCCACTTCAGACTGCCACAGAAAAAAAAAGCAAGGAAGTGTGTGTTGCATAGCGGTCCCCAAACATAAACGCAGACAAAAATATGTCGAGGACATTAATATTACTGGCTAACATTGGTGACATCTTTAGAGTTTCATCAAGTAGCGTTCACAATACTACGTGTAATGTAACGGTAATGGCTCTTGAAGCAATCAAGTGTTGGTCTATGAGGGAATGTAAAATCAGTTAGTAGAAAATCAAGATGTCTCGTGGTCAGTTACTTTCAAAACTGATTTGATGCTGTGAATGTAATGTGAAGAATTCAAAATCTAAATGCAACGCGAGACTTATAAGAAGACCGAAAAGGAGGCGTGTTGAAAGGTGTTTCTTATATTGTTATCATTCCTGCGTGGCGACAGGCTGTGGCGCCTCCACTTGCGTGTCCGTGTTCTGTTTCGGTTTACAATTTGTTTCTTTGGAGCCACCTTCGGGAAGGGCGTGACTGGCGCTGCTCGCGGCGGTGTCCGAGCCGCCTTCCGGCGGAGAGTCCGTGGGCGTCGGGGAGGGGCGTTCCGAGTCGGAGGTGGGCGCCGCGGGTGTGCTGTTGAGCTTCTGTACTTTCTTGTTGAGATCGTTCCGTTCCGATTTGAGGGCGCGCCGCAGCTTCTCCAGCCGCTGGACTTTACCTTGAAGCGCTTCGAAGTCACGGTCCTGATTGGATTTCTGGCCGAGGAAACATAAAAACTAACGTTCCGTTTCCACCAAAATGCAAAACCTCTGAGCAGAACATAGTGTTTGAGTTTTGCTTCATGGATTTTTGCTATTTGCGTCAGTCCTCAAAATATTGAGCACCGTTTATTTGAGTTGGCCTTACCTCCTCAGCCATCTCCAGAAGAGCTCTGTTACTGCTCTCCCATCTGGAGCGATACATGGCCGTCTCCTTCTCCAGCTTCTTGATCTTTTTCGTCATCTGTTCAAATGTTGAGAGAAGTGCACAAAGTCAAAGCTAGCCCAGACGCGGCCCTAGTAGAGACGTCACACTCCTCACCTTCTCCATCTCCTGCTTGAACGTGGCGAAGACCTCGTTGCTCTTGGACAAGGTGGTCTGGAACTCCTCGAACTTCTCAGTGTACAGGGAGAGCTAGGAAAGCGCAAGGCAGCTTTAGTGGTGCAACTCATGACAGCATTAAAATAGAGCAGGAGCAAAGCATTATGGGAAACCTGCTGTTTGAGGTGACCTTCCTGCTGCTTCATCAGCTCGCACATGCGCTGAGACTCGAGCGCCTCTTGCAGCAGCTGATGAAGAGAAGAGAGTTGAGCCCTCGCGAGAGCGGACGCTTGCGCCGACGTGCGTGTCATCATTTACAAAATGTTTCTCGGCGTCGTGGCGTTCCTCCGACTCGTTCAGCAGCTCCTGCGCCTGGCGAAGTTTGGTGTCCACCAGCTGCTGCTGCAGGTCCTTGTGCTTCACCACTTTTTCGATGTGCTGGACAAGCAAGGCGCATTTAGCCCAGCTGAAATATTTCTTTTTCACACTCGAAGCGGCGACGACGCACCTCCTCTCGCAACTTGAACTGCTCATGGAGCTTCTTGAGCTTCTCGGCCAGCTCCGTGTTCTCCTGCCGCAGGCTGGCGTTCCTCTCGTTGTGCTGCTCCATCTGAACCTGGATGTCGTTGAGCGTCGTCTGAAAGTGTGAAGTCACCTCTTTTCGTTTCTCCTCCTCCAAGCGGGTCCTCTGGATGCCTTCCTCCTGCGGAGGGAAAAATAAAATCCAAACTAAAGTGTAGGGGATGGATGACACGTGATACAAAAAAAAAAAGATAAATTGTGACATCTGAAGGGTTACACTAATGCGTTCGTTGTGCGCACCTTGAGAGCTCGGTTGTGTCTCTGCAGCTCCCGGCAGAGGCTCTCCAGCTTACTGCGAGCCAGAATAGCTTTGCTGTGTTCGTTCCTCAGGCCGTCCTTCTCCTGCACCACCTGCGTCTGCTTCTTCTGCAGCGCCCGCATCTGCTTCTGCCTGTTTCGGTGCTCCTCCAGCTTGTTACCCAAACACACCAATGCCGTTAAGAAAAGCACATTTTCTGATTTTGAAGGGAGAAAAAAAAATGGAGAAGAAAATGCTCACCAGTTCAGCGTACTTCTTGCAGAGGCCTGTTAGCTTCTCCTCGGGTGTGCTCAATGTGTTGAGAGTTTGCATGAGGAGGGTGATTTCTTTGCCTGTAAAAAAAAGACAGTAATAGAAATGAATTTCATACATTTGCTAAATAAAGTACAAATTGCAGACCAGTAGATAAATGAGCTTCCTGTCTGTACATTTAATCACAACTTGTACCATTTTGGGGCAATTATTTTTGGTATGTTGGTGCGAGCACTTTTGGCACTCTTCCTCACCCAGGCCCTTGACTTTTTTCTTCTCCTGCATCTTCTTCTGCTCTTTGTTTCCACCGCAAGCGCCCCCCTGGTCTCCGTCTTCCCCGTTGTCATCGTTAAGCCCATTGAACTCGAGGCTGGGTGACTGGCCGTTGGCCAGGGCGTCATCCGCGTGTCTATCTATGCAGTAGATGCTGAGGATGTCTTCCAGCTGGCGGCTCAGCTCATTGACCTTGTCACGAGACCGAGCTGCCGCCGCTGAAGAGGTAGAGACATTGGTTAGAAGAAAATGCATACCCAAGATAGACTCATCTCCAGTAATACATATTGTTCCAGGATTTTACCTTCACTCACTGCCTCGTCTCCTTCAAGTGGAATTTCGGACTCTTTTGGGCTACTGCTGCTGTCCACGTCGTCCTTCGGAGCCACAACGGCCTCTGTCCCTTTTGATGTAGTCGCCACATTCTTGGTGACCGACTCCTTTAGGTCTTGCTTCTTCGTTCCAGCATTCTGTTTTTTCTTGATTTTTGAAATGGATAAGTTTGTTTGCAAACGTCCCAAGTTGCAATTCTTTAAAACCCGACAGGTTAATACGATGCATATTGAAGATTGCTGCGAGGTTTTCCATTAGCTGTAAAGTCTCATTTCGCCTCTGCTCAATGAGAAACAGTTTTAAATTTAATCCGACTAGTATTCCCCAACAGCAGAAAAAAACCGGCTGTACATGGTTGACATTTAACTTGGTGTATATAACTATGCAATGAAATACATGGATAAATTAACGCAGAATTTGACCTTACCTTTCCTTTTCTTTGTACTTTGCCACTCATTGTCAGAAGAAGCTTTCACAAGGTAAGCAACAGTATGGGCAAAATTAGCTCGAGATGCAGTACGTCACTTCAGTTATAAAGAATATAAATTAAAAAAAATACGGTTAATAAGTACAATTATTTGAACAATATCCGTTCTTTGTACGACACGATAGACTATTTCTGTAGACTCAAAGAGTGAAATCCTTGCTAACAGCTTGACTGGACGTGAGCTCGAGGATGTAGACTTCCGGTTAGAACTTCGTCTTCTTCGTTTGTTTCAACGGCGGTTTCACTGTCATAGACGCACATACAGTGATACCGCTTAGGGCGCCCAAAAATACATTGAAATCCCCGCCATAATGGGTGTGGCAAAAATGGAGCGATGGGTGACTTTGACACATCCAATATGGCAGCAATGTTGACATACTATAACAGGTCGTCCGCGGAGCTGCCTGACAGTAATTCCTTAATTTTTCTGTTGTTTTTCCGGAGCGTTCATACATGCATATATTAACCAAATCTTTAAAACGCATCAAATATTTAAAAAATAAAATTAAAATGAACAAATCATAGGATACACACTTATTATTCTCCGGTACGCCACAGTTTATGTCCTTATTTTCTGTCTCGTAGTAAGCAACTTCTGTTGAATAAATACAAATAACAGAACCCTTGTTCTTGCATCCACACGGACATAAATGCATTGATTTCCAAAAGTATTTCGTTTAGGCATATTTTGTCGCTAGCTCAGAGGGGTCCTGATTCACGTGTACCAGAAACTACACACGCTCCAGGTCTTTAATATCTCTATGCGGTTCTGCGGTTAAAAGCACAATATTGCAATTCCACTCTTCTTACCGAAGTTGTACACCACTTTGAGTTATTTGCGCTAGCCACGCTGCTTCGTATACTTTTCTCAAGAATTGCAATCTTCTCCAAAATGGGGAAAAGAAGCAGACAGAGACAGAAAAATCAACCTACTGGCAGAGACCACAGAGACAACGCTGTAAGAGTCACTTTTCTGCTCTAACTCTTGGAAGAAAAACTCGGAAAATTCGTGTTACAATCTCCAGCATGTTTAATAACCTGCTGTGTTGTTTATACTGGAGCATACAAACAACTGTAGTTGCTAACAGTGCAATACAAAGCTCATTTTTATTGCTTTATTACCACAGGTAGTTCATTGAAATGATTCGACGCCCTTTATTCCAAACCAGAAAGTAAACAAATATGTGGAAAACTCTGTTTTTCAGGGCTGGGGTGCTGGTTATGCTGACATTGTTAAGGAAAACAAGCTGTTTGAGCACTACTACAAGGAACAAGGCTTAATTCCAGAGGGAGAGTTTGAACAGTTTATGGAAGCCATGAGAGAACCACTTCCAGCCACCATACGCATCACTGGATATAAAAGGTAAGATGGCTACAACATACAGTGATCTCCTACCTTTTGGGATTGCATCAACATCTGTCCCTCTCTGGTTCCAGCCATGCCAAAGAAATTCTTCACTGCCTGAAGGAAAAGTACTTCAAGGAAATTCTGGATTTGGAGATTGACGGTCAGAAGATCGAGGCTCCGCAGCCTCTCAGCTGGTAATTTTCATCCTGAGATGGTTGCAACAAGCATCGTCACACGAAATGCTCACTCCGCCCACTTTTCCAGGTATCCCGACGAGCAAGCCTGGCACACCAACATGAGTCGTAAGATTATTAGAAAGTCTCCCCTGCTGGAGAAGTTCCACCAGTTCCTTGTCAGTGAGACAGAGTCGGTGAGTTTGAGCAAAGAGAAAAACGATCAGTGGTTTTAAAGACTCTAAATTATTTTCTTTACCTTTTGCAGGGTAACATTAGCCGTCAGGAAGCCGTCAGCATGATCCCGCCGCTTCTCCTGAAGATTGAGTCCCATCATAAGGTGATAAGATTCATTGAGATGCACCCGCAGAACCGTACAATAAAGACACATGTATGTTTTTTTTTGTGTAGATTTTGGACCTGTGTGCAGCTCCTGGCTCAAAGACAGCCCAGCTGATTGAAATGCTTCATTCTGACATGGACGTGCCCTTTCCAGGTACAAACCACGTTTTGCGTCCTCACGGAACGAATTAAACTCACAAGTCAAGGCGTGACTGTATCAATACGTTCTAGAGGGCTTCGTCATCGCCAACGACGTGGACAACAAGCGCTGCTACCTGCTGGTGCATCAGGCCAAGCGTCTCAACAGCCCCTGCATCATGGTAGTCAACCACGACGCCTCCTGCATCCCCATGCTGCATATCCAAAACGCGGACGGAAAGAAGGACATCCTCTTCTATGACCGCGTCTTGTGCGACGTGCCCTGCAGGTCTGAAGAAACGTGTATCTTTTTGTCCTCATATGGAAGGGAATTGAGAAGTTGGCCGTTTATCAAGACAGTTGCTCTGTTTTCACACAGCGGGGACGGCACCATGAGGAAGAACATAGATGTGTGGAAGAAGTGGACGACGAGCAACAGCCTGCACCTTCACGGGTGAGCGGAGGCAGCGATTATGGGCTTAGGCGCCCTTTTAAGTAATCAAACAGTTTTTTGTTGTTGTGGTTAATCAAATGGCTTTTTAATGGCTATGGCGAGTGCTCTTGCGGTGCTAATTGTAAAAGTTGGTTTCCACTCACAAGTCTCCAGATGCGTATCGCTGTGCGTGGCGTCGAACAGCTGGCCGTGGGTGGCAGGATGGTCTACTCCACCTGTTCCCTCAACCCCATCGAGGACGAAGCTGTCATAGCGGCACTCCTGGAGAAAAGCGAAGGTATTAAATGGCGTTTGGTGGTGGTGGGGGGGGGCAAGTGCAGCTCCTGATGTCACTCATCATGTGTGTGTGTGTGACCTTCAGTTTACTTACACTCGCTTGTCCCATAAGGAGCATTGGAGCTGGTCGACTGCTCTTCCGACATGCCCGGCTTGAAGTGGATGCCCGGTGTGACTTACTGGAAGGTACGAAGATGTTATTTTAATCGCTACGATGCCAAATGGTCGGCTAATGTGCTGAAAAGAATTGCCCTATCTCCCCAGCTGATGACTAAAGAGGGCAAGTGGTACGCCGACTGGTCGGAGGTTCCCACCAGTCGCCACACTCAAATCAGGCCCACCATGTTTCCACCAACAGATGCAGAAAAGCTGGCCAGCATGCATCTGGAGAGATGGTAGGTTCTGGCCTGCAGGGGGCACTGTTGCCACATACTTTGGTTTATTAAATGCTTCGGGGGAAAATCTCAATTTAGCTCTATATCAGTGTTTACCAGGTTTTATTTGCTCAAAGGCACATTACTTTAGCAATATCACCAGAATAAATACTCAAATAATGATACGCTTGTTTGCATTTAGTGACATAATGACTTCTGCAGTGTGGGAAAACAAATGAATTGAAATTGAAATGTCACATTTTAAGAGAGTCTTTTCTTCTCAGTATGAGGATTCTGCCCCATCACCAGAACACGGGAGGGTTCTTTGTGGCTGTGCTCATGAAGAAAGCCCCAATGCCTTGGAACAAGAGATACCCCAAGGTACTTTGTTATTTCACAGATGATCTGTCACTCACCAGAGGAGAGAAAACGGAGAACTGTTAACCTGTTCAGTTCTCCTCCTCACAGCTGGTAACAAATTACACTTACCACGACTTGTCCTGCTCATTTCCAGCTGAGAAAAGAGGCCGCGTCTGGCTCCGAAGCCCAAACGCAAAGCTCTCCGGTGGCTCCGGCGGAGTCTCCCTGTCTCCCCGAAGGGGAACAGATGCAGGAAGGCGGCGCTGAGAGCAAAGCAGACGTGGAGGAGGCCCAGGAGGGAGCACCCAAAGGAGCTTGTTCCAGTGATAAACAAGATGGCGTCTGCGCGTGAGTCACAGTGCTTGAAGAAAGAAAGAACAAGTAAACAAATCAGACTACATTTCACACTCTTTTCATTCCTTAGACCTCCACCCTCCAAAAAGTTGAAGCTATCTGGATACAAGGAAGATCCCTTTGTGTTCCTCAATGAAGAAGACCCCGTCTTCACCAGCATGCAGTGAGTTTTGTTTTTAAAATCCCATCAAAAAGATAGCAAGTCAAAATTAACATCCCATTGAATTTGCTCTAGATCCTTCTACAACTTGTCTCCAAACTTCCCCAAGATGAACGTGCTGACCAGAACGCACGAGGGCAAGAAGAGACACTTGTACATGGTATCCAAAGAGTTGCGCAACGTCATGCTCAACAACAGCGAGCGCATGAAGGTGCCTGACATGTCTACTAAATATAATCCTCATTAATTACGGAATCCCTGATTATGATTCAGGAAGTGTACTACTGATGGTAAAAATAGTAGCCCACACCAAAGCCTTTTTTTGTTTTTTTTTTTATCTGTCCAACACTTCCTTCTAGGTAATAAATACAGGTGTGAAAGTGTGGTCTCGCAACAGCGACGGGGAAGAGTTTGGTTGTGCCTTTAGACTGGCCCAAGAGGTGATTAATGATTAAATATCCTTCACTTTGTCTCGAAAGAACGTAATTCAATTACATGGGGAGCGTATTGGATTTTCCAAGTCACCCCTCCCGTTCTCCACAGGGTATCTACACCTTGCAGCCGTATATTCGCTCCAGAATCGTCGCAGTGAGTGTGGAAGACATCAAGGTGTTGCTGACTCAGGAAAACCCCTTCTTAAGCAGATTAGAAGATGATGCCCGCACTCAAGCCCAAAAAATAGGTACGTTAAAAAAAATGATTCAGCCTACAGTATATAATTTTCTGTATTAATTCTTAATCTATATTTTATTTTTTTTAAAGCTATGGGCAGTATTGTGTTGAAGTACATTCCCAATCCCAAGTAAGTATTTTTCGGCCGTTCTTTTTTTTTTTTTTTTTTTTTTATTTGCGACAGCTGATTTCTGTGTGTTCTACCTTTCTTTTGCCAGTAAGCCAGCAGAGCCGCAGTGTCCCATCCAACTGTGCGGCTGGAGAGGAAAGACGTCCATCCGGGCCTTCGTCCCCCGCAACGAGAGGTACCACTACTTACGCATGCTGGGCGTGGAGGTCTTCCGGGACAAGCAGGGGGCCGGACGGAAGCCAACAGACGAGGAGGCCAAAGAGAAGGGGGAGGAGGGCGGGGAAGAGGCGATGGCTGACCAGAAGGAGCTGCATTTGGAGAACGGGAGTGAGAACGGATCATCACAAGCCAAAAAAGATGGCGACAATAAAGAGACTTGTGTCTGAAATTGGAAGAAGAGGAGGAAATTATTCACAAAAATGTTGTTACAGATGGAAGACAGCTTGGCTGTAATTATTTTTTTGGGATCTCCAATGAAGAGGACTTTTTTTGTGATTTAATTGCTTTAGTCCACCTGCCGAGTGGCGTAAACCTATTTTTTGTTTTGCATTTTTAAAGAGTTTTATATTAAGTCTTATCTCATTTGGTACACCTGTATGAGCGGAAACTGAGCTGAATAAAGGTGTGAAAGATTGTTGGTTTCATATTTTAGACGGATGGGATCTTGAACAAGATAAGCGCAACAAGATGGAGGGATGATATTTAACTCAATTGCGCATGTGGGTGGAGGAAATAAAAAGATTAAAAATGTGACTGAATGCTTCAGGGTCATATATTAAAAATATTTAAAAGTCTCAAATGTATTTAAGACAGGGGAACACAGTGTTTTGTCGGTGGATGGTCGAGACATTATTGCCTGGTGGGGTTACCATGGCAACGGCTGTTATGACAACAAGGACTCACCTCAGAGAAGATAGACACCCACACCTTGCAGCATCCTGAACAAATCTGGAATTTTGTGAAGCAAAAATGAAATTCGGGAGGATGAATAAAGAGATTTAAAAAAAAAAAATCACCTTAAGTATTGAAGCGCTTTTCCAAAATGATAGAAGCCTCAGGGAAATGAAAAGATGATTTGATGTCAGGAAAACGTGTGGGATGAGAAACCTGAATCGGAAAGAACATTTAGACTGTCAGTGTGTTTTAATAATTTACAAATATTCGTTCAATATCGCTAGACTATGTTAACCTATAGATTTTTCTTTTTTTAAAAATAAAACTTTGCATTTCTATGCAACTCTTAAGTTGCTTCTCCACGAGAACTCTGCAGCGGAATAAAAGCCATGACATCACCAATCCTTGTCATGAAGTGCACTTGAAGTAGCACAAAGTGGCGCTAATGCATGTTTGTCCCTTCTTCATCCCTCTTCCTCCTCCTCACCCCGCTGATGTGAGACACTTGCATGCTCCATGCCCATTCGTCCACATGCGTTTATGTTTGGGATTATATAATCCAGCAGTTACGCAACGCCACGCTGACTGAGCCAGGCGGATTCACCCAAACACACACACACATAGTGGCTGGAAAATCTTGTGTGTGGATTAAACCAATCACCAAACACCGCAAAGGCCTTTTCTAAATCTCTGGCTATGCCTGCTGGCTTTATCTGATAATTGTGCAAAGCCTGTTCTCATCCTTTACAAAAATTAGACAATGGCAAAGACGTATAAACACACGTCTCGGCCTTCATCTCCGCATTTGATCCGGTGACGCTGCAGTTTTTACACCCTTTAATCCTCATTCACTTTCTGTGACACACTCTCCGGGTTTGACATCTCTGAGCCACGTTCATCTCGAGTGCGTTACACAATTGAAGATGAACAAATTGACGCCCGACCGTGCGACCTGGAGAGGCGCACTTCAGTGCTCTTTACACTTATCGCGTATGTGTACAGTCTTCTAAACACACTTCGAGAATAATATTGTATGTGTGCAGTAAGGACCTACTTTAGAAAATCCCCGTGTTGAGTTATTCACAGCGGGACAATACTTGACATTTTGGGGCTAATTATTTTTTAAATTATTATAGTAAATTTAAAATGTTGGATTAGAAACCTATTATCATTTTTGAATGTTTAACTTGTCTGAGAAGTCTTGCCTTATCAGGAAGGTGCACTTAGAAATTGACTGGTGGAATGAGGAGCGGGGGGGGGGTCGTTTTGGGTCTCCTGGATGGGTGAGGGACAACAAGCAAAGGAAGAAGAGATGGATTAGGCTTGATGAGCAGTGAGAGTTGGCAAGGAGGTAGGTGGGTGGTTGTATGGGGGGGGGGCTAGTGGCGGACACAAGGCTTTATTTAGTGCATGCCTGCAGGTGTTGCCTAGTAACAGACAGAGCAAGAGAAGAGAAGCTGAAGAACATCCCTGGCTTTTTGTTTTCCCCTCTCTCTCCGCTTCCCGGGCCTTATCTTGCCCCACCACCCCACCCGAAAATGCTAACTCTTACCCCCCTCCTCCCCAGCAAAGCAACTCTGCATGCCTGACTCTCAATTCTCACAAGCATCGCTCCTCATTAGCAGTCAGCACGGACGGCAGTCAGGAAGGAGACGAGGAAAGGAGGGCAAAGAGAGGAGGAGCCAGCGGTGGAGTGAAAGTCGACATCCGGCTATGTTGTTGCCATAGCATTTGTTGCTCCGTTACACTTTCTCCCTATTGAATCTTTAAAGGAGACGAAATGTACCCGCGGACAATCATGTGTGTGCGGGATGGCTCTTACCAGAGAGTGCCTCGATAAATCAACTTAATGTGCTGTTGTATCTCCCGCAATCATGGCCATTTCGTGGATTGATCAAGGTGAGATGGAGGGCACTCTGCAGGGGGGCAGTTCTTGGTCTTCACTTGCAACCTGGAACAAAATGAACCAGAAAGAAGACAAATCATAATTTAACACGTTCAGGCTAAACCACCCAATCTCAGTTGACAGACATCTTTGTGGTTTTTTTCCTTCTTAATTCCAGGATGTTGAAGAAAATTTCATAGCCAAGCTTGCTAGAAGCAGATATGATAAAACAAAGCATTTTTCAAAGTGCAAGGAAAGCAGGCAATTGCTAAAAATACATTTTCCCACATGCGCTGTGCCATATAAAATATTTATAGTGAGCTTTAGTCTGCTAAGAATGGCCTCGATGCTGAAGCAGGGGAAGCGACTGACTTGCCAAAACTGACTGTTGCCTCCATCCTGCTGCCAAAGCTTACATAAGAGCTAACTGGCGTTAACACACTCACATGAATGGCACGAGAGGCTCAGTGTTGTCCACTCGTCTAATTTAGATGATTGCGGCGCACCAGTACGGGCAATTTACAGTCCACTTTTAATTGCACTACAAAAAGGAGGACATTTGTTATCCGCACACGCCTTGTCTTGTTCCATACATGTGCAACTAAGGCAGGGAAAACACATTCATGATTGAACATTTCCACGTAAGTGGATCCTCGGCTGAATTATGCATGCCGCCGTAAAGAACAAAATCACATCTGCCTCCAAGCCTACTGACTGTTTGATATACGACGCAGGGTGAGGTGGGTCGTTATTGCAAATCAGACTTAAAGCTGATCAGAAAAAATGTTTGTCTATGTGAGCGTCTCGCAGCCTTGTGCTTCCGAAAATCGCCTTCTGTGTGTTTGGGAGCAGAAAGAGGACACACGCAAATCGCATCTTATATAATGACAGCAATATGACTCACATGGAGATGGGCCAATCTTATAATCTTTAAGCTTTAGGACCTTATGTCAATGTCACTTCCTATTTTTGCTCTTGGATTGACATTCTGACAAATAACCTTAACTGTTGAATCCCATGAGCTGTTGCATAAATTGACATTTTTGATGTGATGAAAAATAGTGCTCTTCAATATGGTAATATTACATAAAATGTTACATTTTAATTTGCTACTCCTTCTCAAGCACCTGCCTTGTCCACTTGGGGGCAGTATAATACAGAGGGAGGGTCCCACACCTGTCTGTCTACATGTGCTGCTCCATAATTTGTGTTGCTTCAAGGATTAGCCTGTCTATGGAGTTTCCCATTACATGTTAGCATTATGCTAGTAGCATTTAAGGCAGAGCTTTGTGATTGTTTGAAATACTCAATGCATAATAATTTTACAACACGTCTCATCTCGCCTGACCTTAACTGACTGGAATATTATGCTAGAATTGAATGTTTTTCATCGATGCATAAGATTACTGTATTGACTAATGGGAATATTGTGCAGCTTTTGCACGCTCCGGTGTCCGCGCCTTATTTTCAACATGACCTCGTCAATAATTTGCTCACCGAGGCAGATCCATAGTATGGATTCCGTATGCTGCTCAGGTTCTCCTGCACTAATGAGCAGCGGGGAGCATCAGCAACACAAAAACAAGAGCGCTCGAAGGGGATCTATTAATTACGATTCATTTGTAATGACGAGGGTGTGTGTGAAGACGTGTGTGTGTGTGTCAAATGGTTCTGGCAAATTTGTGCATCGCAGCAGAAATATGGTTGTAACCTGCTGAGCATGTGCTGACATGGACAGAATCGGAGTCGTTTTGTAAACCTTTGCAAAAAATAACACAAATAACCCTTTGGGATATGCAACATGGGGAAATTATCAAATGTCATGTCAAGGAATAGAACATAATTCAAAAGTTTTTGGTTGAAAGTAGGACACTGCAGCTTGAAATGGGATTTCACGATGTTCAGCAGATTTAAAAAGAGAAAGACAAAACGCAATCATTTTGAATATGCTGTGTATTTTATTGCACATTCTTGTTTGGTCTCGCAAACGAGCCTTTTCCCACTTTTTTGGACCAAACAATCGGGAGAATGAAATTGTCCAGAGTAGCTGATCTCAGGTCAGATGTGCACATCTGCCGTTGACCTGGGGATAGTTTTACCCACATTTAAGTTTTAAGAGGATGAACAGAATGGTGGTGTCAAGATTTTTTTTTTTTTTTTTTTTTGGGGGGGGCGGGATAATTTAAAGTCCCTTTAAGGTGTTGAGGCTTTGCAACTTTGTCCTTCAATACTCCAAATATCCTTGGTAAGATTTTTTTTTTTTCTCCCCCTCTTCCATTATTATTTTTTTTTGTGACAATACCTGCATCATGCTTCAAATGTTCATTTTTGGCAAACCACAAATAAATTAAAACACAAACATTCATATAAGACAATATGACATTTGAGGACGCGTAAAAAGAAAAGCACGTACGGGACAGAAATTCCTCTTCACCCTTCAAAAAACAAAAAAAAAGACAAGAGAAGCAGTTTAAGCAGTTTGCATTTTTTGTTTATCTCTGCAGTTTTTCTGAGTTTTCTTGAAAAAAAAAAAGAAAAATATACAGTAGGTAGCTACCAATCACAGTTGACATGCAAATATAATACAACATAACCAGCTCAGTTAGTGTCTGCTAACTACAAGTCTAAATCTAGAGATCCACAAAATGATTGGTTTGAAACCAGCAAACACTCAGCTAAGAGATATTTTGTGGTACAATATGAAGTCAATTTACAGTATTTCTGCACTGGCGAAGTCAAGAGAGGACTATACAATCAACCCTGAAAATGAAACTTGTTACATGGACCCCACTTGGTCATTTCATTTGTAATGAAGCATAAAACACACACTCGCATCCTCCGTCTGCCCTTCTTTTCCTAAAACAAACACAGCGGGGTCACGCAACATGGACCCAAATGCCAGCGGGCGGAGGAGAGAGCCGAGCGGGAGATTTTGACATCCTCCATCTTTTGCTACTCAACCTCACGTCTCTCTCTAATGACGCTTGGCGGAAATGTCAGCCCAATTAGCAGCTTCGCTTCTGACATTTAACTGGCACATCGCAGAAGCCGAGCTCGACACGTCGCAGACGCCTGCCTGAGTGGCATCGTAACACGTGGACAAAAGTATTGGGACGCCAACTTCATGTTTTTATTAAACTGTCAACGCAGGTTTCGGCCATTTTGCAACTCACTGACATTTCCGAAGAAGCGACCCCCGCTGTGTCTCTCGGCTTGCCCCCCACTCTAATATCCCGAATGTGTCTCTCCGGGCAATCATGTGGTGCCCTGGAGCGTACATTCAACGAAATGGCAAGCCCACCTTGTTGACATTTTAAGCTGTGCAGGTACAGTAGGTGTGTTCATAGCACAGCGGATTTCCTGCTGGACTTTGGTTGTTTTTACACCAATCGTACACACACAGGCAAAAAAAAAAAAAAAATCCCTTAAAAACAGTAACGATTCAGGTCTTAGTGTCATTCACAGTTCAGTTTTGTTTTAAAGGGGTGCGTCCCTTTCACACATCAAACACACTCCTTGCTCACGAAACGATTGACTATCATTCCATGTATTATACAAAGTCTCTGCATAATGCAACATGTGACTTTTTTTTTTTCTTTTCCATTAGAAATCAATATCCATCTACGCAACAATGAGTGCTAAATATAGCCACGAGAGACAAAGAGAAAGACAGTGGGCGAGCGAGAGAGAGCTGGGAGGGAGGTGATGATGCTTCATGTACATTACAATCTTCATCTTGCATCCAAGTGTGGGCGACCGCACAGTCGACAGAAAAAGGGAAAGAAAGGAGCGTAGGAGTGGGCGCGCTGCCCGTCTATTAAACATTAACGGCTTCATTTCTATGCAAATGAGCCCACAGACACACGCAGACGACCGGAGAGGAATGTCGAAAGGAAGAGGGAGGGGTTGGGCGTGGGGAGGGGTGAGAAAAGTGCAACCGAGTTGAGTCTGCAGATCCTACACGGTCATGAGGCGAGAAAAAAAAAAATTGCGGAAAAGCAAGAAATGCATTCTCAAATGCGCACACACCTCCCTCTCAGGCCTTTCCCAAAATGGGGAAAAAAAATTCCCTGGATAAGTGATGATGATAGTGGTGAATTGTCTGCATATTAAAAACGAAATCCCCCCCCCCACCCCCCCGATTTACACACGCACACACACATACATAAAGAAAGCTACAGCAAAAGGTGAGTGTGACAGATTGTTGAGTTAGCATGGTGTCATTTTGCGCGTGGAGGTCAGGGGTCGGATCTCAGCCGTCCGACACGGGCGGAGACACCCAGCCGTACTTCTCGTGGGTCTTCACCAACGACTTGAAGGTGGCTTCAGCCTCTTTACGGCTGAAGGCCTTCTTGGACTTGCCGGCTTTTCGACATATACGTCCCTGCAAGAGATGATAAAAAAATGTTATCATTTCTAAATCACCTGTAAAAAGATGAATAATGAAAGAAAATAATCATTGGAATCTAAGTAAATAAATAAAAACTACATTAAGTAATTAAAAAAATTTAAATTACACCTTGACGCTATTTGTTAGCCTGTCTATGGCATTTTGCATTATGTGGTAGCATTAAGCTACACAGCATTCTGATTAATATTCCATTTCTGGATTATTGACTAAATAAAAACGGCATTATCACATCGTGTAAGCGAGCCCGCACGGGCGGTATAAATCTGCCCACTAGTCACGCGGCATGCGCCTCATATGATCTACGGCTTTGTCGTGGGTTTGCTACCTCTCACTTTGTTTTATAACACTGCGCCACTTTATTGGCTGGCGGCTTTCTGCTCAAACTAATGAAACAATGTTTCCATGGCCCGGCCTTTCTGAATGCTGCACTGCAGCTCAGATATAAATACTGGGATAATATTATTATACGAGTGCCGTCTGTGCCTTAATCCTCTTTATTGTAGCGTGATTCACATTAGAAATGAATGAGCCGTTACTTTATGAATGCATGAATGGTTAGAACATGGTAGCAGTTCATAAAGAGAGCAACCAGGTCTTCCTATTTTGCAAGTTATTGTGAAATCAATCAACTGATGACATGTGAGAGGATCCAAAATGTCGTAATGTTGCAGACATTGTGGTTCGGTTCTGGTGGCAGCGGCATCATGTGATGTGATCATGCATGCATATCTTCCACATCACACAAGGTTGCTCGTGACACCTCAAAATGGTGCCTGTCGCCTCGCCGACGTGCCTCATTATTGCCGCCTATTGTTCAAGACTTTGCTGCCATGGTGATGCGCTGGCAAGGAACATGACCTCACTTTCATTGAACAAGATTTTTTTTTAACCAGACCTCGACTCTGCCATTTGTTTCTTATTTGCAAGCATGTAAGAGGGCTGGTGAATGTGTCGACCTTACATCAAAAGTCTGTGACCCCGAGCGTGAAACACGTAAATTGAGCATTAATTAGCCGCTTCGTGCTCTCAGACACCGATGAGCAAAAAAAAAAAAAAAAAAAAAATCGTGTTGCAGTGTTAGATAGATGGAAAGTCAAAATAGGGAACGAGTTTAATGAACAAGCGCCCGAAGCCTACGAAGTCCCATGTCAGTGTTTATCAATTTGGGCAAAGTGCTCGCTTGTGGGGAGGGATTTGCACAGAGTGGCGGCCGGCTAATTATATGAATGGGAATCGGTCAATGGTCGGAACAGGACAGGCACGGCGAGCCTCCCTTGCATGTTAGGAATCGGCCCTAGGGGACTGGAGGTAGCTTGTTGCGTAACGCGGGCCTGAGATCAGGTCAGGATGAACGAACACCTGATCAATAGTGGCCGGCATCACATCCGGAACAGATAGTCGGGTCATTAGAGGATAAAATCATGCTTAACAAAATGTTAGCATTAAAATCTTGTGCTAAGCCGTCAGAGCCAGAAATGAAATTTTGTATTCATGTCACACTTGAAAAAGCGCTTACACGCTACAGTTAGCATTAATGGGATGCTTCATCAAACTAACACTGATGATGTCATCATGCTTGACTGGGACCAGGATTTGCGAATAAAAAAAAAAAGTCGGTTTGACTCTGGCTTTTTGTGGAATTTGTATGTCTTCCTCCCACATTCCAAAAACAAGAATTTTTATATTTAATTAACGTCAACGAGTTTTGAGTTATCAGCAGTTGCCTGGTTGACTGACTCCAGGCTGATGATGTCACCTATTAGGCCACGCCCATTAAATGCACAACTGCAATTGTGCCTTGAAAAATCAGATGTCACAGGTCATTCTGTTCATAATCTGTAAATATTTTGCTCTGCTTTTTGTTTTCCAGAAAACCACAAAAAATATTTTATGTACGTCTTCTAACAACGGCACTGCAAGACAAAAGGAAACGAAAGACTCAAAGCGATGACCTACTTAGTGTATACGCACAGCACTTGTGTGTCATGTGCGTGTCTCATTGTTGACTTTCATCTCACCACTTGCTCTCCCTAAAAATAACGCAACATCAAAACGTTGATCACAAAAAGGCCGCCAACCAAGAAAGGAAAAACACATTGTGTGTATTTCGGATTAACATGGCCTCGAGCGCGTCGGAGATGATCTGGGACAATGCACGACATGCAAACACCGTCTGGGGAAGACACACACTGTACATCCACGTTAATCAATACTGTTTCCATTAGATACAAGGAGACACTGCAGCTCAGTCGTCAATCTGCCAACTGGGATGCCGTGCGCACAAATAATCAAGCTCATCTTGAGTAGATTCTTCATTAATTCAACAAAAGCACAAAATGACGGGGTCGCATGGAGTACACTTTCCATCATCCTGCTAAGCCTTGTTGACGAAGAGTTATTTTTCCACTAAAGCTCTCCTGGTTATAACGCTGAGTGCATTTGAGGATGCAGCCATTTCCATTGGATGCTGCAAAAACACCGAGGGGGGGCAGGATTTGACGGGATTACATAATGGAGTTGATCGAAATCACACAGGTCTGCAATCGTGGCATCCTGCTTTTCCATCCCTGGGCGGTCTAATTATTAGTACGTTGGGATTGGGGGGGGAAAAAGAGGACACATATCGTGAGCCTGCGTGACTCCCACTTGGTATGCGGGTCTCTGTTGCCAGAGGATGCTGACTGATGAAAGGCAATCAAACAGAGACTGCAGAGAGCTTTGAGAAAGGGGGGGGGGGAGCGTGGCATGAAACGGGTGCCGTAAAGAAACATCCATTTATCTTCTTTACGGCTTGTCCTCATTTGGGTCGAGAGAAAAGCAAATGTGGGGAAAGCATGCAAAATCCACACGGGAAGGTCGTGTCAAATTTCAAACCCGGAATCTCATAAATATGAGGAAGATGAGCTAACCATCCCGCACCCTCATTTTTTTTTTCCCAGTTCATTCATTTTGTCAGATGATTAATATTATGTTATATTGAAAAACATACCTCAAACTTGGATCAATTTTTTTTCCCTCGACATAAAAAATATAGATATAGTGGTGACTTTAAGATTAATTTGATTGATTATACCAGTCTTATCTATTTGTGTATTCTCATCTCACCTGTCCTTTTACAAGGCTGGCCGCAAACTGCCTCATGACCGCCTCCACCGTGTAGGCGCTGGACCATCCGCGAGGGGTCAACAGCTCCATGCAAATGGCACCGCCGTCCAACACGTAGCCGTTCTCCAAGCGGGGCGTCAGTACCCGCATGAAGGGCGGCGAGAAGGGGAAGTTGTCGGGGAAGGTGACGTTGAGCAAGATGAACTCGGTGCTGGTCTCCTTCATGTCCAGCCACAGCGCCGAGTCCTTGTCCACCTGGTGCAGCTTGACGTTCCAGTCGAACAGGTTGTCCTCCACCAGCTCCACCGTGATGAAGTTGTCCCCTAACCTCCGGATCTCCTGCAGCTCCTTCATCAGCCTGCGCGTCCGCACTTGGGTGCAGTGATGCCGGTGAGGGGCGAGCGGAGGGACGGAGGAGGCTCCGGTGCTTTTATTCCCGCCTCCCCCTGTTTGCTGTTGCTGCTGCTGCTGTTGTTGTTTCTCCTTGGCATCCTTGCCTGGCTTCTCCTTGTCCTTGGCGTGCTGGTCCAGCTTCCTCGCCTTAATCTCCGGGGTGCTGAGGATGTTAGTTTCGTTGGCCGTCTGACAGTTTTTGTTATTTTTCTGGTTGCCTTTGGTGCCCTTTAATGAGCCCTGGTGGTGCTTGGGGTCTTCTGTGTCCCGGTCGTGCAGGCGGATCAGACCGATTTTCCGCAGTAGAGTGGCCATAATTTAGTTTATAGATCTGGTTGGGATTTCTCCACCGATCCCCCCCCCCCCCCTGCAGAGGGTCGAGATTGCACCCTTTCCCCCACGCGGATGTTCACTGTGGAGTTCACCTTGCTTGCACCTCTCACAGATCTCACCCTTCACTGCAGCCTTCAGGGGTGATCACAGCCCACGATTCTGCGCTTTTCCTCTCAGTGCATCATCACAGAACTGCGTGACTAAAGATAGAAATCGAGAAACAAATAAATAGCATCTTAATCTCATCAAGACAACCTCCTAAGCAGTTTTTTTCCTGGATTCAACCCCATCCCTCCCCCGCCCCATTAACATTGTAGCCGCAGTACGAACGGACGATGATACAAATGACACGCTGCACGTCATTACATCAAAATGTGTTGAATTAAATGAATAAAAAGACAACAAGACGCCTATGACATCACGATAGAGGAGGTCAAAAATCTAACACCTGCACGACATAAACACTCATAAACACAATTAATAGCAAACCATAAATGTGCTTACCCAAATGCGTAAAATCCACAGGATCTTCTGCAAATAGCCAACTTGGATGAGTAAAAAAGACGAGTCCCGATGATCCACGAGAGCTGCCACGAAGGTGAGCTGCAGGAAAGCGCTTATAATAGTGCGTGTCTTTGTGCGTGTTAAGTGTACTTGTGTATGTATATATGTGCGTGCAGCTGCCGCAGCTCTCGTAATGCAGGGGATGACGCGCAAGCAGACCAACTTCAACGCTCAGCCCACATACGCACAGTAGTGACACCTTTCAAAGTAAAGCTCATCACGCACGAATTGTTCGTTTGAGTGTGTGCACTGTGCAAATTCAAATGATGCCATAAACCATGTCAAAATAGGCATTACGTGTTATTGAAAATGTGGCATTTGATTCCATACAGTTAATGTTGGATAATGACACATTCACAATATTTACAGGACAAAACAGTACATTTTAATATTTCAATCAGCACAGTCGTCATTCGTCATCAAATCAATCATATTGCATTATTCGTGAGTCGTGACACTTCGCATCGTGATGACGACAATGCTTTTATTGCGAAAGCGGTGGTAACGTTTCCTGTTTAAGGATTGACAGGCACTATTAATTAGTATTTACCCACCTATTTTATTTAATCTCGTATTTATTTACAATGAGAAGGAGTAATTTTCTCACACAAAATAAATTAGAATTGTTTTTTTTAATTTTACGCCGTAGATTGAAAAGTGAATTACGCGATGACGCCTTCCTATTCTAAGCTTTGTTTTCTGATAATGTGTTGAGATGTTTTATGGACACTTTTATGAATACATTTAATTAATATTATCAGGAAGCATTGCAGCGTTTTGTTTGAAGATGATTATAAATAATGCAGCTATACGGTCTTTTTCCATTCTGCAGCACGACATTATGATACAAAAACCGGCACCTCTTCATTGGTTGTCACTATGGCAACACACCAGAGCCCATCAGCTATTGGCTGCAGAACTGCCGTAAAGTAAAATGCACTTTAGCTGCGCAAGCATATCTGGCTAGCGAGAGAAGTGCGCTTGGTTTAAGGCACATCGTTTTTAAGCCATTTCTCTTATTAACATTTAAATGGCGGAGAAAAATGAAAACCTCGAGGAACATCTCGAGAAGTTTGTCGAGAATATTCGGCAGCTTGGAATTATTGTCAGCGACTTCCAGTCGAGCAGTCAAGCGGGACTCAACCAAAAATTGTGAGTCATGTTTAAATCGACGCGTTGTAAACATCGACGGACAATAATTTCATTTTCTTTTAACAGAAATTTAATGATAACGGGATTGCAAGATATTGAGAAGTGCCGTCAACAACTGCATGAGATCAACGTACCACTGGAAGTCTTTGAGTAAGTATACGATGTTGTTGACCTTACCATCATGTACTATGTATTATTATTATCATTATGTATTTTGCCTGTTTGATATTTTTCAGATATATCGACCAGGGTCGAAACCCACAGCTGTACACAAAGGAGTGTTTGGAGAGAGCCTTGGCCCGCAACGAGCAAGTTAAAGGAAAAATTGACACCTTGACGGTAAGAAGTCGTACATTAAGCCTATTACCATGACACAAAACTGATTTACAGGCTTCTTCTGTTACAGAAATTCAAGAGTCTTCTCATCTCTGAGCTCGGCAAAGTCTTCCCGGAGGAGATGTTGAAATATAAGGCAATACATGGTGATGATGCTCCATCCTAGTGACTCCTACACTGTGACAATTACAGTACAATTTTAAACCTCGGATCAAGAACGAGAATCTGCGATCGCAACCAGACTGTGCCAACATTGAAAGTTCATTTAAATGGAGTGTGTTGGCGGGGCAAATGTTCGTTTTATTGCATGGACACTATATTGGCAGCAGGGTCAAATTCAAACTCCGTATTGTACATAAGCTCTTTTCTTAAGTGGTGGTACTTATTTATATCTTTTTGTAATAATTCATAAAACATATAGTAACAGCACAAAATTGTTGCTCAGGCTGTGATAATTCTGAATGCGGGATTTTTTTTTTTTTTTTTTTTGGACCTGCCCAGCAACATGTCTGCGCTTCATTTCTATCCTGTTTGTATTAAAGGTTTTGTAAGTATTCATTTGATGCGTAAAGTAGCATTCTGTTCTAATACTGTATATTAGTGAGCTGCCTTGCCAGCGGACGGAGTGTACCAAATCCAAAATATGAGCATGATGAAGAGATTTCACAGGCTTGAGAGGCTTTTCTTTGCAGCCTTGTCTTTTATGACAACAATGCGCGATACAGGATTTCCGTTTTAGAGCCTTCTAATAAAAGTGCGTACAGATAATGGCCACCAATATGGAAAACTCTTTTGATCATTTATTTCATATCCGTTGCCCTAGTATGGCTCAGCTGTCTTAAAATTACATTTTTATGTGCAATACAATTATTTTTTATATTTGAATATTTATTATTTAATTAAAATTGAATTTTAAAGAGCAGATTTTGATAGTGGCTAGCATATAAAATCTCCACCAGTCCCCCATAGATTGCGACAGGCACACAAAAGCAGTGCAAGCCACCTTTGATGTTCAATGCATAATGTCTTTTGGATGCTAATGCTAAGCAGTGAGTAGCCGCTGAAGCCGAGGCAATTTGTTTGCACGGGTGAGGGTCGCCCGCCCATCTCCCCCTTCTTCTCGCATTGTGACCAGCGCCTGTCTCGCCTCAGCTCCGTGACTGTCATTCAACTCCTCTGTGCAGGTCAGGAGGCGGACCCGGACCCCCATCTTCCTTCTGTTGCATTCGTCCCCATGGCAACAATACCTCTTTTTTCCCCCCCTACGTCACGCACTCTTTCTCTCCACCCTAGACAATTCTATGGGCTGCGTAGGTTTGTTGAGATGGAGAAATATTCAAAGCTACAGTGAATACCAAAATACATCACATTGATAAAACCGTGGATGAATTGAATTTATTTGCGGATGACTTGGATTATCTGTAAAAAAAAAAGTACCAAAACAAATAGAGGTCAACTCATGACTTTTGTTGGAAGAATTATTTGAGTCGTGACAGAACCGTTTACTGCTCCCCAATCAAAAGCGTCACGCTCGACTCATTATTTGTCATCTTATGCAAATCAGGAAGTGATTGTCAACAATTCATTGTCAGCAACTCTAGTGAGCACTATTTTGGCTTTACGCACGTCACCGTGAAAAATCCAACATTCACGCTGAATCCATCTGTTTGCACTCTATAATGACCAAAAACGCACACATGGGGCCTTCATGCGTCACGTTTTGCTTCAGCCGCTCACTGACCCAACGTTAGCGATTAGCACGCCGGGCGGGAGAACAGATTGTGTGCGTGAGGGTTCCGATAATAGGATGATAAAGGCGCTAAATGAAAACCATAAATCAGAGCGATGATGTCTGCCGCCTGATGTTCCTCGCACCTGCCCCCGCTAAGGACCCGTCAACAACGCCGATCGAATTACGCTGCTTAAAAAGCCCCGCAGATGGGCCTTAATAGAAGGAAAACAATAGTTTGTCATGCTTTTATCGAGCGTGCATACAAAAGCGTTCAACGTTTATTAAATGCATCTGCAGCCAGCCTAATTTGCGGAGGAAAAACAAACAATGCGAAAAGCCGAGGCGGACGCAAATGAATAAAGGATGAGAGCGAGGAGCGAAGGGAGTTCTCATAATTTCCCTTTGGTTTAATTAAGTCTGCATCTCGTTTGCTTCATGCCGTGCCATTTTACACACAGTCAAATCGGGAGCCCTGACTGTGACATTTACAACAAAACCCGGCCACTGATGTCATCTCACTGTCAAGTTGAAACCTCTTTTGCAAATTAGTCCAACCAAGAAGGCAATTATCCGCATTCCGCTCTTACTAGTTGGGGTTCTAAATGAGTGATTCGATTGAAAATGTGGGAAGGCCTTCAGTGGATCTTCTCACAGTCAATGGTCATTGTAATATTGGGGTTTGCCAGAGGCTGTGATAGTGCCTCGGGCGTTTTGAAGCGGGGTGCTGGGGGAAAAAAAAGTGCAATACATGATTGCACTCGGCGTGATGGGAACATTATGAAATTTTCAATGCAGAAAATGTTTGTGGTGGGCCAGATCTGAATAAGGCTTTTATGGCCCACGTGGTCAAATGGACCATTAATTTGTTTCTTGAATATTTTAGCCTATAGTCAGCTGCGACCTCCAACCCCCATTGTCACCCAAGACATCTTATCCCAACGGACACACACGCTCCATAAAACTCCAGCACCCCACAAAAACACCCTCAGTGAGGTCAAGCCATAAATGCCAGGCCGGCCCTCCCCCTCCCTCTTTTTTTTCCCTTCACCCTCCTCCCTAATGTGCTGCTCACACTAGATTGAAAAAAGATCACAACTTCAGTGTGTTTGCCCAAAGCTTACCCGACGACTCGGAGGAGGCCTTTGTGACTTTACCGCCGATGACATTTAAATCGGCCGTGCACGTCGGATGATTTATTCCCTAGGAGAGAATACAAAGAAGAAAATTGTATTTGTATTAAAATGCGTAGACAACACTCTGATGTGAATATGAATCATCAGGCTCTGTTTTGGTATTGATTTAATATTTTTTTTATTATTGCGGTGGTGTTGACGTGCACTTAAAAATCTTCAAAGTAGTCCCACTTTTAAGTTTTTGTGTTGAGAAGTCATGCTTGACTGAACGTGGTGCGGAAGAACTTCTGTCATGTCGGTGACCTCACAAATGTTCTTCCGCATCGATAACCTCAAAAATGGGACTCGGAAAAAAACAAAATCTTGTAGAAAGTCTTTCTCGAGCGGCGGATGATGTTACGGCAGCAATGGAAGGACTGACTCGATATGAAATATTCAAATGAGATGTCATAATGGCTCAAGTGGTCCTCTATGTGCTTGGATGGTTTGCCGTCTGTTCTTAAATATCAATATCAACAATTATTCCTCCATTTATTCCGGTTGAGATCTGATTGAGAATAAACAAAGTCATCCCTAGAAATGACGATGAAATGCAAACCGAGTTGAGCAGCTTACAACACCGGCTTACAAGTTACGTAATACTACGTCACAAATGGACTTTAGAACCGGGTTACAGTTGGAAGCGCATCTTTTGCAAGGATAATTCTAACGTTCAGCCTGTAAGAACAGGAAACGTACCACTGAGGACATTTCGTGAAAGTCAAAGTCAGACATAAAAACAATACACACTGTTGTAAATCTCTAGTGTCGAAACTATGGCCTAATCCTTTTTTCCAAAAGATAACAGCTTAGCATTTTTTTTTTTGCCCAATCCCTTCCTCCTCCCTCCCCTCATTGATTCTTCCAATAACCCATTTTTCTTTCTCTGCATGTTTTCACACAATCAAACGCTAAAACAGCAGTGTAGCAAGGGAGTTTATTTTGTTTTTGTTCTCACCCCAAAGCTAATCTGTTAGCTGCTGACTGGCACTATATAATCAAAGAGGCCTGTTTAAATGAAGTTTTTCTCTTTTGCTGGAATATTCTCAAGGGATCTGAAATCATTAGCCTCTCGAAAAGAGCTCGATACAAGTGGAGAACATGCGTTGCTATGACGAAGCGAGGCCATTACAGCCGAGGCGTCTACGTAAAGACTTGCCAAAGGGTCGGACGGCGTCTATATTTAGAAACGGAGGTCACCCTCCCTTCCTTTACCTGATGGGAACAAGACGGGATGAAGATGGATTAGTGTTGTGAGTCTACGCTCGAGAAAATTGGCCTCGACAAGATTGATTTGGAAAACTGAATTTTTTTGGTGATTTATTTTTTTTAGTAGATGTGAAACCAAATAAAAGGACCGCATTCGTTTCTTGCATCCGATGTCAAAACTACAAATCAGCGCTCAGGAGTGAAGCCCCGACTCCCTCTCGGCTTCCGAATTCTCCACACAAACACAAAAATGGATAATAAAAATAATGGACTCCCTGTTTTGTTTCACTAGGGGAGGTACTGACTGGACTCTCTGGGTCCATGAGCCACTTCAGTGCTGGCGAGTTGGCGTAAAAATCCCAATTCGATTTGCAATGACTCACTGCCACAAGGCACCACTGGGATTTAGCTTCATAATGGAAGCAGAAAAGAATTAGCCCGTTGGGGAAGAGATGGTATACATATAATATGGTGGTGCAATAAAACCCTCAGGTCATGTGACATTGGGGGTCCATTATGTGTTGATTAGTGGGCGTGCACACACATGCCCGCTCTAATGTTTCTCCGATTTTCAATTCACATGCCATCTGCACAATCTACGTCACCATACTATCATGAACACATCATCCGGATTTAGTGGCGGTGTGACGTATGTTCCTCGTGTCATCTCTGAGTCACCGGGTGAGATCTTTCTAACACACACACACACACACATCCTAAGCTTATGTAAGTACCTGTGCGCTACAGTAGGCAGAAATAGACCTAATAAGGGGCTTAAATAGACTATCACACACACACTGAATGGAGCTAAGCTTCTTTTTCTCGTCACAAAAATCATCAATGGAGTGTTGAGGGTTTACTGCCATCTTGTAATCCAATTCACTTTATCGAGAGGTATTAAAACGGTCTGATCGGTTTAAGCGGGGGGTTTTGTACAATTCAATGGCAACGGTCCATTTTAGGGAAAAACTAGGATGTTTTCCGATGACCCGTCTCCGAGGACAGCCATGTGGTGACTCGGCTATTTCGGGGAAAGGCAGAGACATGTTGTGCTACAGCATGGTTATTTTAAGATTACATCCTTACGTCTCTTCTAAGAACTTCTTCTTAATTAGTCTAGCGAGAAAATTGAGGTGACTTCTGTGTCCCAATACTTTTGTCTACTACTGTGTATATTAATATTAGCTCCATCCAGACACTCACATCAACAGTGCTGAGGTATGCAAAAAAAAAAGAAAGGTGAAGATGTCGTTAAGAGGGGAGGGGGAGGGCATTTGAGAACTTGCCTGACACTATCAAATTATCATGCGACACGTATCTTAAATTAGCATACATCAGATCAAACAGTTCGACTCCTGAGCCATTATGCAGCCAGACGCGCGTTCGCTGTCAAGCCCGTTTTACTCCTAATTAGCATATTATTACCATAGCACTGCTCCTCGCCGCTATGTCGGAAATTTTGTCGACACTGCACTCCAGGGGGTGTCGGATCTGAATGTCCCGTCCATCTATCGAGCTATCAAATATTTCCGCCACAGATTAATAAAAGGGAATAAAAACGTGTGTGCGTTCTCAACTGAAGTTGTCACCTTGAGCAGAAAACAAACTTCAGGGAAAATAAAAATCAGCTTGCATCTTGAAGATGAGCAGACCTTGCACGTTTAGATACGGAACATCACTCTATTCATTAAACCTGATTTAATTTGTCGTTTCTGAAATATAATCAAATGGAAATTAATGACGTGTACTTTTTGGTTTGGATGCCGAATCATCCATGGACTCAATTCCACATATATATAATTCATTTGATACAGGGTAAATATTTCATGACCTGGGACTGGAAACAGCTTCGAGTTTATTTCCGAGCATGGGTCAAACCTCAGCGGAAATCAAGTGAGAGCGTACCAACAAATCACATCTGCCAACGGCTTCTATGTGCTGCAATGTTGGATTCGACAATTTAAGATGTTCCCGCCGCCGCTTCCTTTCCGATGACATTTAATTGGAAGAAAATCGCATTGTGTTTGATTCGACATGTTCTCCGAGAGAGGTGAAGAAATTCCGGACTGGTACAAATCTATACGAACCAAGTTAGTCAGATCAAACATTGTTACCTAATAGAGATTTAATTAGGTTACATGGCTGCAGTGAGTGATAGCTTAGCACGATAACAAACACATTTATAAAATAGGATTACGTCCACTCTGGAAACCATTTTTCTTCTTCTCGTATGAGTTGAACCTTTTTTGGGCATGTCGCTACCTCACCAGGGACACCATATGTCACATACAAGCTTCACCCCGGGGTTCACCTCTTAGGTGCAATTTTCTCAGCATCCAGATAAGCTCTCGGCCGTTGCTATGACGACAGCGAAGGAGGGAGGGGGGGGTAATGAGGTGTCGCCATAACGCTACGGCTTACCGCTGACTCCTGACCGTCAGGGCCGGTGAGAACACGGAGCTCGGGCGTAATAATGCTGCCAGAGCTAATCTCACGACTGGCTGGTTAAACCCTCAGAGGATGTCAACCCTGCAGAAGGTGTGAGAACGACATGGAGTTAGTTTTTCTGATGCTTGTTCAATACCGATCAAGAGAGTTTTTTCTTTAGATAGGTCAAGCATCCTTTGCTGTTACTTGAGACGGTGAATCTGGGTCAGTGTGAAAGGCAAGCAGCGAATGGAGGAGCGTGACTCACAAGTGTTTTTTGCGCTTCCAACATGGCCGCAATTGGATAGAGGCGTGTGCAACGTGCGTGTAAATCACTTTTGGCTGCCAGCCATGTGACTTGAATGTCAAATGACAGGCAATGGGATATCATTGAAGTAACTGTCAAAATACATGAATAATAAATAAAAATAAAAATAAAAATTCAGGTAGCCTTAACACTTTTTGAGGTAGACTACTATAATTTTTATTTTCATTTATTTCAATTTTTTTTCATCATTATTCACGTAATTTTCCTGCTCTGTCTTTTTGGTGTGCATGTGTCCCACAAGAGAAATAAAAATAAAAATATATGGACGAAGCTTACAAAAATCAGGTAGCTTTAACACTTTTTGAGGTAGACTACTATAATTTTTATTTTTAGTTTTTTTTCATCATTATTTCCTGCTCTCTGTCTTTTTAGTGTATTACATGAAGCATGTGCCCCACAAGAGAAATAAAAGTAAAAATATATGGACGAAGCTTAAAAAATTCAGGTAGCCTTAACACTTTTTGAAGTAGACTACTATAATTTTTATTTTTTTTCATCATTATTCATGTAATTTTCCTGCTCTCTGTCTTTTTAGTGTGCATGTGTGACACAAGAGACTCTCGCCTGTCTGCTGGGCTCTCTCGTTTGATCTCGCCCTCCTTTTCCATCCCTTCGCTCTGGTCCGCTTCAGCGTATCCCTGTGAGTCATCAAAGACCATTCTCGACACCCCCCATCTCCCCCCCCGCTGGCTGCATTATTGATCAGAGCAGCCGAAGCAGGCTCGCCCTTGCGACGACAGACCACGCACACACGTAAAGTGGCTCCATCAGCCTGCTTTTCCTCCCGGTGTTTTTTTATGTTAGATAAGCCCATTAAGTGAGCTTGCACAGTTCGCAATGTGAGGTCACCCCGCCATTTCAGTGTATTGGTCAGGCCTCGAGATGGAGAAGAATGTCATCTCCGTATAAACGTTTAGAATTTAACTCGAGAATTTTACCGTACTACTTTTTTACTAATGTCATCCAAAAACTATAAAAGGCTTGCATAATATATTCCATTTCAATAATAAATGATTCACATCAAAATGAAAAATAAGCCTGACTAGTGTTTGCAGATGAAGGGTGGTGGTCTTCTTTCGAAACTTCCTCATGACCTCCCCCCCCTCCACATATCTTCTCACTTTAACCCCCTGCGTGTTTTCACCTTCTTGCAATTCTTTATTTTTCATCTTTTTTTCATCCTCCTCACACCAGCCCTTCATTATTAACACTGCCTTTGCCCACCATCCTCCCCATCCATCTCAGCATCGCCAGGTGCGGCACAAAGAAAAGCCCCTCACCCACCCAACCTTGATTCCTCTCTCTTTTCCTTCTCAGTGGGCGGCTGAAGGCTGCCAGTCTGGAAAGCTACACCCCCCTCTCTCCCCCCCTCCCAATCCCCCCCAGGGGACAGTGAGGTATCAGACTATCCCACTGTGGAAGCGATCTGCTCACCAAGGTGAGGGGGCTTCTGACCAGATCTCATCACACCGCCCACTCATCTGAAAGGAGGAAAATAGGCGTTTACTTATTTTCCTGTAGTGCTAAGCACCTCTTTTGTCTTGACTCACTCTGATTTGAAACGGGTCCAAAAACAATCTCGGTTGCGGATTTACGAAAGGCTTGCGTTTGCCTTATAACGGCAGACGCGACAGATTGTGAGCCAAATATTTATGATGATGAGGTTCATATTATTAACCCTCTCATTAAAAAGGCTTTTACACAAACGGTACTCAAAATAAAAAATCTCGGGCATCGATTAATAGTTTTCGTGTGTCCTCGTCTGACTTGAACTACTAAAATTTAAAAACTTTCTAAATCCTGAAAATATAATATAAAAAATAATATATATAATATATAAAATATAATGATATATAAAAACAAAATAAAATATAATAAATGTTCTTTTTAATAATAAGATAATAGAGATAAGATAAATATAAAAAATATAATAAAAAATCAAGGACTACTTTTGCACCGCATATTAAAAAAAATATTTATCATCTGACAAGATCCCCATTATTCCATCTTGATCCTATTTTGTCTTCAGCCAAAGCACACAATGAACTCATCCGGTTAACAATGCACCAAACTAAACTTGACTTTCAATTATTGTACATCATGTTTTATAGTGACAGTATATTATCTATATATGTAAATGCATACATGCAAAACAACATCATTAGCGATGACTGATTGCCACTCCCTTTTGTTTTCTCCACGTTAATAGCGCTTCAATGATAGCAACACATAAATCACGTGGCTCCCTAAGAACAATGCGTGAATATTCTATTGTTTGTCTCAATCGCTCTGCCAAAGTCAACATTTTTCTTCCCACCAGCCTTCACTGTCATTACGCCCGTTTTGTTCGAGGCCCCGCTTAGACTGTCGCACGCTGATTACAGCCTCTCTGTTTCCATAGCGATGGCGAAATCTATTATGGTCATAAATGGAGCAAAAAGATGGATGAAAGGGAGTACAGCACTTCATTGGAAGGCTCTCCTCCTCCTAAATGCTCACTCCAACCTCATCAACGCAACACTCAGCAAATGAGCTCAACCTTTTCCTTTTCCATAAGCTTAGCAAACAATAACGTGAACTTGCTTTTGTCTTTTTGTACGTGGGAGGCTGCAACCTTCTCATCCCATCACTACAGAGACTCAACAAATGATGTCTCATTTATGCTTCTGAAGCACCTAATTAGTAATTTAGTGTATTTGATGTTGATTGCATTTAAGTATTTCATTGATGCATTGGTTTTTATCGCCAGGCGTCGAGTAGATTGATTAAGCCGGCTGATATATTAAGTCAGGTGCATCATTTCAAAAGAATTCCCCGGTATCATCATTCTGCTTAATTTGGTACTACTTGATCGGAATCGTTTTAATTTCCATTCAAACTCTTGGGGGCTCTCGTTACCGTGCAAGAGTGATGTAAAAAGATGCAAGAAATGTTCAATTAGGAAGATTTAGTAGCAAAAAAAGTGGCACGTTTTTAAATTATTCAAAAATGGCTGCCTCATTAATTTATTTGCAGGCACTGAATTATAAATGTTGTCGGGCAACATTCACACTGGTGGAGTGTACCTTTTGATTACATCTAGAGGGGCCACGGGGGGGATTTTACTATCAGCACTCTTCTCTCCCGGTAAAACGCAAGCACGACTAAACGAGCCGCTGAGTCATCGCATCGACTTTTTTTTTGGGGGGGCGGAGGTGTGAGTGTTGTCAGCCACTTGGGTCACATAATGAAGTCATGTCGTGTCGTGTTGCAGGGAGCTGATGATGTCATCGTGTTAGGAATTGTTCGACTAAGAGTGGGCGATATTATTTCACTATTCATGGAGGTTCGGGATTGGTGGACATATGGTGGTGGGTTTCTTTCTCAGCTGGACAATTTAAAGGGAGATGAACCCCCAATGTGTGCCGGGTTTGTGTGCTCATGCACCATGATAAATATTTCCTCCATCTGTAACACACGGTGCCATCGAAGGGGCGAATAAAGGTCACGTTTGTGTGTGTGTGTGTGCAGGTGGCTGAGCTAAATCCTTCACTTGCTTATCATCACAACTGAAATTAAAAAGAAATAATACACACCATAAGGCCTTTGCTTGCCGTCGGCAATTTCCTTGTTATTTTCAGCAGAGCGGAACGAAACCGAGGGGGAATGAGTCAAGTTTGCTTTTTTACTTTTAACTCTTAATAGGGAATAACGGCGGCAAAGAAAAAAAGGGATCGAGCTTTTGCACCTGCCAAGAGGCAGATCAAACCAGCCTTGAAACAATACACAATGGCCGCTTATTTACCTTTTACTGTTTTTTTTTTTTGGTTAGGTTGTGACGATCCGCCGCTCCCCCGTGTCGTCCTCTTGTGATTAATTGTGACATGCAGCAGTCTGCCGCTCAGATGGATGAGCCCCCCCCTACCGTGTTCTTTTTCTACGTCTGTTGCTGCATGTGTGGGCGGGCGAGCATCTGTGCTTTTCATATTTACATTATGCTGACAAAAATATTGAGACACAGGGCCGTGACACATATAGAAAAAGCTAAAAATGGAACGTAAAAACTAAACTTCAGTCCCAATCAAAATTGAACAATAATATGTTTGTATTGGCAGACTGTAGCAATGCTGGTGTTTACTAGTTTTTAGCTTCATTAAACAGGAAGTTGGATTTATAATTAATTTCCTGTCTAAAAAGTCTGGCAGACGGATGGCAGTGATTAGGTGGGGAAAAAAAATTAATGCATCAAAGCTGCTGAGATTTGACCTTTCTCTATCCAAATAAGATTGAATCACTCAGAAAATTATTTTTCATAAACTAAGCATGACTTGGCGCAGTTCTAAAACCAGGGCAGGTTGTCATGACAATAAGGAGGGGGGGGAGGGGTCAAGGACTTTGGTACAAGATGCCCTGGAATAGAGCAAACAGCCCTGGAGAAGATTGACGGTGGGTCCTCCATCAGTCTTTGAACAGCTGACAGCAGATCAATAGTCCAAGAGGCACGACAAAGCGGCCACATCGCTTTCTCTGATGCTGTCTCTCTATCTTGAACCTAATCTCCCTCCTCCATCTTCCTCTTCTCCCTTTGACCCGACTTGCATCCTTCACATCCCTTCCAAAAAGATGGAAAGGCTCTTATCTGGCATCGAACATGGCTGCGCCTTATCTGTTGTCTCTGGAAGAATGTTAGAGCGAGGTTTCAAAAGTGCACGGGTAATTCGGCTTTTTATTCTGAACCCTGGAAATGTTCTCACTGCTCTGAGCACTGTAGAAGCAGGAATTGATTTTATGACAAAACAGAAAATTTGATTATCAGTAGTAAAGCCCGGAGGAGCACAATTATTTTCAACCGACACGAGGGCTCCCCTTAAGTCTGCCTGATTAAATTCCAAGTAATCGTTTAGCGGTAAATCTTGGAAGTCAATGAAAAAAAAAAAAATCTCTGAGCTGTAAATACATGTTTTGGACCTGGCAAATATTTTTTATTTTTTTATTTTAGGAGCATATTAATAGACTCATGCTTCAGATCACATTTGAGCAGCAAACCGCAAACATACGGCCCAAAACAAACATGGCGCCACATGCGTGTTTTTCTCGCATGTATGATACCTCCACTTAGTGAATAATGGATGAGATGTCTCCCCGTGTGTTTCGGTGACAGATGCTCTCTTCTGTCACTCATCCAACACACACACACATGAGCACGCACACACACGCATACATCCAAAGGTCACAGAAGGCCATCGTCATAACAATATGGCTGCTTGACTAATCAAAAGACGCACACTTGCGTTTCCTCCGCCTCTAAAGTGGCTTTTGAGAGAAGGAGCACGCCCGTATCACTTCTGGCTTTGGTTTCGTTTTCAAGCGAACATCAGTGGCACTAATCAGAGCGTCGAGTAGAAATCAAGATGAGAGGCTGGAGAAAATAAAATATCTGCTGGCGGGGAGCGTAGCCGTGTCATTTCCTTTACCGGCGCTACTTATCGGCGCTATTGATCTAGCGCCTCTGCGGGATCAACGTCGTGTCTCGGGTGTGTCTGGGAGGAAGAGGAGGCGGAGCCAAACGGAGGAGAGATGAGGAGGAGGAGGACAAGACGCGAAGAGGAGACGGAAAGGTCAGAGGAGCTGAAGAATAATGATAAGGTAAGCAACTGCTTGGGTAGAATACACAACGGTCTCTTAGTAATTCACAATTTCCCAAATGCAATATCAACCAGAATGTCAAGTTAAGGTTTGTGGTAGCGATATGTTAATATTATTATTTTTTTAAATATTTGCAATAATGTTATAATAATAATAATATTAACAACAATAATAAGACAGACAAATCTTATGAGAAAGACCTCCACCCACTTCCTGAAACAACATAAGGAGCTTACTGTATATTAATATGCCAACTTAATCATTTCTGTCTCACAGGATTTTATTTCCATCACACTGCCATCTGCTGGATGTCCCCCACGAGCACCAATTTAGCAATCACCATTGGGGGAGGAACTAGCAAGGTTGGAAAGTGAGGTCATAACTGGACATTAAATCGAGCAATAGAACAAATGGGAGGAGAGGGAGGGAAAGGTTCCCCGGTGTGCACTGCCGACGTCAACCCTAACTTGCTTTTTTCAAAGCTACACCTCAGCTTTGATGACTTCCCCCGCGGCAAGCACATAATGAAGGTTAGCCCTGCTCCCCGTCGCCATTGCGGTGCTATTTATTAATCGAGCCCAAGGGCACCAGGAGAGCAAAGCCTCAGCGTGAATCAGGGACTTAAGAGTCTCAGCTGATGGTCTCTGGTCCAATAACTCACACGATGGCAGCAAAGCACTACTTGTTCCTCTGTATCAAGGAGCCACAGGATGGCGTAAAAGCACTACTTTGGTCTAAATGAAGGTTTTCAATTCATGTCAAACATATTGAATTAGAGCCAAGATGCTGCAAGAGGGAGGCAAATCACTACTTCTGTCTAAATGAAACTCCTCAAGATTCCTGAGATGCCAGAAGATGGCAGCAATGCACTACTTTTGTCCAAAAATTGACACAAGCTCACAGGGGATCTTTTTGACAAAAAAATCCAGCTGCTTGGCTGTAACTACAAATATTAATCATATTTAAATGTATACATGAGCACTTGGATGGGGTCCAATCATCATCCACAGTAGGTGCTTTGGCTTTGACTGGTGATGGACAACCTCCCCCTGTGACATCACTGATTAGGACGAGGGCAAAACATTCCGACCCCCAAGAAGCATTTATGCTAACGTGACTATTTACAATACAGCGGACATGACTGCAAGCTTCCATCAACTTCCACACCGTTGTGGTGTCGCATGTGATTTCTCAGCCGTGCCGTGAGGACGCCATGCCAATGACGGCGTGCTAATGTGTTGGATGAGCGTGGAAAATCGCCTATGATAGGTTATTATTGGCCCAAACTAGCCAATTCGTCAGGCTATTACGTGCACAAACACAGAAATACACAAGGGAAGTCTTTTACAAAGGGCTTGTGTGTAACTGCTGCTGTTTGCATAACAGAAATGAAATCAGCCATGAAGCCTCCAGAGGTCACATTTCCTCCAGACAAGGTGAGAGCAAAATAAGGATGTAGGAGGAGACCATGTGATGGGGAGGAGTGTGTATGGGGGGGGATTAGATGAAGAGTGTGAAGGAGAGACAAGGGAGGAGGATACCATGATATGTTTTAATTTTATTTCTGTATGTATGTGTGCAAAAAGTACAGCTGTCACCCACATCGATCATCAGTGAGGTCTGTATGCTTCAAAATCAGGCAAAAAAAAATAAAAACAATAGATTGAGTATTCCTTCTTATTCCCCTTTTGCCCTTGAGCGAAAACGCAAAAATAGTCCAAATGTATTACACGACTGCCCTCTTGTGGTTATCTTTGGACTTACAGGGAAAGTTTCACATACGGTTCTGCTATATATTTTTTAAATTAGTGTTTTAAAACGCCTATTTTTTATTTGTAGTGTAGAAGTTAAATTTATTTTTATTACTCTATAAATATTAGACACTTTTACGTATATAGTCAGATTTTTTGGGGGATACAAATCTAATAATAATCATCATAAATGTGTACTTTATTATTATTATGCTTAATTTGCTGCACTACACCGCACTAAGAGCTGTTTTTAATACCTCGCACTTCTCTTATAGCTCAAAATGTTGACGCAACTTCTTACAATAAGCCATGTGTACCTAATAATTTGGAGTTCCACCATTTGGCTTCATCAACATTGCCACCAACAGGCCACACGCGCAAAAAACAACTCTGGTATTTTTTTCCTCAGCTCTGCAGATGGCAGCAGAGACTTAAACCCCTAAACATCACCTCGAGCTGTGGGTGCAGACTAATATTTATGGTGCATGTGTGTGTGTGTTGTGCTCATGAGGTGAACAAGGGTGAAAGGTTGGCGAATCTGCAAATAATGAGCCATAATTAGGGTTGAATGTTTAAACACACACTAGCTCGGGGTAATTTGGCACCCCTGAATGAGATTAGTAGCGGCGAGGGAAGAGATTAATAAGACCCCTGTTGCAACCAATTGACTAGACTTGATTTGGAAATAATTAACAGTTAGTCATTCATATAGAATTCAAAATTTTTTCAGCAATGATGCTCAGCAAAAATGTCATTCTGACATGCCGTGCGCTATCAAATATTCTCGCCAGCCCTCAAAAACCATCCGCCATATTCTCCCCTCTGACTCGCCATCGCCATCTCGCCAGCGCCTGGATCAGATAACGCCCTTGAAGTCATAATAGTCAACTGTTTGAAGTGCCCCCCCCCCCCCCCCCTTCTCCTTCCATGGCAGTCTGCAAGAACTGTGCGGTGTGCCGGGTGACCGGGTCAGGGTGACTGACCGTCATCTCCATATAGGCTGTAGGCTACAGCTGCTCCTGTGAGATTGGAGCTCAAACACACGGATCGGGCCTTAGATGGTCTTACATGTATGTATATATTGAATTATATGTATGTGTATATTTATATATATAAAATTGGGTTGCAATGCTTTCTGGCGATTCTCTTTTTAATATCCTCAAGCCACATATGGTTTCATTGCTACGCCGCTATGGCACGCCATCACGCATCTTTTGCCGGATATTTTTTAATTTTTTTTTTTGGAGGGGCAGAATCAATCCCACACAGTGGCAGGCTTTGTTCTGAAATGTTTTAAAAAAAAAGAGACAATGTGAACATTATCAGTTTGGGGCCATGTTAGATTTGAATAAATTTTTCTCAATTTCATTTAATATTAAAATCAACCTCCCAAGATGATCTAATATTTGGAGAAATAAATAAAGTGACATTTTAGCACAGCCTAGCACGAATATCTATTTTAACAACGCCAATTCTGTGAATTACAATATCGAATGAAATAATGAGGTGAGACCTAATATGATGAATTTTTTCCATCGCCAAAATTTACACTGCACACATAAGCTCTATTTCCGTGAGAGTGTTTATTCCCCGCATTTATCCCCGCGTCTTTCAGCACATGTCCAATATTTACCTTGGCCTCATCACTATTCATAAGCTGTTTTTTTTTCTCTGTGTGTGTTAAACACGCATGAAGTGATGAACAAAAGTATGCATTTGCCCAGAGTGTGAAACACTGACTCAGAAAGAT
Organism: Syngnathus scovelli; assembly: GCF_024217435.2. Taxonomy (NCBI): domain Eukaryota; kingdom Metazoa; phylum Chordata; class Actinopteri; order Syngnathiformes; family Syngnathidae; genus Syngnathus; species Syngnathus scovelli. Next base: position 4,150,774 of record NC_090865.1, read on the forward strand.
GACGAGCGATTTGTCACGTGATCTAAGATGAAAAGTCTTGAATGTTGCTCATGAGTCAACTCAACAATATGTGGTCTAAATGAGGTACGGCGCTCTAATGACTCCACTCTTACTATTTCCATCCCTGCAGATTGACATTTAAAGTGGATTAATAATTGAGAAGTAACATTTGCGTCAAAGTGTGAAAGTGTGTGTGTGAGAGATTACGGGAGCAGATCACACACACACAGAACTGCTGGAGTGCGGCCATCTTTAATGTTATCAAATTATATTTAAATTGAATACTTATTTCTCTCCGTGATGTCCTTGCTAACTTTCAGTTTGGGAAAACCAGCTGAGCCACGACTCAATGCAAATTCATTAGTCTGTGGACTCGGCGCCTCCATTTTCTTTTGGCTAACCTTCTGAAATAGTTCATAACCCTCACCTTTGAACCGCCTCGCCCCTCTGAGGCAAATGAGGTCACGTTGAGGATTAAGCCCCAAAATGGCTGCCCTTCTGAGCTGTTTATCTACTGACCTTTTATTAAAAAAAAAAAAAAAAATCTGCTTCCCAAACCTGAATGAATACTGTCTCAATGGCAAACACAGGCAGAGCCAATTAATCAAAGCCGTGTGTGTGTGTGTGTGTGTGTGTCGCACGCCACACAATGTGTTTTCACACTGTGCAGTGTTGCTTTAACCTCTCCCAGACTTCTCCTGGCCTCCCCAGGAAAAGAATCACAACAGACTTAGGTTACACATGTCTTACAGGGTGTGCGCATCTGTGTACGTGTGTGTGCGTGTGGTGCAATACCCTCAAATTTAACAAGGATTAACTCTCTATTTTCCTTTCATCAGTTCGCCGAGCGATCCCCAAAATATGTCCGAAATCAAATTGGGACAAGCGGCGCCCTGTGCGGATGTTTGGCCACTAAAGCCCTCGTCTACCTGTGAGCTGTTGAACCTTCATTCAACAGGGACAACACCCCTGGCCACTCGCACACACACTCACACACACATGGGTAAACCTCTCAAATCATTACAATAATCTCCCTCAGTCTGAGAGCAAAAAAGGAGACTCTTGGAAGTTTCAATTAAACCAGATGCTGCAGCCTTAACAAGAGACCACCATTGGCGATTCGAGTTAAAAAAAAAAATAACAAAAAAGATCTTACTCATATGCATGCACATGTAGACACAAAATGCATATTTGAACACAAACGGTGCAGCAACACATGTAGACATAATATATATTATATAAAAAATAATACTCACAGGCATTCTTTATCCTGATGACCAATATTTCTGCACAGAAGTGAAGTAGGAGGATCTGTAAAAATAAATAAATAAATAAATAAATAAATAAAAATAAAAAAAACACTGATATTCATTTTAAGTTGTCTATAGGAAACAGTAAAACAAATATGGAAAAAAAATCCTATAAAAATCCCAAATTAAAAATCTTATATTTTTTCCTATTGGACTCATTTAATTGAGGCTGCAATAATTGCTGTTTTACTGAACTATATCGGGGTTGGGACAAATCTCAGAATGAGTGACTGGATGGACGTCTAGAGAAAGACAGAAAATAAATTGGAGCAAATGTTAGCAGATTTCCACCAGTGGCATGTGTGACCAAAGCTCTGTCAAGCCTGAGGGGATGAACACAAGGGAGACAGACTGTCATCCCCCTGGCTATCAATATTACATTACTGTCATTCAGACCAATTGCGGCTGTATGTGAAGAAATGATCAATCTCGATGTTTCTTCGCAAGGCCTCCATGATCGTGTTCGTGAGAGCGCTGAGCTCCATGTTTAGGGGGTGCGTGGTGACATACAACCCGGTGAAGTCATGTCTGACTCCAAGAGAGCATCATGTGGTCAACATGTGGACCTGCTTTAAAACCGGATTACAGTCCGTCGCCCCGCTTCGGCACAATGTGCCGACTTGTTTCCTGATTGATTCCAAGGTTATCCTTTTTAACTGAATCAAGAATTTTTTTTCCCGCAACACTTTAAAGATCAACGTAGAAATTAATATTTAAGGCCGCGGTTGTTGGGGAGAAAATTCAAATTGAAATACTTTAATGAAAGCTTCTCATCCAACCACAAAATACTTGGAAAAAAAGTATAAACACAAAGCAGCAGATATTATTTTATTGACGGAGTGTCAATCTGCTGACTGTCAATCAGAAATCGACCGCGGCTGCTCTTAGATTTATGATTGGAGCGAGTAATCGTACTATTTAAATTGAATAGCAAGCATTAGTGATGAAATTTTGAAATGGATGAGGGACACTCATACATATTTACGAATCCTAAAAGGGACACCGAGGAAATATGGAAATGAAATTTTCCACGCTATACTAATACATTCTTTTTGTAATCAATTGTGTTCGGGCAATGAATTCCGACAACTTTCAATTTTTGCGAAACAAATCAGCCAGTTTTCAATTGTAAAAATAAATAAAGACAAAACGCGTTGATGCTGATATGGGCATTCAAGGTGAACAAAAATAAATAAATGTGTGTATATATATTTTTGCATATAAAACTAATATGATATTTATACTTTTCCCATATAAAACTTGCAATGTCAGAAGAAGAGGACACACGCGGCCGAGCTGTGTGCGGAATACGGCGGGAATGCGGACTCCTCAGTGGAGCGGTGTGCAGAGGAAGAGGCGGTGCGGCGCCTGCCAAGAACGTTGTTATTCAGGTCCACGTGCCTCGGCATCTGTGTCAGCTAATGAGAGAAACTCAGCTCTGTTTCATGTGGTCTCCCCGGACTGGGAATTAGCATCTCCAAAGACAGACGCAGCCAGCGGGATGGAGCAAGAGAAGAAGGCAGGGAGACACTAAGAAGTGGCGGGAGAGTGTTAAAAAAAAAAAAAAAATGGGGAAAAATACACGATGGACGGGAAGGTGAATATAAACACGACCTCCTCTCACACACACACGGTGTAGCATATTGACAAGACGGAGTTAAGTGAGGTGGCGGAGTGTGAGACAGCCCTTAATAGGTCCCCGATGGACCCCTGAGATGAGAGGCCGGCCTCTCCAACACAGGAGGAGAGTCCAAGGTCAAAGGTCAAAGGGCAGCGGATCGGTACGAGCCCACCCTTCTCATCATCCACCTCCCCAGTGCCTCGCCCACTTGAGCGCCTGATGATTATTAACACGTTAAAACACTTAAGCGGCGCTGGGAGCAGACGTACCCAGATGAGAAGGGGAGGGAGGGAGGGGAGGAGGCGCGTATGCTAATGATTCGCTTCGTATAAATCGCTAATCACCTCATTGGTGCCACCGTAGGGACGCGAGCGCACTCGCGTTTTCACACAGACAGAAGCAGCCACGTCAAGCTCATAAATATTTCTCTTTCGCGTTTGTTTTTCAAAGATACGCTGCATATTTAACAAGCTGCTTCCCGTTGTGTGCACGCCTGGCCGAAATTGGCTGGCGGCGGCGGCGGCGCGAGTAAACTGCGGCAGGTTTTTTGTATACTCAAGCAGGGAGGCCCCTCTCATCTGTGCTTAGCCCAGTAAATGGCGAGTGATTGAAGGGTTTGATGTGCGGCGATTCAGCTGGGAGCTCGTCTGTCTGCGCCGAGCGGCTCGCTCTCCTAATCGGTGAAATGAGCCAAAACCATTTCCAGTCCCACCAAAAAAAAAAAATGCAATCACACTAGCTTAAACCACTCATAAAAAGCTTCCACCGTATGACACAAATCAGATAATGAGGGATATGAAATAGTTAAAAGCAATGACGAGCCCAAATAAATATGCTTATGCATAAATGCATGATGGAGCTTAAAATGAACCAAATTTGGAATAGAAGAAAGAATTGAAAGTAGAATCTTCTCCCTTGAAAAAGTTTCGATTTTTCATCGAACTTGCAAAATAACATTTGAGTCCCATTATGAAATCTACAGCCGAGGTGATTTCCATTGACCCTCCATCTGTCCAAGTTGCTAACATGCAGCATTTCAAGATGGACCTTAATCCTGTTCCGCCATGGTGTGTGTGTTTTTGTGCATATGTGTCCTGAGGGGGGCATTTTGTGTGAGGGGGGGTTCATCTGAGCGGCTGCTAGGGGCGGATCATCCAGTGAAGTGGTCAAACATCCCCAGATGGATTTCTAATAGCCTTAATCCAACAGGTCACCATACGAGACCCGGTTCTCTCTCGTCCTGTTACCCCGACAACCCATACCTCTGCTTCCCCCTTCGCTTGCTTTCAACTCTCCCTCTGCTTATCTAACCTCCCACTTTCCTTCCACCCCCTCCGACTCCCCCCCCACCCACCCACTGTCTCACTCCTGTCTTTCCAGGAAAGCAGCGAGAAGCTAATGAGGCCTGGCTGGCATTTATCCATCCCTCCATCCCCTGGTGTGTGTGTGTGTGTGTGTAACTGATCTAATCATGGAGTTAATACTATAGTTGTCTGCATCAAAAAATAACCGTGGACGAGGACAACCGGCAAATTAACGCTATGATACGATCGTCAGCAAAGTCCGACGGGAAAACGATTGCGGAAACGCAGTGATGCTCCATTAGAAATGAGAATTCCGAGTCGGCTTTTCAAGGGTGGAAATCAGGTTTTCCGCTCCATTTAAATGTTCCTTTTTGCGGGGAGCTGCATCCCATTTCAGATTGGACATCCACGCCATCTCTCTACAGACTAACCAGATGGGAAATCATTCCTACTTTTCCCTGTTGTCCCGGAAGCACCTGTCGGGAAGTCTCCCGAAGAAGCAAAAAAAAAAAAATGAAGCAGACTTCAATCACACACAGTAAAGTTGAAATTTACCTTTCCCTAGCAATGGAATCAAGAACTGCAGGAGTTTGCAGACAGGTCGAGCTAATGAGACATTCCGGGACATTCCGAAGAGGACGCGTTTGATTTCATTTAGAGGGCGGACGCTAATACGGCGGCATTGGGATGAAGACGGGGAGGACGTGCCGCACACATCACTGTGACAGTCATTAACGTAAAGTGACAACTTGCCGTGGCCTCTCCGGAAAAGTAAGGGAGGGGGCGAGTGATATGCTATGCATTACACCAACAACAGGTTCACTCCAGCTGAGCTGACTGTGTTAATATTGCGGTATTATTCATTCCGAGCACAGACAGCTGAAGGTGTGATGACCTCAACGGGTGACAGGACTAATTAACCACCGTTTGACCCCGCCTGCCTGCAGACAGCTGCTTGTGTGAATACGTGTATGCAAATGTGTGTGTCCATTACCAATCATCTCCAAATAATTGTCTTTTTTTTTTTTTTGCATGCACCTGCCTGTCAAATACTTCAGGCATGCTACTTTGGGGTGCATCAGAGTGCATGATGTGATTTGCATAGAGGAGACAAAGTGAATGATGTCAGTAGACAACACAATTGTATCCGGTAAATATCATGGCGGAAAGGCGGCAGGCTAATCATCAGCTAGCAGGCGTCCATCAGCACCTGGAACGTAATCTATCCCGGAAGGAGCCGGAGACTTCAAAAGGGGGCTCGACTGTGGCAGGTCTGATAGGTTTATTTACATATTTGAATTCAAATTGGACACTTTGTGGCTTTATTCTTCTGCCAATCATCTTATCAGCCAGGAATGCAATATTGCTATTAAAAATGGCCGACTTGTTTACACAGAACTAATACATGTTATTGTAATTAAATTTCTCAAAATTAAGTTTTGTCCGAATTTTTTTTAAGAGACGTGCAGCAGGATAATAAAAAAAAGGAAAATGGGAAATAAATGGCATTTAAAAAAAATCAGTGTTCCAACATGGCTGATCAATGATGATCCCTTGGCTTGGCAAAATGCAACGTGTTGGCCCACAGACTGTGATGCTCTCCAAATATGTCTTTCTCCCTTTCTCATTCACATCATTGCTTTCTGTCCCTCTCTCGCTCTCTTCCTTCCTCTTCTGCCTGAATATCTCTCTCCCACACTCCCCTCCCTCCCTCCCGCTCTTTTTCTTTCTCCTCTCAAGCGTGGAATCATTTAATTATTGCCTATAGCTGTTTTGGCAAGCTATTGAATGCCCACCTCTCAAAGACTGGAGGAAACAATTTACCCCGGGATATCACATACACACACAAACACACACACACATGCAGACGTGCACACACACACAACTTCAAGGAGTGGATTTATTACAGCAGAAGCGGTTCAGAGAAATCCATCACCAATTCCAGACTGAGAAAATAGTTCAGGGAGAAAAATAAGATATTAAGAAAAGCAAGAAATCTTTTGGGTGGAACTGAGAACCTGGAATAGTTTTGCATATATTGAGAATGCTTTTTTTTTTTTTTTTCTCCAGACAGATAAGGCTTATGCTGTGAGCGAGAAAAAAAGCAGGGGGGGGGGGGGGGGGCACTGAGACAGGGGGAGTGTTAAAGTAATGATTACATGTCATAAAACATTTAACTCCCCATTATCAGAACAGTAGGAAGTGATTTATTTAGTGGCATGGGTGGGTCTATTGTGATTATTCAGCTACTATTACCTCAGCATTTTTTTTTTTTCAAATATAGAAGATATGCATTTTTGAAGGTATAGTCACTCATGACACCTAAAGTTTAAGATTGTTACAAGTTGCACAAAACAGGACACATTGAAAGGATTGGAGAGGAGGAGAATAATGCGACACAATAGGCACCTATTGAGAGGAAATCAATGAACCACCTACATTGACGGCATTGTTATTGCACGAGGGCGTCTGGAAGGGGAGGGGCACCCTTTAAGATGACGTCCGCGGAGTACTAAAAAGCGAGGACGCGGCAGAAAAGGTGGATGAAAGCGAAAGGCAAGGCCGACAGTGACGACGGGCTGTAAATTTTCAACAGTTCATTACGGGCTGATCAGAGAGCAGGCCGGTCCAGACAAAGGGCCTCAGTGTTGTTAGCCAGCTCCATCAGTGTTACACCGGGGTCAGCGCTTTAACTCACAGCCAATGAATAACCGGGCTTTCAACTCGGACAATGGCGGCCCGGCTTTCCCCGGCCTCAGTTCGGTCTTGGCTATTGTCGCCGACTCCGAGCGGGGAAGTTACCAATCTGTAGGAGCGGCCGGGAGTTAAAAGCTGGATGTTATTTAAGTTGTGTGTGGCTGAGTGTCTGCGACCCCAGAGAGGTCAAGAATACTCCATCATCACCATGTCATTAAAAATTCAAGTGTGTGTGCGTGTGTTCGCTTACAGGTAGCGCAAAAATCCCGACGGCAACAATCCGCGTGAACCCCACGTGTCGGTCCGGCGCGCACGTGCTGCATTTCAATGGATTTTCAAGCCAATTACGTGAAGCTTCTCGTTTAATTCAAACCGGAGCCTCTTCATTAAAGTGCAGGTGGAGACGCGTGCGCGTGCATGTTTTTAAGCAGTAAATAATGAGGGGGGAATTTACATGCATACAAACCATTCAGACCTGTCGCAATGTGAAAAATGTCGTCGGAAAGACAAAGAAAAAAATTCCGACGTGATCAGTCATCATAATATGCGCATGTTAATAGGTACATTTATGGTAAATCAATAATATAAACAACTCTTATTATGATAAATAAACTGATAATTAGTCACTGAGGTACAAAGGTATTTTTATGAAGCTTCCCATGTTGGAATTATATTCCACACTTGTACATAACAAAATAAAATAAAAATTGTGATGTCCGCCAATAAGCATTCATGACTGGTCACTGCCTTGCTGCAATTTAAAATTTTAATTGTCCGTATTGTGTACACTGTGTTTTGCAAAAAAAAAAAAAGTGTGGAGAGCTTTATTTGCGGCAAATCCGTAAACATTCATTTACATTCCTAACTGTCACTCAGACACACACACACACACACACACACACTCAGTCATCATCAGTTGACACCCCGAGTTGCTCAGGTTTCAATACTCAGGCTGAAGAAAAAAAAAAAAAATCTCCCTGTCTTTCGCTCACTGTGACAGTAGGTGTTGCATACTAATGCATGTGTGTGTGTGTGTGTGTGTGTGTCTCAGGGGGTTGAAACGAGGAAGTCCTCTCCCATTACTTAGTGCCCACCAGCTGGGCAGGGGCAAGGGCTACAGCAGCTAGACAGATGGTACCGTCACCCCCTGCTCACACACAAAGTAAAACACACACATGCACACACACACACACACACAACTACATCAACACAATGGTGTAACAGTGAGGAGTGAGGAGGAAGTCATTAGCTCGGAAAACCGCAAGATTCCTTATTGAACGAGGGGGAGGAAGAGGAGTGAAGGAGGTAGAAAGATAAAGAGTCTGTGAAGAGGGGGGCTGTTTTTTTTTTTTTTATCCGAAATTCAGTTCTGCTGAGGCAATCTGTCATGGTTGAAATAATTGCTGTGGTCTTGCGTGAATGAAGTGATCTGTCATCATCCGCCACATTAAGGCCTTCGCAACTGCCCTCGCGTCAGAAAGCTGAAAGTGAGACGCACGCCACTGTGACGTCTTGATATTTCAGGAAGGGGAGGGGCGGGGATACATGGCTGAAGTCTGCCTCCTCCATGATTTATAATCAAACTTTCAATGTGTTTTATCAGTAAGAGTAGAGCGCCGGGGCTCGGGTCTGGTTAGGTCAACACAACCCGGTTGTCAATTGTAACGCGTTTGGCTCGGCCCGATGCGCCGTGTTGAATGAGAAAACAAAAAAGGGGAGGGACGGTGTAATTGCACTTAAACTGCTGCTCCTGGACTAATATTTGTGCAAGTGGTGAAAAGAGACTTGTGGGCCCTTATTGGACTGGCCAACTATTCGGCGACGGGCACACTTTGCACTTATCTGCCGTGTGTTTAGTGTATTAAAATAACGGTTTGACCCTATATATAGGACACACCAAACTTGGATCACATGACCACACTCACCGCCTCCTGCATCACACACACAGACGGTCAAATAGACATACAGTCTGTCATATTTGCGTGCGGTAAACAAGCTGTTCAAGCCGGCAAGCTGAGTAAACCCGAGACAACAGTGTGCTTAATGAAGTGGGCCGCCACCCAGCACAACATCTCATCATCTGCACGGGCTCAAACGAAAAAATGCTCAAGCGCTAATTGGCTGAGCCGCCGCGCGGAATGCACGCTAACGTTAGCATCGGTTGTTGACCACCTATGTCACATTTAATAAATTTATTCCTACACACAATTAATTTATAATTATGATTGAAAATCAAGTTAAACAATGGCTCATTTTTTTGTAGGTCAAGTTGAAGGTCAGACCAACCTCGACGCAGGGCGGAGATGTGTCGAGCGAACGTGGGGTTTACAAGGAAGTTGACAGAGCTTAAGCGTGCGGAGCACACACCCAAATGGCTCGTGGTCAAAGTCTCAAAAGTTACTTTGGAAAAACCCCAGCGCACCACACCGCTCACTTCAGTTTCACGGGTATGTTTGTTTTACTGTACTTTGGGGTTATTGGAGAAGCAAATATTTCTGACTAAGATAGCCATGACTGAGGGCGGAGTTCAATTACTAGCAATACTTTTTATATTGATGGAGCTAATATTTGGGAGAAAAGGTCAAATGTGGAACAAAAAATAGGGCAGTTTTATTAAAAGCCAGATCTACTTCATTCTAATTCGTCTTTCTAATGAATATTCAAACGCGTCCGATTAAATTCCAGCTCGACAAAGCAGTTTGTGTTTTCTGGCATTAAAAGGATTTGTTGGACAGCACTCGCCGGCTCAGAACAATGGAAAAGTGAGAATTATGACAACTTTCATTTCCCCAAATATTAACGTGCTCTGAGTACAGTACACATTTGAGCCCGTGTGTATAATATTATTCCGGCCGGTGTGGATTAGATAAAATCCAAAATAAATTCAAAACGTGTGCACTGGAGTCTTGTTGAACGCTGTGTAATCATTCCACCCTTCAAAAGAATGGGCCAAATAAATCATTAAAAGTCCAAAATGAATATAACATCCAAGCCATCCGATTTCCTTCTTAATACGTACTCAAAACATCACAAAGCTCATATGACATGTTGCAATAAAACTCGGAGTTATATAAACCTGGATTGGTGTCAGCTGGATAAAAAGACAGGCCACGCCTCTTCGCCGCTTCTTCTACTACAGGCACTTAGTCGCCGTTGCAGACAGTGGGCCGTTGGGATCCAATTGATCTGAACTTTGACCCCTCCTTCTCATGACAGGGGTGGCTAGAGGTCAAGCCTGTAAGGGATACCCCTCTTTATCTGTCCTCTAGAACAGGAGCTCAAAGCTCAACTGGGGCACCCAGCCAGAAGCGGCGGTTCCCCGGGGTCCCCCCCCTCCCCCCTCCCACATCACATTCATATGGTCAATATGAGCCTTGGTGCTCCGTGGCCCGTGATGCTTTGACCTACGCTAAGTATCTTTGATTTTCCCAGGGGAAGTTTTTTTTTTCTTTCTCGGAGAAATAAACAGAGTACAAAGAGTGGTTATTCCAACTTTGGCAGCCGACACCTTTTCCCTTCTAATTCGTCCATCTTGGTCATCTGAGCCACTTCTCCAACTCATCCTTCGCTCAGTCAAGGACTTGGCTGGGTAATGCTTCCGCCTCTTTGAGGTGGTCATTGATGTCGGCACGGCCGCGTTAAGCTCACCGCTCCTGCTATAAGGGCTACTTTTCATCACACACACACATGGCGCCACACGCACACACACTCCTCACCTCCCACGCCTCCCTTTTATGTCACGCTATTGTTTTTAACGGCATTATAACGGTATCATTCCGCACCCGCTGAGATCAACAAAGACACCAAACGCCAAATCCAATGCGTGTGCGTGCGCACGTTCTCTTTAAAGCCATGCTAATGGCGCCTAAGAAGCATTAAAGTGACCCCTACTGTAACAAAAGAGTTAATAATCCGTTTAGAAAACAATCAGATTGCTATCCATGAGAAAAGCCCCCCTGCTAAGTCTTTCTGTAAAGGAGGAGGAGGGAATTCACCTTTTTTTTTTTTTAGTCAGCAATCTTGTTGAACATCACTTGTTTTCATCGCGCTCTCAATGGAGAATGATGGAACAGTATTTAACGGCGGCTCTTTACACGCACTCAGCAAAAAAAAAAAAAAAAAAAAGCTGTTGGCGTTTCACAAGCTGGGCCGATTCGACGTGACCCCTGCCGGAGGTCAGGGTCTGTTTTCTGGCCCATGCACTGTAAATGAGTCCCACTGGGCTTCTAAAGGAGCTATTAACAAACAAACGCTGGCACGCCCATTAATTGCTAATGATAGGCTCTTTGTCGAGAGTTTCCCCTCTGGGTCAAAATGTTCAGTCAGCGGGATCTATCTCCAGGTCACATTGCAACTTGTATAATCGCTTGTGTGAAAATAATAGCCATTAGTAATCACGTGTCCGGTGCCGTGCGTTCTCATGCTGTGATGATTAAAAAAAAAAAAAAAGTGTGGGATCAGTGTGAGGGAATCTAAAAGAGCGAGTCGCTACCTGAGGCGGTCAGGCTTATCTGTTACGTTTGGCGGTGATTCATCTGATTTAGTGTCAACTTGGTGCTTATCTGTGCTCTCAAGTGGGCAAACAAAGATTTTTTTTTTTTTAATTAATCTGTTAGCCTCGGAAAAGACCAAGTTTGTAAACTTTATATTCAATAATTGGATCAGATGTGGGATTGAGGAATAACTTTGCTATCAATCTGAGTTTGATGACACGTTCACTTTATTTTTAAAATAAATGCTAAAAATTTAAATGCTAAAAATTAAACTGAGAAAATATTTTGGTTTAATTGGCCCAGATTAATTTACATTTAATTGTCTTCAATTATAATGGTCCAATTTCAGCACAACAAATCAAATGCTTTTGATTCATAACTCCTACCACCTTGAGAATATTGCACAGATGAAGTTCTCATCCAAAATACTTGATGCCATTTTTATTTACCTCACTGAAAATGACCCAGGAGGAAACGAGCAGCGCGAGTGGATCTCGCCACTTCATTTGAACGTGTCCGAATGTAAGTTATTCCTTTGTCTGCGTGCAGCTAATAGCGGGGAATGGCTTTCAAATGGAGTCAAACTGCCTCCAGAGATCCCTCAATCCACCGTCGCCATAAAGAGAGGTCTGAGGCCAGTCTAAATATTTGGTAGTCTTAGCAGGTTCATGTTAAAAGACGCACAAATGCCCTGCGCACACACACACACACGACACACACACTGTGAATGCACAAGCAGGCCTCGGCTGTGAAGTTGAATGGCATAGCTCAAAGCCTTCCTCCCCCTCTCCCCCCTTTTCTCTCTCTAAACCGCCAAAACCATTCTCCCCCCTTTCTCCAGCTCAGAGGAATTCATTAACTGCCTCTCCACAGAGACACTATGGAAATCAGGCAAGCTACAAAGGCGGAGAGAGAAAGAGCGAGTCGGAGAGAGAGAGGGGAGAAGAAGGTGGGAGGCGAGGGTGTGTGTTGAATGGGGTTATATTATCCTATTAGATGGTGGATATGTCTCGTTTCCCTCCCTGTCATGAAAAAACAACATCAATTTTGAGTGAGAAACAAGACTGAGGGAGAAAGCGAGAGAGCGAGACAGAGAGAGAGAGGTAGGGAATGCAGAGAGTGTTTAACGTTGCTCTTTTATCGGTCTGAAATGGAGAGTCCCCTGGCTCCATTTACCTTGGCAATGAGGAAAGGGCCACTCTCTCTATGAATGCCATTTAAAATGCCATGGAGATTAAGCATCCTCTTTATATTTTTCTCTCGCGCTGTCTCTCTCTCTCTCACACACACACACACACACACTTGGATGCATGCATGATATGCATTTAGGGAAAACACCTTTGAGCTGCACAAGTGCCCTATGGCGATACGAGTGGACCATCACTTAGCTCGAGTGGGCTTTAAGCACAGTAATGAAATCATTAGACCTCCCGCCTCCCTCCCTCCCGCCCTCTCATCTTTCTCTCACTCTTAGCTCATCGGGGGGGCTCCAGGATGATGATGAATCTGTATTTATAGGGATGGAGTAATTACACGGCTAACCTCGGAGGGAAACCAGGAGGGTCACAGGCCAGCGAGCAGGGCGCCGGGTGCTCTACCTCATTAGCACCATCGCGTTTTTTGCTATTTCCATGTACGAACTTCAACGAGCTATTTAAACTCGTATCTCAAAGCAGTGTTATCAATCACGGCGCATCTCGTCTCAAAACAAAAGCCCCTTCTTCTCAGGCAACATCTGTCATTTTCCACTCCTGAGCGCCAGACTATCTTATCCTTTCAATCTCCATCAATCCCACCCATCCCTGGTAACCACCCTCTGAAAATATGCTCCAGTGACTTCCGTTGATAATCACGGACATTCCTCTTGGACCTGGCCGGCCATATCAATGACCTACCGGTCCATCTGCCCGCCAGAGAACCGACATAGTGTCCAAATTGAGCCAAGATCTGTCACACGTAAAAATGCCCGCGTAAAGGTGCCAATAGTTTTTTTTTTCACTCATGCAAATGCATCCACGCTTATTTTAATTGGCGTATTTAACGGATACATTTGATGAGCGCCAGCAATGCATGTGACAATTACACGTGGTGCATTTCTCTCACCATTAATGTAGCACACACTTCACAGGGTCCTCCTCTCTATGACCATATTGTTAAAAAAAAAAAAAAAAAAAATGAGCGCACACGCAAGCGCACACGGGCGCACACAAGCGCGTACGGGCGCACACAAGCGCGCACACACGCACAAGCCACCCACGACCTGGGCTAACCAATGCACTAATCGCCTGCCCTGGGCATAGGAGGAGCTTGGAGCTTAAGTAGGCTGCCAATCAGTCAGTCAGCTCCACATCCAGAAAGCTCCTGCGGCCAAACGCGCGCAGCACTCCGCACTCGACGTGCCAAAGCCGGGCTTTGACTCGGACTGTTAGAAGCGCGCAAGTGGAAGCGTGACACTTTCCAAAAAAAGGGGGACTCTGGTGATTTCGATTTTTATTTTGAGCGTTTTCCATTATCTGAGATTTTTCCACCTTTCCCTCCCACTGCCGACTTTTGGGGGAGATTTTACTGGACATGGCTTTCCCTCAACTGGGGTACCCCCAGTTCCTCAACGCCGCCCATGAAGTGTACGCGGGTGAACGACCGGCTTCTAGTCGGGAAGGAAGCAGCGATAGCGGCGTGAGCTCATCTGCAACAGCCGCTACTGTCGGCTCCATGCTGGGGATGTACGGGAGTCCATGGGCGGCCCCCAACTACAGTGCCTTTCTGCCATATAGCGGAGCACCAGACCTCGCCCTCATCTCTCAAATGGTAAGACTTGTTGCGTAACATGACTGACATGGTCAATTTGCCTTAACATATGGCAATTAATTTACCATAATGGTGGACAGTGCAAGATTAAAAACGAATTACATGAGCAAATTGTTTAGTGTTTAAATGTAAGGATTATCATTGCAACAATTGAATTAAAAATGTTACTTGATTTTAAAGCAATGTAATATATAAGTATAATTTTGCACGTTTTGACATGATGAGAAGAAAATAAATCCTTACACACACACATAAAACCGATTTGTCTATGATAAAAATGCATTATTGCATTGACAAAAAAATCAAAGTTGCAACAGTGCAATTAAAAATAATCTCATCAATATCGTATATATATATTTTTTTTGCTAAAATCTAAAATTATTCTCACACTGCATTTTCCTAACTTGAATATTTCCCTCTAACAACTTGTCACTTCCAATTTCAGGGCTCCCAGTACGAGTTAAAGGACAGCCCTGGTTCCCATCCAAGCTCTCTACCTGTGCACGCCGCTCAAGGTTTCTACCCGTATGGACAGTATCCTTACGGAGACCCGTCGAGGGCCAAGACCGCCACACGAGAGACCACCAGCACCTTGAAGGCCTGGCTGCAGGAGCACCAGAAAAACCCTTACCCCACCAAAGGGGAGAAGATCATGCTTGCCATCATTACGAGGATGACGCTCACACAGGTAGGAGAAACAATGCATCATTAAATAAATGTTTAAAAAATTGAAAGGGGAAAAATGAGCTCTTAGTGAATGTGCGACATGCACAACGCCAAACTCTTAATTTTAACAGATGCATTTTTTAAAAATAGAGCAGGCCAAGTTCCATCTTAGGACAAATAATTTTCACGTATTATAAAACTCTCAAATTGACCTAATAAGACGCATTTCTGTGATGCAGGTGTCCACGTGGTTTGCAAACGCACGCAGGCGTCTAAAAAAGGAGAACAAGGTGACGTGGGGCCGCAGCGCCGAAGACCGTGACGGACGCATCTTCAGCAGCGACAACGAGGACGAGCAAGGCAAGAACGGCAGCGACGACGACGAAGACGAGGAGATCGATTTGGAAACGGTCGACATTGAAAGACCGGAGGAGCCGCGCGCCGCAGCGGAGCAGGGCTGCAGGAAGGGGGAGAAAGAGGCGGATGTGGCTGGCAGAGAGGCCGCAACGGAGCCACGGAACTCGGAGAGCAACAGGACGCTTTCCGTGGACGCGGCTGTGGTCAAACTGGTGGATCACTCCCCCAGCAGACAGGAGTGCCACAGACCACCGCAGAGCAAACCCAAAATCTGGTCCTTGGCTGAGACCGCCACAGCACCGGACAACTCGCACAAAGCCTCCCACGCGCACCACCCGGCTTTAGCGCATGCCGGACACCCGGCGCTTCTCCCGGGCCATGGGATATACACATGCCAAATCGGCAAACTCCACAACTGGGCCAACGCGGCTTTTATCAACGCCAACTCGCTATTAAACATGAGGTCGCTGCTCGGAGGAGCGCAGGCCGGACAACTGCCTCTGCGCGGCCCTGCGCTCCCCGCGCGTCATGACGCACGACCCGGACACGGAACTTCGGGGACAGAAGACGACAGTGACGGAGACTCGTCTGGAAGCTTTAGTCCAAAAAGAGATGGTACGACGACAGGATATTATTCCAACATTAATTTGTAAAATCACACACATTTTGTTGTTTTACAGATGATGACAGCGACCACAGATCGGATTCCCTTAAGTCTCCATTCCAGCTCATCACTGACAGGTAAATGACCTGCATTTGAACCATATTATGACGCTATCAAGCTCGATTTCTTGCCACATGTCTTGTGCTAAATGAACCCTCGAGCAGGGGGGTAAACACTGTTACACCTGACTGGCCATGGAGGCTGAGCTGTGAGCACATAAATCATGTGATTGAGAGGCCACTTTAACGCCTCGTCAGGCAGCAGGCTGCTGATGCGTCCTGCGGGGGCCTCGGAGTTATCTCCAAGCCGGGTCATTTAAATAATCTGCAGCCTCCCCTGAGTGAATGCAGTCAATGCATGTCAAAGAAAGCGCTGAGAGCAGGAATGGAGCAGAGGCTTTGAACAACACAGTGTTTGCCTTTTTAATTTATTGCAATTTGGAAGAAAAAAAATGAAATGCCATTGTCATTGATTTTTTTTGTCTATTTGCAATTAATTAATTTTTATATTTCTTTTTTTCCCACAACAGACCTCACCATGGCAGAGGAGCACAGCGAGCTTTAACATCAACATTATGAAAATACTAACCAACGACAAAAAAAGAATTTTATTTAACTGTGAACTATTTCAAAGATATTTTTGACGGGACGACCTGTTAAGAGTGTTACCGTTTAGCCTATACTTGTTAAAGAGATGTTTTCATGTCAACAATTTGCTTGTACCTCTCATTTCTGTATGTTCTTTTACTCTCTTACTGTCTCTTTTGAAAATTGTAAATATAGGATATGGATTGGTCTTTAAAGAATCTATTTTTCGGAAACTAAATAAATGTCATTATAGTCATTTATTATTGAAAAAAAAATGGCTTGGGTCTAATTTGAAGTGGAGGACTAAGCGGAGTGTGTGCGTTATCAAAGTGTGGTACAAAATTAGCCAAAGAATTTTTATAAAATATTTTCATAGTGGTTTTGCAAGTTTGCATCATTTATTCTTATTTATCCAACAAGAGCAATTTAAATACCCCGGATAATAAATGACAATGCTAACTTGACATATTTCGTTATTTAGTTAGCTTCACTCGTCTGCTAACAAAGTGAACTTACACTAAAATTCACAACCACTTGGAAGTTCCAGCAAACACTACAGAAATTGAAATCCAAGCTTTCCAGCCAGCCCCTATTTTTTTTTTTTTAAAGCTTTAATGTTGGATTACGCCACTCTTGGTGGCATCACTGCAATACCTCTGAAATATGGATCAGAAAGCGGGAAAGGCCAGCGGCCAGTGGGGAGGCAAAACAACTCCTGGGGTGGCAAAGGCCTGGTGGGTTGTGTGTCACTCCAACTCATCTTTTGACGTTCAAGGGCCTCCCAGTAGCGGGGGTGGAGAGGAAGATAGAAGAAGGTAGGGGGTCTTAGAGCTGTCGAGCATAAAAGCTGGATGCATGCGTGGCTCATGATTGGGGGAACCTGCATGTATTTAAATAGCAGATAAGACTAAACAAAAAAAATAATAATAAAAAAAAGCCATATATGGAACTGTGCTCATATCAGTAATTAGAATGAGTTGCATGAAGATGTGACTCGCTGCTGCCCCCTCACTCTGACACGTCATACCACAAATAAACTCCAAAGTTTTCAATTAACTGTGATGTAAATCCAATTTTACTGATCGCCATAATACCCAAAAAGGAAGACATCACCAATCAGCGATCAAACAAACAAGAACGGAATATGCATTTTATCTCCTGAAAATGCTCACGTTTCTATCCATCTTTGGATAAATGTATCAAATAATCCAGGAAGAAACTTGTGCCAAGAACACTTCATGCTGTCTTGAAATATTTTTCTACGCTTGCCAGCAACTAATTTCATCGCTTAATCGTCAATCAAACATATATGAATAATATATTTTTATCCAGAGTAAAAATGTGATCTATAAAACGGCCTTTAAATAAAATTCTTATTAATGTCGTAAGAGCCTCGAGGTAATTATGTATTTAATTGTCTTTATTTACACAATAATAAGACCGAATCTGATTTTAAAGCGGTTGACATTTCTGTTGGTTTTACAGATCTAATCGGTCCACGCACAATGAACGATCGGATCAGAACGCGAGTGGCAATAAACAGCACACCCTAGCTGTGGCGAGCAACAGCGAGAGCTGTCATTGATGTGAGAACAACATGGAAGGAAGCCAGACACTTGAGGCCATTTTGCCTTCCTCTGCCAAATCAGACAGACTGCCATCGGCACCGCTGAGGAGAATATTAGCCGCTCTCAATCTCTTTTTTTTTTTCCCGGCGCTTCATACCAGCCAGATCGAGCGACTGTCCTTCCAAGAACTCAAACAATATGTTATTCTTTCAAACTTGGATATCAGTGAGCGCTTGCACGATGGCACTGAAAATGACATCAAATGAGTCTTTCATCGCTGGACGCCGCATGTCCAAAAACAAGTTGTGCTATGAAAGGAGGCACAGTTAAAAAAAAAAAAAAAAAGAGCAGATCCAATATTTGATAAGCATTTCCTGGCTGGAGCTGCTAGAAACTTCCTCAAGTTCACACGACATGGCAGTTGTTTGTCATCCAACCTGCGCGGAAACTTTTCAGAAGCGGTGCATGCTGGGAAGAACTAGAATTGAGAAAAGGCAACTGGGATTCGAGCGTTCTCTGCGGAGTTTTTCGGGGGGTTGCTCGAGCCCCTCAAACTCTCAGTGTGAATCAAGTCTTCATTGGCGCTTTAGTATTCGTATATGGGCTCTTTGGTGAATTCTAATCCCTATTAAAGAGGCAGATTATAGAAGGGATTTGTCTTTGATTCTCCTGTCCCACTGCTCTTTTCTGTCAGCGGCTCCCTCTCGGTTTGTATCTTTCCCTCGTTTCCTTTCTCTCGCCGCTGATGGGATGGTCACGGACAGAACAATGATGGCCTCCGTGCGCGAGGGCCCCCGTAGTTGCCTGAATAGATTTGTTAAAGGACCCCAGTGGATGAGAGAGCTCCGGGCCTCGTGGACTAGCCCTCGTGCGCCCTTTTCGGAGGCGCCCGGCATGGGAGCGAGCTCCCGGCCGTGAAGCGCCGGCACCTTTCCTCTCTTCTCCGCCGAGGAGATAATCGGGCTTATGTAAAGACGACGTGCTCTTTTGACAGTCATCAGCTCATCTGTGATCCAA
Source organism: Syngnathus scovelli (assembly GCF_024217435.2). NCBI lineage: Eukaryota > Metazoa > Chordata > Actinopteri > Syngnathiformes > Syngnathidae > Syngnathus > Syngnathus scovelli. Next base: position 4,169,866 of record NC_090865.1, read on the forward strand.
TCAAGCCCAAATCCGCCATTGTTGGCCCCCTCAAAGTCTCTCAAATCCGCTTGTGCAGAAGAGAGGCGCTGCCTTCTTTATCCTGCCAATCACTCCTGACATTCCTGCCACAGTTGCCATGGCCTGAGGTCAGAGGTCGTGAAAACAGAGAGCATGAGCTGATTCTGGGAGAATGGCACGGGGCTAAAAGGAGGGACTCTCGCCGCAATGGGCTCATTGCTCATCCAACCCGGGGGGTAAATGTAGACAAGTTAGGGATGTATAGCCCCCGCCGAGAGGGCCAGCACGGGCAGGGGTGGAGAATGACTGCAGGATGAGGAACGGAGGGAAAACTGGAGTTGGGTTGGGAAGGGGGGGGGGGGGGGGGGGTCCTGTTTGATTGCCAAATAGGTTTTACAAAGGTCGACCTTCAGGGGCCAGGAGAAGAAAAGTCCAAGACAATGTCAAAAGGTTCAGGAGAAGAGATAATAAACAGAAGTTCATATAGTGCAAGTTTCCAAAACAAAACTGCTAAAAAAAAATAATCGAGCTGCAATGAATCCCAATATGTCATTGCGGGATAAACGGGGGCATTGGGTTAAATCTGTCCTCTTTCTGTATTCATGTGTATACATAAGTGAGCAAATGTTTAGCCTCGACGAGATATCATAGGGAATTTGCGCCTTTCACTCTTCCTCCGTAGGGATTAGCGGAATTAAGCGTTTAGCACAAAAGTATCACAACTCATGAGTAATTCAACACGTTCCACAATGCAGCAAGTTTACAGGCTGAGCTTTTTTTTTTTTTTGTTAGCTCGCAGCTGCGAGTACCTCAATGGCGAATATTCAGGCGAAATACACACGGCAAATACTATGAAAGGGAGGGAGTGATAAATCCTTTTTTTTGTGGAGGTCTAGCCATTCAAGACCATAATCTGAGGCCAGAAGCAGGTTGGGAGAAGGGGAGGGTTTGTGTGGTAGTTTTTCGGACCGTTGGTTACTTTCAGACAGGCGGGAGGGAACAATATTCATCTACGACATTTATATATGAAGCAACATACCTTTGGATTTTATTTTTCTATACTTAAAAACAATAATGTCAGTGTGAATTTTTTACTTTAAAAAAAAAAAAAGTCTGGGATCTGGCTAAAAAGTACAAAGCCCTCTCAGAAAAAAAATATATATATGAAACTCAATTTTGGGTGCTTCCTAATCTTATCGGTAACTAAATAACACAAAAATTCACAACGTAATTACACATTAAAGGCGCATAGTGTTACTTTCTCTCCCCTCTCAGTTACAGACATGCGCATCGACACAAAAAAAATGTGTGTGTGTGTGTGTGTGTGGGTGTCTAAGATAGACAGGGGTTAATATACTCCATTAAGCTCTATTAGCCTAAATGACTGGGCCAGATGAATGAGCGACTCGCATGTGTGTGTGTGTTTTCGTGCACACGCAGAGGAATACGGGACAACCTGCCAACTGTTTATCTGCGAGGCCCACACCCACACACAGAAGGAGGGTGGGCGGCGGGAAGCAGAGATCCGGTTTCCCACTGTCACAGATGCTTACCCGCCTCTCCATTACTGATGTGATTGGAGTGGACACAGAAAACTAGCCATCTTGTTCCCACCGGGCCAATCTGAGGTAATGATTGCCCCAGTTGGTCTCGCGGGAGAACGCCGACTCGGCACTTAATCGACTGCGATCACATTCAACCTCGTCGGTCGCTTGGGTTCTAGAGTGGATTAATACTTTGGCGGGTTTGATGGCACGTGATCAGACTCAGATGTGACACTCGCTGGGGGAAAGTGGGGAATGTGACAAACTGGAGAAAACAGGGATAGTCAAGAGCACCGCTGGTGGGCTCCGGACCTGGGAGGTCCTTCTCGAAATCTGCAACCACGTCATCCATGCATGGAGACAAGTGGAGGCGCTGTTTGGTGCTCGGGTTGTCACAAAAGTAAACGTGACCTTTTCACCTTCCCGGTCAATAAGAACTGCAAGTTGAGCCTGCTCCTGCCTGAGGCGAACACACACAATGTTGTATTATCGCAAACTGCCACAAGGTGGCACTTGAGTTCTAAGTACAACTACTCATCCAAAGCAGAACCACTTTAACTCTCACCACACGTGAGCGCCACACAGTCCAAAATCTTTTTTTCATGTCCAGTGATAATCCTTAAGTATTTAGAAAAATCTCTAAAATCACTTCATGTGTTCTTTAAACTCTGCAAAAAATATTTTGCTGTATCTTGCTGCAAGTTATAAACTGCAAAACCTCCCACAGCCATTAAATGTGACATTAAAACTCAAGCAAACAGTTTGGGATCATTTTGACTTTCAAAACGAGCTCATCGGCGGATCATCGGAAGATTCAAGGTGGATTTAAGTGTTTGTTAATGGTCTGTATTGGTCCCTGCGGGCCGAAGCTTGGAGGGCTGAATAATGTATGCCCGCTGCAGAAGTAATGAAGTGGAAGTGATGGGAGGAATACGAGTGTCCTCCCAGGGCTCAACGCAAACTGTACGCACACTTAAGAGCTGCCTGTAGCCTAAACCTCCCTTCTCTGCCTCTGTCTGTCTCACTTCTCGTCTTTCTCACACATACACGCCGCACGGCGGCTAAGAGGGTTAGCTTGTCTCTGTTCCCATTTGCTACATCATTGATGAGAAAAGCCGGGGCATTTATAGTATCCCGCTCAAGAGTTCAGTAGATGCGTCGCTTCCATAAGGATGCTATCGGATGAGAATTGCAGGAAGATATCTGAGGTGGTTTTGTTTTTGTGGACCACATCAAGTTAGATTTGCTGTTTGACATAGAGTTGGTAATAAAAAAATACATTATGGAGGACAAGAAGCTCCACAGTAAAGTCAATGTTGGGGTCTTATAAGGCTGCAAAAACAGTGATGGCGTGACATGAAAGAATGTGAACTCATGAATCGTCATGGCAACTGATTCTGAGAAGCAAGATGTTTTGCATCAAGGCATTGAATTCTAGGGAATTATTTGCTGTTGGCAGCTCCCATGAAATGCTTTGTGCCTTGTGCCAGTTGAGCTTCTGGCACTCGACAATTCTCAGTTTGTTCGGACTAACACGTGCGACTTCCCGGTTTAGTTATGAAGCACCGACGCCATTTTTTGACTTGAGCTAGGACAATTAAAAAGTGCTAAAAGTCGTTACATCTTGCAATGGTGATCAAAATGTTTGACAGCGAGAATCCGACAAGTGTGGCTGAGAGCTTCCAGGGAAGGAAAACTTATTTTTTTACCCCCAAACACAAACATCATGTGGTCGGTCAAGTGACAAAGCCCCCCGAGCCGACTCCGTTATACAAGTCTTATTTGAAGAACAAAAAAAAGTGTGACTTTGTAGCAGAGACACAAAGTCTACGACAAATATATAGATGACATCGGGAAAGCGTGATTTATGAAGAAATATAAAATTGCTCTAAGGCCAAAAAAGCATCTGCATGTTAAACAATGATTAAAATTGCATCAAGCTCAGACTTTCAGCTAGAAAATATTCAAATGCGCCACATTGTGATTGAAGGAACTTGCGATTGGAGTTGTTTGGGCCTCTCCGGCAAACAACACGCCGCCGCCGCCGCTCTCCTCACGCATTAACACGCTTCTATCATTAAACCCATTGTCCCACCTCCTGCATAATAACTGCGTCGGGATGCACGGAGGGTAAAATAAGAATGTAGTTTTCCTCGTCCTTCTCACCCGTGGAGCCTTTTTTTGAATGAATGATTGATGTGAGGGAAGCGCGATCAGAAAGATCTAATCACGGTCTAACGAACGCAGGGGCTTAAGAAGAAAAAATTATATATACTTACTGGAAAAATGCCATCAATTTATAAAGACTGTGTATATTAATATATAAGTAGCTCATTGAATATTCAAAACGAGAAAAATAAAGCTTTTGAATAGGCTTTGTGTATATGAAGACGAGAGGGACGCAAGTTTTCCCGAGCAAGGAGTCGCTCGTGTTTGTTGTCAGCGGCAAAACAAATTGCTATTGTCTTTGAGTGGCATCTGTTTTGTGCAACCACGCCGCACGAAGATAAGTTCATTCCCCAGCTTTGAGCGCAGATGAGCGTGGCGACAGTTAGTCCGTGTTTCACTATATGAGCACCTTTCACGGGACAAATGGAATGTCAATCAAGGGAAGGTACACAGATGCAGCATCCCCCCCCGAGCCCCGCCCCCTTTCATTCCTCCGGTGGGGCCGAGGATGCTTTCTGGTGATGCGGCTCTGTTGTTCCTGCATTACTCTGGTTGCACTGGGAATATTTTGGCCTTTTACCCCTTCGAATCCCCCTCGCTCCGTTTTACTTTTAACCAATTTTCCTGCATGCTTTTCAAAATTCAATACTTTTGAAGTTTCCTTAAATGTTCTCTACAAAAAATGCTGAGCAAGAATTAATTTCTTAGGGTAATTTATGTTACCCTATAAATAAAATTGTGACATATTACAATATTGAGTAAAAAGCAGTCGAGTGTGAATTTGATCACAACATTTAAGGGTTTATTATTAAAAACATGACAAGTCATCCACTTGGTAAATGTGCTTACTCGAGGGAATGCGGGCTGTTTATTCTTTGATTAATTTGCTTACTCGACCCCCCCCAACTCGTGAATGAGTTGATGACAGGGAGATTTCTCCATGGTGACAAGTTATCTCAACTACAGGGGCAAAACGATTATGCTAATAGCAGGTTGTAGTCATCAATCATCTCGTGTCAATGTGCTGTCAAGCATCTCGAGTTAAAGCAATGTGTGTGTTTATTTGGAAAAATGGAATTGATGACATTCTAATTACGCCCGGGGCTTTTTTTTCTGCGTGGTTTCTTATTCTTGAATAAGAGCTGAAATAAAGAGAATTAATTATCCGAGGGGCTTCTTGTTCACGTGAGCCCCGAACGACGCGCACTGAGTCCAGAGTGACGTCACAGAGGCGCGTCTTAAATTGGAAGTGCGTCGCGCGGGGAGGGCTTCTTGGTTTGATCTCTCACTCATGCGCTCACGCTGTGGATCGGATCTTGTGGTAGCGGGGACGCACTTGAGGCTGCGACGGTTCAGAGAGCACTCCAGGAGGGGGGGCTGCCCACCGAGGGAAATTACTTTTTCCCAACTAATTATCGCCATTTTGAAAATGAAAGTGGTGCGTAAACGTCTGCTTGCTGTGCGTAAAAGCCAGCGACCAACTTTGGATTAGTCGCTAGATGGAACTAGAATTCTTGATTTTATAACTCAATTTGTCAGAATGTCTACGTAGGTTTGGATAAGTGTCTGAAGTAGATTTTTTGTTGTTGTTTTGGAGCTTTTTAATGCTCTGATCTGAATTCAGACATGGCTTACTCTCAGCTGGGATACTCCTACTCTACTCCATCACAGGTGAGTTTATTTTTAATTTTTTAATTCAACTTAACATTTTATTATTTGCACAAAAGATAAAAATAATGATTTTGCAATTCTTTCTGAAGTTTCTTATGACTACAAGCCCCTTGGCTGGCTGTCTGGAGCCGGGATCCCCTCCATCCCACCCCGCGTTGCGCTCCCCGGTTCACCATCTCACCTCTGGCGGCAGCATCGGCGTTTGCAGCCCTTATCCAAAGTGCCAAGCTTACTATAACACATGCTCTGGTGACCCCACACCTCTCTATTCCAGGGTGAGTTATGCGTTGACAATTCAAGATTGTAGCCGCTGATTAAATGTAAAGGATGCTGAGTATGTGTCACCTGTAATTGCAGGGACCATTGCAGCCTAAAGGTATGCCTGCATCTGTGCACATGGGGACCTCTCAGACAGCCTGCTATCCGTATGATTACACATTCGGCCATTATTCTTACGACAGATATGGGTAAGAATTTTAAAATGGCTACTTATGGTTGTCTTTAAGTCCAAAGTCATCATAATCTTAATTATTCTTCAACTTTTCAGTTACTCGTCCACAGAAGGAGCTTCAAGGCGTAAAAACGCGACCCGAGAAACAACCGGAACCCTGAAGGCCTGGCTGCAGGAGCATCAGAAGAACCCTTATCCAACCAAAGGAGAGAAGATCATGCTGGCTATTATCACCAGGATGACCCTCACACAAGTGAGTACGAAACACAGGCCTCAGGCAAAAAAAATGTGAAAGTTGGTTTGTGTGACATCACTCATTTTCTGACATTTTATTTCTTCAGGTGTCGACATGGTTTGCCAATGCCCGCAGGAGGCTGAAGAAGGAGAACAAAGTGACGTGGTCGCCGCGAGCTTGTAAAAGCTCAGAGGACAGAGGTCGTGATGAAGACAGTGACGAAGCCGAGAAGTCGCTTAAAGGAGATAAAGATCATCCAGGTGAGGCCTCCTAAATAGATTCTCGTTTGATTTCAAGTCAGTTTTTTTCTTTTTTAATCTTGGATATTCTTGCACTTCTCAGATCAGACGTCTGCCGACTTACAGAGCGATCTGGAAGACTTTGACCTCCTGGAGTCCGACGCGTCCGACTGTGAACCAAAGCCGCAGTTCATACCCGAGGACAATGAAGCCGATTCTAACCTACCACACGCTCACCTCGCGTACAACCCAGAGCCAGACAGATCATCCCCAGACTTCCCGAAAGACCAGAACGCTTTCTTTCCGATGCCAGATGTGCACGGAACAGACAACAAACCCAAAATCTGGTCCATCGCTCACACCGCCGTGTCTCTGGATCCCGGTTTGGAACCCGAATATCCGCCCTGTATGCTGTCGAGCAGCTCATCATCTCCCGGCTTCCCGTCAAACATGGCGCTACCCAAAGCGGACAGGACGCAAGAATCGCCAGTGGACACACTCAGGGAGTGGGTGGATGGCGTTTTCCACGGCGCGCCGTTCCATCAGTCGAAAGCATCCACGGCGTGGAAAGGTTTCAACGACACAACCGTGAGCGACAGAACACAAGGACAAACCTTCGAACTCATTAGATCGTCTTTGTAGACGCCGAAGCAAACTTTTAAAGCCTCCTGGACTTATTGAGTAAAATTTATATTTTAGTGTTGTGACCAATCAAGTCTTCACAAAAATCCACATTGTTGTATATCACCTCTAACATGCACAAAGGATCCGTGGCGAAAAGTAAGAAGAGTGCTTGTTTATAATTTCCAGTTTGACACATCACAAAAAAAAAAAAAAAAATACATGCCATGAGATTATTAAATCACTATAACTCAATATTTGACCTAGACTACTTGACTTAGAGTTATTTTATCTCAACATCCTAATTCACCGAAACAACATCTTACTATTTGAGGACAACAACACTCCTGTCTGTTTGCCTTCTAAAGTTGTGGAAAAGCCTGAAAAGACACTTTGCTTTGTTACACAGGACTTGAGTAAAATATCGATGAATGATGAATAGATATGCGCATAAAGCAGCTCCAATAACTTTTTTTTTTATCTAATTCTAACATCTGATTAACACGAAATTAGATGACATTCACAAATACTGCAAGCCACAAGAATTAAATGTTGAGTCACTAATATTACAGTTCCTAAATTTTCTAAATCCACTAAAACAATGCGGTGCGTACTTCGTCGGCCAAGTATGCGTGTGTGTGTGTTTCAAGGGAGTGAAATGGGGGAAGTGGATTGTATTCAGCCGTGACTAATGGAAACACACAGAGGAGGGTGCTGCTAAATTGTTAAATCGATGCCACTTCCAGCCGAGCTCCAGATATAGCCGCAATCAGCCATGCGTCCCCTTTCATTAGGCATCTTTTGACTTTGGCATCCTGGGAATTCCGCACAACGCTCTACCAGTTTAAAAAAAAAAAAAAAAAAAAGCCTCATAAAAGTAATTTAAATTAAGCATGATAGAAATAAACAATGCAATAAGCAAGGCATCATTGGCAATAAATGGTGTGAACGGAGTTCCATCTGCTTCAAATATTACATGGGGAAAAAAAAACTTGTCAAGTTTAGCACTCAAAGCACTTAAAGTAGCGTTTTTCTAAAACACAGCACAACAAGAAACTGCCCCCTCCCTCACCACCACCATTGTTCTCCTGTTTTCGATTTAGGAGCAGTGATAAAGTATTTATCAGAACAGAGGAGGGATCTTCCCAGGCTTTGTATGGAATTAACCATTTTACATTAAATAATTCAGGATGAATTCATCCGAGAATTTCATTCTCTTTCTGCTTCATAAATAAATAAGAGTCGAGATGATAAATAATGACATCTGACTTCTTATTTTTGTAAAGTTTTCTTCCCTCTCAACTCGCTGACAGGAAGTGGCTCCAAGGCAGATACGATTGTGCTCATCTCATTCACTCGCATGATAATCGGAAAAAATATCGTTTGGAAGTCTTTAAAAAAAAAAAAAAGGAGTCATGAAGGATATCACATGGCAACCAGATAAGAGGCTGACCCTCTTGTGAGTGGGGTTAAGAGCTATGAGTGCCTTCACTCTCGCTACACTTGGAGGCGGAACTTCCCTCGAGAGAATAGAAACGTTTTTCACGATTTACTTAAGGGCATTAAAAAGCAATCTGACAACACCGAGTTAAAACACGTGTGTGTAGAGTGTCGATTTTATTTTACTTAGTTGAGTGACGTGAATAATTTGAACTGCTAGATAATTATATTTTCAATTGAGTGGTCATAAAAGTCAATATTAGGCGTAGCTGCATTTTTAGCATGTAAACTATTCAAGTTTTCTTTCACTGTTATCCTTCTCACATTGTGATTTGTCGCACTGACCTTTCACACTTCCTCCAGGAATCGTCGCGGCATCTTCTCCTCTTGCTCAACTCCTTCATCCTCTTGGAATGCGTCACCTCACCTGTGGGAACACGAGCGAGACACACAGTTAGCCTGGCACAAAGCTTTGGATGCTCCCTCGGCCATTAAATCTGATTAAGTCACATTGTCTGTCTCACAACAACTGTCCTCTGTGGATCAAGTCGGGAATGACACATAGGCAAATGAAAACGATTTTTTTTTTTTTGCAAGCATATGACATAGGCAACTGAAAATGATTTTTTTTTTTTTTTTGCAAGCACCATATATGAAGGCCTAGTTTAAATTGCATTGATCTACTTTTACTTCCTATTGAAATGAATGGAAATGCTATTAATTTACTCCAGCACCCTCCCAAAACATTTTGTAGCATGTTTTTAAAATTTAAATTTATACTCTATTGTAACATATAACAATGCAAAAGAGAATTAAAAATATATCTACCTAATTTCCCCTTAACTTAAAAATAAATGTACAATTATTTGATCTAAAACAACTTTTACTTAAATTACTGTTTTATCCCTCCAAAATCACAAGTTTTTATTTTTTTATTTTATAGCTCTTTGCTGGTTCTCTCCTCCATCTCCGACTATGGAGAGCTTACCTAACCAGCGAGAGCTCTGTGGAACTCACACACACTTTCCAGGCTTCCTTAACAGCACAATGCCACACTATGACCTAGTTTTCTTAACCACAATATTTGAGCACTGTTAAAAAAAAAAAAAAGGCAAGATCCAATTACTCCTGTCCACACCTTCTGTCAGACGCCTGTTTGCCTTCCGCACTTGCACAGGTTGGCATACATATACACAGCTCCAAGTCTCTTGTGTCTTGTCACACACACACTTTGGTTTTCCATGACTATCAAAGTGCTCAGTGCAAACTCCCTCCTCCAAAAAGTGTCACATGTCGCCAGAAGTGTCTTGCACCCCGCCGTTACGCTCCCGGCTGCTGGCACGAGAACAAGTCATTATTTCCACGCTAAAAGGTCAGATGCTCTGTCACCTGACTCCAAAGTGGAGCTCAGCCGAGTTGCCCCGAGACAATGACCAAAGGTCATTTTTTTGGTTTGCCGCCTTGTACGATGAGCGCGGATATGAAGAGGATGGGCTGCTCCTAGATCTGCCTAAAGACTCCACTTTTTTTTTTTTGGTCACCAGACAGGGAGGTTCAGATAATTGGCTGCAGGCAGCTCCATAATGAGCCAAGAGGTTTGTAAAATGACACATCTTCAAGGGGAAATATTTTAATGGGGCAATTATAGCGATGAGGAGGATGTTTTGCACAGAGTGAGGGATTGTTTTTGTTAAGGAGCTCACTGGCATTTTATTTCATGATCCAAGAGTTTTTTTTAAGATCATAACAGCCCTCAGATAAGTGGATCTTAAAGATGACCGAGGGCCACATCACACACAACCTTGGCAGATGTGAGATCTGCTGTGGGCTTCGTTTAGGAAGATTAAATTAATTAACAAGTACTGGCTGGAAAGGATACGTGCTATTTTATTCAGTGCAATTCATATGCTCAGTTTCATCGTAAGATTTTTTTGCCCCTGGCATCGTCTAACAACTCAACGGAAGCTCCACCTCTGCTCTGACTACACCAAGCAGTCAACTCTGACACGGGCCAGGCTTCCCTGCGTCATTTTTAACAATGCACCTCTTCCCCACGCTTTCACTCATCCACAGCAGTCTGACTATAGATGAGGTTAACTACAAGCACAAGCCTCACTTCCCAGAAGTCACCAGGGCCAATTATATCTGGCTGACTTATCCCCCCGCCTTAACCTGAGCGCCACAGCGTGGAAAATGCAGCTCCACCGGCTGCATCACTGGGGACAGAGCAGACTAGTGCTGTCTGGAGTGCAAGTGCGGGCCAATTTGGCATGCAGAGGTCTGTGGAGAATAAGCTTGATGAAATATATATATATGATCTTCTTCAAACATGCATTGTTCCGCACTACTGTTTCTTATTTTCTGCCCCTGATGTCCTGCAGTTTGAACGGAGCAGTGCAAATCAAAAGGGGGTTTCAGGAGCCCCGAATATGAGCAGGAATAATTCCCAATCAGAATGCTGTGGCACATAAGAGAGCTAGGTTGGTGACAAAACAATTATATGCTCTTCCATTTGGTTCCACAAGGAAGAAAAGTATACACACTTGTTGCAATTCATACAACTAAATAGGTCATGGCTTCCTCCTTTGCAGTTCATTAAATGACCCCAGAGTTCATACAGAATAAATTAAAACAAAATGTTTTTTTGGTATTAATACCAATGCAGTTTTTTTTCCTGGTTAGGGATACAATTAAAAATTTTCAATGTAAAACGGGTACCTTGGCTCAAAAAAAAAAAGGTTGGGGAAACAGTACAGCAATGCATTTAGAATCACAATGCTGACACCTAGCGGTCAACAATGGTTACTGCAACACTCTGTAATATGTTAAACCATGACAAACACATTAAAATAACAATTTACGTTGAATAAATGATCAAATGGCTTCCCAACCCCACACTGTCGAAATTGGAGAGAACAAACCAACCCCCAGGTAGGTAGATTATAAATTTATTAACCAATATTGCAAGTTACAATGTAGAGAAGGAAGAGGAGTTAATTCAGTGATGATGCTTTTGCTTGAACTGCAATCCACAGTAGCCACATGTGCCAACTTTAGTATCTTTATCCTGGAAAGAATAAATGAAAAAAATATAATTAGTATCTATTAATGCACAGACAATTGCATTTATTATGATGGAGTTGGACATCTTAAATATACAGTATGGAAATTTGCATAACTAGAAAACAAGCAGCAGTAATCTATGCATCATCTGTATTTATTTATTTAGCAAAATCTTACCAGATTAATGTAGACTTTGGGGTGACCGAGTGCTCCTCCTCCACCATCACAGGACACAACACGGGCCTCCACGTCACTCACGCTCTCTTCAGCCACCAACTTGATGGCCCAGTTCTTATTCACCTAATGAAGACATTTCTTCCATTAAAATCTTACTTAAATGTGACACTTTTTTTCCAGAGACTAAACATCTACAGTGGCTTCTTAGCAATTTATAACTAACTCTAAATAAGGGGCGTGCCATTTAGCAATGAGGTGAAAATAATAGACACAATGACAGGCCATGCAACAGATTGGAAAAGTTATCTGTAACATTTTAACATGCAATTCTAAACTGAAACATGCTTACTAATAAAAATCTGACAGCACTACGACTTTACAGTAACCTAGCTGCAATAAAGTTGTAAAAAAAACCAACAACAAACATTGTCTTACCTCCTTCTGTCTGCCAACGAATCTGGCCCTCCTTGGGTCGTTTGCATCGTAAACCTGCGCATTAAATACTTGCAATGTATCAACGAGTTTGTTGTGCGACAGAAATTCAACAGCAACGTCGCTTGATAACCAGTGCAGCATACAGGCTAACAATTTGTACACCACAAAGTACCTGTCCAGTATGTGTGATGGGCTCGCCGGTAGTGGCAACCTCCACGGAGTAACGGTGCACGGGCACAGCAGAGAGTTTCAAGGGAGAAACTAACGCCTTTGCATTTTTACTGAAGGACAACATTCGAATTCCGGTGGCCGCCATGATTGCAGCAAATTACTTTCCCAAGATGCTCAGCGGGTTAACTATATATAACAACCTAAATTTTGCCTTACAGGTGTAAATTGAAAGACGCATACTATGGCGGACCTTATGACCAGGCCTCTCACCCAGCAGAACTAGTTCTAAGGTCCACCACAATACAAATCAAAACACTTTTTACTTTTATGATGGATTATTAGAATAAAAAAGAACCTTTTGGTAACTGACGTATTGGCAAGGAAGACTGCGAGACAAAATCCAGGGTAAAATAAATCTTTTCAAACAGGAAATAGCCCTATACTTCCGAGCTAACCTGCAACGCTGTTGTTGAGGTTGTGGTGATCATAACCACAATTTTATGATCTCTGTACCTGATTATATTCTCGAGAAGCAACTTTAAGGTATTTCCATGTGATTTTCTTTCATAATTCCCTGCAGGGACTCTATTTAATGCCTGGTTTGCTAATGATCGTCTCATGCAAGGTCGGCCACTTTCCGGCTGGCTATTTTATTAGGTACATGTCCACAAAACATTCTGATCTGCAAGAAGACACGTCCAGTTACTGATGCACTGAAAATTTATGGAAGATGGGCGTTTTTTTTAAATGCAAATTTGCCGAAACGTGGACGTCTTGTATTGTATCTATCTATACGGGCATTTACAAAACATTTTTTTGCATATGGAGCATCAGTTCTGCTGCAAAAACGCAAATTGACAACTGCCCTAATTATGCCGATAAGAATAGTATACTGCATTTAAATATGGAGAGATGTCATCATTGTTTCCCTATTCCTTTTCATTGTTTTAGGTCTGGAACAAATGGCATCTCACTTCTTGAAGCACCTGACAGCCTCCCTGACTCGCCAGATGACTCGGTTAAGCTGGAACTATTTACCGACGGTTGCTTCCTACAGATGTTTGTCCATTCTCAGCACAGTTCCTCATGCTCCATCATCAGCCAGACTCAGCTGCATTCCGCCTGCTACGTGCGGACCATCCTTATTGGGACAATGTCAGCATCTTCCCTGCATCCAGCTCTCGAATGGGATGAAAACTAAGTCTGCCTTAAAGAGACGCTGCAAAGATTGTTTCTTTGTGCGACGACGGGGCCGCTTGTTTGTGTATTGCAAGACGCATCCGAGACACAAGCAGAGACAAGGTTGAGATTTTTAGTTTTGACGATTGTCTGCTTGCAAAATAAAATGATTTGGTGACCTGCTCTTTTTGATAGTTATTTCGTTTTGTTGTATGCACATTTAAGAGGTTTCATCAGATGGAAGTGGTGAAAAAAAAAACCGCTTTTATTTTAACAGCTACAGTAGTATTATTAATTTCTCTTCCACAAGGGGGAGACAAAGTCTTTGATTCATACAAGTGTACTCTTTTACTAATCTTTTACTGTTAATGATTTCTTTTCATGGTCCATTTTTTAAAGCTATTTATTTTCTTACCCCATTTTAAAACCTTACAAAATTATGCCAATATAGAAAGCACATATTCATATTTGGACGCCCACAGTACAAGTGACTGATGTAAGCTGTATTTGGCAACAAACAGTCAACCTGCTTGGGTGGTTTCCCAATAATATTATACACAAATGGGAAAACACGTTTCAACAATGCAGGAGTGAGGGAAATAATTATTTGAGCCCTTGCTGAATTTGTATAAGTTTTACAAAGCAATTAACAGCCTCTATTATGATAGCTGTGTGATAATGGTAATTAAAAAACATTTTACTATTGTACGTCATAAAAATGTCATAATCCTTTGAAATACTTTGCCAACGCATCACAAACGTGTCAGAAAGCAACGTAAAAGAGGGAAAAAGGGATCAAAGATGACGTTGTCAACGTTGCCCTTTTATTTACCACCGGATATAAACGTGTTCAATCTCGCACGCTTGCTGAAAGCGGACTCCCTGTGCATCGCACAATTCTACGCGCACTTGCAGCCCTTTCCAAGTCCGACGACAGAACACGAGCCTCGGTCAAAACTCCAAAGAGTGACATTAGACTAAGATACGCACAGTTTTATCGCTATTTGATTACTTTTACGCTGGCAGCAATGATCTCGTCTGGCAATCGCCCTTCCAGATGGGGCAGGAACCCTTTCGTCCATACGATAAAACTCAGCAAGGCAGACAAAATAAAGGTAAGGCTCTATTTGTATTTCTTTGATCACATTTATGACGTTTTATTTTGTATCTATGCACCCATCGACTATTTCAATTGGTACATACTGTTTTGCAATACAATACAACTTTTTACGCGCATTTTACAACTTGTGGACACTTGGTGACTCCTTTATTTTTAAATTGAGTTGTACACATTATAGGTAACGATGGTAGAAATGTTTTTAAATTATTTTGGTGTGTAGACCACAGAAACCACATCAAGCAAATATCTAACCCATGTAAGACATTCTGTGCATCCATCATACTGTTGGCAATGTTTCCCAACATTGCCAGGCACTAACCTGCAAGTGAATGGAGCAACTTGCCCTTGTTGTGAAAGCGCCTCACAAAAATGGTGCAATTTAATATGATGAAATATGACTATAAAAGTCAAGGCTTAATGGTTGCGGTCATGTTTATGGACCTAACAAGATGACTAGTGGTGGCAAAGCAAACATGAACCTGAAGCGGGATTGCACTGAAAAGCAGCTGTGCTTTCATCTTAAATCTATCACAGCTTTGGGCGAGCGGACACTTTCAATTGCCTCGTCATCAATCAACCTATGGATCGATGGACACCCTCTTGGTGATGGATGGTCTTCTGTTCTAATCTCAAAGACCAATAAAAAAGATCTCAATCCATCAATACTTTTTTTTTCTCACTGACTGTCTTGATTTTCTAATTTTTAAACACTTTTAGAAACTCACTCAAGACTATATCAAGTTCCACAGACTTGAAGTCCCTGCCTGTTTTCATTCTTTCCAAAACATGCCTAACATTCAGGCTCAGTACAAACAACCTCCCTGTCAGCGCTGTAGTTTACCCTCATTAAATTTACACGAAGACAATTGAAGTTTTTCTGCATGCAGTTCCTTTCCTTTCATTTTATCTTCCTGAATTCTGCATTTCCCTGTAATGGCCGCTTATCACTGATATTTATCCACTCGCCTTTGAAGGGGCCTGTTAACAATTTTGTTTGTACCAGATGACAGCAGGATACCCGTAAATATAGGCCATAGACAATCTCCTTCACACTTCCTATTGCGGCTGACTAATGTGGCGCCGAGGTGTATTTTTCCACCTCAAGACAAGCGAGTGTTTTACATAAACAAACATGACTTTATACTTGGGCCTTATGCTTTAAAGCTACAGTGGAACCTCTAAAGCTAAACTGTGTTAGCATGTTTTGTTTTCTCTGGGTGCTTATTTGTGATCAATAATTGGTGACTGGTCTAAAAAAAATGAGACAGTAGACAGACTGTAGAACTCATTCCAGCTGAGTCACACATTTTTTTTTAGGGAGTGGAAATCCCGTCATGGCTGCCAGCTACAGCTCCCAAAACAAAACACATGAGAGATTTGGTGGAGCTATGATGTCCATAAGGTTTTTATCAACCATCAGCAAAAGCATTCTTAGGTGTCTTGAGATAAATACCTGATTACAAAATTCAGGTGGACTGTGACCTCCATTGCTTAACACGTCTCAACCTGTCCTCACAACAATTTTGAGAATTCCCTGCAGGGTCCAACACTGTGACGTCAGATTTCCTTATTTTGACATGCTACAGGCATTTATTTTACATCTATTAATTTTTCATAATCATCATAATCAGTACCTGAAATTACATAGATTGCATGTAAAAACACCAGCAACTACTACTCTCTGCTCTCATTGTCACCCCCCCTCCCTCGGGAAAATGTCAAAAGGATCCTCCCGGATGGATTTGTGAAGCTCTGATGTGTCAAGTCGAAGTAAAGTGGAGGCAGGGAAGCAAGAAGAAGAGTTATGGAGCATCATAAATCTGCCTCATAACTGTTTATTTATTAATATGGCCCCGCAGCGTGCACCTGGGCTCCTCCAGAGAGGGATGGAGGTGGACGGGATTGCCACGATTCCCCAGAGAGGTGACAAACTGCACATCAATGCAAAATAGAGGCAAGACAGTTGAAGCCAGCGAGGCATATTAAATGAAGGTGGCAGCTGGGGAGCAAAACGATAGGACTGATGGAGGGGAAACTCCTCCGAGATGGGAGATTACCACCACACAGGCCCCGAAGATCGAGAAGAGATCCAAGATAGGTCGGGAGAAGGCAGAAAAGGGGTTTGAAACGTCACAATGGGACTATTTATAGCAAGTCGGGATCTTGCTTCGTGCATAAAAACGCCACGAGTGGGAAGACAGCGAGAGGAAAGGCATCAGCTGACTTGTCATCCTCTCATTTCTGCTCTGGCTGACCTTCACGTTACTTGCACCATATGACCAGTGGGTGGCTTCCCCCTTGCGTAATCTTTGCATTTTTTTCCATCTCAATTATTTATACTGTATATCTGAATTATTTGTGGATCTAAAATTAGGTAGTCAGATGCTATTTATTTTATTTTTTATTCATTTTATTTTATTTTAATTTAGTTTTTTTATTATATATTTATCTATATTATTGAGCACTATTACTTTCATCATTTATATATTTTCAAATTGATTTTAAATGCATGTAATCCAAATAGTACATCTAATTGCTATTAAAGAGGTGGTTTTATAGTAGAGTGCTCCTACTAATAAACCGTAATAATGTGCCATTGAAAATGAATTTGTACATTTAACCAAATCGAATCCTTATTTCCCTTGTGGAATGTTGCTATTTTTCCAGCGTTAATTAGCATCCCCCCACCCCATTAACCCATTAAAAAAACTGGCCCGAGAACAAAGCGTGACTCTGTGTAGATTCAATTGAGTGTTAGCTGCTGCTTCCCTTTTAAATCAACTAATGGGATGTGTGTATCCTCCTTGGAATACTCAAGAATGTCAAAGTGATGCTACAAAGTAGCTTGTGACCGGCCGAGCTTAATGTGTTGCATTTATACTAATGTGGTCTTTCTTTTCCGTTTTGTAGATCGGACTCATGTCTGTGACGGTGTTTCCAGTTCGACTACTCATGGTTTCCTTCTTCATGCTGCTAGCGTGGCCGTTTGCCTTCGCAGCCTCGTTTGGACGTTCGGAATTTATTGTTGACTCGCAGTCATGGTGGAGAAGGTGCGCTTGTTCTTCCTTGATTATTTTGCGGGCTAAAATAGATGAAATAATTTTTTTTCTTTACAGTTTTATCAAGCGTTCCCTGAGCGTGATTATGAGGGCCATGTGGTTTTGCGGTGGTTTCCATTGGATTAATGTGAAAGGTCAACGGGCGACATCCTCCGAGGCCCCCATCATCACGGTGGCACCTCACTCCAGCTACTTTGACGCCATTCCCATCACCCGCACCATGTGCTCCATTGTCACTAAACTGGAGACTGGCAGTCTTCCCATCTGGGGCAGTTAGTAACAAACTTGACATCGTCCGTGACAATACCTCCGCTTATTTATTTTTTTTCCGATCTAGCCCTGATCAAGTACATCAGACCGGTGTTTGTATTCCGTTCGGACCAGGACTCGAGGAAGCAAAGTGTTGAGGAGATCAAGAGGAGAGCACGCTCTGGAGGGGAGTGGCCTCAGGTAAGGCATTGAATTGACTTAGCGTATTTTCCGCACTATAAGGCGCACCAAAAAACCTCCAATTTTCTCAAAAGCTGACAGTGCGCCTTATAATCCGGTGCGCCTTATATATGGACCAATATTGAGCCACTACGGCAGGCGTGTCCAAATATACAGATTTATATATGGACAAAGTTTTAAAATGGGCCATTCATTGAAGGTGCGCCTTATAATCCGGTGAGCCTTATATATGGACAAAGTTTTAAAATGGGCCATTAATTAAAGCTGCGATTTATAATCCGGTGCACCTTATAGTGCGGAAAATACGGTACCTGACAATCAAAATCCTACTTGTTAATTTTTTAAATTTTTTTAAATCTAGATCATGATATTTCCAGAGGGTACATGCACCAACAGGACAAGCCTCATCTTATTCAAAGCAGGTATGGACAAGATATTGTAAATTGTTTTGACTAGTTCCAGATCCGAATTCATTTGTAATCCCCTCGCTTCCTGTGTCCGATTGTTTTTAGCCGTTGGCTACCGCTCGGCCTAATCCCCATTTATTCCAGTCTGTAATTCCATTGCTCGCTTCTATTGTCCATATTGTTAGCGGTTTGTTCTGTCTGCGAGCTAGCAAAACTGACACATTCCCTGTTGTGCTCCCCCAGGTGCTTTCATTCCAGGACTCCCAGTGCAACCGGTGGTTTTGAGATACCAAAACAAACTGGTAAACACGAACAGTAACTTCCAGTCACTGAGACACACTATGTCAAGGTTTCCCTTCACGTTATATATGTACAGGTTCCTCTTTTGTTGAATGACTTCATGTTCTGCTAGGATGATATTTCATCCTGCCCTTTCTTCGTTTGGCTATCTCGCTGACGAATACACTCAAACACACACACACCACACACACACACACGTATCATGTCTCTAAATACACTTCATGAAACATACATAGTAGTTTCTCTAGAAGTTTCGAGTTTTCTGATCCTCAATCACTATTGTTAGCCACGAAATATTTTAGAGGAAGGTGGAACAGATTAAAGGCATTTCCTTTCATTTCAGTGAGGAGGGATGTTTTGAGTTATGGATAGTGCTAGTTTTATGTAAGTGATTATTGTGACATGTTCATTTGTGTGGTTACGTCATCATTGAGAAAGTGAATTTTGTCGAAGCTCCTCGAGCTTTGCTGTAGGCACATTGTTTTCTGATATCCCTGCGTCAACATTACAGCACAAATTACCGTATTTTCCGCACTATAAGGCGCACCGGATTATAAAGCGCACCTTCAATGAATGGCCCATTTAAAAACTTTGGCCATATATAAGGCGCACCGGATTATAAGGCGCACCTTCAATGAATGGCTCATTTTAAAACTTTGTCCGTATATAAATCCATATATTTGGACATGCCTGCCGTAGTGGCTCAATATCGGTCCATATATAAGGCGCACTGGATTATAAGGCGCACTGTCGGCTTTTGAGAAAATGGAGGTTCTTAGATGCGCCTTATAGTGCGGAAAATATGGTAATACATTTGATCCTAGCCAGCTTTATCGCAGTGTAATGTTGACTTTCTCCTAAGTAAAGCAAGCTCAACATTTTAAGAACAAGCATTCTGAGCAGCCTGAATCCAAGGTGGGCCTCTTTGTAACCGGAGATCAATGTGAACCATCTGCCCTTCACCCTCCTCCTACCTTCACAACATTAAAACCACAGTTACGCACAAAAGCTGCCCAGTATTCTTCTCCGGCCTTGATAGAAAGAAAAAAAAAGAAAGTGTGGTCCATGTTTGTCATTTCCTTTCTTGGCTTCCCTTCCGCAGGATACAATTTCATGGACGTGGCGAGGGCCTGGAGCGTGAGTGCAACACCCCAACACAAAACAACAAACCGCAGTACACATATCTTCCACGTTCCAAGGAATGTGACATTGTGTTAGTGACATGTTGTGTTTTCATACTCCCAGGTTCAAGATTTTATGGCTCACTCTGTGTCAGCCTCACAATGCCATGGAGATAGAGGTAAACAGTTTTTGATCGGACTATATGGCGGGGATGTTTACTTAGCTGACTTCTGTTTTTTAGTACTTGCCGGTTTACACCCCGTCTGACGAGGAAAAAGAAAACCCAACACTGTTCGCCAACAACGTTCGAAAACTCATGGCCAAGTGAGTGTGTGTTGGCATGTGTGTGTGCGGAATTTGATTACCTTCCAGCTGCATTCCCTCTGACAGAGCGCTGGAGGTGCCCCTCACGGATCTCTCCTTTGAGGACCGGGAGATTAGTTTTTCACAAGGGCCCCTGCGCATCCACAACCCTAGCAGTCTTCTTGAGTTAAATCTGCTGGTGCGCCGCTTGAGGTGAGGGTTAGAAAGAAGTCAGGATGATGCTGACATCTTCTGGTGATACAAAAGAAACACACCAAATCATGAGTTGCACTTTCAACTTGGAAACAATTTTTTTTTTCTTGTCATGACAGGCTGAAGATTACAGATAGCCTTCTGAATGAGCATGCCAGCAGAGTCAGGAAGCTCCAAAGACATAAACTGAATTTGCAAGACTTGGCATGCTTCCTTCACCTGCCAGTTACAGAGACACTGCAAGAAGTTAGCAACCTCTTCGTCAAGGTAGATAATTTTACTATGCATGCATACTTCAGAAAAATATATGTGACAAGACAGCTACAAAATCTGGTATGATCTAATAAGAGCTGTATCAAATTTTACTACACAAGTGGCTCCCTCTAGCGGAGATTCTGTAGATTGCAGTTAGGATTTTTTTGCATAAAATGCATAAAAGACAATATGTGATAAGACAGCTACAAAATAATCAGTTTGATATGATCTGTAGAAAAATTTGAAAGCTGTATCAAATTTTGTTACTATGTAAGTGGCTCCCTCTAGCGGAGATTCTGTGGGTTGCAGTTTTTTTTTTTTTTTTTGAGCACTTAGAAATAGTCATCTTAAAATATTTGTGTGCTCACCACTCTCATGTGAAATGTTTATTTTGCCCAGGATGAAGATGGTCACATTGACATCAGACACTTTCTTATCGCTATGTCCACTATTTACCGACCATCAAGGTCAATGGAGACCCTCAAGATGGCCTTCAAGGTAAAAAAGCACTCTTAGAATAATACATTTTCCATATGAATTGCTTAAAAGTAAAAGCTATTATGCGCAGATGTATGCCAACGAGGACAGCGGTGAGGTCCATGAAGACGAGCTAGCCTCCATCTTGGAAATAATGTTGGGAATGAAAGAAGTTGATTTGTCAATGCTTTTTATGGAACTCGATGGACCAGATACCGGGAAAATCACGTATGGTAAGAACATATTGTTAACGTACGAGGACAACTTCCGAGAACTGGGCTTGACCTATTTTTTTTGTCCAGATGAGCTTCATCATTTCATAGAGCAGCACCCACGTGTTGTCTACGACTACCTTGACTTTAAAGACCACCCACGCAAGTTCTGCATCCGCCGACCCAACGCCTGCAACGGTCAGAACCACGACAAAGACAACTGAAAAGGACGATTTAAGACAAAATATTTATCTTTGCTTCTTTGCTGTGGGACGCAGCACAAGTGCCGCCCAAGTGCCTTTTTACAGCAAGAGAGGGAAAATAAACTCTGAATGGAAATACAAATAAGTGGCCCGGAAAGCTTTCTGGACGCGTCGGAAGCTTCGCGCATCATTTTCGGTCTCTCGCTACGAGACGTGTTTTATAAGTCTACAAACGATTATTTATTTTCAGACGCCTTTTCTGCTTAATAATAATAATAATAAAAAAACTCTCAGGATACATATTGCATTTATATTGCAGAGGGGAAATGTGGAAGCCGGTTCTGTCACACTACCTTGTAAAATGAGTTTTTATGACTCAATACTGGCGTTTTTTTTTAGCTTCTGAGTTGCACTTAAGTGACAGGTGAAGGCAATATTGTCTGATGTTTCACAGAATTTTTTTTTATTAAACAAAATGCTTTCAAATGTGTGTTACTATTTTTTTCATCAACCACTGACATCACCATTTCAGCTTTTGATTTGTGTCCACATGGTGGCGCTGTCTCTCTAAATCATACTCATCACAAGACGCACGAGTGCCCACCTGATGGACAGGAAAAGCATTACCTCATCCCCTTTCCTTTCATTCCTCCAGGTAAAAATAGACAGATTAAGCCTTGGCTTTGATGAGAGAAGCCTACAGAGGAGGTGTGGAAGCTGGTGAGCGAGCGAGAGGCGTCGAAACGAGTAGAGAGACTAAATGGATCGTTCTGCTCCAAATCCAATTCCTAATAGCTGCAGGGAGGGTGGGTGGGTGCAAGGCGAGGCGGGAGGGAGAGGAAAACAGTCAAAAGTAAGGCAAGCGAGTGGGAAAGGGGGGGTGCAGATATCACGTCGAACAATTAAGACCTGCCTTGAGGGTCTAAAGAAGACGCTTTGATGAGAACATATAAATTGCTCAGTGAGCAAGCGTCTCTCTGGAGTCTCCTGCCTCAAAGGAGTCTGCAATAAAAGACGCCGCCCGCAGCGTAGCGAGGCTGGATTGTGTTGGCGGAGCGTCCTGGCCGAGCGGTAAACAGATTGCGAACGCGCTGATGAGCCTAAATGCAAGGTCAAAGGTCACACCGTTTGCTCACGTGTCCAGTCAATCAATGCTTGGAAATGTTTACATAAAATATCCGAATGGATCCGAAAGAAAATGCCAAATGGAGGATAATTATTTCTGTTTATACAGAGGCTGAGAGGGAGTGTGTTGTCATTACAGTTATGTGGGTGATGTGGTTACCGTGGCAACAAGGCGGACTCTTTGTGGTCAGTGTGTCAGTTGTGCAATCCCAAATCTGGTTTGCAGGTTTTTTTTTTTTTTACAGTGGCGGCTCAAAGTTTTTTGTCTTATGGAAGCTTTTTTTGTAAAAAAATTAATTTTCCTCTTTGTGCGTCAAGCTTGTATTAGTTTTAAACTTGTAAATCTTCATTCCATACAGAAGCCCTCGAGTACTAAGTACTGCTGAGCCAATGGCTAAGCCACATTCCAATTACAAGTTTTGTAGGAGTTTTCGAAAACCTGGAAGGGGTTTTAGGACAACTTCTCCAAACAGCATGCTATTTGTGCCCGTAGCCAAAGTCAAAAGTCAACTTCATGTTGTTTTCGTAGTATCTCCATCACCCAGTTCCGAGTAGAATCTGGATCGCCCGTGGAGCTTTTGCACTCTTCTTTGGCCTTTTGGCCTCACACCACAGACAACATTCCGAATTTATCCCGCTAGGGTTTTTTGTAAGATGCTAGCGCCCAAAAAACAGCGAGGTAGGTGTCATGAGAAGTGATGCTTCTTATCCTGAGTCACTTTACATATTTTCACAACTTTCTTTATGCCCTGAATACCGTAATTTCCGGACTATAAGCCGCGGCTTTTTTCCCAAA
Source organism: Syngnathus scovelli (assembly GCF_024217435.2). Taxonomy (NCBI): domain Eukaryota; kingdom Metazoa; phylum Chordata; class Actinopteri; order Syngnathiformes; family Syngnathidae; genus Syngnathus; species Syngnathus scovelli. The sequence goes on from NC_090865.1 coordinate 4,193,303, forward strand.
TTTTGAACCCTGCGGCTTATAGTCAGGTGCGGCTTATATAAGATTTTTTCCGTGATTTTTGTGATGACTTGATCACTTTTATACACTCGTAAAAAGGCTGTGGACCACTGTTGTGCGGTATCTTGAAGAAAAAAACAACAAAAATACTATTTTAAAACACTACTATGGCTGCTGCTTATTCTGGCTGTGTTGTTTGTGACTATTATGAGCTTTAGTAGGAATGCACACTAGGTTACCTGCGTCAAAGGGCTCTAAACCCTTTCTCTTACTCTGCCATGTGACTCAGAGTGGCGCTGTTTGGACCATCTGCATTGTATTAAAACCCAATCAATCAGCATTTAAATTCAATTCTTCTGAAATTTTGCTCGCCAAAAACAAGTTGTAATGAATGTGAACTTTTAATGCATTTCATTCAGAAGGTTACTTTGAACCCTGAGGCTTAAATGGCGGCGCGGCGTATTTATGGATTTTTACGGCTTTCTGTGTACTGTCTTTCTTTGTAAAAAACTCATGTGCATGTGCGGCTTATAGTCCGGTGCGGCTTATGTAAGAAAAAAACTAAAATATCCCTGAATTTTAGCTGGTGCGGCTTATAGTCCGGTGCGGCTTATAGTCCGGAAATTACGGTATGTTTATTTCCTTGACACCAACTCTCACATGACACAAAACAGCAACGAAAATGAACCACATGATTTATTTTTCCCACAAAAGACCCCGCTCTCCGTCAAAGACCTCACGGCATTAAAGTGTCATTGTTGGCTCGGCATTAGTTCTCGGAAATAAGCGAGCAAGACGAGGCGAACGGGCTAAGATTGTGGTCGAGAAGTTCAAGGCGAGTAGCAAGCAAATAAATCACAAGTTAACTCGGATGGAGGGATTACCGGCGTGCAAACACGATGGAGAGCTTGTCGAGTGGAAAGGGCGGTTAGAAAAAATGGTCAATATAGGAATGAAGTACCGTAACCTTGGGTGAAAAAACGAGATGTCACTTCTCTGGAAAATCATCCTCTGTTTAAAGTCATGACTCTTTTTGTAAATTGTTTACGGATACAAAGATTAATCAAGCAGTTTTGTCCCGTTTCGACGAACAATCCGCTTTTTGGTCCAATCCCGGTTAATCGCGTTTTTTTTGTTCCTGTTGTTGAATCTCATAACAGGTTGTGTGACGCTGATTAGAAAGCGGATGCCGCTCCAATTTATCACATCCCATTTGCCGCCTCCCGTTGCCAAATGGACAGGGGCCTGTCAACGGGATTGAGGCCCGCGTGAATACGTGCTCGTCCGTGCCGCCTTCACTGCAGCCATAATTACCTCTGTCTGAGGGTAACCAACAGTGGCGGATCTCATTATGCCATGATATGGGTCGCGTCTGCATCTACGGGCTTCGGATACACACGCTCATTTACATATGAATGTGTACTTTTTTGCACGGGTGCGAGAAAGCGCGCGCCCGTCTATCCCGGACGCCCACGCGTGCGCACAAACACGTCATTTACATATAAAAGCGTTAATGCGTGACACACAAGTTACATCGTACGCACACCCGGCAGAGTATTCATACGGGCTACTCATAAATTTAGACACTTCTGTCAGAAGGCCCTCGCCGGCAGACGAGGATATGAACCCAATATAGCATACAGAGATAAGCCGGTGACTCTGGAAGCAGAACTAATATTATTTGCACGGTGTCGAACGTTTATCTGGCGCCGCCTGCAAAGTGATGGTTCTGTGTCACTTTTGTTTAATAATGATGTGCCAATAGTAATATGCCTGCTGGCTGGAAACCCATTACAGTTCAAAAGATTATCCAAATACAATCTAATTTGGAATATTGCATTTTGACAGCCTGTGACTAGAGAAGGTGGGATGGTATTTTCTTTCCTTTTGCAAAATTCCAATTAACATTTTTAATGCTCGACAAAGACTCATACGTGTTGAGGTGTTTGACTGCGCCAAAGGTTTTGATGGTTTCACACAAAGAACTTTTGGCTTCATGTGAACTTTGGATTTTGGAAGCGGTGGGGTTGGTTTGACATCAATTTGGCAATGTGAGATGGTTTAAAAAAAAGTTAAACTGTTTAATTGCTTCGAGGCTCGTCATTATCAGGAACAACAAGTTGCCCTGTGGCGGCAACCTTCTAAAACATGATAATGAGCTAATATGTAAATGAAGCGCACTCATGCAACTGAAAAATGTAAATACTTTATAGTAATTAATTACCTCATAGTGTGATAATACTGTAAATAGCCAAATTAATTTTGTAGAAACTAATCATTATTTTTAGTTTTTATCAACATTTATAAGTGTTTGACTTTACATGTCCAAGCGTAAAGCGAAAATGTATGTACCAAAGTGTCAAAGCGTAATGTGAAAACGAATTGCGTGTACCGCAGTGTTACAATCTATAAATATCAGCGATGTAGCTCTCCTAATGAGGCTGATGAAACAGCGTGTCGTCAACCCAACCGCATCGCCATTCATCTTCACAGCTTCATCGCGCATGAACTCATCAAAGGCGTATTGGTCGGCCGATGAATGAATGATAAAGAAACTTCATCATCAATGCCGACATACTGGAACTTCGCAGACAAAAAAAATTGCACCAGATTAGCCTGATGACATCGGATCACACGCGTGTTGTACATGTTGCATTGCGTCATTGCAATGGCAATAAAAAAAATAAAATACAAACGTATGTAAAAAAAAAATTGCTGTATATAAAAAAAGATATATACCGTATTTTCCGCACTATAAGGCGCACCGAAAAACCTCCAATTTTCTCAAAAGCCGACAGTGCGCCTTATAATCAGGTGCGCCTTATATATGGACCAATATTGAGCCACTACAGCAGGCGTGTCCAAAGTCCGGCCCGCGGGACAAATGTATATACCTTATATATGGACAAAGTTTCAAAATGGGCCATTCATTGAAGGTGCGCCTTATAATCCGGTGCGCCTTATATATGGACAAAGTTTTAAAATGGGCCATTCATTGAAGGTTCGCCTCATAATCCAGTGCGCCTTATAATGTGGAAAATACGGTATATATATATAATTTTTTTTATATACAGCAATTTTTTTAAATATATTTTTATGTACAGCTATTTTTTTTAAATCCAGCCAATCTCAGACTTCTCCTCCCACAAGAGCGTGAGTCTCATGATGATTTGCAGTCATTGGAGCGTATCTGGCTCCATCCTCATAGGAAAGCCTTACGCCGCTTCCACTTTTCTAGGGCATTACGCACTTACATATACTTGGTAATAAAGCCAGCATGCTCAAATCGGGCATGAAAACATGCGCGGCCAGTGTGAAAAGGAGCATGTTGAGAAGCAAAAATTGGTTTGGCGATGACACGTGGCCATGAGTAGCGTGTGGTTAGGTTCGTTTGCGGTTCCCTACAATTGCGTTGGATTATACTGACAGATGTTTGGAATATTTTCAAAATTATTGTCAAGCTGCAGATGCATAACAAAGCAAAAAGACAAAAAAAATTACTGCATTCAGTTCTTGTTAAAGGAAAGGTCATTTTGTTTGTGCTTATGATGCAAAAAAAAAAGCCACATTTCCAAATACCACAACACTCACTTATATCATGCAGAAGCAACACTGCATGGTGCAACATATGCATTAAAAAAAAAAATCAAAAAAATTATTATGGTCGTTGCTTACCTCACACTCTTCCGTCCCAGAACCGAACAAGCGGGCCGCCAGAACTCACCATGCACCTGCAATAAAAACACAAATACGTCAATATAATACACATATAAGCTCAAATTGATATGTGTGCATGTCAGCAGATAACGCTGTCTATCTGCCGAACCCGTATTTGCCTCAATAAAAAATTCTCCCATCAGGGGACTCGTCGTAAATCTCCAAACGTGTCTGCCGGATGGCTCGCTTATATTGTTGCGTGCATGCAAAAGCTCTGACAAGCGCTGCCTGGCCTTGAGGTGGCTCCATAACCATCCCCAGATGAGCCAAGCTCATATACATACGCACATGTGTTTGTGATGTTATTTCCCTTTGTTATTTCCATGCATCCATGAGATTGATTCCTTTCATTTTCCGCCTTCATGGAAGATGCCCAGTCCTACATTTTTATTTCCAAGTTATCAGGTTACATTTCATGCACGCGATCGGTGGCCTTGCGAGATTGATTCATTTCCATGCTTCCGTAATAACGCAAGCACACGCCGGTCAAAAGCGACTCGAGGTAAATCTGGACGATAATTTCCAACCCAAGAGCAAGGACACTAATGCTCACTTTGAGTTGTTGTTGCAAAACTGCAATGACACACACGCTGCTGATTTGAGTCTCTCATGTAGCTAAACACACAGTTCACATCCTGTCAATAAATGCTCTGTAAATATTTGCCCGTTTCTTGAAAACATATTAAATATGCAGACTGTCATAGATGTCAAATGAAAAGACAACACGTTGTGTGAATAGAAACAATGGAATTAGAATATTATAATTGGTGTGTGTCACAATATACTCAGTAAGCCACAAAAAGCAGGACAATATTTTTTCCAAGATGGAAAAAACAATATTTTTCAATGACCAGCTATGCTTGAGTCAAAAAAAAAAAGTATTTCCATGGTTACAAGTCCAGCAAGGTCAGATACAGGAAGTAAATGCTGACTGTTGATTGGCTGCCACATAATTGCACTCGCGATTCTTCCATGTGTCTCATTTCGAAGCCCGATCATTTCTATTCTTTTATTCAGCGACTCGGGAGACGTATTGTACGCCGTGATAAATTATGCATTGTGCTCATCTGGTATCTTAAAAATAACCTGTGCATCAAGTCACCGCCGCCCATAAAGCCGCTGTCAATAACCTCCTAGCATCATCTTAATTAGCTGTGAAAAGCCTTTCATTTATTGGCTCGTCACCCGTCTTCCACATCCACAATAAATTTGATGACTGAGAAGACTAAAGGTACTTTTTTTCTTTTTCCCCTCATCTAATCCTTTTCGGTAGAAATACTGGCGGCGATCCCAGCGTGTACTTTTGACAAGCTGGCACTTCAATCGAGGTTGTTTATAATAAAAAGGCGTAATACACTTTTATACCGCGACATAAATTCCTTATCCACGCAAACCATAACTTGCAATAGCATCCGGCTGTTTTACATTCCCTTCCTATAAACCCATGCGTGAATAGCCGAAAACACCCCATAATGTTCTCGGTTTATCTTTAACGCTCTTAAATGGCTCACAAACACCTTTTTAACTGCACAATTAAAAAGCTAGTTCAGGTAATTCTTAAAGGCAGGTGCTCGCTCGCATAATGAAACGTCTGCTTTTTAATGCTACGCTCAGGGCACGCCGACGGCACCGTCGGGTTCAGGAGGTCGCGGGGACCCCGTCGGCGGGTGCGTAACTTCACGCCGAGCGTCAGATAATGGAGCATTAACATGAATAATGCATGTCGTGTTGACAAGCGAGGGGAAACACACAGAGTAGTCTAAATATTCTATAAGGGGAGCAATTCATGGAACAGAATAGCACTTTGGGAACTAATGGGCCATCAAGTGTCACATCCTATGATGAAAAGTACAGATGTGATGCGCAACTCATTATTGCGCCCCAAAAAAAAAATATTTTTTATGCATTTGCTGTGTGCTTCTTATTTTTCAGGAAGTTCTATTTTGCAGAATATTGTAAGGATATATAATGAGCACTATACCGTATTTTCCGGACTATAAGGCGCACCGGACTATAAGGCGCACCTACAATGAATGGCCCATTTTAAAACGTTGTCCTTATATAAGGCGCACCGGACTATAAGGCGCACTATTATTGCACCATGTCAGATTTTTAATCTAAATCAAATCCTTCTCCATTTTATCTTTTTTATTTCAACTTCAGACGCAGCAAATTACTTTATAATCACAAAATAATGATCCATAGTCTTTTTGAGTCATGATTTATAGTCTTCAGCGGGCCACTTATGATTGGTTTCATGACACAATGCTTCGGGCCAGTTTAAAATTAGGAATTTGGTCCATATATAAGGTGCACCAGACTATAAGGCGCACTGTCGGCTTTTGAGAAAATTTTAAGTTTTTAGGTGCGCCTCATAGTCTGGAAAATACGGTAAAAGAATTTCCAGACAGTGTTTGTCTGCAGGAGTCTTACTTTTAGCTAAAAAAAAAAAACAGTATAAAAAAATGAAGCTGTCATGATACGCCTTTCAAGTTGTGGACAGCTAAAATATTTATAGCACTGAAAAGTGTTTGTTTCACTCCTATTCACATCAAGATGACATCATCAATGTGTTAGATGCTAAAATACCCTCGCTACCTGTTTTCATGCCCCCCCCCAGGTATGACTTTACTTCATCTTTCATCATCCACCTGATTAGCATCTTAACTCACTAAATTCCATATATATCCCTTACATAATCCCGCGAAGCATAAAGCTCCATTTAGGCGCATGGGCTACTTTTATTTTCCCTCTCACGAAACATGGCTCTCATCTCAGACAGGCTGACCCAGTTCTGCTCCTTTACCCGCAACAGACTGTTGCCTAGAGGGGAGGCTGGCCGCAACATAAGGCTGTGGCAGAGCCCACTGGTTCAGAGGTCCATCTCAGCGGGCTCCTGTTTGCTCGCCGTCTCCCCTCAAGTCATTACGAGTATAGCGGGGGGTGGGGGCGAGCGATGGATGGCTTCAGGCCCGACGAGGCGCTTCCACTTGTCTGATCGTTCAAGGTCGCGGCGAGTAAATCGATACGCTGATGTATTGGCAAGTGGGGAGCTTTGTGCGTTTCTGTTGAGTGTGCGCAGATCCTCACCTGGGTCACACACAGTTAGCGCAGTTCCTTTTCCTCCCGCTAGATGTCAGTAGAATGCAGCGAGGGTTAAGTGAGTGCTCCATCAGCTTGGGCGTCTTTGTTTGTGACAATCCTCACAATGGGACAGCGAGTGCATCTGATATGAAACACAGAAATGTTGTTTCCATTAAACGCCAATGCAACACCAGGGAATCAAAACAGCATAAATATGCAACAGACATTATATGCAACAGTGGGGGATGCAACAAAGCACAATTTTTTTGAGTATTTATTTTTCTGACAACTTTTTTTTTTTCTTGCCGGGGAATCAAAACAAGACTAGTAGGTCTAGTTAAAACACATTTGTCAATTCATATTAAATGTACGGTTAAATCGCCCTTAGCAATGTATACTAAATATTAACGCTTCATTGTCATATTTATCATTGCAGGCATCTTTGAAGCAATAACAACATCCATATTTAAAAACAATAACATGTTTGTGCATTAAATAGCCGCTATCAAATATTGCATGGGGCTAAACGTCTCATCTATATGAAAGTTTCATTTAAAGCGCCACACGCTGTCACTTTGCCTTATGTCGAATTCTCACACTGACTTTCAATATAATCAAATTACAATAACGTAGCAAATAGCCTTGTTGAGGTACAGACGCATTATCATATGAGAAATGGCATTTATCATAGCTATAATTAGACTGTCTCATCCAAAAAGACATTAATGTATCCTGGTGTAATATTATCACATGGATATATTCTTTTTTCACGAGCTAATCTAATTCACCCGCCTAATAGGTCATAATTAATTGTTCCGCCATTAATCGAGTGATGTCATAGCGACATGCCTCCGGGGAAAATGAGTGATGTCAATTTCCAGGAACGTTGCCTACCGCCAGTGTCATGGTGCGTTCCAGATGTATAATAACAATCCCAGGTTGTGTTTTTGTCTGTGTGCGACTTGCTGTCAAAATCTCATCAAGCTCATCACGTCAGCTCGATCACTGATGAGCGTGACTGCGCGATTACCGCCGATTAGCTCGGGTCAAAAGGTTCAAACATTATTGAGGAGGATATTACGGCGCGGTGAGACATGAATATTTAACCGTCTCATTCTTGCTCTTTGGCTAACTGAAGCCAGATGAGATGATGATTAGCCTTGCGGACAGGGCTAACGACTTGGGATGGATTAGAGTGGATGGCCGTTGAATGGCTCGATGACATGGAGTGGACAGTCTCATTCATGTGATGCTCGCTGGATGGAGGACAGGAGTGAGCCGGCCAATTAAATCCGAGTGGTTGAGATTTGTGACTCTCATATGGTTTCATTTCAAGAGGACCCTTAAAAATTAATCCTCAGTTTTTTTCCTTTTGTTAGCAACACGCAAGCTTCAGCCTCTTGTAGTGGATCTCATTAGAATGTGCAGGGAGTACCGTATTTTCCGGACTATAAGGCGCACCTAAAAACCTGGAATTTTCTCAAAAGCCGACAGTGCGCCTTATAGTCCGGTGCGCCTTATATATGGACCAAAATCCTAAATTTAAACTGGCCTGAAGCATTGTGTCATGAAATCAATCATAAGTGGCCCGCTGAAGACTATGAATCATGAATCAAAAAGACTATGGATCATTATTTTGTGATTATAAAGTAATTTCTTGCGTCTGAAGTTGAAATAAAAAAGATAAAATGGAGAATGATTTGGATTAAAAATCTGACATGATGCATTAATAGTCTTATAGTCTTATAGTCCAGTGCGCCTTATATAAGGACAAAGTTTTAAAATGGGCCATTCATTGAAGGTGCGCCTTATAGTCCGGTGCGCCTTATAGTCCGGAAACTACGGTATATGGAGAAGATTCAGGTCTCTTATTCCCACTTCTGGCACACGAGCCAGAACAGGCCAAAACAAATACTGATGAGCAGTGGGAGAAACCATATTCCTGCTGCTGCCGGGTATGCATTAACCTGGTTAAAACTACCTCAGAGACATCGGCGAGGACATATTTACTCATTTATGTTTCATGTGAAGTACTTTTAATCACCTTGTTTTTCCAAATGTGCTATACAAATACACTTGCCTTGCTTACACACAAACACAAATGCATATTTTAACCGCCTTGCAAGTGTTGGCGCTCTCACTTGACAACCATCTGCCCCTTTGTTTCACACAGCATTACAACCGCTGCCAGAGACTGTGTGTGTGCACGTGTGTGTGTTATCACTAGTGGGGACACACGCTTCTATATCCAGAGTGTGTGCTGGCTGCCAAGTGTCCATTTGGTTGGGGATTTTTTGCCAAGGTGAGGTGGAGGTCAATGCCGCACAGCTGAATCATTGAGCAGGACTGAGATGAGGAGACACTGCCAAGCTTGGCAAGTGACTACATAACACCATGTCATCATCTGTGTACTAGATAGATACCAATTCTCAAAGCAGGATTGCTGTGAATATATTATATCATTACAGCATAGTAAATTACAGCCTAACATTCAGTCAGGTGTACCTAATGAAGTGTCCAGTGAAAGATTTCTTTTTCTGGTCTGTTTGGTGGTCAACGGTTTATTTATTTTTTTTCCTGCATGGGGCAAAAAAGATGCCCAGTCCCCACTGAGCGTTTCTGCTTTCATTTTTGGATGGAATCAATAATGGATGAAACTCCCACCGCTTTGCACCCAGGGATTTGCTTGAAGCGGCAAAATAAAAAAAAAAATCTTCGAAAAGCAGCTGCGATCCTGCCGGTGTCACGTTTGACCGCCAATTAGCGGCCATGTTTGACAGTGGCGTGCTGCTCCCGACTGTTTGGGAGGCTGGCGAGAAAGACGCTTACATTCGCATAGTGACAGGCACCACCCGGGGACCCTCTGACCTACTCTCCTAACCACTTTATTGATCTGCTGGCCAAAGATGTGAGCGCCTATTGAGGTCATCATTAATGATTTATCCTATCTAGAAAATGTCAAATGTGGCTTGGGAGCATAAACATGAACACGTCAGATGTTATGGACTCATAAACATGTGAGAGCTTTGAAGGAATTCTCCGCACGTCTTTATATGAATCATACATGCGGAGAGGAGAAGAGGCCGAGTACAGAGGCGGCTTTAGCATAGAGTGAAGCAATCATTTCATCACAATTTAGCTGAGATGCTGTCACTCACTATACGAAGGACTCCCACTGAGAGATATATGTTATTCTGAATAATCTTCCACTTGGCTCCATCGCTCACTCTCTCCCTGCCGGTGGAAATCAATAAGGCCATCTAAGAACAGTGCATGCGTGTCATAGGCGGTGGACGCCGATGCTTTCAGACTATAGTCTTGCCTTTCGATGAATATTCTAGCACGCGTGCACACATATACGATGCATTAGGGACTCCACCTGGACTTCCACTCAAGCACGGCATCCCGCAGGGACGGATCGAATGCACTCTGCGACATGCAATCACCCCACGTTTGGGACTTTATGCGTGCGGAACGGACACAAATGCATTCAAAACCTCAAAGTCGACTCAAGTATTTCGCCGTGACCCCCCTCGAGGGTTTGAGAATGGCACGCGAAACTTCATGCTTATTTTCTTACTGGCCTGAGGTTGGCGTGTGAAAATTGTTGGAGGTTCGGCACAGAGGTCCATTCACGTATTTGGAGGTGAGGATTTACGAGCCGGGGCGAGTCGGCGACGTAAATTGGATTTTACGAGAGGAATTCTGTCAGCTCTTAAAACGCAACATTTCCACCGAAGGAGAGCTTCATGAATTAACCATGGTGTTTGGATTTAATATAAATATTTCTATACGAACGTGGTCAAAGGTGGGTATAGAGGAAACCAAAGTTAAACACAAGTTACTTATATGACTTAGTAAAATGTAGTTTTTGAAATATTCAAGCACTCTGGAAAAAAAATATTTTTTTAATGATTATTTTAAGTTAGGGGACGATTACATTTATAAGTTGAAAATGCACAAAAACTAAAATATTTAGTGAAATTGCCTATCTAAAAATGTTATAGGTTTTGACATTTTGAGTTCGCACAGCTGGTTTTTTTTCCGATGTAGAAATGAAAAGAAGAATTACACACTCACTAAAGTCTTCATCAGCTACTGTATGAATACTCAAACTGTTGTTTTTTTTGTTCCCCCTCATAGAAGCATATAAATAATAAATGGTCCTAGCCTAAAGGCACTCCCGGTAAAGTTTTAGACAGCTCGCAGCACTATTGAGTGATGTTTTTGCCAAATAATCCCCTGTTTACTTTATCATGCATGCTCACGAATGCGAAGCTTTGTGTCACTGTCAAGCTGCGCCACCGAGACGCTGTTGGTGGCGGCGATATGCAAAAGAGGAGCAAAATGCATGTTAAAACAATAATGCCATCGTATGCTCCAAAAAAAAATGGCACCTTTCTCCTTAGCATTAAACTTCCCTGCAGTTAATTACGTGGCCGATCCATGGAAAACAAAGTTCTCACACATATGAGTCATGAGCAGACATGACTCCCTCTTTTGTTTTCCTTGCAAATTTTTTATCAATACTCCAAACGCATGATCTCATTTTGCAGGTTGTGCAAATTACGCCTACATTAAGACGTATGTACGCGAGCATGTTGAAATCGCTTGCGGGATATAAATCCGAAGAAGCCGGCCATTGTTGGAGTCACAACTTGAAATGTCTTAATGGTCCCAGTTGCGAGTTAGCGTGTGCGCTATTCCCGCATCAGTGCCTTTAAACACCTCAGTCATCATTGTGCGGCGCCGGTGTTTATTTAAATGGATTTTGCCTGCTTAGGCTGTAAAGAGAGCGGCAAGAGAGGGCCTCGTGAATTAACAGCAATAAAGCGGCCACGCCGTTCCGTCGAGGTGGGCCAAACTAGGCCAGGCGGGACCGTCAAATCCCCGAGCGGCTCTCCCGACAACCTACCGAATTCAAGCTAATTGTCTCTCCTTGTCATGGCTGTTTATTCAAGCCTCAGCACTCTCCCCGCCGTAATGGATTCAGGGCCCTGACAAGCCATGTTTGATTGATTTCCCTGCCTGACCATCGAGTGGAAGGACTCCTGGCTGCGTGCCAGCTGTACAGTAAGCCGTCCCCGCCGCGTGGCGTGCAAAGACGGAGGCACTATAGCATAACCGTTGCGCTATAACGTGATGGGAGGATACAGCGGCGTGCTGCCCGCGGGGGGTCATTAACATTTAGCAGTCAATCAGGGTTTCTTTAAGTGTGTTTAACCTTTCTACTTTTGGGTCGGATTATGAAACTCAAGTCACAATGTAGAAAAAGTTGGGTTGAGTCAATGAGTTCTACAGTGTGTGACTTTTGTGGGTTTTATGTGTGTCACCACTGAGCAATTCTCATGACATATGTGGAAGGAGGGGGAGGGGGGGGCTGAGAATCGCCTCTGTTAAGATGATAGATCCAAGCCGGCCCCTCAGAGAGGTCAATTAAAGTTCATGGCTGGGGAGTTCAACTTGTCTCAGTGCCTCTGGAAGCAGCTTTTGCCAAATATTGGTTCAGGAGCCAAGATGGGTGGCGGCTTGAATTTTTATTGGGTGGACTGACTGTCAAAATGAAAAGATTGGATTCAAGTTGGTTTGATTTATAGAGCGGGAGTTTACAAATAAGGCAGGTTGAAAAACACTCATATGTATTCTGAGTTTTGATTTGATTCAGAAGGTCGACTTGAAACACAAAAATGACAGACAAGCATTTAATTGGTGGAGTTCATATGTACCGTATTTTCCGGACTATAAGGCGCACCGGACTATAAGGCGCACCATTAATGCATCATGTCAGATTTTTAATCCAAATCAAATCATTCTCCTTTTTATCTTTTTTATTTCAACTTCAGATGCAACAAATGACTTTATAATCACAAAATAATGATCCATAGTCTTTTTGATTCATGATTCATAGTCTTCAGCGGGCCACTTATGATTGATTTCGTGACACAATGCTTCGGGCCAGTTTAAATTTAGGAATTTGGTCCATATATAAGGTGCACCGGACTATAAGGCGCACTGTCGGCTTTTGAGAAAATTTGAGGTTTTTAGGTGCGCCTTGTAGTCCGGAAAATACGGTAGATGAGCCTCACAATTTTGTACACAAACAAAAAAAATTCCAGAATGTGTTTTTTCTAATCCACACATCCAGTAAGACCTCGCATAGGTTGAAAAGAAATCATTTTTTTCTTACGCATGTGTGACAGCGAGGTGCTCTCATTATCGCCGAATAACTAAGCAAGTCTGCCCTGCTGAGAGGCTGTCAGAGTTGTTAATATGCAAACATGCAGCAAATTACCGATTTTTGTATATTTTTTTAAAGCTGGAGCATAGAGCTTCACTCCTCACAGCTATTAATTGGAACTCTTATGTCACACTTTCCCCTTCCCTAATGCATTACCTATGCACTACTTTGAATGTTCACACCATTTAAGTCAAGCAGTTAAGTCCAATAAGTGGCAGCGCGCTGTCACATCGGCGAGAAAATACGCAACGAATAATTTCGACAGCGCAACATATGTTGTGTATGATTGAAAGCCAAGATGAATTATGAAGCACGGTTAAATAAAAGGGAGGGGGAATTATCCGTAGCCATCAGCACGCATTGATTGATGGACTTCGCTTGTTGCGTGTGCGTAATTGCAGACAGACACGAATTAGAACTATTACTAGAGAGGAAATCACAGAGGAAGGCTCTGATTCATGTAATTTATCAAATACATTTTTTTTGCATTTTTAAAAAGTATTTACATTTTTATTTATTTATTTTATCTATATAAATTATTTAAAAAAATATCGAAAGTGTCATTAAATAGTATTATTTTATGATTTTTTTTTGTTTTGCTGCATATTTGGATCTATTTTGCGGGTTCATATTTAAAGTGTCAATAAATATTCTTATTTTATGATTTTATTTTTGGTTGTGCTGCATATTTGGATCGATTTTGTGGGTTCAACTGCCGTGAAAATGAACAATTGTTCCGTTTCTTTCAGCTCTTTCTGAGTCAGCTCTCAGGATGAAGTTTTGTTACTTTTCCAAAAAGAAAAGTCAATTTATCCACGTACAAACCAGCTTGAAGCGCCAGACCAAAACAGACGGTCCCCAAAGATTTGATTACAAATACTTTGAATTTTGAAAGCGTAGCTCTAATTCAAAGTAACACAACACACCAACTTTCATCTTGGTGAGGATTCACTGATGTCTGATGTGTGTGTGGGAGGTGTGCGAAGGGGGGGCGGGGGGGGGGGGGGGCACCTGCTTTGGTTGGGAAAGTGTAACACGGCCAAATGATTTTTCAGGCAAAGCAATTGGTCAAACAGAAAAAGCGCAGGTAGGAAATTGCTGTTTGTTTAGTTAGCGGTGACGTGACAGCTGTAATCGGCGTTTGTCATCTTGCTAAATTAAAAATGGGATGTTTATGCAGAAAGGAAGACAGGTTTCAATCCATGTGCAAATTAATGTGCAATCAAGTGTGCTGCATACTTGATGCTCTGTACAACTCCCACGAGTGAACGAGCCTAAATGTGAGATCACACCCAAAGTGTGAGAAGGAAATATATAAGGGAAGATAAGATTATTCCTGGTTATAAAATTGAAAAAAAAAAATAGGGATCAATTCTCACTTGAGAAAACATTACAAAAAAAAGCCGTTAAATGGACAATATTTTGGTTTCTTCCATTTTGGAGCATCTGAAGTATATTTTATGCTGATTCATGTAAATGAGAAAATAAAGTATATTTGTGTGCAGCCTCCAAATGATTTATGGCCCTGTACTGGCCTGCAAACCTGTCTTTGGGGACACACACACAGGTGCACACACACACACACACACACACACACACACACACACACAGTGAGGGTAAATAAGCATTTTCACACCCACTCGGGTCAAGCCTCTTCATATTTGATCTACCCGTCAGTGCCTCTCCGGTTCAAATGACTCTTATGGTAATTTTTGGAGAAACTATACATTTAAAGGAGCCAATTTTCGGAAGCTCAGAAGAGATATGACGTCGGGTCAGAATGGCTTCATGCAGCCATTTCCCAGAATCATCATACACCTGCTGAGCGGCGTATTGAATCGGCCAGCCGGCCGAGCCCGTTTTCTATATTCGCCCGCTCATTTAAGTGATAAAATAGAAAGTGAGCCGTCAGACAGAAAAACGGCCTTGGCAAAAAAAAAAAAAAAAGGCGCCGTTGCGAAGGCCGCATCATCTCAAGGCATATCAAAACCGGGATCCAAGCCAACAGCCCCCCCAAAACGCAACCGACTTTCATATAGATTCACTCTTAATCTCTTCTTTCCTCACAACACATTTTTCTCTCCTTTCCAATCTCACTCTGTCTCCCACCTCATCTTCTAATCCAGCCTGAGGGCGGAGGAGTGTGCGCGAAAGAGGAAGGATGAGCCGGTGTTAGCCTCGCTCTAACCCCTGGCTCCTCGTGCACCCCCGCAAAACGTAGGTCCATCAACGTACACGTAAAACACACACATAGGTGAAGGCTTGTGATTCGGGGCGCAAGGGCTACGACCCGGGTGCAAAGGGGTGCCATGACGCCGCATGTTTTATACATAAAACAATGAAATCTGTGGAGAAAATGCTAATGCAAACACAGATGAAATATTCATACGTGGTTCACCTCTTTTTTGCTCCTTAACCAGATAAGATCCACGCGGGGTTAAAGCGGAGGTAAATGAGACAGAGAAGGAGGAGAGCAGGGCAGGGAAGGGAAAAGTAAAGAAGTCAAGCATGAAATCACGGCTGGCTTGTGTAATTTAGCTCTGGGATGGAGCGGGCCGGTTGGAGTCTCCTTTCCCTCAGGCTTGCTTTGAACGCACACATGCTGACACACAGCCGACCAGACCGGCACGGGTTCATGCGGAAAAAAAACTAACAAATATATTGCAAATTATTAATGTGTTGTATTTCGCTCACTGGGTCTGCTTGAGTCTCTTAGGGAGCATTTTTTTTTACTCTTTTCTTTGCATTTTTCAAAAACTACGCGGTGAAAAGAAACGCACATTTTTCCGAGTAGCGCTGAACAAATCTATTGTGAAACTTGAATTTGTCTTTTTGTGAGCAAACAAACAACAGTAAAGAATTTTTGTTTTTCTGCTGGTGCCAAAAAAATACATTGCTTTTTTTTATAGGACACAATGGATGGGTTATAAAAAAAAGAAGATGATTGGATGCAAAGCGTAACAGGGGAGGGAGGGGTCACAAGTGGCGTGGGGGGGTCACCGCCTGTCGTCCATAACATTTAACGTTTTAGAGAAAGCACGGGGATCCGATAAGCAAGACCGCACAGAAAAAGTGAAAATCCCACACGGGACATGCATGAAAGATATATCCGACCATCACACATAGACACACAATCACACACCTAGTATCAATAAAACAACATATTAGGCCTCATCCCATCATATCTGAGCCCACCTCATCACTGACCCCTGCCTATAAAAGTTTAACACACCACGGTGTATTTGAAAACACTCCACCGTATCATTACGGCCACTCTAATAGGCTTGTGTGTGCGAGCTCCTCCGGGTTTATTTGTTTTGTATTTCTTCTGCAGATGGAAGCTTTACAAGGCCAGGAGCCCGTTATTGGTCTCCTGTCATTGTCCCACTGAGCTGTGTTATATCTATAAGCAGTCAGATATCGGAGGCCTCTCCGGGTACAATAGCGCGGGTAAAATGTTACTATCACCCGGTCGAGGAGTTCACACGCAATGTTGACGATGATTAGCGGCGCGACCTGATAGTGGGCCGAAGAGGGTCAAATATTTGCACCCCTTGACCTTTGCAGATGGTAATGAATCTTTCTTACACTTTCATGCAAACTTTATTGAGTCGCTGCGTATATTTTACATTAGAAGAATGTTGCAGGACATCAAACTTTAAAAATATGAAATTTTTTAGCAGTGTTCATGGAATTGCATCTTACGAAAATATTAAAATGTACTTTTTAGGAATAAAACTGAGATATCTTCAGGAAATAACAACAAAAATGGTAAATATTGTGAAAATAATTTTCTCGTTATAGATTGTGTCTTTACCAGCTAAGGTAATCACTTCTGTTAAAAAAAAAAAAAAAAAAAAATCGCTGAGGTGTTACTAGATTTAAACTTAATTGTATGTATTTAATGCACATTTCATTTGTGAAGGGAATGTGTTAAAAAAACATGTCTCAAAATATTATAGTGTTATTTTGGGACTAATTTGCAAGCGTGTGTGCAGTTTCAGCCTGCAGTTTGACATTCTCGCATATGCCAACAGTTTTATAGGCCAGTGGTGCCGCTGAGATTTAACTCTACGAACCCTGCCTAGCAACAAGTGGCTACATAAACATGGGAGCGAATTCTGTTGCCGAGTTTACTAAATAAAAAACTTTTTTTTTATTCCAAGTGGAATGCTGAATTATTCTTATTTACCCAACATGAAGATTGAATATGGATTTCTTAAAATAATAACAATTTCCCCAGCACATAAGTGGTCGGCGCATCACCATTTTTCCTCATTTATAAAACGCCATGTATACAAATCGTCGCTCCACTAATATCACAAGGCTTTCTACTTCCCCTATCCTCACGTTTCCCACCTTTAATATACGCCTGCATGTGGTCGTGGTGTTTCCCCGGAACACACAATGAGCACAGATGCATGGTTTTGGACGGTGCACATTACTGTGGATAATTGCCTATGCATATTTCCCCCATGTGCGCTCCCTCACTGGCGGTGTATTGGATTTGAGCGCCAGTTGCAGAACCATTAATAGAAATTAAGTGCCAGGGAGAACTACTGGAGAGAGACCGGAATGGAGTTTATGTGAAAGATAAATACATTTCTCCAGCAGAGTGCCTCCGTTTATTGGTTCGGAAACGCCGCGCGATATGATAGAGGGCCGACGAGTGAGCGCGGAATGGGAAGATATGGATGAGAGAGAATGTTGTCAAATTAAAAGCCTGACTTGAAATAAAATGATAAAAAGTTGTGGCGTGGAACTTTCAAGAGTATCGAAGATAAAATTGACAGTTGGTGCTCGTGACATTCCTACATTAACCAGATGTTGCAAAAAAATACTCACACTCGAAGTCAAAAAATTTTCTTTACGATTATATAAAGTGGTCTGAAAACTTTATTCTGATTGTATTCTCCATGTTTGATCTGCAAAAATATATTTATTTAAGGCCTCGCTGACTGCTCCACTCGCTCATCGTGACAACGAGGCGCTCTACCCAATCGTTTGGCTGTGTTTGTCCAGTAAATCTCATCCCTCGTGCGTCTCTCTCTCGGCTGGCTGGTGTCACATAGATTATACACTGATCACACAAGCACATACGAGTGCACATGCAAATGTGCAGCGCACGACCTAATGAAATCTCACTCGTCGCAGGCTGCCTAATAAGGATCGTTACAGTGAGGCACACGGTGGGGTGTGATGGGCAAGGGGGGAGGGGGGGGGTGGGTCTTGGATGTGTCAGGAAGATTACAGGATGCTCGTGGAGGAGAGAGACAGTTCTTTGGCAGTGTCACACCCACGTTGACCCACACTGACATGCATTTTACCAGTGCAATTAAGTGCTAGTCCACTAGGGGGCAAGGGCGAGCTACATGGAAGAAGTCCCTGAAAAAATCCTGTCTCTGCAATTACACCCTGATGTCATGTTGTCCTGATGAGCAATTGATTAGCTTGTGTAGATTTCTTGGTAGTTCGTATCTGGAGTTTTTTTTTTGCCACCACTGCACCAACAAAAATAAATGTTGCAGAAGCATCTCGAGTCCGAGCCTCGGTGGAGACTGAATGGCGATTGCCATTCATGGGGGGCTTTCAGCTGATCCCATGTCAAGAGGAAGCCGAGGGAGATTTTCACATGTCGGCTTACGGAGAGGCGGCTAGAGAAGAAGGGGCGAGCAGGTCTGCGTCTGAACTCCACCTGAACTCCGCATAACTTTCCCCGTAGTCATTTCAAGTCATTGAAGGATTGAAAGAGGCGGGGGGGGGGGAGAACCAATGTACATCATTCCAGAAAGGAAGGAGAATAAAGAGGAAAAAGGAACCTTTCATTAAATATCCCTCATGGCTCTCTTTGACCTTCTGGGACTCAACAAGTCTTCTTACCAACCGCAAACTATACGTATATAATCCATCGACTGTTATTGATTTATTTGTGGGTGGCCTTATTTCCCAACTGCACCATAATTATGTGAGTCGATTATAATCAAACGAATATGAACTGTCACTCGTCACTTTAATGAGTTTACCCGTCTATCTTATAACACCAACGTAAAAAAAAAGCAGTGTCAAGGGATGCTAAATTGAGACTATCAAGGTATGAATCAAAATAAAAGATAGAAAATCATCTAATGACACCTCTATTCACAATTTTCCACATGAACCTCCTCGCACCTCTGCAATTCATCCTTTAAACCTGAGCCTCTCCACCTCCATCACTCCCTGTCCTTCCCCCCCCCTTCAATCCTGTTAGTAAGCTTGGCCATGCTTCCCAGTCTGCTGCCCACACATTTCTCAGCGCCTCTTCATTTTGGACACTCATACATTTATGGAGTGATGCAGTGCACTTTTCCCTCTTGGGCATTCCAGATTGCTGGGGTTGGGGGGATTACTACGGACTTGGTCAGTCAAATAGAGCAAAGTCAGATGGTCATAGTGAGGACTGAAAAAGCAACTAATATATATATATAATTTATTTATTTTTATTTATTTCATTTACTCTATATTACCGTATTTTCGGCACTATAAACCGCACCGGATTATAAGGCGCACCTTCAATGAATGGCCCATTTTAAAATTTTGTCCATATATAAGGCGTGCTGGATTATAAGGCGCACCTTCAATGAATGGCCCATTTTAAAACTTTGTCCATATATAAGGCATATACATTTGGCCCGCGGGCCGGACTTTGGACGCGCCTCCTGTAGTGGCTCAATATTGGTCCATATATAAGGCGCACCTGATTATAAGGCGCACTGTCGGCTTTTGAGAACATTTGGAGGTTTTTAGGTGCGCCTTATAGTACGGAAAATACGGTGTAAATATATATATATAATACGGCTGGCTAGCTCAATCAGTCAGCCGTATTATATATATATATTTACACCGTATTTTCCGTACTATAAGGCGCACCTAAAAAAAACGGAAAATACGGTGTAAATATATATATATAATACGGCTGACTGATTGAGCTAGCCAGCCGTATTATATATATATATTTACACCGTATTTTCCGTACTATAAGGCGCACCTAAAAAAAAAAAAAAAAAAAAAAAATATATATATATATATATATATATATATATATATATATATATATATATATATATATATTTTTTTTTACTGGTTAATATTCTGTACAAATGTGTGTATTTGTGTGTGTTTGTGTGCGTGTGGTTCCGAGTGTGTGTGCGGTTGAGGCTTGTTTGAGGTGTCACTAGTAATTTAAGGCCCTCTTTTGGCGCAACACCCACTTTTCTCTGGTGATAAAGCACCGCCTCTATCACCTGTGAGCTTGCGGTCGCACCGTACGCGTGCGCCTTGCACGCTTGTGTGCGTGCATGCGTGCTGGTGTGTTGTTCTCTAATTAGCACCTAAACACACAAGAGAGTGCTGCGGCCAGACAGCCGATAAATCAGGGCAAGGCTATAGGATCGTAACACGCTAACAGAAGGTATAAGCTTCACTGGGGCTTGATAAATTGACAGCACATCGGGAAGACGTAAACAAGTATTTGGCCAAAATATCACGAGTTGCGCTGAAGATTGCAAGTTTGTACTACAACTTCAGTCGGATGACGACACTCCAAGCAATGTGTGTTTTGAAAAACGTGCATTTGTTAATCCATGCATTCCTATATGTTTCCTTCCAATTACTAGCATTACTCAAAGTCAGAGCCTCTGCCTAGCCATTTTTCATCTCTCAATCTCACTCATTAATTTAAATATCCCGGCCCACATGAGTAGAGCAAACGTGATTCCTGATGTGTGTGTTGTGTCTCTTTCTCCTCTCCAAGAATTGAATCCCAGTAGTACAGTATATGGACCAACATCGGTGTGTGTTCCCACCCCAGGGGAGTCTGGGAGAATGAGTCCCTGTGGAGATTTGTTTAAATGCTAGAGGGAGTGTTTGCCCCACACTAGGCTCTTTCACACTAATGGATATGTCTGTGTTATTGATAGCGGGGCTGTGGAAAAAAATGTGTATAAGCTTTTCTATGCATTCATTATGTAGATGGCAGCTTTTGAGGCTGTCGGAGGTGAGGCCCTTGTCTCATGCAATCTGGCACGAACGAGTTTGACTCCCTTTGAGTAGTATTACTCGGTTTGTTTGGGTTGCTGCTCTATGTGATTTGAAATAGCATCTGTGCTAATTTCCATTAGCATAGCAGTTGTGTTTGAGTTATAAATGGAAAAATTCACAGAATTCTCCATGTTTGTAATTATCAATTTTGAAAACGCTGTTCAGTCAAGTTTTTTGCTTTGTCCGAGCCTCTTCACAGAGAGCTTGCATGCAAACAATAAAAGCGGGGGAAGAATGAGGGAACTTCTTGTGAGTGTAAAATTATAACAAGCAACACAGCGTACTGGCAGGAGACATCATGACCCTAAAAAGAAAACAATTGCAGCTGGAATTGTTATTTTTCTATTTCCTAATACGACGTGGGGAAGAAACTAAAAGGTGGACTCTTTTTCTGACGCAATCCATATTCACAGGGATGTCCTCAGTGGCGCTTCCCGATTGCTCCTGGCAAGGTTAGCTCTGTTTATGAAACCATCAATTACACATATTTAATTTAGTAAGAAGGAGATAAGCCACCGAGCTGACTGAATCCAGACCGAGTGTCCCCCTGAGCACCGGGATAAATAGAGCAAGAGAAGGAGGAGAAGATAGACAGATTTCATTAATTCCATCGTCCATCTAATTGGAGTCCTGTCGGAGCCTACAGCTAAAATGAAGTCCGAAACAAGTTCTGATGAAGAAAAAAAAAAAAGGCTTTAGGGAGAAGAGAAGTTACTTCTCTCGCAGAAATTCAAGAATACATGTGTAGCGTGGACCCATGGGATACTCCCGACGCTTTCGGTCGAATGAAAATTGGCCAGTTGAAATAATAAGATTGGAAGTCAAACTATCTGATGAGGAGGAAAAAAAATGAATCCATGGAAGTTTATTAGAAAGTAGGCTCTTTTGAATATACCGTATTTTCCGGACTATAAGGCGCACTGGACTATAAGGCGCACTTTCGTCTTTTGAGAATTTTTCGGGTTTTTAGGTGCGCCTTATAGTATGGAAAACACGGTACAGTAGGGGTTTGTATTTCTCCAGTGATAATACAATATATATGGAAGTAGAAAAGAAAGTTGCTCTTGTACAGGAAGTTAACTTGACGTGTGATGGTGAGCGCCGGCCCGGCCTCTGCTGAGCGTCAGCATGTTCCCGACGCCCTCGTCCAAGCCGTAGCCGCACACGGCGGCCCTCATGGTGAAAATGATTAGTCTAATCTAATTTATCGTCATTGAGTGTCACCTCATCACACACACAGGCACAATCTGACCTGAGCTGTACATCTCCTTCCCAGGAAGACGTGCACTGTTCACTGACATTCCTTCAGCAATCCAATTAAGTTTGATTTCAATTCAATTACTGCGCTCTTAGTGGAGGAGAGTGAAGATCCATTGAATGAACTTTACTCTGGAATGCCATTGCCACCAGTCCATATGCGAGCAGAAAGAGAGGACGATATGAAGTTTTTTTTTTGCAGGGGAATGAAGTGGAGGAGTGTAACAGTCTGCTGTCTGCTGCCCAGGCGCTTGTAGTCAAACTGGGAAATCAACAGCCGAGTGCAGAGGCTCGCACAGGAAGATATGCGTGGCGTATGAGGCCGCAAACAGCAAACTGTGAAGCAATATCTTTACCCCGGTCGCCTACCGCAGCCGGCGGCTCAGCCGTGTGTGCTATCATAAAATTGCCACCTTCATCCTGCAGATAAGCACATGCTTTTTATCACCTCAAATCCACTTCCCCCCACCACCCCAAAAAGTGCACACTAAAGTAGTTAAGCACAAAAAAATGGTCAAATTGTACAAAACGAATTTTAAATTGTGTTTAAGATGAATATGATACATATTAAAGTTAAATGACACAGTGCTCCACAATATAAGCTACTGGGAGCCTTATTGACATAAATGGAACATTAAAATAAAATGGCGATCATAGCAAGCAGGAAGTAACTAGCGCAACGTGCCAATGGGCATCTGCGCCGTTGTGGGAGTGAACACAACCGATTTGACTCTTGGCTACGCTCATTCCCTTTAAATTGACTTTTTATCTACTGTATTTTCCACTATAAGGCGCACCTAAAAACCTCAAATTTCCTCAAAAGACGACAGTGCGCCTTATAATCCAGTGCGCCTTATATATGGACCAATATTGAGTCACTACAGCAGGCGTGTCCAAAGTCCGGCCTGCGGACCAAATGTATATATTTTATATATGGACAAAGTTTTAAAATGGGCCATTCATTGAAGGTGCGCCTTATAATCCGGTGCGCCTTATAGTGCGGAAAATACGGTACTTGCGGATGATATAAAGTTAACTGAAGGTGAAGAGGGTACATTTTTTTGCAAGTTGGGATATCGGCGCACCGAGGAAGTCTGTCAGTGTCACACAAACACAAGCGGATGTGTAAGCACACCGTCAATCTGCAACAATGACTTTTGTCATTTTTTTTCCAATATCACGCTTTGGAGAAAGCCGTCACACTTTGTGAAGCAAAACCCGGCGTCTGCCTCCTTCTTTTCACCCACCACGGTTATCCTTTCTATGTCTGGCGCAAACAAGGAGGCGCCCCGTCGTATATTACATTCTATCCATTATCCATGAAGTGTCCATCAGCATCAATCACTCACACCGTAACGGACGCACACTTGAATGCCCAAATTTCACACACGCTTCAGTTGGTGAAAAGACTATCAGTGTGTTTTTTTTCGTTTTTTTTCTGGTGTGTGTGAAGCGCTGACACCTCTGTGCTTGCTCTATTGATTTTGTTGTCTTTTCCTAATGAGCCTTGCGTCATCCATCAGTGCTCTAGTGCCAGTGCACTCAGCCAGGAGGACTGAATTAAGAAGGGACGGGGGACTCTCACCTTGCCACCGGCTTCGTATATCACCGAGAGGTTCCTAAACGTTGCGTTCAAAAAGGAATCAAGTGGGTAAAAGGAAAGGATTGGGATGGGAGACATTATTTATTTATTTAAGTGCAACCTGGCGTGATTTCAGGCCCTTAGAGGTTGACCTTTGACCTCGCGTAGCAAGGCGCTGACTGTCGTGATGACGGGCAACGTTTGAAGGCGGATAGCACCCATTACCGACTTGCACCTTTTGGAGACTGACGATGAAACACTTGCGTCTTCGCGTCTTCCCAAACACCCCCCCCCCCCCAGCTTCTCTTCAGCAGGACCGCAAATGATGTTTTGATGTTCCGCCCCGAGCTTGAAAGTGTGTTGTCACTCACAAAAGTGTGTCGGGATTTATTTGGTAGTTAACAGCGCCACGACGTCTGCCTATGACCTAGATGTTCATTTCTTCGCTCACTACTTCACAGCGCAGCATCAATTGTCGCGTCTCGAAAGCCATCCGAGCCTCCTTAATGCTTTTTCACCCAATTGACTTTCTATAGAAGCCCAAGTGCATCACGCATTTCTAAATGTTATGTCCCGCTTTGGATGTAGCTATCACTCAGGCGGTCATGTGGATATTTAATAACTAAACGGTTATAGGTTTGATGTCCTCCAGAGTCCTCAAGGTGGGTGGCACCTTGCACATCTGTCTTATCCCATATCAAGGTTACAAATAGCTGCAAGTGTTGAATCCAAAATATTTTGTGCATTATTCTAAATTGACAAAATAATGAATGTAAATAATACACATGACTGGAAATGATTGATCTGATTTTCCTCCACTACAGGAACATCTCCATGCCAATCACAACACAAAGGCCAAGTGTTCATCATCATGCACGCGCACTTGACACCCAAAGTTTACGATGCGTATAAACAGACTTGCCCACATGCTGTTTTGTCATGAGACTGTCATGTGCCACAAAAAAATCGAAATCAAACACAATATGGCAGCAAATTAGCTGTAATTTTAACAGGCTGAGCTTTATGCACCCCCGAAACGCACACACACTGTGGAGGAGCGTAAATACACGCACAAACACTTTGGGACACACAAGCAAGCAAAGAGGCCCGCAGGCTTCGGGAGCCGTGCCCTGACCTTTGGTTTTGCAGTCAAAGGGTCCTGTTCAGCTGCAACACAACAGCGCTACTCATCCACTGTGCTCCTCTTGTAAATTTTGCTCTTTCTGCTGGCGGCTGAGAAGAGTCCTGTGTTGTTTTGGTGAAAAGAGGCATGGGTGAATGGAGGAGAAAGAACAGTGGGGAGATGCAGCTCTGTGCGTAAGCGCCAAACTAGACTCACACTACACAGCCTAGCAAAGAAATAGATATTGTGCTACACAAACAAACACACAAACCTGCTTTGGGCTAGCTTAACGTAAATACACCATGCAAAACGTCTCTAAGCAATTAATATTTGAACTAAAGCTACAAAAACTATACTAATACTCACAGATATATATTTTATATTTGTGAAAAAAAACGACAAATATTACTGCAACTTTCTGAATCACAGTAGTTGTGAAAGTCTTCTACGTTTATCTCTTCAGAACTGCACTATACTGCCCCCAATGGCCAAGTCGCACACAACAGGAGTCACAATTAATCGTGATGTACAAACTCATTAATTTGTATTTAATTATTAGTTTTAAAAAATGGACTATTATTGAGTTATCGTCCATTTAAAAAAAAAACTTTTTTTATCACGCTGGAATAGATTAATGCCATTTCCATTCAAATCAATGAAAGAGAAGATTTGAGTTGCAAACGTAGCCACAAAAGAAATCAAACTCTTATCTGAAGCCTACAAAATGGACTCTTGATACAAAAACAGAGGAAAGACTTGTTGCAAAAACTACTTTTCTCTTGATTAAAAGATGATGTGGTTTAAAAATCACTGCGGGGTTAATAAATGAGGTTGGAGTGACCCCATGATGCACATATAGCCTCAGTGGATGTCATCTGCCGCCAGGACCCATTTTGGTGACGCATACTGAAATGTTAAACTGATATACATCTGCAAGTAAATCAGCCAATTTCAGGATAACAAAAGGCTTTCAATCTGCGGGCGGTCCAAAAGTACACTGGGTTCTATCTATTATTATCATTATCCGCCTTTGGTTGTAAATGGTGACATGCCCTGAATGGAATGGTGTCACTATAATTGGCTGCTTTGTGGATGCAGCATAAAAAGTGTTTGCAAACAACAATGAATACACTTTCAATCATTACGGTTTGGGCAAGTCCCGAGGAAATTGATGTGAATCGATGAAAACGTACCCCCTGAAGCAATGAAAACATGTGTGTGTGTGTGCGTGAGTGTGTGAGAGCCCCTCCGGAGTACTTATAAAAAGAGCCAAAAAAAACAAGGGACCTTCAGTCTGGGATGAAAACATCGAGCAAATCAGATTAACTTGCCTAATGGACACACTTATTTTCATTATTCTGCATCATTGCAGAGAGGCCAGAGAAGAAATAGCCTTGCGGCTTCAATTGCTTTTAAAACGCATCTTGAGTCCTTCCACATCTAATTTCTAAGAATTCTCCCATTCTTTTGTCCCGCTCAGAAAATTTAAATGGCACTGCAAATGGACTTCTCTTTCCTTTCAAACACACACGGACACTTGTTTACTCCTCCAAGGCCGTGACATTACTCCAATCCTTTCCCGATCACTGATTGGGAATTTAGATCGAGTCCAAGAGAATAAATAAATCGATGATATCGAGGGAGGGTCCACGTAGATCTTATTAAGACGAGTGTAAATATGCAAATGAGAGTCGACAGCAAGGAAGCCTATTACGCAATTAGCGTGACTGCTTGATTACGTAATATAAAGTGACTTTACAATATTGGCACGTGCGTTAAAATTCATTTATTGTAAGAGGGATCGTCTGTAATTTAATCACTGAGATTTGTGTTTTACGAACTGAAAAAACGTGATGTAAGCAACATAACCTCGCGACGGTAGCATCCAAATCTGCAAAATAATTGCAATGCAGATGATGATCAAATGAGATGGAGAGAGAGTGACGGCGAAGCTCCGTCGTCAGTCCGACATGATTACAGCGGAGGCCTCCGGGGAGTCATATCTTTAGATTTAGATTAAACCGCGCTCGTCCAACGGAAAGCGCCCCTCTTTAATACGGCTGTATATCAGGCGCCTGCATAAAAATCTGAGGTTCCATCAAGTTCACGAGCGGTCCGTGAGGAGCTTGACGGAATAAAGAAAGATTGAATGAGTGCTGATGTGAGAAAAGTCAGCAGGGCGACACAGAACACATTTTGATGCTAAAAAACAATCCGCCCGCTGCCCTTTTGGAA
Organism: Syngnathus scovelli; assembly: GCF_024217435.2. Taxonomy (NCBI): domain Eukaryota; kingdom Metazoa; phylum Chordata; class Actinopteri; order Syngnathiformes; family Syngnathidae; genus Syngnathus; species Syngnathus scovelli. The sequence goes on from NC_090865.1 coordinate 4,220,612, forward strand.
GCAAAGCGCACGGCGGCAATTATATCGGAGCGGATTAGTACTTTTCTAGCGACTAATTCAACGAGAGTTCTCGAATGGAAGCCGCCGCGGTGACCTATGGCTGCCGTTTGACTTCTAATCAGGCCAAAAATACAACTCGCACGCACATGGATTTTAATTTCTCTCGAGGGATACATCAAGCGGCGTCGTACTGAATCACAATTACAACTGGGCAGGATGCCGTGATAGTAATGCAGGAACCGTCTTTAAGGTGCGTGTTCTGGCTCCAAGGTTGCATCCCTCCAGGACCTCTTTCAGGGCCATATGGCAGGGAAAATCGAGCGTATAGTCCAAAAAAAAAAAAAAAAAGGGTATTTCGTAGTGGCTGAAAAAGCATCTGACAGCTGGACAAGTTTGTGAAAACTTCAAAAGGATGATTTTAGTGATTTTGGCAGATTTTGATGAGATTATTTCTCGTTGCCATGCTTACAGCATACACTGTGGTGACAAAGGACACCTGACCTGACATCCATCCAAGATGGTGACCTCACAAATGTTCCTCTTGGTCAGGGGTGTCAAACTCATTTTTTTTCGCGGGCCGCATTGTAGCCATAGCTTCTTTCGGAAGGTCATCATGACTGTCAACCCAAATGTATGAGCACCTCATATTATATACAGTAAAAACTAAATAAACTGACAAATAACTCATTTTCAAATCATCATATTATTAAAAAGTGAAGACAATTTGCAATTCTAGTAATGACACACGAATTTGATGCACAATTTGTCTTCGCGGGCCATATAAAATGATGTGGTGGGCCGTATCTGGCCCCCGGGCCTTAAGTTTGACACCTGATCTTGGTGAATGGACAAAAAGTCCAACAGACAGAACAAAAAAATATATATATTTTAAGCAGTCCACCACATCTTTATCAAAATGCCCCTCAAAGCAAAAAATATTACAATTAATACCCCATAGAAACTCTCCAAGAGTGTCATGAGGTGTCCCAATATTTATGACTGCTCGGCTTTCTTACAACTTTCTTTCAAAAAGCTTCAGGCGAGCTCGCGTTAGGGTTCTTCGCTGAAAAAGATGGATGGCGATCACATGAAAATGTTCTCTCACATGCACCGCATTAGCGGCGTGTCCACAGAGAAGCAACTGTGGCCTCAGCGAGGAATTTTTCTGCTGACGAGCATAAAAACAATGCGCCGCACTGTCCGTTTGGAAGAACAACACGGGATACTGTACTGTACATCACGCCGGCCTCAAGATTGGATTTCGACTCTGACGGGGGAAATGGGCCTGAACCGGTACTCCGCTGGCGTCCAGCTCCCCACCGCCGAAACAATATAGACGTGTCTCACACATGGCGCTATTAAGACATAGAGCTGTTTTTCCACTTCTCTGACATCATCCATCTTTTCCACTTTTTCGCTCTCCCCGAGAAAAAAAAAAATCAGATGTCAGGCAATCAATATAGCGATGAAGGCTGTTGTTTTGAGCCCTGATATACAACACACACACCAACACAAGAGTAATGACTACTATCCACGGGCACTGTAACACTCATGAATTATACTTTATTGGCCGCACTTGGCGAGCTATACGACTCTCCCGCCGCCTCGTATGTATTCTGCACCCGACAAAATCTGATACATGCATGGACACACACAAGAAACACCGATCACTAGGTTGTTTTATAAACCCGTATTACCTGAGGCTCTGCTGACTTAGACCCCGCCCCCCTCGGGAAAAAAAAAAAAATGGAAGCTTTAAAAATAACAGAAGACATTTTCAAATCAATACCGTGTTTTCCATTCCGAGCGCTGCTTGATGACCCGACGCTATTAGAAGGGAATGGCGACATGCTCGATACACTAAACGCCACCAGCGGAGGTCTTGTACGAATCTCTAATGTTCCTGAGGGGGTTAATAAAGGAGAGTAGTTTCTTTTTACTCATTTATGTCCAGATTGGTGTTTGGACGCTCTCCCTGAAGTCACGCAGTGAGTTTGAAAGCGAAAAGGCCTTGACTAGAGAACACAATGGTTTGAATCGATCTTCTAATGAACTTCTAAGAAACATGAGAAGATACAAATGACGTCCTCACCTCAGTTTCATCTGACTCCAGAACGTGAGGAACTTTTTTTTCTTTAAACACTCGCACATGGATAAACATCTGACAGATTTCCTCGACCGATCCCGCTGCAAATATCCGACCCTTCTGACGTCTCGGTTGAGAAAGTCGACTAACGACGTGACAGAGGAGCTCCATGCAAATGGCCAACATGTGTCACCCGACTCGCCCGACTCCATATATTTATTTGCTGATCCTACTTAATATTTGGTGCATATTAGTGGTTTGTTGGAGGCGGACAGTGATGCATGTTCTTGCATGTTGCCGTACAAAGGAAAGCAATCTGCTACAGGAACTCGTATGTTCCCGCTGCTGCTTCTTCTAAATGCATATTTTGTGCTGGCTTTGCAACCCAGCTGAAGGTCAGAAGAAAGTAAGGTGCCTTTATTGTGGAAATAGGAGAAACACATTTGGTGGAGGTAATGCGTGCTGCATTTATCACCGCCACAATAAGGAGGGCTTGATAATATATCTCAGGGAATGTAGAGGGAATACATTAAATGGGGATGTCGTGAGGGTTCCAGTCAGGTTTTATCTGAGAGGCTTATTTAGGTTTATCTTCATCATCGCTGTAGCGCAGTGACTTTTAGATATTCAAGGTGCCCGCCGACTTTCAACTCCGGCATGTAAATGCATCATTGGAATGTTGGCTAAAAGTTTACTAAGTCCCATCTGCTTCTTATCTTTAAAATAGGAGTCACTCAGATATGAAAACCTCCCGAGACAACCAATTTGGCATTTAGCTGTCATTCCTTTAACACCTCGGCCTATTTTTCCATAGCTGAGGTCAAACGCCGAATTAGTGTTTTTTTCTTGCCTCTGATCCGGTGTCAGCCTTCAGATATGATCCCACACCGACACGGGGATGTCTGAGGTGCCCCCAGTGCTGACTGGCAGGCCTTGGAAGTGGGGAACCAACGTTCAGTCTGCCTGCCTGCTACACTGACACATCCAGACAGATAGATCACTGAAGGCCATGACAGCTCGTTATTGCTGGAGTTGATAGAAGTTCACCATTGGGATTTCTATCAAAGCTGTAATGTTTGTGTGTGTGTGTCAGCAGAGGAGCGTAGATGAGAGGTGTGTGTGTGTGTGTGGGGGGGGGGGGGGGGCAGCGACATTCTATCTTGAAAATGTGAGAAAGCTATGCACTAGGAAAAATCAACCAAGATAACACAAAGCAACATATTAATATTGCATTCCATTAACCACATTACACTGCCTATCAAGATTCGAGAAAATCTTGATATAAAGGTCCTTATATAAGGCGCACCAGACTATAAGGCGCACTATTAATGCATCGTGTCAGATTTTTAATCCAAATCAAATTATTCTCCATTTTATCTTTTTTATTCCAACTTCAGACGCAACAAATTACTTTATAATCACAAAATAATGATCCATAGTCTTTTTGATTTATGATTCATAGTCTTCAGCGGGCCACTTATGATTGATTTCATGACACAATGCTTCGGGCCAGTTTAAATTTAGGAATTTGGTCCATATATAAGGCGCACTGGACTATAAGGCGCAGTGTTGGCTTTTGAGAAAATTTTAGGTGCGCCTTATAGTCCAAAAAATACAGTATGCGTGTGACCAATCACGTTCCACGTCGGCGGCGCTCATAACACTAGCGTTCTGTGCGATAGCATCAATTATTGATATTAACGCCGGCTTTTTAGGTTTTTAGGTGCACCTTATAGTCCGGAAAATACGGTAAATGACACCATTAATAAACTGAACGAAAGCAGGCAACTAATACAAAAAAATCCCAATAAGACCTTGGTAGGAAAGCAAATACAGTAAAACCAGCAGGGGCCCTAAAATTGAGCCCTGTGGAACACCATAAGTCAGTGGGGCATAGCAGCAACGCAGGCTGACACAAAATGTTATGCCAAAAAACATCTAGACCACTCGAGAGCATGACCACTAACGCCCAAAATCATGTCAAAGTGAAGTTGTCCTTATACAACATTAGCCAACACACCAGATAATCACAGTTATTCAACAATGAATGAGGTAACTGTGAGAATGAAACCTTATCCACCACCCTCGTGCCAAGTAATCTGGCCTATAATCAGCTCTTTTCATGAGATAGACGCGGGAGATATTAGCTTCCATGCTCAGACACACAAGCCAGTAAAATCACCTGAAATGACTCGGCTTAATATTTGACCTACATTCAGCAAGACGAGAGCGTTTATGTACGTGACCTCAGTTATGAAACAGGTTATTCAACACGTTAGGTCAATCGACATCCGAGACTGTGAAAATGTTTGTTTTTGCTCGACTAAAGGAAGAAAGGAAAAAAAAGTGAAGCGATGAAAAGTGTTAGAACACAAGAGGACAGCAGGAGAGTGATGAGTCATGTTCTGTCTGGATGTGTGATTCATTCGTATATAACCGACTCAAGTTGGAGACAAAACATTCTGCTGTTATTGAGCAAAGAAATGACCCAAATATTCAAAAGTTGAACACAAATGTTAACGAGATGCTGGTTGATCAATGTTTGATCCTCGTGTTTACTTTGACGTCCTTGTTGTGAGACTAAAGTTTGTCCAGTAAAAAAAAAAAAATCACTTTGTAAAACAATTTTCACAATATTGATTCTGTCTAAATTGGGTTCATTTTGCTTGTTCGAGCGTCTCATATCGGTCCTCAAAGGCAAAAAGAAAGAAAACTAAAAATATTTTTCATCTTCTCCACCGGCGATTCTCAACCCATCAAAACAAACAATCACAACCTGACAAAGGTGCTGTTCAGCCCGTCACGTGTTTGCTTTTATACTTCCAGGGAGTCTACTTTGTCTCTAACTACTCTCAATTTAGCATTGATACATTACACCGACAAAATTGTTGGTGAAAGAAAGAAAGTGATGGACCTGAAAAATCCATATTGTCCGTTCACAAAGGTTCTGGGAGAAGATTCCTTGGACGCAACACAAAAGTGGATCTCTCTCGAGTGAAGCTCACACAAACAAGAGCGCTACACCTACTGTGAAACTCGGAGGAGGCTTTGTTATGTTCTGGGGCGGCTTTGCTCCATCTGACGCGGACTACAATGAAACCTCAAGACTACCAAGGGATTCTTTCACTGATCATTGTGAGATTTCTTTCTGTCCACGTGTGTGCGAATGTTTTCCTGACCCGCATCAATGAAAAGTCTCTCGGCCTTTTCCTTTGGACCTTGAATGCCTCGCAGGGAGCGGTCCAAGCAACATTGATTGTGTCTTTTACCGCCATCAATGTCGAGTCTCCTGGGGGGGTTCCCCTTGTCATAAAACATTCAATATGATTTTTTTTTTTTCATGAATAAATTCTACCTCATCTTTTTTATTTGATGGTGTTGGTGGGTTACATATTAGTCGGACACGAGCGGATAGGTTGATCCAAAATAGAAAACACTCGAATATTCATCTGTCTAATGTAAACAGTAGCAGTGCCTCTAAATAAGACGATCAAGATTGTCGCTAGTGTGTAAAGATGATTTATAAATATGGGCAATAATCCTGATTCAGCTGCCGCTCGGCTCGTGCGGAGAAGTAAATTAACAGCTCATGTTCCATATGTCCATTTTTCGGGCCTACAAAATGCTCGGATGATAAAATTAAAAGATTTTAGTGCTGGATATTTTAATTTGTGGTTGCAGCAAGAAATGTACGAGTTAACATTTTCAGAGCATTTTTTTTTTTTTTAGATTGTTCGTCTCAAAAACGCTTTCTCGTGGGAACATTTTATCGCAGCTGTGATCGAAAAATCCCTGGTGGATGTTTTTGAAATAATGATGCACATTTTTTTAATCACTTGCTTTTTCTTCACGTGCGCATATTTTGTGTCCTTTTGGGAACCGGGACTGTCAAGGCGGCAAAAAAAAAAAAAAAAAAAAAAAAAAAAAAAGGTGGCTTTAACTAGAAATACTGCTGATGTGTCATATTTCAGGTGAACAAACAACAGTCAGCTTACGGTGCTGCTTTCAGCTTTATGCTTATCGCGTTAGACAATTCAAAACTCCTCCTGTTCCGTCGCTCTTTCCAGGTTTGTTTGTCGGCGGGCTTAAATGTGCACTTTCAGAAGTATTTGTGTGTCGCTACGCTAATACCGATCGCTATTCATCTGCCGGAAATATGCATGAAACGGACAGTCACTGGTCTGTGAAAGTCAGATAACGAAAATAGCGCACCTTTTTTGAAAAAAGACTAGAAGGGGACAAATCTTTAAGCACTTGACCTCCCGCGCCCCGCTAAAGAAAATGGCTAAGTATGTAATTTAAAAGTGTGAAATGTGATTGCATGTTTTTTAGCAGTAAAACCACTCTGAGATTTTCCGTGTGTCTTGATAAGGAGACTTTGAAGAAGCAATTTCATGTGATGTTAGGGCCAAATCCATTCCCCCGAAGCCTTTAAGCTGGCGCTGAAATCTCGCTGGTGTGAGGAGTTTGTGTCTTACTGATCAGCTAAGCCCCCTGTGCTTCTTTAGCCGCCTCTATTCACCCCCCCTTATTTGGTCTTGCGCACCTTCTCGAAAGCCCCGAGTCAGGGTGGCAAATGACAGCAAGACGGGCTTACTGTAGAGGTAAGTGCCGAGCTCTGATATGCCAACCAAGGCCTTTTTGCAATTTTCCTCTCACTTATAAAAGACGAATTGGGATGCAAATTATTCAACACAACAGAATTCTCACTACAGTGAACCCCAATTTATTGCGGAAGATTCGTTCCAGACTCATCCCAGAAAATCTTCCGTATAGACCATACTATGCATATATGTGTGTGTATACGAACATATGAAAATCGAGGTAACGCGTTGGAGGTAAATCCACCAGACGGCAAGAAAGTCGTGAAGCATCGGGGAAATAATCCGAGTTCCGCTACATATACCATACGGTCCAATAACATTTGTTGATTCTTTACTCTCACTTCTCTCGCAGGACATTTCCCCGTAGTTTTTAATTACCGGCTTGTTTGCTGCCAGGAGAATACAGCGAGTTGATTTTTATCTTTTCCTGCTGTAAAACTTTTCGCTCCTTTTCTCTTTTTGACCATCTAATTGCGACTCGATAGTATTTGAAACATCAACAGCAGAAACGGTGGCAGCGAGTCATCGATCATCTGCGGCGGCTTATTACAGTCAGTGCAGTTTAAAATGTAAAAAAAAAAAAGGGAGGGGGGGATGGGATTACAAATGACATGTTACGCCTTGTCTCTTTGCTGTCTAGGCGATGGAGGAAAGAGAGGTCACATGGTTAAGTGAGGTTAGACACTGTGCGAGAGACTCACACGATGCACGCTTTAATGTCAGCAAAGGCGCCGCAGGGAGCAAACATTACGGGAAACCTGATGAACTCGTGTTATCTAATCCCTACTGGAATACTTGCTCTCTATTTGGCTGACGCCTTCAACCTAAATAGAGCGTCGGCATGCCAGTCTTTTTTCTCTTCAGCGTAACACCGCATTGATGAATCTTTTATTCCTATCTGCGCCGAGCGATTATGACACTGTGGCTGGCGTTAATATCAATAATTGATGCTATCGCACAGAACGCTAGTGTTATGAGCGCCCCCGACGTGGAACGTGATTGGTCACACACATACTGTATTTTCTGGACTATAAGGCGCACCTAAAATTTTCTCAAAAGCCAACACTGCGCCTTATAGTCCAGTGCGCCTTATATATGGACCAAATTTCTAAATTTAAACTGGCCCGAAGCATTGTGTCAAGAAATCAATCATAAGTGGCCCGCTGAAGACTATGAATCATGAATCAAAAAGACTATGGATCATTATTTTGTGATTATAAAGTCATTTGTTGCGTCTGAAGTTGAAATAAAAAAGATAAAATGGAGAATGATTTGATTTGGATTAAAAATCTGACATGATGCATTCATGGTGCGCCTTATAGTCCGGTGCGCCTTATATAAGGACAAAGTTTTAAAATGGGCCATTCATTGAAGGTGGCCTTATAGTACGGTGTGTCTTATAGTCCGGAAAATACGGTACACAAATGGGTTTCTTAATGTTATGTATCAATTACGAGGCAACCAATCAGTTCATGTGGCTTTGTATCAGTGTATCAATTATGATTCGAACAGAATAGCGTAGGGAAATCCAAGCTGCGTCTTCCAAAACAGTAGTCCGACATGTTCGAAACAAAAAGTAAAATGAGAATTTAACCTTCTGAGAGGAGTGTGTGTGTTTTGTTCCCTCATCTTTCATTTGCACGGTCAAAACATTCAAGTTCAGTAATTGGCTGGACATACGTACCATAACTCAAGCCACATTTACCTCAGCGCTGTACGGCCTCAGGCAAGGTCTGAGCATAGATTAACAAAACTGTCTGCGCGACTCGCCTCTCATCTACAGCGCTGGGTGCTTTTAATGTGAAATCCAATCATTTCAGGGTCATATGATCTCTGACAGCGTGTCTAGATGTTTTATTCAACGCCACTGGAGTTAAGGGCAGCGAGAGGAAGGATACACTAACTGCCTCCTTGACATGGTTAAAAAAAAACAAGTTTGGGCAGATCTTGAAACTTGGAAAATAAATGCGAACACCGGTGGTCACATTCATCCTGTTCTAGATTTTATTTTGAAATAAAAGCTTGTGCTCTTCTGTGCTGTCACTTTAAGCTAATTTCCATGGCTAACACAGAGGAGCCATACTGTTAATTAAAAGATTCCTCAATGGGGCATGTGTGCAGTAATCTACGTTCTCCGCATCCCAGTCAAACATGGCTCATTTGACTCGCGCACAACAAGCCATGCATTAATGAATGTATAATCATCCATATAGAAAACTGCCTGGGAAGAGAGGGGCCGGCCATGAAAGATTGATTGTTAATAGTTTTATGACTGATAAACAAAGCAATCGATCAATCTGCGAGCGCTTTTACACGGCTTGGCGGACAGTTGGGAATAATTTGTCGTCTTGCCGTGTTAACCCTTCCGAGCGTGGAGGATGTGGATTAATTGCGAGCGGGGCGAGAGGGACGGGCGTATTTCTCCAGCACGCCGGGATGATTAACGTCGCAGTTAGGGGCTGCGCCACAAACATAACAGCTGCAGTAAACGTCCCCGTGAATGATTTCGCCGAGCGGCAACGAGATGGAGAATTCGTAATTCCGGGCAGTCTACTATAATTCACAAATGCATTTTGCACTCTTGTTTGGGGAGGCCTGAAAAAGTCCCAACTGAGGCCAGATCGCCCGGCCATCTGCATGGGCCCATCTGGGATCGTCTATCATAAATGTTGATTTGGCCAGGAAGCCTCAGTCGCTAGACGCGCCACGCTCTGCCAAACCGGGCGGCTGCCAAGACGAGGGGAAATATTCGCGCGGTTTTCACAGCTAATTGTCAAACATCATCATTAGAAGCCGATCAGTATGCCAGAAACGGATCAGCATCTGAAACTTTTGTCGGATTAACTACCGCGTTGGATTTCTCAGTGGGGACCGTCCATCGTTCATTTCATGTCTGTGCTCAAATTTAACTCATGCAAATGGAGTTTGTGCTCATAATTCTGAATTGTTATTGTTACAGCAATAACCGAGCGAAATGTTTAAATTGCTGTTCTCTACTCTGCTTCACTCGAGTCCATTATTTTCTGTTTACTTTGAGGTGATGTCATAATTGATACTCAGTCACAGAACGAAAGTCCTTGGAAATAATAATAAATGTTACGGGTGTCATTTTTCCGTGTAATGAAGCAATTTGTCAAATGAATCCATTTGAATTGTCTCGACTATATTTCAGACGCTGTCTACTCTTTTGTGGCTAATGTTTTAATGACGCTAATTATAGCTATAAAGGAGACAAACAGATATTTAATAACCTTACTAATTCACTCAATTACTACAATCGGCATGCTCAGGTATGACATGGCTGCAATAATTGTGCTGTTTTGAGAAATTGTTGATTGTAACAATGTGGGCGGAGCCACACTCCCGATAGCCAATCAGCTCTATGATGCAATACGGTGCCATCAAACTGTTGGAGCTACTTTTTACCAAGCGACAGGACTGATCTCAGCAGCTGAGGGGTCTTTTGGGGTGAATGGGGGGGGGGAGCAAGGTGCTGTTGACAAGAGTTCAAGCGACAGACACCTCACGCATCACATCAACATCCAGCCGGCGTTCCGACGCCTTCAGTTTCGCTCGGGTGTCATCACCTCGCTTCCACTCCGCCTCACCTTAACTCACCTGTCACTTGCCAACACGCATAAATAGTCTTAAATGTATCACTTTTTTTTTTAATCGATAATCTACTCATGGTGCCTTTCGAAAAAAGTGTGATGTCTTGGTAAAAATGTCTAAACACAGACAATCATAGAAGCCCAGGGGCCCATCTGGGAAGAAAAGCATTTTACAGCAACAATGTTCATGAATGTTCAAACCCTCAGGACCTGGGGGCGATGTTCTATTGATCGTGCACGATCAATGCCTTTTTTTTTTTTTCTCGCTCTCCCGTTGTGTTTAAAAAGCAGTATTAGCTTTACACGCTAGGTGGGGGACTAATTAAACGCTCCCTCCAAGAGATGTCGGACTAATCAGTGTGTCGACTGCAGCCGACTTTCATGAATACTTCATCTGAAATGGTTTGCATTCATAAAATCATCATAATGACCTCAACTGACTTCACGCTGTTGCAACGGGAGCTTCTGTGTACGCCGGCTCCCTCCGTGATCTAGATTCTGTGTACACTGCAATAATAATCACGCTAACAAGCATCACCATTAGCGTTTTCGGCTATTCATCCTAAATGGGTGTTTGTGAAGAAAATTTGTCACTAGTGAGATAGCGGCTTTTGTAATCATCATTTTTGATTTATAAGGCGACTTTGCAGCACCTTAGAGATCAACACTAAGGCCTATTACTGTAATTTAATATTGCCCATGATAGCGGTGCTTGGAGCTAAATATTTTTGGTATAAAAAGTTTGAGAGCAACAAACAAGTAGTCTTTGGGCAATTCCAAGTCTTGAGTTAACCAAATGTGAGAGGAATACCAAGAGAAAACCCACGCAAGTCAGCTTTCATGTACCAGATTGGATGTTTGGAGATGTTTGTCATTCCTGAGACGTGACCAAACAAAAAAAAAAAAAGGCTTTTGATTACCATCAGAGAGTGACGGATACGTAAATTGTCCCTGGCGTTGCTTTGCTCGGCGGTTTCCCCGCTGACTGTCTTCCCATTTATCTCATCCCAACTTCCCCATCATCTTTTTTGCAGAAGAGAAACTCAGGATGCTCACACACCTGACTGCCAAGCCTTGCAGTTCCCCTGGCACCACGCTGCAACATAACACCTTCCAATCCCTCCCTCCACCTCCTCCTTCCTCACACTGCTCCCTTTTCCCTCTCGCAGCATGGCATAGCAGCATGTTTGATTTTACAGCAGCGAACGCCGCTAGAGTTTGACCTTTATGGCTTCTCAAGGCCAGCGTTGATATTTTGGGATTTTCCTCGCCAGTGTTATTTTCAGTGGCTTGCTCACTCATCCTTCGCGTTGGAATCGGCAAGAGCCCTCGAAAGAGCAAACAGTACATAAGTCAATGAGTAAAGAATATGCAGCCTGAATTATTCATTTAGAACTTTACTCATTTATAATACTGGATTGATGCCAGTGATTTCTAAACCTGCCTTATACTAGATAGCAAAATTCTGGGAGAAGCTAACTACACCACGAGCATTGACTCCAAAAGTGTTAAAGCCAACGAACCTAACTCAATGTACTCCTTCTCTTATAATTTTTTCCCCCCCTCCATTTCTTTGCCAGCCGGCCGCTTCCAACGCGCTAATAACAGTTTTATCAGTTTAACCACGTTCCCCAGTTCCAGGTCTGGGCTCGTCTCCAGTCCTGCCTGTCTGCTGTTTGCTTTAACTCAGCCCAGCTAAAAGCAGACACTAACAGGAGCGCCCTTGTATAACCATTATGCAGATCGAGCCGAGTCGCTCGCATCGGCGTGTTCTGAAACCTGTCCAATTTTTGCATATGGAACTCAGCGGCCGACGCCTATTTCACTGACACCTCTAGTTGTCCAACAACAACCTGACTATTATTATGTGTGCTGGGCCATGAAGCGAGAGGGAGACTTTTAAATAAAATGTACAGCATAAATCATATAAATGAGAGCCACATCTGCCAGTTATGACTGATTTGAAATCCGACATGGATTGGCCAACTTGCGTCAGTGATATAGTAAATTAGAACCGCCTTTATCCTCGAGTGGATTTCAAAAAACCACAGTAGCCTTTGTGAGGTTGAATAGCAGGTATATACTCTAGTTCAGGTCAATAAAGTATAAACTAATAACATCTAATTACATCTTGAAGTCATCTTGAAGTTTCTGTTCTCCAACTAAAGATAGAAGCCCGAGCTTTATAAGGGGGCCCGTGGTGCTGAATTTGCAAATTATATTTTTGACATCCTCCTGGGCTCACATCATTGTTTGCTTTAGCAGACTAACGTTTCCACGTGTATTTATAGGTGTGGAGGCCAAGAGAAAGACCACAGCGGCTCCATAAATAAGCTGCAGTGAGCGTGGCCCGCTCGTTACACAGGCCATTACCTGAAGACGCCTCGTAGGGTAAGCGGGCCTTCGGCCTCACGGGCCATGAAGGAGAAAGACGGGTAGGCGCTCAGCGGACGTAACATTAGGGACACTTGCGGGATGCGATTAAATCTCATTAGTCCAGACGGCACTTTTTTCCCGGATAAAAATTCATGTTATATTTATAAAACATAAGCCAGTGCTGCCTGTGAAAATGTTCAGTTCTTCACTTGAGGATATTTTTACCATCATCCCACATGTCTGTCACGTCTTTTTTTTTTTTTGCTTTCATGCACACGAGTTGCCACTTTTTTCCCCGGCTCGGTATTTCTGTGAACTTTTGGCCTCTTAGATCCTGTTGGAACCTCACCCAGATGCCCCCCAGGCTCTTGGAAATAAATCTAGCAAAAACATCACACACATGCAGCCTCGCCATCATACGTCAGCGATGTGTGTGTGAGCTGCCGCTTATCTGTGCCCTCACAGATGCTGTGTAAAAAGCTGGTCAGCGGAGGCCACAGCCAGCTAGCTCCACAAGCCTCTCTGGCAGCCAATGGAGGAAACTACACCCCGCAATATAAACAAGTCATCAGCCGATTACTCCGATTACTAATCCCGGCGCCTCCCAGTTAGATCCACAGCGGCGACACCCCCGTCCCGTTTTATACCGCTTTGCTGCTAAAATATTCAAAAGCATTGTTTCGCCGAGCCATTCGTCCTAAATATTACCGCGCTCATTTGCCGGGTGGCGACAGTGATGATTCCATAAAACATATGAATGGAGAGAGTTGTCATGTGGTCCGAGTGCTCATAATCCTAAATCAGAGGAGCTTGGCACAGTGGGGGGTTCCGGGAGAGCGACTATAACTACTAATTTGCCTCAGAGTGACCCTATCAAAAGTGACAGGACGAGATGTATGTATTACTACTTTCCTATGGCGGGCGGTATGGATGCAATAACTGCAGCTGTAATATAAAGTCATATATAGCCTGAACGCGGCGTTTCTTTCCGTGATTGCAAATTTAATGTCTTCGGTGAACAGCAAATCAGACAATCTCCATTTACCGTATTTTCCAGACTATAAGGCGCACCGGACTATAAGGCGCACCTTCAATGAATGGCCCATTTTAAAACTTTGTCCTTATATAAGGCGCACCAGACTATAAGGCGCACCATGAATGCATCATGTCAGATTTTTAATCCAAATCAAATCATTCTCCATTTTATCTTTTTTATTTCAAATTCAGACGCAACAAATTACTTTATAATCACAAAATAATGATCCATAGTCTTTTTGATTCATGATTCATAGTCTTCAGCGGGCCACTTATGATTGATTTCATGACACAATGCTTCGGGCCAGTTTAAATTTTAGCCTTATAGTCCGGAAAATATGGTAATGTTTCATTTTGGTCATGGTTTTGTTCCTACATGCATAGGACTTCTAGGGAAAAAAAAGCAATATGATGGCTAGCAATGGTGTTTTGGAGTCGAAAAGAACCTGTTCTACTCATCGGATAATCTGTGATTTTTCCAGAGCGTGACTGAAACGGCTGGAGAGTCGGCACCGAGGTGAAGCTCCTGACACGTACGGCGCCGAAGCTCTCCTTTACGGAGCGCAACAACAGTCATTAAGAGATGTAATGGATTACCCACGGATGGAGTGAAGGCCGACAGCGGCGGGGTAAAAAAGAGACAAACCCAGATCGAAATGATGGAGATTGGCAGATGGGTAAAATGGATTGGATAGAGGGGAGCTGAAGCCTTACGGGAGATAATGGAAAGCGATTACGGATTAAAAACAAGGTTTCTATCATTCCCGCCTTGAAAAGGTAGAGCTGATATGATTGGTTAAAGCTGTCACTGAAATTGCTCCACAAGAGCCAGAAGAGAAATAAAATTCAGGCCTATTGTTTTTTTTCTTCTTCGTTTTTGTACTTGCTGTGCTTTTCACAAAATGTTTATTCGCTTCCTCCCCGGCTTGCGTTGCCGAAGGAGACAAACAGGATGTCTGTGGGAGGACGAATGAAAGCGGGTAACTCTGACGAGGAAGTTTGCGTCTGAGCCAATCCATGCGTGCGTGTGTGTTTTAATCCCAGGAAGGACTTCCTCTGAGCAGCTTGGGAGTTCTGTGGGAGTTTAAGACGAGGCAGGAAAAAGCAGAGGAAGGAAAATAAAGGGGGCGAGAAGACGGAGAGGTGCAAGAATGATAAAGAACTATTAAATCGCGTTTCTTACACAGGCGTGTGGAAGGAAGCCACCCACCGAGAGGGCTGTGCGGCAATACTGTGAGCTGATGATGAGGATTAGACCCCCCCTCAGACGTGGCGGTTGACTCAAAGCTACGCAAAAGTGCCACGTCGGCATTTTACAACATCTGTCAATGGATCGAGTTCATTAATCATTACTAATTGCGATAAGGTGGAGAGATTTATACCTCTTTTGTCCAGATGACAAGTTTAGAGGAGACATTAACCTGTACATACTGTACTGTTTGGGTCAATTGGAAATTATAGTCCACCTTGTCCCGTTTCCGAGGAGGGAGGGGGGGAGAAGCGGCAGTAAAACAGGGCAAAAAGAGCCCAAGTTAGATTTATTTCTACGGGACGGATGCAAGACTGTTCCGACCATTCTTTGCTTTTATTTTTTTTTTAAATTTTTTATAAATAATTTAAAAATATTTAAATTAAATATCAAATATAATATAATATAAATTATTATTTATTTATTTGACTTTTTCTATTAAGTGTTTTCTTTGCGACAGGTATTTAAAAAGAAAAAAAAAAACCCACCAGTCTCAGAGAACAAAAATAGAAAAATATACAGATACAGATTCAAAGTAATGAAACGTCATCTCCACTTCTCATCTCCCGCTTGTTCGGTTAAGGTGGAATGTTGATTTTAATATTACAGTGGCGTATCTATTTTTACTCTTGTCTGATATTGCCGGCACAGGGGCTCTTTGCTTATTATTACAAGCCAGTGTACCATCAAAATCATTTTTTTTTTTAAACATATTTATTTAAAAGCTATCGAAGCACATGTGAGGTTATCATTCTGTCTAAGTGTGTCGTGCTAAACATGACCAACCTGGAGGTTTTGGAAGGGGTGTGGGGAGGGGGGGTTATGTAATTCACAGGAGCCACATCTTAGCCTGTAATTAGACTTAAGGGAAAAGTCTGGCTGGTAAAACGCTGCGTAACTTAAATCTCCAACTCCCTGCTTGCCTCAAGGCCATGTGTCAGGCAGAGAGCTCCGTGCCACACGCACACACAAACGTCCAATGGTAAGTGTGCTTACTCATCATCGCTGGGCCACATCTGAGAGGACTCATGCGCAACACATTTGTCTGCCAGCCAAATGTGCACAAACCACAGCGCCGAGACCAAAGAAACCGCGGCCCCCATACAGACACTCCCAAAAATCGACCTACCCCTGCTCGCTCCAACCGCCCGCATTCAACCTCCTAAGTCATAAACTATCACCGGCATAGAAGTCACTTGAAGCTACTTTATCTACTTAACCTCTTATAAAAAAGCCACTTATCCGTTTAGAATGAAAGCTTTTCGCCTACACAGAGCGACATATTTTTTTTTTCTCCCCCCCGACGACATATCAAATTGTTGTCACTTCCACTCAGGACAGTAATGTGCACTCTGTAAATTGCGTCGACGCTTTGACTGCTGACAACGTCTAATTGTAAATGTCACAGTTAGTCGTGCATGGCGCACAATTAAAACTCACCTAGTTCTTTTTTTCAAATGTGACAACGACCGCCCCTATGGAAGCTGTAAATATAGATTGGAGACGCTGAAGGAGAGCTAAACATTTAACGGCGCTGGTGTCGAAAAGTTGATAAGTACGTGAAAACATATTGGACGATTCTGAAAAAAAATGGAAGACGTGGTTGAAATAATGCTTATAATAATAAAACACACTGGGTGGTGCTTCAAAGTGTTTACACAATTTTAACAACATTTACACTAAAACTCATGACCTGTCATCTCTATTACAATGAAACTAACGTTCCATTTAAATGATTTTTACAGCCACTACCATATTAGAAATATTTACTGCTTCAATATTTAGTAGCAACTTTTGCTAGCTAGCGGTGTCAAGATTAGGAAATAGAGTGGGATGCAAAAGAATATTTATTTTATTATAATTCCACCAGCTGTGTGTGTCTGTGTGTGTGTGTCACACAATGATTTGCTTTCTCTCATGATTACAGGTTGTCAGCCAGGCTTTTACTGGAGCTGATGGCTAATTTCACTCTTTAACATGGTTAAGAGTTGATGGCTGGATTGTCTTTCTCTCACGCGCACACACACGCAGTCACACACACTTTCTTGAGCACCCGAGGGCGACGTACGTTCATACACACACATTGATGGACAAACAAATCAAATGTCGTGTATTAGAGTTGACTAATCAACAAGGCCTACATATTATCCTGTCACAAGGCACACAAGAGCATTGTGGATAATACTCGCCTATAAAATTGCATCCAATTATTCCTGCATACATTGCTGGGCACATGGCATTTAATGAGCCAAGCTAATTAAATATGGAAATTAATGAGATTCAAAGGAAATAGGAGGAAAGTCTTGATGCATCTAAAGGAGCTGCTAAAAGCCATTTATTATATTTGAGACCAAAAGGGAAATATGATTTCCTCCAATTAGAAAATAATGTGTGGTCCTCATTCATAATTTTAGGAACGGCGACTGTGGGAGGGGCCAAGAAGTTCAACTTCCTCCTCCTCCAACACTCGCAGGTAAAACCTCTCGTCTCGACCTCAGGAGGAAAAAAACAAAGCATCTGCTTAACCCTTGACCCCTTCCTGATTTCATTCTGTCATCCTCCTTCACCAGCTCTGAAAAAAAAACTGGCTTGGTATAGGTTGAACGAGTTGAGTGAGTCGGCGCAGGCCTCTCCCATTAAATTGACCTCATCCTTCTTTCCGTTCCCATCCCTCCCACCTCGTCTTTATTTATATAACCCCCCCCCCCCACACACACACACACACACACACACCAGCTCAATCCCCTCTGGTCTCTGCAGTTTGGCCCCTCGCTGGATTTGGTTGCCGAGCACTGATGTGCAATTAGCAATGCATAAGCTTGAACTTTTACTCAAGACTAGAATGTTGATGACTGTGATCAAGATAGTGCCATTTTTTTTTAATCACATGCATTTTGGTCATGTAATCTGTCAAATATAATTTATAACCTACGTTTTGTATTATTTAGAAATAACGAGCGAGTAAATGATGCTCAAAAGTTGTTTTGTGCTGGGCAAAATAAACGCCAATTTGTGTCATGTTGAATCAATTGCCTGATACAAATTTGATTCGGCCTCAAAAAATATATTCATTACGCATAATCGCATAAAGAGGCTTGCTGCGTCATCCGAAGTTCCAACAACAGCCTCAAAGAACCTTTTTGATACTTGTGAGCTAATTCTTGTTTATTTTTAGACAATTTCACCAACGGACATCCCAAACTGATTAAAACTATCATAAAGTCCAATCTGCGTGGATCGCAAAATCAAATGAAAGCAAAGCTATTGCTTTCAGCCTGATAAAACACACAACGCTATATATGCTAATTAGGCATTTAATAAGACTGTCTAATTAATGACATGCAAATGAGACAGCGCCCATTATGGGACAGGTTTTGGTATTGAGCATCTTCAAGAAAGCTTGACGTGCGACGCGGGCGGGCACACACAGGAAATCAATTTACTTAATTGTCAAAAATGCAAACATGTAAATTGAAGTTGCGTTTCGGCTCGACCGCTGCACCTCGCCGTCGCCCGGAGCGAGCGGCGTAAACCAACACACACTCACACACTCTTATCTCATCAGCCCTTTAATGTCATTGGTATTCAGTGTTCCGTCCTCTGACACAATGCATGCCACTAATTACCAATTCCCTCGATAAGAGCGCCGCCCAACGAATACACGATGGCACACAAAGGCAACTGAGTGCACCTCCATTGAACATTCTGACTAGGCGCCACTTTGAAAATTGGCTTTCAATCAACAAAGCGATTTTATTCGGCCTCTGGCCGGCGTGTAAAGCAGCTGCCGTGCCATCTAATGGCACGAGAGAATTACCTGACGCAATCGTTCGTAGTATGTGACAGCAAAGCGGTCAAACATATCGATAAAACAAACTCAGATTTATATGATCGGGGAATTTCTTGAAGTGTGTCAAACAAAAGATTTTGTTTTCTTTCCATTTTTTTTTCTTTTGTGGTGAAAGTTAATTGAATTTGTATGCAAATGAAGGCTGTGCATAGCTAACGAGCTCAGTGTGCGACCCATTAACACTTTGAATGATTGTTATGCCCGGGGCGAGAATCACCTATAGGAGCTCCAAACACAAAGACAAAGAGGCAATCTGAATACATTACGCATTCATTTACATGTTCATCTACATTACATATATGACACTGATATTTGGGCCTCCCTTTTCCATCATGGAGGATCTTTGAGCGGATAAAACGGAAGTGGCAAATCATTCAGAAATGGAGACGATGATTTTCGCTCCTGGTTGCCATTGAGCCTTTTAGCTCAATGAGTTCTCACCTTGCCAAAGACGAGGGGCTGGTAGGATTCACTCGCTCTGCCCCTCATCACCATGACAATGCGTGAAGCACGGCGAGACCGCGGGACGATTATAAAACAGCTGCTGGGTGAGGAGCGGAGGAAAAACAATATTATATCTGAGCCTTACTTGCTTATGTGGCTCATAAAAACGCGCCGATACTAAGCACCGATATCATTTTACTGTTCCGGATAACAGAAGCGAAAGCCATTTTAACAATAGTTTTTGATCATTTATTGTCGTTAAGTTATCAAGTATAGAATTCACAAGTGGGAATTTTGAGGTCAGAGGTCATCTTGTCCAATACTTTTGACCATTTTACAGTGCCAGATGTTTCATCTTGCTCACTGCTTAAAGTCTAGACGCCTTTGCTCTCCCGGGGCTTTCATTTCATATTGTTTTAGACAAGGACAAGCTTAATCCCCGTGTGGACTTTTCATAACGTACACACTCACGGTACATCAAACAGAACACGAAAAGTTCAAAACGACTTGAATGTAACACTCGTCGTGATTACATTCCTCCCTTCACTATACTGAATGTAATTGGCTAATTATAACATAGCCACATTGGATTTGCAGATATTAAGGGTGTGTGCACTTTTGCAACCTAACTACCTCTCTTCTTCAATTTTATTTCCCAATTGAGCCGTGTAGATCACAGGTCACATTAATAAAGTTTAGCAATGATTTATCTTGGTCTTTTTTTTTTTTATATCGTATGGCATTTGGAAAAAAAGGGTGTGTAGACTTTTTATATCCACTGTAATGTGAAGGGAGCTTGAGTCCAGCTGGGGTCAGCGTGATGATAAGGTTAATGAGGGTGGCTTCGACTCAGGCACGCTTTGACGGCCCGGAGAGCGGCAAAGGAATGGCGAAGAGAGGAAATGATGAGGAAAGAAGAGAGAGGAAGGAACACGGGATTAATCATTCCCAGTAAATAAATGATTACTGTCCGCATGCCTTCCTTCTCACGCCGTGTGCTTCATTGCAGGACACGGACAAAAGAAGGAAGTTAATGAGCACATGTGTGGTTGCTGGTAAAAGAGTGGTCACGCTTCCAACCGCAAAAAAACACACACACACATTTACCAGACAGCTTTATAGGTGTAAATCTCCCCATGACAGACACATTTTTAGGGTGTCCAGGAAGAGATTAACCAATTTCCTTCTTCAAGTCTGAGAAGAACAAAACGAGCTGAGTCAGCTTCAGATTACTGCCGATGCTCATCTCTAATAACCTAATCTCCTCCTCGAGTCTCATTCGAGATTAACCCCCCAGGGCGAGCTTTGAATTGGTGCTTTGAAAGAAAAAAAAAAACAATGTCTAGTCAATGTCGAGCTGTTCTTATCTATTTGCTTTGAAATACTCAGCAAAAATAATAAGACAATTTCCTGGAATTTACGATGAAGCACAAATTTTAAAAGCAGAAATCACGGCAAAAAAAAAAAATAGACTTCCTGTGTCATTTCAACAATTGGTACATTTACCGTATTTTCCGGACTATAAGGCGCACCTAAAAACCTAAAATTTTCTCAAAAGCCGACAGTGCGCATTATTTTGTGATTATAAATTAATTTGTTGCATCTGAAGTTAAAATAAAAAAGATAAAATGGAGAATGATTTGATTTGGATTAAAAATCTGACATTAATGGTGCACCTTATAGTCCGGTGCGCCTTATATAAGGACAACATTTTAAAATGGGCCATTCATTGAAGGTGCGCCTTATAGCCTGGTGCGCCTTATAGTCCAGAAAATACGGTAATTGACCCTTTATTCCATCCGTCCATCACGTGACATGCGAGACTGATTATTGTGACTTTTTGGGATTCATTTCACGTTCTCTCATCAAGCAAACTCCTCCAACAAGATCCGCTATTATGGGTCAAATCAAAGTGACATTTGCAGTTGATTGGCCCAGAGGAGAATTGCATCATATAGAGTCCTAATAGGGATTGACGTGTTTAGTTTAGCCACAATCACAGAGCTGCTGCATTGACCGCAAAGAACTCCGACAAACGAGCTAGCGTAAAACTTACGGTGAGTGAAAGCAGACTGATGACACAATACCATTTTCAAGCTTTAAAATCCGATTACTAAGATTCTTTTTCTCGAGCCACCGGTTCAAATAAAAAAAATTTAATGCTTCATGTTGGATTGGAATGTTGCGTACTATATGACGTTAAATCTAGAGCAGCTGTCACAGGAAGTGAAAACGTGGACTTGTTGAAACGGACGTTGGCTAATCACACCGTCTTGAGCTCGATGAGTGAGCTGGACTAACATGTGGGCCTCTCGCTGCTCTACTTAACCTACTCAATGAGCAACAAGCAGACACATGCCAGACAAAAACCCGGTGTATATGTGGACTAAGAATAATTAGAGTTCCCAGTCCAAAAACATTAAAAACGCTGCCCTAAAAAGGGTGGATGGATGACATCCCTCGGGATTACATGGAGGGATCTGATGGAGTGAACTTTCACTGGAGTCTGAGAGGAGGTAAATCAGCCTGACCCGGGCACGTTCACATAACTTGGACTGCTTTCAAAACCTTCACGGGGACAAAGGCAGCAACCCAACAGCCAAAACACAGGAAGAGGAATACATAAGGAGAGAGGGAGGTGATGAATGGTCCTGCACCCCCTCGCCCCCCCCCCTCCCCTTTCCTAATCTCAGAGGAGGATGACTGTATCATCCTGTGGGAGAGCAAACTGCCTCGCCGAGCGCCATTCATGTGTCTCGGCGACAGCCAATAGGAGCGGCGGGATTCGGTTCATATGCGAGTTGACTGGGTCGGAGTGGGAGCAACAGCGAAGGCGGCGGCCAATAGGAAGATGGCCGCAGCATCTGGGGGAATTAGCCAATGGGATTCCAGATTGGTGTCTCCACTGTTAAGATCTAATTAAAGCGGTGTGTGAGCGGAGGAGGTAATAAAGTGAAAACAAGGGGTGGAAATGAGGAAGGTTCTTTGAAGGCTTGAATAAAAATAAATAAAATAAACATAATAAGGAAAAAAATTCTCTTTGCAACATATTGTTCCCCAGTTTTGCCACACTTGGAGAAGATAGACACGACCAGGTGCTAATGGAATGCACATACACACTTTCTAGCAGCTCAATGGGAGTTTTCACAGCAAAGGTCAAAGGTGACAGACAAGCTTTATTGTTGGCTTTTTCCTGTTTTGACTCTTTCAGTCTGGGCGCTAAGTGATTTAACAACGTTACGTACGCCGATGTCGTCAAAGCGCCGTTTCCTTGAACAGAAAATGACATCACACTTTTTTTTCCCCTGCATCGAACAGTAATGTCCTCAAGAGTGAACATGTAGAAGTTCAATCAAGGCACTCAGTCAAGTGCACATGCTCACACGCGTGTTCATTTGTCTTCCTGTATGTTGTCGTGACTTTGATCAGTGACGGTGCACACTGGCGCGACAAGACTCGCTTTCTCGAGCTAGACCGAGTATAATTAAAACGGATCGCTGGCTAACATTGGCAGCAGAACAGAAATCCTTCATCTCAGCTTTCCTGGTGTCCTCACCCGAGATTCCGTCATTCCCGACTTGGACGGTGACACTCATCGTGGATCAGTGTTGGGTGATGAAATAATAATTTAGCTCTAAGTGATACGCCAATCCAGCTATGCTGTTGTTATTATTCTTTGATCAGACCAGCAGGGATAACAATCCATAATTCATAACACTCAGTCTAGTCTGGGGAAAGACGAGGGCTCGGCACCTTTAATTATTGATCAAACACAACAGATTTGATATCAATCACTAGAGCATAGGCGAGAGTGAGCAAAAGTCAGTCGAACATCTCGCCGCGGTTGTCCAAAAACAAAAAAAATGGAATAAATACAGAACGCTTGACGCAACGGGGGGTGCCGATGCTGTGCAAACGAGAACGCGGGCTTAGCTCGGAGATTTGTTCACACGGGCCAATTAGCGCAGGATTTCAGCACCCATTCGTTTAACAAATCGTTTTTTTTCCGTGCTTGGAGAATTCCAAATACTTTGAAAACTCCGTGCAAAAAAAAAAAGAAGTACACTTCATGCCGTCATAATTTTTCAGTGGTAAAAATGTGATTGGAAACACACGTATGCACTTACACAACGTAAAATTCCCACATTGTGCGTTCCACATTGAGAAAGATAGCGGGACTTTCCCCAGGATTTCAAAAAAGGAGGGAGAGAGGAAGCAGACAGTGGGAGCCACGGAGGACAGGAACAAACAGAAAAGGAGGGGAAAATGCACGGCTTGGGCCCATTTTCTCCTTTCCCACAGTGGAAATGACCCTGGAATAAAAAACGCCATGTGAAGGGGGCGCCTTGCATGACACGGGAGAAAATAAATAAGTCAAGCCATGGTGTGACACAAGAAGGTATTTCGCCACTTTCCCTTTGCCGTTCCAGTGAAAGCAAAAACTCTGTCGCTCTTGCCCTCTCCTAGTCTGTCTGGTTCCGTCCATCCGTCTGAGAAGCTTAATGGCATGTCTCCAAGGGTTGGCTGCCATTGATCTCACACACGGCCACCAACGCAGTTCCATATGTTCTCGCTATGTGAGTTCGTGCGATAGGGATCAGACGTCCCGATTGTGATTCCGTTCCGAGGCGGCGCGTATGTACGCGCGTGTGGTCGGCTCACGCGGCCAGCTGTTGGCATTCAAGGTTTGTGTGTAATAGTAGGAGAAGCCCACGTTGACGTTCCAAAACTTGCCGTGTCATCTCAATCTAGGGCGGCCTCGCGGTGACGTGAGAACAAGAGGGTCTTTCTCCCGCGTGTGTGCTCGCATTTGTGCATGAACCCGAGTGTAAATAGTGTGTTGCTTTAGTATGCTCATGAGCAAGCGTGTGTGTATGTGTTAGCCAAGCGGGCTTTTCAACCAATGATTGCTCACATGCTTTCATGGAGGGTGGTCTCACCTGTGCATGACACGTTATATCTCCCGTACTAAACAGAAGGTGCCCTTAGCAAGAAGGAATAGTCCGACTATAGCTAGATCAAATTCCACCACCTGCGCCACAACTTAGACCCGCTTTTATCTGGTCTTAAGGCGAGTCTATTTTCTGTACGGCAAGGGTGCGGAATAGTTTCGGTTTCCTGGAACACACAAAAATACTTTGTGCTGGGATTTGTTGCTAACAAGAAGTGGAAATAAACCTGCAATTTGTTTAGCACCGATTCTCGGTAATATTTCTGCATTATGTATCATACCGGTTGGGGATGTTATGCAGAAGTATTTTTCTGCTGTTATTGTTTCGTGAGACTTAGGTTAGCATCCAAGGCCAAATCTCCATTTAGAGCTTTTTAGGAGCTGAGAGTTGTTTGGAAATGCTCAGGACAAAACACAGACAGCCATTCAATAAGGAAAATAATGAAGATGGCGGTTGCATGCATTGAATCCGAAAGTGAACTTCGACCCATTAATCAAGAAGTGAGTTAAAGTTTCACCCATTCTCCCTTCGCTAATGGCGGCTGCCACTGGTAAGATCTTGATGTGTTTGTTTTGGGAATAAAACAGGATGCATCTGGCTTACCAATAGCGTATTTAAGTATCGAAAACATCACATAATCAAGCCTTGTATGGAATTAAAAATAATAAGCACAGACTTTCACAAATGACCCTCCCAGCTGCCGCGCCAGAGAGGAAGACAGCAAACCACATCTTAGCCTGCCAAAAATCACATTTCCCCTCTGCACGCTGGAAGTATTGCTGCTTTGCATTAAAGTGTCACACACGCATGGCGACGCCAGCGTCCGCCCACCTCACATTTCATTAGCGCTCAAACGCTACACCAGCCGCTACTCCATGCCACAGCAATCTCATTGAGTCATCAAAAAAAAAAAAAAGGGTAGTTTAAGAACAGGAACAGGGGAGCAAAGAAAAGAAAGCAGAAGGTTTTGGGGTCGCGTCAGATCACATGATGTATTTTACAGATGGGTACAGTACTTAATGACGCGAGCGTACAAGCTCAGCATACTTAATGAGAGTCCTAATGAAGCACAGTAGAAGTTTTTTTTTGAGGGCTTTATCAAAAAGGTGAGCATCACTTATGGCAGGGGTAACAAACATTTTTTTCGCGGGCCGCATTGTAGTCATAGCTTCTTTCCGAAAGGACCATTATGACTGTCAACCCAAATAAATATATGAGCACTTCATATTATATACAGTAAAAGCTACAAAACAAACTGACAAATAACTTGTTTTCAAATCAGACGAGTAAAAACTGGTCAAATATAAAAAAACAAAACAAGATATTATTAAAAGTGAAGACAATTTGCAATTCTAGTAATGACACACGAATTTGCAATTTGTCTTCGCGGGCCACATAAAATGATGTGGCGGGCCGTATCTGGCCCCCGGGCCTTGAGTTTGACACCTGTGACTGACTTATGGTGTAAAAATGAACTTAAAACATACTTAGAACTTACTTGGTTCAGGCCTGATGGTTTAAGACTATGAATTGAATTGAGTTACATTTTATTAGCATCGTTATGATAAAATGCTAACGTGCTAAAGTGAATTGAATTTCAAAGTGTGACACGGTTATTAAAGGTTTTTATGATGGCTGGCTGCTTGGAATTGATATTTTTTTCTATGACCTCCTGCGGTGGAAAAATATTTTTGTTTTTATTCATGCAACATGCTTAAGCGATTGCTGCACATCTCATTCGTAAACATATATGCATCGGGGAGTAAATGTTATTACCATGCATGGTACGAAATGACAGCAGCCGAGTGCAAATTAGAACCCCTGAGCCGAATTCGGACTTGTGGCCGCAGTCAACAAGTTTTCATGAATCCTCATAATACAATGTCACCATGTTAAAAAAAAAAAAAAATTATAATAATAAAGGAGTTTCATTTATTAAAGCTGTCCCGCCTGTTTATGATTCATGCACCTATCCATGTTTGTTTTTAATCAGGCTCGCGCAACAAAAAAAAAAAAAAAAAAAGGTGACAAATATATTTTTCACCATGTTTGAGAAAACAACTCATTAATACTGCACGGCGATACAATGCATGCGACTATAAGATGATGAAGTCCCTCCCCCGCAGCACATGTGGATCAGTTTAAACACGCCCGGCTTTGGCCCACTTTCCCAATGTCACAGGACATTTATCTTTATTCCCTTCTTCCTCCCGTGTACCTTTGAGAGAAATGACTTTTACACATGTGCTCTGTGCACCCTCTCCTCATCTTCGCACACTTTTTTTTTTTTTTTGCGAACACGGTTTTTGCGCCTCGTGCATGTGCTTCGCATCTGGAAAACATATTGTTCCAGCCAGCCTATAGAAGTTTAGAAAAGGGGCGGGCTCCAATTTCACTCCTTTTAACCTCTTGTCTTCTATTTCCAAGAGTTGTGACAGCTGAGTAATCAGAAGTCACTTTATTCTCATTTCTTGAAAAGACTTGACATCAACATCTTCAGAACACAACAAAAAAAACTTCAAGTGTGTCAGCTCACTCTTCACCTTCCAGTATCTATCGAAGCATCTTCCTAGCCTTAATGTTCCCGACTTAGCTTGCAAACAGCATTTTAAATAGAACATAAGAGCAAAAAAAAAAAAAAAACTCAACAAAGAACGTCTCAAGCCGTGTCTAGACATGCCGTGACACACAAACAGCAACTTCGCTTGACTTCCACTGTATGAGCCGTAATGACCTCGATGGCCTCCGGTTCACTTATATAAGAAAAAGATTATACAAGCGGAGGCACCACCAGGAGCAGATGAATATAGCTCAGCCAATCTGTGTGTGTGTGAGAGAGACTCGAAAGATGCGCCTGAGAGACAGGTGAAGGCAGATAGGCAAAGATGGAGGAGGGAGGTTCTGCAGAAGTGAGCAATTTGTCACTTGGATGTAGAAACAGTTGGGGCTGATTTTGTAAAAAAAAAAAAAAAATCTGCAGGAGAACCATCAGTGATGTAAACTTGAAGTAAATGCGGCAAATTAGTGGGAGAACAGAGAGGTGGCTGAGGGGAGGGGAGGGGAGGGTCTGACTTAAACAGCAGAAGGCCTGCGAGAGCTACTTCCACACTTCAAGGGCTTTTGTGACAGCGAAGCGGCGCCGTTCAGCACCGTCAGCAGATTTACTTGCGCGTGTGCGTGCTACATGTGTGTGTCTATCCACAGGGAATGAAAAATTCCCTGTTGTTGTTGTATAAAGCAAGGACACCACATCACGCAAAGGACGCACACATTCAGTCACGTATTTACAATTTGGAAATAAGCGGGCACAGGATTAGGTAGACTTGCATTATCTACCGTATTTTCCGCACTATAAGGCGCACCTAAAAACCTCCAATTTTCTCAAAAGCCGACAGTGCGCCTAATATATGGACCACTATGAATTCGTGGATGAGGACTAATTTATTAAAGTAAGCTTTACGTGCTTATTTTGTGTGTTGTGTGATATTAACGTTTGGGCAACGTTGAGTTATTGATATATTGTTATTGGTTTCACTATCTCGAGTGTTACTATAGTGTGAGGTTGAGTTATTTATTCTATGCGCCTTAAAATCCGGTGTGCCTTATATATAGACAAAGTTTTTATATGGGCCATTCATTGAAGGTGCGCCTTATAATCTGGTGCGCCTTATAGTGCGGAAAACACGGTAATCATCTGGATCAATTTTTTAAAAGGTTTTTAAATCAACTGACATTCATGTAATTCTATTAATCTCCTTTTATTCAACGCAGTAGTTAAAAGTTTGGAGTCTTGGTATAAATAGAATGTATCCTCAAATGACATTTTGGCCATTTCACATAAATATGCATGACCGCGTTGCTAGTGATGCACTGCTGCAGTCATTGCTTCTTTTTTTAAACAACTCCACATTCGCGCATACAACCCATTAAACAACATGCAAATGAGAGAGAAAATGAGACAGTGTGATTAAACAAGTAGCCAGAGGGCTCATAGCGAGTAATAATAGTACATTTTTACTCTCTCGGTTGAGGTTAGCAGCCTCTCAGGAAATTAACATCTCCATGAAGGAAGGTAGATTCAGAATTATTGCAAGACAAGAGCATTACTTCAAATACTAAAACGTCGTTATAGTTTGAGAATGTGTCGACTTTGTTTCCCGAGGGGAAGCGTAGCGTGACAGAGTCGCAGAGGGAGAGTTCAGTTTCCCATCACTGAAGTTATCCACCTGGCAGCGGCAGGGGAATTTACAACAATATGTAAGCAGTCGAGCGTGACGTATTGCGGCAGTGAGAGCGGGACTAGCCTTATGTAATTGCCTAAAGAAGCCACAAGATGGCGCCGATAATGTATTCAAAATGAAACTCCTCAACTCACTTCAATCAATATGACAACATCTCCGCCCCTGTCCTTAATTAACGACTAATAGGTCAAAAGAAAAATCCGCCAATCACGCTGCCCCCTATTGGTGATCTTGCCACTGACCGCCTTTAATTACAATGAGCGCTAACAGATGAAAGCCGTCGTGTCAGAGCAGCAACGTTGACAGTCGCTGCTGCTAAACGAATAGCAAAGCAAGCATAAACAAACACTCCTGCATCATCCGGGAAGCTGTGATGGGTGAAGAAGAATGTCAACACTCGCACACACACACACACACACTGAGGGCGAGTGCGGTGGCACTCAGCAGTAAAGTGCAGCCATCCCTGGCTGGCACATAGGACACACATTCACTCGGTGACAGAGTGTCACACCACATGATTTATGACGGGTAATTATGGTTATGGAGGTGACATCATATCCTACTCACTGGCTCCCCCATGTATCCATGCTGTGTGTGTTGTGTTGTGTGTGTGCGCCTGACTCATTAGTTATGCTGTCTGGATACAGCAGCAACTATCGTTTTTTGTGTTTTTTTTTCACAGAAGGGACGGCAAGGCATGTCACAACAACATAGCTCACATGCATGAACACAACGTGATAACTGCAAGGAGTCCTGAAATCAGGTTTTGTGGAAATGATTCCCTCTGATAAATAAATGGTGACAAAAAATAGCACTTACCATGTTTGCCTCATAGTCGAGATTATTCCGGGTTCAAATCGTAGTTTGGGACTGTCCGTGTTGTCTTTAGTGGTTTTCTGCATTAAAAATAAAAAATCCTATAAGTTGTCTATAGTTGTGAATAGTTTTTTTGTGTATATGTGCGATCATCATCAAACTTGCATAAAGTTGGCAAATACTTTTCATGTGGATTTACCAAATATGTCCAATTAGAAGTCTTGTGTGCCGCTTTGGGCAGTTTGGAGGCTCACAAAGTCGGTCATGAGCGAAGTTTACGTGCGGGGGTCAGTGAGGTGTACACGACAGCAGGCTTAATAAGCCAGTTTGGGAAAACAAAAGGATGAAAAAAAATAAGAGCAATCGCATGCGAGTCATCATGAGTAGTTTCATCTTATGGCAGTCAGTCATAGCCACGGGCTTTTTGTACAGGCTTCAAAAGTCCATATTTGAACTCAGGCAGCAGTAGCCCCCCCAAAAAAAAAAAAAAAAAAAAAAAATCAAAACAGCCTTTTTGGTTTGATAGTTGCCAAACAGCAGCATTTCCATACGCTTTACAAATCCAAACACATCCTCGCCCCTGACCCGGCAACTGTTTTAACTACACTGACCCGACTTCGTCAGCTTTTGGCCCCCCGGGCTCAAATACAAATTAAAAACTTCACAAACTGCCTTGAACGAGCGGACCCCGCTGGCCTGAGCTGAATCCTTCACAAGGTCGTTCAGAAATAATTCATATAGCTGGAACAAGTTACTGGGCTGATGGCCAAATGTAATTTTCCACAACTTTATAAAGGGATTTGATGTTTGTAATTAGAAAGTCAAACGTACTTTATCTTGCTCATCTTCCAGTCCGCTTCGGTGCACTCTGCTCGTGTCTCAGCATGAGAATGGGCCTCCTGCAAAGTTGTGTAGTTCTGTAAAAGACACAAAAATGGATTCATATATAGTGTACAAGTCTATTTGACAAACCACAAATTATAAGTGATGTTTGTAAAGTATCACAAGATGCTCATAAAAAAATCATAACCACATTGGCTATGCAAATACAGAAAAATGCCAGTCATGGTTCATATAATAAACGATCCATTTTTTTCTACACAATAAAAAGCATTTTATAAAGATTGTTATTTTTAGACGTTGGATGGGAATGTGGAATTCCCAGAAAAAAATCTGGAAATACCCAGACGTTATGTAACTGGTCCAGCCCAAGCATATTTTAGGGGAGGGCAATGCCCTTGCAGCCCCCCCTCTAGCTCCGCCACAGGAACTGAAATCAGATCCATTTAAATCCACAAAACGAGAAATATCAGGCGATCATTAAACTTTGTGACGCATCTGGGAAGTGTGAGTGTTAAAAAAGTGTGTCAATTTATTCAACAGATGTTAGCCATGATTAGTGAGAAGTTGCGGCGCTGTAGGAACTGCGACCTGGAAGAATTGTGGCATTTGCACCTTGCTTTTTTCCCCCCCATTTACACTACATTTCTAATGACTTCCGTTCTTCTGTGCTAGCTTCAGCTCAGCGGAAGCAGAGTGTTCAAATGATGACAACTGTCCGTGGAGATGATGTAATTTAGGTTGTGTCACAGCAACGCTGACGCATTTTAATTTTAGCACTGCGGGCTGCATGTAGGTCGCCGTCTGCAACTGCCCGAGCAGCTCGGCTCTCTCTTTCAGCTCCATGGGAAAGAAAAAAAAACATCCCTACTTGAAGAACCATTTTGTGTTAGCTGCATGATAAGATTGTTCAATAGGCCCCGCGCTCTATTTTTAGGTTCTTTCAGCTTACACAACGACGCTTTGGCTGTTCCGTTGTGCACAAAACTGCCTCAACAGTGCCATGACAGCCTTTTAGAAATTTTGATCCAAGCCTCCGTGTTCTCAGAACTTGTTTGGAGGCTTTCAGGCGTACGACAACACCTACCACGATGACTCACGGGCGGTTGGAGCACAATGCTCGACAATGAGTTCGCCGCGTGCAGTACACAGTGTGCCATGGTGTCGAAATGACTCCAAAGTCTGAGTGTAGGTGGACTTGTCCGATCTTTTCATGCGCCTAATAGTCTCCATCTGTGCTTGTTGTGAAGCACTGAGGCTATTTACAGCGGTGCATGACTCCACACTTGTGTTGGCATCTGTGTCACCCAAAAAACAAATGAACAACAATGGTGTTTACATTTGAGAAGATATCACCGTAATAGTCACAATATTTTATTTGACATCGGACCGAGGGTTGTTTTTCTTCCGCTTTGGCAACTTGGCGACAAAGTGACAGGAAGCAAGGCCATCGAAGCTGTGTTTACTTTTATAGAAATACTTTCTGCAAAAATGTAAACTCAAGTCTTCGATATTTCACAGCCATGTTTTCAAATCATTAAGTGCCAGTCCACAGTTTATCTACCGATTGAGCTTTAATGAGGGCGCTACTTTGTTTATCCCATCAAAGAGCCTGAAGGGGCAACACCCCCCCTCCCCCTCCTGTCCATTCCCAGACACCATTTAACCTCACACTAACTGTCCACTATTGGATTGTACCGAGGCCCGGCCCAGCTCCTATCAGCCATGGTAAGTCAACAAAGTGCAATCAGTGTTTTGTGTGGAGCTGTTTCAGTCACCGATTATATCACATCCCAGAATTCTTAGAGCAGGGGTGTCAAACTCATTTTTTTCACGGGCCGCATTGTAGTCATGGGTTCTTTCGGAGGGCCATTATGACTGTCAACCCAAATAAATGTATGAGCACCTCGTTTTCAAATCAGACGAGTAAAAACTGGTCAAATATAAAAAAAATAAGATATTAAAAGTGAAGACAATTTGCAATTCTAGTAATGACACATGAATTTGATGCAAAATTTGTCTTCGCGGGCAACATAAAATGATGTGGCGGGCCGTATCTGGCCCCCGTGCCTTGAGTTTGACACCTGTGATTTAAACCCTAGTTGGAAACCCTAACTCTAGTATGAACCCTAGTTTGAAACCCTACCATAGCTTTAAACCCATGTTTGAAACCCTAACCCTAGCTTTAAACCTCATTTTAAAACCCTAACTCTAGTATGAAACCCTACTTTGAAGCCCTAACCCTAGCTTTAAACCCTACTTTGAAACCCTAACATAAGTATGACACCCTACTTTGAAATTGTAACCCTAGTTTTAAACCCTACTTTGAAACCCTAACTCTAGTAAGAAACCCTACTTTGAAACCCTAACCCTAGAGTTCCTGGAGCAAAGTCAACAACAGACATTTTTTTTTTTTGCATCTGAATATTGGATGCGTTTCTGAATGCCGGTTCAAAACCAAAAGGATTTGAGGCGTAAACATATGTCAGGGGAGAGGAAGCGGGGCGTTTTATTTCGGTATCAATATTCCATTTGAACTTCTTCTGCTCTTATCTCGTTTCTGTTTACTACAATGACATTTTGTGGAAATCCAGCCGGCGGCATCTCAAAGTTGGACTGCACGCCATCACAACATCTTTCGATGTATGTGCTTCAAAAGTTCCTATAGTGTCATTGTTGCAAGGACTCCAATTGCCTTTCTGGTTTTTAAAGTGTGTTTATGTTGACTTAGTGATATTTTTATACCCTTTGCCTGGCAATATTTTTGTCCTGTAATATCTTCATGGGGGCTGAGGAGTAATGTGTTTTTCACTTTATCTCATCTCACATATGCAGGTTATAGCATTGCACTTTGATTGTAAAGAAGCTGCATTACATTGGAAGATTTTTATCAGGGTCAAGCCAGCTTCAACTTGCCAACTTATGTTTTGCAACTCGAAAGGCTTACTAAGAATTAACTGAATGGATAATCAAAACTGGATTGAGGGGGGTAAAGTCATTTGAACAGCACATTAATAATAGACAACTGTTACGTAATGTGAACATAAAATACAGCTTATATTGTCTTTGTGGTAAATTTGCTGATTATGCAATAATGTACGAGATGATTAATTAAAATTTATCTTGCTAGCGGAACGAGACAGAAAGGTGATTCACAAACAGTTGTAATGAGAAGGGCGAAAAAAAAAGAACAGGTCACATGTTCTGGCACCAAAGAGTCCAATCCACATGAAATGTTCTCAGAAGCTTGACTCATTGCAATTAGTCACGTTCAACGGCAGCTTCAAGGAAATCTAGAATAGAAATATATGCAGAGGCGATGCAATTAAGCACAGCTAAATCCCTTTTAGTCAAAGCACAAAACACTCAGGGTTCTTTTCAAATAAAACATTGTCCTTTAATGTAAAATCTGCCACTGTGGTCCTGAACAAGTCAACTTTACTGGAACGGAACACCCGAGTTGTTATTGAGGGGAAAAAATTACAAATACTCAGTGGCCGCAATATGAGGTACATTGCATTGTGCAGCTGCAGCTAATAAACGGGCCGGTGATGACATCATGGATCTAATTTCCAATTGCTGTCAAACTGTGTTGGTATTCTTCAGCCTCAAAAAGGATAAAAATAAAAGTAAGCCAATGAAGGTGAACCGTGGCATCTTGGCTCGTCCCCTTAAGGCGATTTTGTTGACACGCATATACGGGGCTCCATCAGATCCGAGTACGTCACCTCTCGTCTGATGTCAAGCTTATTGAAGACATCCCAGTGATCTTTGGTATGTTCACCTCGCCTTATCTTTCTCATTAGATGTCCCGGCACTCACAACACACACAAGGGCGAGATGGAAATAATTACCATTGTCCTTGTGGACCAGGGCGTAAATTGATACACGCTAAATACTGCACCTAAGGGGTCTCGTTCTTTCTCGTCATATGTAGCAGACAAATGAATGCATCCAGAAGGAATTAATTGGATTTGGGAGCAGACTCCGGCACGAGCACCAGGACAGACAAACACCCTCTGCCCCCCCCCCCCCCCCCCCCTCCTCCTCTCAATGTGCACACACTCACCTCATTCTCCTCTTTTATTCCAGTCATGCCTTCCAGAAATGTCTGCCTACCCCCCACCAATGGATCAGTCTGCGTCCCTTATTACACACGCACATACACACACAATGGCACACTGGTCCCGAGAGGATTGCAGCCTCTCTGGTTTGCTCTTGGATACAGTGTTACCATGGCAGCCACGTTTTCTGCACGTGTAGTACGAGACGGGAGAGGGTGAATGAGACCACTCCTATTGATTCGCCGGCCACCTATCGATTCACAGTCTGATCCGGCCGAGCAGCGCAAACGAGCCCGCGTAGTCACGATCGGACCGAGCGGGGGAAGTCGTGGAATGTGATGTAGTATGAAAGAATGACAAGAATAGTCATGTTGCACTTTTCAGTTCCAGCTGATTTTATTTCCTTCTCGGAGGAAAAGAAATACAAATAAAAACGACAATCTGTACAGAGGTCTGAGAGGCAGTGATTGACCCAAAACATTGGCTGTTTTTTTTTTTTTTTTCTTCCTTGTAATAAACAACAAAATCAATATTGGCATGATCGGACACGACATGGTCATACACAGCATATTGCACAAATGAAAAAAAAAATAAAACAACAACAACAAAACCAAAAAAAAAAAAATAGAAAAATGTCTTGGAAAAAAGAGAAACTCCTGGACCACAATCATCTTGAACGTGTCCAAAAGATGGCTGTCCTAGTGCCTGTCGTTGATCATCATACATAAAACACACAATCTTTGCTTATAATACAGTCAGTTTACATAAATATCTTCATGTTATTATTCTTTTAAAAATCTTAAACACAACAGCTATAGCTACATATACCTGAATCTGAAATACAAATGCTATTTGCCATGCCATAATATAGGAAAAAACAATTAGCCTTTTGCTATACGTAGCCAACAGGTACAGAAAGGTTAAATACTATTTTGGATGCGGTTTGCGCGAGAAACAGATGAAGCACTTCATACACCTTCTTCCCTCCAAAGTCTAGGCAAAGTGGAATGTGAGTGAAATTCCATCCAGTGGTTCAAATAAAACTTATCTCGGAAAGTAAGAGCAGAAGAACAAGAAGAAGAAGAATTAGAAGAAAAGCACACAGAGGTATTAGCTCTATCTAAACAGTGACACTCTGGGATCTTTCAGTCCTTACAAAGTCTAGGATGTGTACTGGAGTAAGACACTCACCACTCAGGCTGCTCGGGAGCCTGCAGCAGTGGTGTTTTATTTACTTGGCTGGTGAAACTGGAGTCACTGTGCCATTAAGAAGCATGTGGGTAAATATTGTAAACACGGTGTGAGGTCAGATTGTGCCAGCCCCGCCCCCCAGGTTCTTTTGCACATGAAATGTAGATCCAAAACATTTTTTGGAGGCTACCTCCACATCACTGCCTCGCTCCCTCAATAGCCACGCCCCCCACCCCCTTTCGACTTCCGATAGATTTTGTACAAAAATACAAGTAAAAAAATCGTGACGCACTCAGAAAGTGAGAGAGGTCAGACACTTTAAATAAGAGACACTTCTAGCCCTTCCGCGCTGGATACAGACAAAGTGTATGTGCACACACAGGCGCGCGCGCGCGCGCGCACACACGCACGCGCACAAACGAGACCAGACTTTCTATGTATAAAAAAATTTTGGCCGGTAGAAACACATCGATATAAAAAAAGTCATCTTGACACAGAGGAACTAGAAACTTGAAGCACTAGGCAGAAAGGATGCAGACTGGGATGGGGATGGGGGGCGTTGGTCCTGAATTGTGCACT
The DNA here is from genome assembly GCF_024217435.2 of Syngnathus scovelli. Taxonomy (NCBI): domain Eukaryota; kingdom Metazoa; phylum Chordata; class Actinopteri; order Syngnathiformes; family Syngnathidae; genus Syngnathus; species Syngnathus scovelli. Next base: position 4,256,550 of record NC_090865.1, read on the forward strand.
GAGTGTTTTAAGAAAGGTTTTCTGAAGTCTGAATTTTTTTTTTTTTTAAAAGTCCTGCCGTTGGAAAAAAAGCTGGTGATCGTGAATTGTGTCCAACCGAAGGTCTCACACGTTGCGTCATTACGCAGCAATGAACATTTAACAACAGCTAAATCCTCCTCATTCTGGAGAGCATGCGTGTTGATACTGGAACTACTTTTTTGGAGGGGGACGGACAAAAAAAAACACACCTGAAGTGTCTCTTTCCCCAAATAACACTCATTTTAGTGTCACTTGTCATCCTGTCGGGGATTAGTTTCGAAGTCACTTTCACTTCTTTCTGCTTACATTCACTCCTCCACTCTGTCCAAATGCAAACTAAGCATTTTTTCCCCCGCCCGCCTGCGCGCGCGCACCCGGCAGACGCACAGTCTGTGAATAGCGCGCACACGGGCTGTCTCCTCTTTCCACTCTATTCCGTGAAAATGGCTCCGGGAGGGAGGAGGAGGAGGAATGGGGGTCGTAGAGTTCAAAACTCGGGAGGGTTCGTCACGGTTCTCCTCGGCTCGGCTGTAGCTTCAGTAGGTGAACACCAGGTTGGAGATGGTGGACTCCAGCCAGTCTCCTGAGATCATTTCGCTCACCTCCCGAGTGCAGTAGTCTGGGAAGTCAAAGTGCGAGCCGGCGCCGCACTCCCCAAAGCTCCAGTCCAAGTCCCGGTCCAGTTCTGCGTCAGAGAAGCCCATGCAACCCAGAGACATGCTCTCATAGCCGGGGCTCGGGTTTAAGTCGAGTCGCTCGTCTTCCAATTCCTCATCCGAGGAGGAGACTGACGAGGAGTGAGAGGCAGACGGCGTGGGGGAGGACGCGCGAGAGTACCTGAGGCGCGCGGTGGGGGACGAATCGCTCCCCCCGGGGCTGTGCTCCTCGTACAGGCTCAGCGGGTCGCTGGACTCGGCTGAGCTGCTCAGGGTGGGACTTGCCGGGACTCCCACGGAGGGAGGTCCGCTCTCTAAGCTCCCTGCCCCCGCAAACGCGAAGCTGCGCCTCGCTTCCCCGGTGCGCTTGTCGGGGATCTGTCTGGCCCCAGACACTGACCTGGATTTGAAGAGGGTCTGGTGGTCGCCACTGGGTGACGCGCCATCCAGACCCGGGGGGCTGGTGGACTTGCTGGCTACGTGCTTGTGCGCCCGGCTCGCCGCTTTGGCTGCGGGGCTTCTTTTGGCTTTGCTGCTGCGCTCCGAGCTCTTTTCCGCGCGCTCCGCCTGCTGCTTACTTGCCCCGCTGCCCGACTTGACCTTCTTCCTGGGCCGGTACTTGTAGTCTGGGTAGTCGGCCATGTGTTTGAGCCGCAGCCGCTCCGCCTCCCGGATGAAGGGGATCTTGTCCGCGTCTTTGAGCAGCTTCCACCGCTTGCCGAGCCGCTTGGAGATCTCCGCGTTGTGCATGTCCGGAGACTGCTCCATGATCTTTCTCCTTTCGATCTGCGACCACACCATGAATGCGTTCATGGGTCTCTTGATATGGCCCGTCGGGGTTTTGCACCAGGCCAAGTCGCTCCGCTCCGCCGGGGTGGGAGACGCATCCATTTCCGAGTCCATCTCCCCGCTGTCCGTGGAGTCCCCGGCTGGGGAAAGAGCGTGAGCGCTCATGTGCTGCTGCTGCTGCACCATCCTTACTGTGCGTAAAAAGTGCGTAAAAACACCACCGCTTCTCAACAATACGTCCCACTTGTTCCTATCACGCTGCCTGATAAACCTCACAACAAAAAAAGTTCCCAAGTCTCTCTTCAATCTTGGAACCTTTTTTGGTTCGATTTACAAAAATAAAAATAAAACAAAAACGCTCCAAGTGGCAACTTTTCAACTGCCCGTGCGGCTGAAAACACGACCCACTGGACTGAGACCACGTCGCTGTGGACGGCACCAGTGCAAGTCCTTTAAGTGGACGTCAGCGGCGCGGCTTGTGTGTGCGCTTGAGGAACCATGTGGTTGAATGTTGCAGCTGCGCTTTCTCATAGTCTCCCCGTTTTCCTGCGCGCTCTGTCAACGTTACTGTAAACACAACAACGACCCCTGCGCACTTTTATAGCTTCACTGCGAGGCACAGCGGCCAATCGCCGCCTATCTCCATCCCCGGTTATTCACTTTGGCCGCGCCTCTCGCCTCCCCATTGGCTGGGCCAAAAAGACACGGGCAATAATAATAATAATAATGTGCAATGAGGATCGGTGTGTCTGACCTCATTCCTGTCAGACTCGAGAGGGGAGACAAACTTAGCGTATTTATTGGAGCTCAGTGGGCTTCTCTTTTTTACTCATTGCTGCTGTTCAAATAAAAACTATGTGCAACAGTGAGGCAATGAAATGCTGTGAGTGGGACTCACTCAGAAATTCGCCCAGTCCTGGTATCATACATCACATAGCATTACATCACAAGTACTGTAAATAGGAATCTGTGTTTACACTTAAAATGGTTTCAATCTGTAGTTGAGAACACCAAGACGGCCAAACATGTTCATCTAAATCGTACGTTGAAGAAATAAAAACACTGATTGCTCCCCCATCGCAAGCTTCCAGTTCCATTATGTTCACATGTTCATGTCATGTAGGATCACGTTACAGTCGGTGTCACTAGATGTCAGGCTAGAGCCAAAAGGAGCTGAGTGTGTGTGTGTGTGTAGTGTGTGTGTGTGTGTACAGTACAGTCGTTCTGCAAAGCTGCCTGTTGTTAAACCAGATGATGTCATGCTCTGCGATGGTTGACTGGGAACTGCATAGATTGGCGATATAAACGCATTTATCAACACATCGAGATATTTTAGGAGTATTTTTGAGCAGATTTTGCTATCAGCATATATAAAGAAAAATATTCACACCAGCAATGCAAACTCACCTAATCGCTGTTTTGTGCTTGTGGATTTTTGGACTGACTTAAGTTATTTCACAGGCAAATGTGCTTTGCTGTCATTCTTTGACATCTATTAGCAATGATGTCATCTGTTTTTAGCAAAGCACTACCCCAAAAATGTCCTTTGCATAATTATTTAAAAATATATTACTTGATTGTGAGCCCATTTGTACTCACTGTGCTCGATAAGTGATTAAGAATCTACACAAACTAATTTTTAACTAGCTATTTTTTTCCTGACAGTAAATTAGTAATAACTTGGACAAATATGTTTTTAGTCAATGATTTGAATAATAATAAGCTCATTCTTTAGTCCAAACATTCTAAACACGCACCTGCATCCATATTTATCATCCCAGTGTGTACAGAACTCCTCGGGGGGGACGCCTCGCAAACACCCACACCGCGTGTGCGTTTCAACAGGTAAAGCGAGTCTACCTGTAATCTTATCTGGTTGTGCGAGCTGCAGCTGTCAGGTCGTTTCCAGTATGTCGCCGGCAGACGACCGATGGCCGCGCCTTCTTCAGAACTGCAGGATCCGTGTGTTTACCCCAAATACACCGACACTTTGTCTCGGCTCTGTTGACGCCTGCAGGGATAGTGTCATGATGAGAGAGTGCAAGCGGGAGAAAGGAGACTTCAACAATGACTTCATAAAATGCTGTTTATGGTGGGATGCTTTTCCAAAACTCATGTTGTGTATATACTTCTGGGAATTAAAGGGAGAGCCTCCAAAAATACCAAAAGAATGTGCTTCTAAAATAGTTTATTAAAAGATTGTACACACTGATAATTATGACAAAAATGTGCTTAAACATAAAAAAAAGGAAATTACTGATTGAAATTAGAATGTTACATCAAAACCTTGATAAGTAAAATCTTTAGATTTCTGTATTGGTATAGCCCGAATGAAGTCATGTGACTGTGTGTGTTTCTACACCGACAGATTTACGACGCCTGTCGTAGATTGGCCCTAAAAGACAACGCGAGCGAGGGTAAAGTGCGCCTTTCTCCCGGCGCAGTCAAACGTAGGTATTCATTACAGCACTCTCGCCGGCCTTTTCAGCTGCCTCGGAATGACGCGACAGTTTGACCTGCCTGCTCGTCATCTGCGGGTCAAACACAATGAGGCCTTTGTGTGCACGCCCCCGAGTGTAAACGTGCGTGTGCGTTTGCTCGAACTGAATTGGAGCCTTTCCAAGAATTGGAAGTTTTCAAAACCAGCGGGAAGTCCCTTCCACCCTGCGGTCAAATAGAGAAAGTGAAGACTAAGCAGTGATTTGCATATGCGCACGTTTTCTCTCTTTGTGACTCATCCTCGGGTCACGTTGTCCGTCGAGTGTTTGTGTGTGGATGTGTCAGACAGGGCAGGTGGCTGGCGCTCCATTGCACCCACCTAATGCTGTCAGCCCTTACATAACACTAAAACTTTTTTTTTTTTGGGCCATACTGTACTTCAGGCAGTTTTTCTGGTAATATCTTCAATTTGGCCTTGCTTTTATCATGGTGTGGTCAGAAGTATTTGTTGAGTGTGCTAGAGCTACCGTATTTTCCGGACTATAAGGCACACCTAAAAACCTAAAATTTTCTAAAAAGCCGACAGTGCGCCTCATAGTCCGGTGCGCCTTATATATGGACCAAATTCCTAAATTTAAACTAGCCCGAAGCATTGTGTCATGAAATCAATCATAAGTGGCCCGCTGAAGACTATGAATCAAAACGACTATGGATCATTATTTTGTGATTATAAAGTAATTTGATGCATCTGAAGTTGAAATAAAAAAGATAAAATGGAGAATGATTTGATTTGGATTAAAAATCTGACATGATGCATTCATGGTGCGCCTTATAGTCCGGTGCGCCTTATATAAGGACAAAGTTTTCAAAGGGGCCATTCATTGAATGTGCGCCTTATAGTCCGGTGCGCCTTATAGTCCGGAAAACACTAATATTATTGTCCAAATTTGAATTCTGAGAAGGCTGCAAATAAAAAAAATATAGACAGGGCCAAGTGACTCATTCCAAGTGGGCAAAAAGTTCAACTTTGTTTTTTTTTTTTTTTTGGGTCAGACCTCAACAGTTTCCTGCATTCTTATGGTTGCACTTAGCATAACTTCCAGTCTTCCAAAAAATGGACAATAATGATTCATATGCTCAATGACGTCATTGGGAGAAGTCAAGTCAGATCAGTTGACTGTCATGGTTGCACCCCAAAAACGCACATACATAAAATGACGCACAAAGTCATGCAAGCCAGTGAAGTGCCAGTCTACCGCTGCACAACTCAGACATGAGACAGTCAAATCAGGAGGGCACGCATACACACACACCGACACAACCATCCACTCCAGCAGTCTCGCAGTACTTTCAGACACTCTGATACAACAATTTTTTTTTGCATTGTGTAAAAAGCCAGAGGACCAGGAAGGAGCATCGACTGGGAGCACGAAGGAGGGGGGGAGAGCCATTTCGGTGGATGCGCAAGTCGTCAACAGCGCATTTGGTTCTTTTGCAAATTTCGACACCCAACAGTCGACATACAACGGACGGATACAGGACGGATACTTGGAATCGCACCGACTGCTTGGAGTTGGAGCCATATGGAACAAAAAAGATGCACGGAGTAGCATATGGATGAAGATACCACAAAACCGAAGATTTTGTTTTCTCTTGTGCGCGACGGATAAAGGATTTGCGGGAGTCGCTTTTATTTCGGCGATGTCTGGGGAAGAGACAACGAGAATCAGGAATAAGTTAGGCACTGGGACGACTGCATGACCCCCCCACCAATAAAAAAAAAAACAAAAATCCATTCCTGCACATCAGCAAGGACTGCATCGCCTAACTCGCCGCAATCTCCCTCTCTGCATTTTTACCTTTTGTCTCCCGCGACCTTATTTTAAATTTCAGAGCCACATGCAAACAACATACGTTGACTAAGACCACCCCGGTATAACCTTGCACCCCCCTTCTACCCCCTGTTCCTCCTCCCCTTTTTATAAGCATAGCATCCTCCGGGCAAGTCAGGTCAGAGGAATGCCGAGCGTGTCCTCACGTAGCCCAGGGAGCGAGCGGTGTCCTCAGCTCGCCCAGCCGCTAGCGGGGGTCGATGAGGCTCCGCCGTGGAGCTCGGAGACCCCTCTGCAGCTCCAGACAGGCTCCAGACGCACTGACCTACATCAGCCTCCGCCAGACGAGCGAAGAGCGGAAGAGAGTGAGCGACTTCGAGAGAGAGCGAGCGAGCGAGAGAGAGAGAATGACGAAGAGGACGCGTCGATTGCTTGATCAAATTAACGGCAAGACAATAGCGAGCGATCCGAAATATGTAACCTCAAATCCCCTTCTGCGTTCTGGATTCTTTCAGTCGTCACCTCACTTGCCTCCCTCTCTCATCCTCGCTCCCTCCCTTGCCGGTTTTGCACGATCGGCATCGTACCGCCCGAATCGTCTCTCCCCTGTAGGAGGATTAGTCGTCTCCGGCATGCTTACTTATCAGTCTGCGCTAGAAGAAAAAAAAAAATGATGGAGGCAGAGAAGGAAGGTTAGCCGAGGGCTGAAGCGTCGGCGAGTGAGAGGCTCTGCAGTGCGGCAGAAGAGGAACAGGGTGTACTTCAGCAGTCACAGGGACTTGTGTGCTAAGAGGAACCGTGCGTCTACCTCGCTCCGTGTGATCATCGCTCCCCGACGACACTAAACGAGGATCAATTCCAATAGCCAGGAAGATAGATCAGACTAACGGGAGCGCGGCTCTCGGGGGACATTGTGTGGCAGTGGAAGTTAGTCTTTAATGCAACGTAGCTCAGTCACACTAACAATGTCCTTTTTTTCCCCAAGGTGAACATCAGCAAACCCCGGAGGGAGTCAGGAATAGAAGCAAAGCATATTAGAAGGTTTGCTTGAATCTACCCAGGGTCAGAATCTCCCGGTAGGGTCAGCGATGTGGAAAAATGGAAGCTGGTCCGGCCGGGCCTTACGGGGTTAATTTAGTTTTCTCCTCTAAAGCTCTCCTGATTTATTGTGAGCTGCTCAACCTCTGGCTTCATCTACAGAGGACGGACCCCCGTGTTGAGTCTCCAGACGCATTAGAGCGAGTGTTTTGCTCAGATTGAACAGATGACCGCAGATAAAACGAAAATCCTCTCTACCTTTAGCGGTCCAGTCAAGACCTTCAAATTGCATCTGTCAACTAAATGACAGCTTCTAATGGAGGTATTTGCTGCCGATGTCTGTCCTGGAAATCACGATGGCAGAACTTAACTATATCTCCGTGGTGTTGTTTTTTTGCCCGTCTCAGCATTTACACAAAGATCTTGGAGTGGTAAAAATCGTCTCGAATTCAAACAACCGTTTCTTTTGCGACCGGATCAAGCCGGCGCTCTCGTCTATTTACTTAAGTCGCGTATACAGACGGTGGCACGCTTCCTGCCGCTTGATTACGCTCGCAAACTCTGGACCGGCCAAATTTTCAAAGCCCTCGCCGATTGAGACAGATAGAGCCGTATACGTTGGCTTCGGGAAATGGGGGGTGATCGGGTCCAGATGCAAAAAAGTAGGTCACCGCACTAAACATGTGCCAGACCCTTTCCCTCCCCTATATGTACACTTGCAATATACATAAGAAGAGTTGCCAAGTCCGACCATTTCCCTCTCCATCTCCCAAAATAGCACAGAGGGAACTTTGTCGACTTCCATCTGGCAAATATCTATCAGCACGCATTCTATATGCTTCCCCCCGACATAACAACAGGGTACATTCTCACGTCTTTTGTCTTCTCCTATAACACGCAAAACTAGTAGCTACGTTAAACCCCCAGACTCTTTCGTGCCATCCCAAACAACAGTGTGGTTTTGCTGCACACATCTTTAAGAACTTCTGGGGCCATGAGGGATACTCTTGGATCAGGACCAGCTTGATCTCCTCTGCAGGACTTTGAGAATATAAGTGTTTGTTAGGATATTTCAGGCTGTTTGCCGAGACTTTATTTGCATTCGGAACCGCAATATATCATCAGCTTTAAGGCCAAGAGTCTGCCAGTGGAGGGTTTTTTTTTTCCACAGGACAACTTTGGTGGAGCAGTTTAGAATGTGGGCATGAAAGTGAAGTGCCTTGGGTTCAAAGACATCCATCTGGGGGGATGTACAGCTTGGAAAGGAGCAAAATGTACGAGTTTGTTACTAAGGAGTCATGGAAGTAATTTTTTTTACTACTCAAGGCAAATAAAAAATGAACTATTTTGTCAGTTTGGTGACAGCAATGAGTTTTGGAGCCTGAAAAAGCAAACTTAAGGGACAAAGAAAAACAAAACTGTCTCAAAGTGAATTTAGGTTGGAATGGAATCATCTTCTTACAGAATAAATGTTGTTTTATTAAAACTGTGCTCATCTTAAATCGTCTTTACCCATTGAAATGAATTAAAATGTCATTCATTCGTTTCAGTTTGCCGCAAAATCAGCAAATTAGCTTGCACCGTATTTTCCGCACTATAAGGCGCACCGGATTATAAGGCGCACCTTCAATGAATGGCCCATTTTAAAAATTTTTCCATATCTAAGTTAATATATTTAGACACGCCTGCCGTAGTGGCTCAATATTGGTCCATGTATATATAGAGAGAGGTTTTTAGGTGCGCCTTATAGTGCGGAAAATACGGTATTTATTTATTTTATGAGTAAACTAGCTATCTATATTGCTGTACATTATGAAAACCTAATGAATGTATGCCATATTTTTTTGTTTTAATTCAATGGACATTGAGCTACACGTGTTGTTCATCCGTTTGTGTTTAAATATTCTGCTTTCGCTATAGCACCCATTTATTTTATCAAGTGCGAACGCTATCTATTGTTTAAATGTGGACGTGAAACATTTGTTCATGACAATAAACGTTAATTTTGACTTACTGTGACCCGTTTCTATCTAGAAAATGAATCAAAAGAAATAGACACAACCTGAAAATGCATGACACACTCCCCCCCTCCTCCCTTTGCCTTCAGCTTTTTGTCTTCACTTAACATGTTACATAGAGTGACAAATGACGTCGCTGTGAGGGTTACACGATAACAGCAATATCGCCATGAACCCAGAGCATGTAAACAATTGGGAGCAGACAAACACACACGACTGGGCCGGGCTAAGCAAGGAGAACATGATTCGACCGGACAGCCAGTGTCAACCCATGGGGCATTTCAGCAGTGTTATGATGCGTAATCATTCAGTTGTCTAAGGAGGTGTGTGTGTGTGACTGTGTGTGTGTATGTGACAGTGCCGCCATGCACAGGTCATTCCATAGCAATGCCCAGGGTGCATTGCATTGATTAGCGTCTGAGCGTCGGGCACATCTTGAGGCTGCAATGTAGCGGCGCCGCTTCAATGACACGAGTGGAGGGTGGTGGTGGTGGGGGGGGGGGTGTATATGTGTGTTTTTGAAAATGCCCCTTATAATTATCATAACTATTTTCATACTATTGTAGCATACGCATTCCAGTCTGAAATTCCAAGAACCAACACAAAGAAAAAAAAATTGTGTTTTTAAATTGAGGTCGAAAAGTGCCTCATATATAAGAAATAGAATCTTTTATAAGAGATTTACCGGAAGGGTACCTCTGATTTCGCGGTATTATTGTGACACTAAGATTCACAATGTCTGACGGCCCAGCTAACCTTCAATAACAATGTGTCAGTGTATTGTGTATTTTTTTTCCAATATATTTCGCTTTGTTACGACGCAGACAAGCATGAATGTAGCCCCTGCCTGGAGTCGGTTATGTGAGCCTCTTCCATCAAAGAGCGCGCAGATTTGTTTGTTATACAACACTGAGTCAGTGACACGAAGCTTTACAGTATGTGCAGGAAAAAAAAAAACCTCGGCCAAGCGGACAAAATTGAACAGTTTTAACGGCAGCCGTTACATTTACATAAGTGAACATTATATTGGAGCAGATGAAGCTGGCCTGGACTGACCAGACGTAAAAAAAAAAATGATTTCATAATATTGTTGTAGCCTAGGGGGGGATTTTCGAGAAGAGGGAAAATCAGAGGGAAGACAGAAATAAGGGCTGTTTGTGTTCGTCACCCGCACATACAGTCGAGTACGTCTGTGTTCATTGCCTGACTTTTTCTGTTTTTCTTATGCTTTTGTCTCCCCGGGCTGCGGGTTTCTTTCCTAGCCCAAGGAGTCTTATCTAAGCAGGCCTCTTGAGAAAACAGAGTGAAAAGCGCAGTGTACTGAGGGCTATCAACAGGTCAGCTCTGCCCTGCACACTAATGAGTCACACATTCTTTGAAAATGCAACCAATTCAACACTTCAGGCCAGATTTGTGCAAAAAAAAAAAAAAAAATGCCAGCAGGACAAATTCCAATTCTTGAAATAAACAGCTTCAAATAAACCCGCCTCAAATAAACAGCAATAGTTTTAATTTAAGTCACCTCAGGTAACGCAAATGTGGGCCGGGCTAAAACAAAACAAGCTGCTTATGTGTTATGTCACCCCGTGTGGAGTCATCACAGGTGAGACGGGAATCCGCAAGGGGGGGACCGGAACCAAAAAAAGCTCCATCCCCTCTGAGGCTCTGCTAAATCCTCACTTCCTCTAGAACCATCTGGTCGTCCCCACTTGCATGTACACCAGTGAGGGGAAGTTGACCTCATCCATTTCCCGACATGTCCCCAAAATGCATATTTACATTAACGACACATAGCCATGCGGTTGCCTCAGCATCACATTACTGGAGCGTGATGTTCCCAGCTCCAGGGCCAAAACTCTGACTCCCTCTGCATGTATGTGTGTGTGTGTTTGCAAACTGCTGAGCACAAGCCAGCGACTGGGTTCACACCGGATTAGCTGTGAGTTGGCTAAACACCAGATAGCAGAGATAACAATGTTTGTGCCCGTAGGTGTGTGTTGGATGAGAGGTAGTGAGTGAGGTGGAGGTGTGTGTCTGTGGGGGGGAGCTGATATCAGCACGAATAAACCAAAACACTGATAAGGCTTTTTCAGCATCGGTACTTCTAATGGTCGGTTGGATGCTAACGAATAGTGATGCTGTTTACTGACCTTTAAATTCAATCGTCAAAGTAAGTAGATATAAAGAGAGAAGATCAGCCTCCTCCCACGAGTCCAAGCCCTGCACTTCCCCTTTTTTACCTTTCTTCCCTGGAATAAAGGCCGTAAAGATGAGGATTCATCCCGCCTCACCGTGGGAGGGGAAGGTTCCTCGTTGTTCCCCAGCCAATAGATTGATGTCAAAATGTTTAACTCGCAAAGGGGCCTTGCATCAATGCCTTAGCCGTCTGATCTACGCGGTGTAAATCTTCCACGGGACCCCATTGATGTTTCTCGTTTTTACCTGTGAAAGAAGACGCTAATCCCCTTGATGCTCGCCAAGGTGATGCGTACATGCAGGGGGCGAGAGGGGAGGACCGCCTGTCTGTCAACGCCACCTAAACAAAGCCGCCTCTTCTTAGCCAACGCGTGCCAACATTGAAATGACAAAAGCATCTCTTTAGAGAAAGCGAGATGGAACGCGGGAGCTGTCGAACATCCTTCCTGACATAAGAAATGTGGGAACGGAGCTCGCCCCGACTTTGAACAAACACTAAGAGGATTGGCAGCCTCCACTGGCCTGCTGTACAAATGTCGTCGCAATAGTGCAAGTAATACCGATTGAGGCTCATTTTCAATAAGCGAGAGATTATTTCAGCGGGTTTGACATAAAATGATCATCCAACAAGCATTGTTGGCGATGAAAAGCGTACGGAGACTGGCAATATGAAATCAAAGCTAAGAAAGAAGCTTTGTCATTTATTTAAAGCAGCATTTTGCAGACACGCTCTGGTTGTCAGTTTTCTGGAAAAAAGGCATAATAAGGAAGTACAACCGTAATCTCCAATGGAAGATTTCATATTGGCCTGGATTTACTCTTAGGGTCTACTTCAACCAACGCATATGGCAAAACTGGCTAAAAAATATTGCAAGGGCCTCCAAAAAAATTAATTCATAAAAAAAAATATGTCAGGTGTCTGATAGCTTAATATTTTACAAATGCCACTCACTGGCTTGCTAAGATTAGCCGCAAATTAAAGCCTCTCTGTCTTTGTCACCTTCACGTACACACAAACATGCAGGACTCATCTTCATGTGGGAGTGTGAATAGAGAAGGCTCCAGTCTCCTCTAAATCCCTAAAAGCTGTCATTGACTTCAAATACTACGCACACACATGCACACAAACACACAAGTCTACACAATGCCTCTGCCAACGTCTGGCTTTATTTTTCTATAGGATGCTTTAATATGGCCCCTACAGGCCAGATAACAAAGCACTCATCTCAATTTAAGATTCTATAAACATAAAATAAGCCAATGCCCCTAGAGTTATTTCAAAGTTAGATCAGAAAATATTTTTTTTTAATTTGACCTTAAGATGACAGCAAGCATTTCTTTTTGATGCCTTTTTCCCTTCAAGTTGTTCAATGCAGAGGATAAAGAATATATGTCAGACGATTGTGGTTGTTTTAAAAAAGGCTAAATCATCATTCTTCCAATTTTAAACAAGAACTTTTGACGTGTAATCTTGCGGCGTGGGATTTCTTGTAGATAAGGTAACCGTGTCAAAGTGACACAGTGTGTGTGTGTGTGTGTGGTTGGGGGGGGCAAAGAGGGGTGAGGGGGCATATAATCTATTCTGTGACCCACATTTACGTGTTGAAAGGCAACAAAACTACACTGCAGCCCTCCCATCCAATTTCACACCACATCACTGTCTGTGTGTGTGTTGGGGGGGGGGGGGGGGGGGGAGCAAGCAAGAGAAAGAGAGAGAAAAAGAGAGAGAGAGCGATAAAAGGACTGAGTTATCCATCTTATCCAGAGATGTTTTGAAAGAAACTATTAATAAATGTATGAGAGCCAAAAGAAAAGGGATCATTCTGCGGCTTTGCAAAAATAATATCAAGAACAGGAGAATGGCTGAAAAAAAAATCACAGCTTGTTAGCATTCTCGCAGACACCGCTCGCTATACGGCCTCACGGATAGACGTTATCTCTGGTCAGCTTTCTGATTTATTATTCGCAGCTCGGTGAGAAAGAACGGTGGCGAGATCAACCGTAGTCACAATATGTCCCGCGGCGACAGCATCCTATTGGCGTGCAAAATAAAGATTAATAAGCAGCGCGGCGGCGTGCATTCAAGAGAGGCTGCAAAGTTAGCAAAAGCCGGCGCTTTGATTTTTTTGAAAGCTTATATTGGATGCAAAATAGATTATGTGGGGGGAAAAAAAAGGGAGATGTATTATTCAATGTCAGGTTATGGACACTAAGCATTCAAAATATTAGGCACCCCCCCAAAGTTTTGTCCTACTGCTGATTTGCAGGTGTACCTAATGTAGTGTCCAGCGAGGACATGTTTGTTGATTACAAGCCGGTTCAATAAAAACAAATCTCGTTTGTCCTTTTGGGAGCATCAGTCGTCTTTGACTCTACAAGCAAAAAGACAAGCGCGGCAGCTTATTGCTTTATTCAAATTTCTCGTCCTGCAGGACACAAACATCTGAGTGTCCGCAGAATGACGGGGCCCTGTCTGAAATGCTAATAAATTCAGAGGGAAATTGCTTTGTGTTTATCTGTAATATGACAAAATGGCTCAACTTTGATCCGCGACCCTTGTCGAAGCTTGCGAAAACATCACCGCTGGCATTTCAAATGCTAATTCCCCATTGTGCGCGGGTTTATTAGATAATATGGGAACGCAATATGTGGACAATGAAAACACGGCACGAGATGCTGACAAGAAAAGATTGTGTGGAATGGAACGGCGAGGGCCATCTTTGAAAGTCGGATTTATGAACTGTGTTTGATATTGAACAGATAAACATGTCAATAAATGTTTGGATTTTCTGTTTCAGTTTATTTTCTAAAGGGAACACATTTGGGTTTGGGAGACGCTCTAGCAGGCAGGGAATATTTAACAAGCCAAATAGCCTTGCTCCCCCCCCCCCCCCCCTTTCCTTTTTAGGTACTCAGCAGTTGCTATGCAACAGCATCCACCAAAGTGCCAGGTTCAGGGCTACATTCCTCCTTAGAAAAGGAACATGAATTGAGGTGTGCACTCCAGAATCCTCATTAGTAGAAATTCCAAAATTTTGATGGCTTTGACGAAATGTTTGCCCGCTATCTTTACGGCCTTGGTTTTGTGGCGAGCACATTGTGTTCATTCAGTCGATTCAGCTCTGCTAATCAAGAAATCACTTTTTCCCTTTTTACTGTGATCATCTTTGTCTGCACAAACACACACACACACACACTACCTACCATACTTCGTCTGTGAGCAGGCAGACTGTCTGTATAATTGGGTTATTCTTTTCTTCACTAGTCTGATGCACTAAGACACACACACACGCACACACAACTCGTTTGATATGCGAAGACATTCACGTACAGATTGTTGCTGAGGTAGGGGATGTGCTCTCATGCGTGCTTTCATTTAAAGAAAGCCCAACGTTGGGATAGGACAAGCATCCACTCACATATCAATCCAATCATACATATCTCCGTGTTCAAAATCCTGTCGTAAGGTCGACCTGTATGTTCTCATCAGCCGAGCGTGCGATGTGGCGACATATCGTGACTGCGTACCACTGTACGTGTTTTTTTTTTTTTTTCCAAAGCCGGCAAATGCATATGGACAGATGCACACGGGAATACAGTGTGTGATGAAAGGGCACATTTTCCCAAGGTTTAGTGAAGAGCGCACTCGCCCCCTCCCCCCTATGTCCGCCTCCCCTGGATGTGTCGCTTTACCACAAACCTGGACCTCAGTGAGGTGACCCCGTTTTAATGTGTTTTGAAAAGGTCTCGGCGGTGCCGTCGACTTCTTCCGAAAGGCTCGGATGCCGTGGCTAAGCTTCAGTGTGATACCGCTAGACACGCAGAACGTTCACATGTTGGACCACTGACACCTCTCTCACGCAGGCATTCGTTACCAAAGGAAAAAAAAAAAGGAAATATCAAAAGGCAATAGCATGCCTGAGCGGACGTCAAACAATTCAGCTAAAGGCTTTAAACTTGTTTGAAACTGCTTCTGACACACTAGACCGTGCTGGACCAGACTTTTTTTTTTGCTTTCACCTAATGAGGAACAACAGAAAAAAAAAAAAAAAAAAAAAGTGAGCCACATCTCCTCAGGCTGCCAACAAAGTCCACACATTCTGTCAGACATGAAAAAAGATGAAGAGGAGACGAAAGGCCTTGCAAGTTGGTGACGGACGGCAACATGGAGCGTACAAAAGGTAGCCGAGAAATACAAAGAAGTGAAACGTGCGGTTTGCCTACCGTATTTTCCGCATTATAAGGCGCACCGGATTATAAGGCGCACCTTGAATGAATGGCCCATTTTAAAACTTTGTCCATATATAAGATATATACATTTGGTCCACGGGCCGGACTTTGGACACGCCTGCTGTCGTGGCTCAATATTGGTCCTTATATAAGGCGCACCTGATTATAAGGCGCACCTGATTATAAGGCGCTTTTGAGAAAATTGGAGGTTTTTAGGTGCACCTTATAGTGCGGTTGCATGACAACATTGGCTTAAGCTATTTATTTACTATGTTTAAGAAAGTTAAGTTTAAGAAAACCGAAATAGGGCATCGCCTCGATTCGTCCCTTTGACAGATAGGTGCAACCCAGCGAGAGCATTAGTATGTATTAGCTCGCAGATGGACTCTAGCATTCCCCCGGCGCTCCCTGTGATGATGAACCATGTTCCTTTTTATCAGACAGGACACACTCGACACTCTTCCTCATCTGCGTCGGTCTCAATCCCACACAAGTGCACCTCCTCGCCGACAGTCGCGTGCCAAACGCTCAGCCGCTCTTTCAAAGCGTCTCCCCGGTGAGCCAAACCAATCAGGAATGCATCCGTCTTTAACTTCAAACATGCATCATCAAGCATCCGTGCGCATATGGGGAAGCCCACCATGCCGCCCGGCCTGCATAGCGATGTCGCCGGGCTCCGGGGGAGTCGCTTAGCTGCGCTGACAACATTACGGGTTCTGTTAATTACTGCTTGATGTATGTGTCCCTTAAGGAACTTAAGTCCTAACAGCAAAAAATACATTACAAAAATAATAAAGTAAATGTATAGAAAAAAATAAAATATTTATTTATGTATTTATTTATTACTGCTTGATGTACGTATGTGTCCCTTAAGGAACTTAAGTCCCACCAGCAAAAAAAAAAAAAATAAAAAAATAAAATAAAAGTAAAATGTATATAAAAAATGTATTTATTTATTTATTTATTTATTTATTTATTACTGCTTGATGTATGTGTAACTTAAGGAACTTAAAGCAAAAATTCAATTAATAAAATAAAATAAAATAAAAATGTATATAAAAAAAGTAGAATAAAAATGTATTTATTTATTTATTTATTTATTTATTTATTTATTTATTTATTTAGTACTGCTTGATGTATGTGTAACTTAAGGAACTTAAAGCAAAAATTCAATTAATAAAATAAAATAAAAATGTATGCAAAAAAGTAGAATAAAAATGTATTTATTTATTTAAAAATATACCCAAAAATATTAAAATATATAAATATAAAAATATGAAAACAAACTAAAATGTATCTAAAAAATAAAATAAAATTGTATTTATTTATTTACTTATTTATCTATTTCTCACATGTTGGCTTGGAGGCAGTGCAAACACAATCACACTGACCTCCAAAGAAAGTGTGCACCTTATAACACACACATATATATGTTTTCTTCTCACCCCTGATGCTCTTGACCTCCATCAGCTAACTCCCCGGCAGGTTGAGAACCCTTCCCCCGTTCCGCTACTCCGAGCAGCGGGTCCGGCCGGGCTTTGAGTGATTATCCCGAGAATATCCTGACATGCTTCCCCGGGCTACTCTTGAGTCAAGTCGCAGAGCTGCTGAACCAGAATACCTTTTCCCTGCATTGTATACACGCTACCCCCGAGGCCTTTCGCTTCCAAGCCGGGGAAAATAGTTTCTGTCGTAGAATCATGAGGCTGAAGATGGTGGGGAATTCATCGACAGTCAACTATAGTTAAGGGGGATGCTAAATTAGCATCATACTAGGCCAGATGGTGGATGTAGCTGCGGGTTTCAACATATGGACATGGAAAAGCACAGCAATCGGCTATCAATTCAAACCTGCACACGCGTGTGTGTGCATGCATGAAAACACACACACGCATCCACCGTCTGTTACCTCAGCTAAGCACGCCGTAGGGCTCGAGAAATGTTTCGCGGACAGATGATGCAATACTGTCATATTATGGATCACAGTGGCTGTGACTGAGGAAAATACATCTAAAGAGTGTTCAAGAAAACGACATGAAATGTAAAAATGTGACAATACGAAGAGTGAAATGATGTTTGCCAGTTCTTCTCCCACCTTCGCATTTTCTCATCGTTCTTCTATTTCCTACCTCTTCTTTTGTCAAGTCTAATTGAGGGGAAGTTATCGTAATCTATATGTGTCTCGGTGATTGACACAAATGCATTTTCTTCCCCAAGCCCAATCCTCCCCACACACACACGCCATTAAACAGACAGGACCTATATATGTCACAATGATGGAGCAATCATTCCCCACCTTCAGCGTATACAAAAGAAGAAAGGGGGGGGGCGTTTAAAGCGAGGCAGTCATTGCAGGGGGGGCGTGATGGCTTTGGCATCTATACGTGCTGCCGACTAAATGGCTATACAGTTGATTGTTCGGGGTGGGGGGGATTCGCCGGAACTTCAGCCAAGATGCCGCCACTTCTTACAGCGGGGAGTGGAGATGATGTCCTAGCCCGAGGCTCAGAAGATGCAGCAGGGCCCTAATGGGTAAGTTTCTTCTTCCCGCATGTGGGAGATGCTTGACATCTCTACAGGTAGGGGATTACGACCATGTTTAGGAGTGAGGTGAAGGGAAAAAAAAATGGAGAGCCACACAATTAGGTTGAGTGGGAGGGAACGCAAATAGAGAGACTGAGGAATCAAGACTTAAATCAGGCTTGACACTCCTTTCCCTCACAATCCATTTCCCTTTTACGAACGGCGACACCGGCAGCTAATAATCTGCCTCCGTCTCTCCACCAGCGACCAATGGAAGAAGACACCGGCAACAATTCTCATTTAGCTTCTGTCTATCTACAAGCGCAGATGCGGGGCCCACCACTGACCCCCCGCACGAAATACCGGAGAGAGACGGCCAACTCTCCCGAACCCCGTGGACGATTTCAAATTTGGAATCATTAACACATCCCGAGCACATCTGCAGAGCGGCGAGTAAACATGAATGCGACTCGCGGCCTGGAAGCGCTCCTCCTTTACAGATTAGGTCTTGACATTTGGAGTCAGAGCTGGGAAAATGTCAGATGGGTTATGACAGGAATGGTGATGGGCAGATTATGAGTGACCTCTGACCCGCGACGTCTGAAATGTCAGAGCTCACAACTGTCGGCGGGCTAATGTGCGTTAAGAAAGGGCCGAAAAATAAAGCGATAGAAAATACTTGATGAGTTGCGGTGAAGTCTTCAAATATTTGAAACTGAACCGAGAGGGCTCATTTTTTTACTCAAGTTAGAATTAATCATTAAAATCCACAAAAGCGGCAGAATTGCCCTCAAGTAATGAATTCATTATTTCCACTTCTCAAAAGTTTCCTAGCCTAGAACTTGCAAGTTCACCTGAGTCTCCATCCAAATTGTTCTGAATGATCGTTTTGTTTGTTTATCTGGACCAATGCCCTTTTGAGATTTCCCATGATGCATCTCTTCCAACTCATGTCTCATCCTGAAGCAACAGTGATACATTGCAAACAAAAGGCAAAATCAATACCATAGGAATTTGGGATTTGTTTCCACGGGATTAATTTGTCAAACGTTTCAGCGGGATGCATTTCCGTACACAATATAGCAACATTACATAAGAGCAGATTAATATCCTTTATCATTGTCTGTCCGCCTGCTTGGCTTTGCTTTGCGGCAAACGACTAATTGATTATGATTTAGTAGCAGCCAAAGCATGAAGGAGCCAAGAAAGTAAGCAAGGGGGGGGAAGAGCCTTGAAGCGTTTTCACTTCAGCCTAGTTCAATCTCTCCTCGGGTGCTATGGCACTAACCAGATTACCTTCTGCCATTGCATCAGCCTGCAGCAATCAATATGTACCATTAGCGCTAAACACGCTTTAATTAGTGATGTATGCGGGGGCCGCTCGTTTGCTTATTCACAACGAGAGACCCCGAGACGCTTTACCTGGTCTTCATCTATAAAACAAATTAACAAATGATTCCAAGGTGGTGATTCTCTTTGTCGTTGGCTCGAAAAGTTACAATGGGCAACTGGAGGTTGGAAGTCTTTAGCATTAGCGACGCCAAAAAAAAAAAATCAAATTCCATTGCGCTCTTTTTTTGTAAGAATTACAAAACGCTAAATAAGCAAAGAACTGATATTGAGCCGCTCATTGAAATTTGCCAGCGTTCTGTTTCCGTTTCTCTTTCAATAGCGTGTTGAATTTCAATGAGAAAACAGCTCAGCTCGCTGAAGAGGCGGTAATGATCTCTGGCTGTCTGATTTCATGTTGGTGCATTTACATAAAAATGTTATGCCGGGAGATGAGGAAAAAAAATTAGCCCCTTTTAAGGCCCATTGCTAAAAATACTGTGGATGTTGCAACACAACGGCAACATGTGTTGTTGAATGTTGATTTGAAACGCCCTGCGGCGCTAGACTACTTGTGATCTATTTTCTCTCTTTAAAAAAAAAAAAAACAATTGTACTGAAAGAAAAGCACGATAAAAACTGACCAGCAACCAACGTATTGTTGATCCAATTCAGCTGCTTGTTTTGAACGCAGTCGGCGGAGATTAACGTGGCTGACAACCCACTTGAAAACACAAGATGATCCGCAATTCATTCCCGTCGGGATTAAAATACGTTTTCGTGTAACATGACAAAATAGATCCACGTTCGGGAGCCCATATTGAGGCCACGCTAAATTAAATAGTCTTGTTTTCTTTCCTTGATACTTCCAAGGTCAGCGTCTTTGTGTCGGGTCGTTGACTGTCCGTTTTCTTTCTCGCCACCTTTCCGAAGAAAGTGGGAAGGGACGTGTGAGTGACAAGCCGTGTTGCTGAGCAGAATTGTGCGTGTAAGCAGGAGTTAGGTTCAGGGGGGGTTGGACGTCAGGGCAAAACCTATTAATATGTCTGAGCCTGCATCTCCAAATCTTGTTACTCTGAACTGATGCAACAGGAATGCAATAGGACGCCCCCCCGTCCTCTCGCCTTCCTCCCCTCCATCCATCCTCCCTCTCTCTCTCTCCCTTCTCCAAGGCTTTCTCTCACTCGCCACCTGCACTTCTTCTCTTGCCTCTGGACACACGCTATCTCCCTCTATTGTTCCAATTCCCGTCTGAAAATCGCTTTCTCTCAATCCACATCACGGTTGCTAGGCACCCTCCAAGCCTTTTCATTCTAAAATGTTTTTTTTTCCCCTTACCAATTTGTTGACATGAAGCGGACAACTCGCTTTTTTTTGTTGCCGTGCATTTTAACAAGATGTGAATATATAACAGGGTTGGCACTAATTGCCAAATTGATTAGGAGGTACAAAGGAAGTAACGCAACAATATAATAAAATATAATAAGATAAAATAAAATAAAATAAAAAAGATTAAAAATAATGATGAGGTTCCTAAAAATATTATTTTTTCTTTCCAATATGTTGTACGTGATCCTTTATAAATATCGCGATAAATTTGTATTTCCAGCAACTCTGCGATTCTCACTCCTATGTGAACAAATCCCGATGAAGCCCCGATAACACAAAAGGTGAAAGCGCCGCTTTGCTAATGTATGTCAGCAGATTTCTTTTAGCCTCCATGTCAAGTCAGAGTAGTGTCAAAGACATACTGGTGACATATCTTCCTTCCCAGTGGGGGGAAACCAGTGCGTCGTCTTCCTCTTGCACTTACATCAGACTTTTGCCTGGAGTCTCGCCACTGTAGGGATTTGGCTAATACTCTGTATTCCCAACATGGATTGCCAGGCTTTTCCTTAAGGCACATAAATCCCCCTGTGGTGAGCAACCATCCATTGTCGCAACACCCCGGGACTACTGCTGCGCTCTCTCAAGGGAACTCGTCTCCCTTGGACTTGGATAAGTTATGAACGGTGCCATCCCCTTCTGCAATAATAATGCGTTTGGACACCGAGGTGCGGGCCTAAATCATTTTTTTATTGATATCAAATACGTGTATGCATTGAAATCCATTGTCTTGGCATTTATTAATGATGAACTACTTCATCATGTGAGCAGAGGCTGTGATTAAATGTGTTGTTTTTATGGCGTAATTGAAGGAAGGCACGATAAAAGTTGCCTTGGGCTTTTTTTTTTTCCATGGTGGAATGTATGTAAGGGGCTAAGTAAGAGGTGGGCTGCTGGAAATAAGGCTCCCCCCTTACAACTCCCTTGGCACCCCTGCAATGCCACGGCTCTTAGATTTGGAATGTGAGCAGGTATCACACACAACAGCTGTAAATTCGGTCCTGTCTGGGAAATCACGGGAATAACGCGACTCAGGCAGTCATAAATCTGGCTCAAATTGGTCTTATATGCGGTCAAATAAAGCTATTCCACTGCCTGTGCCTGCACATTAGAATGTCTGCTCACTCCTGGTTGGATGGAGGGAATCAAATAAAAAAAAAAAGCAAACATGTAACATCATTTGGGACATGCATTAAACATGCTGTGTGAGCAGGAAATCATGTCATGTCAGCGCACGCACGACAGAAAAGCAAGCAAAAGGTAAAAGGCAAATGAAAAAGTATAGAGCCGTTTTCATAGAGGATAAATAATATATGCCTGTGAGTGTCATTATATTGTCAGCCAACACGTGTTGATAAATTAGAAGCACGTTCCAGAACAGAATTTTGAACAATACCAGACGCTCCAACCTATAATCATATGGAATTAAATTTTAAAACCGCATTACATCCCAAAAAATGATTTTTCCCTTTCACCACACCCTTCTAATTGTGGCAAAAGCCTGACATACAAAAACAGAATTATTCCTTCATGAGTACGTTCCAGCACACATCACATATGCAACTTCATGTGGTGAGTTGCCACCGAGTGGAATAAAATCCCTTCTTCAGCACGGCGAAATTTTACACTCGAGCGTCGCCACCTCCGCCTTTTGACTCGACTGTTTGTCTGTCGGGAGCCGAGCCCCGTCTTCAATTATTCACCTGTGATGGCTTTTCAACTGGAGAAGCTCCCCTGGCTCTTACGTTGGCCCCCCCACATGCTGTGCTCGCCTTTCTCCAACTTTCTCCTCTTTTATTCCCCGCCCGCCTTTCATGCCTCAAACCTTCTCCCGCTTCCCTCTGCATCCCTATTTACATCTCTGGCAATCTTGAGGTATCCCGCTTGACAAGTGATGGCTGAGCGTCTCTCTCGCGCCTCCCTCCCTCGACCCCTCCAACCTAGCTAGGCGAACTCTCCACCTTCCGCGCGCGCAATTTCCTCTCATGTCAGGAGGAACCTGTAGGCATCCGTGTGCCACTTTTGATCATTGCCTTTGCCGGGAAGCCTCATCGCCTTGCTCTGCCTCCGAGGCAGGGAGGGAAAGAAGAAAGAAAAGGCAGAAGAGAGGAAAGTAATTTCTAGTCTGGGGAGCTCGGCGGAGAACCGAGCTGGCACATGCCGCTCTCAGGCAATAAACAAAACAATGCTTGACAGACCCGTACATTTTTTTTTTTTGAAACGACAAACTTTTTGTTATTCTTAGCCGTGCGAGAGAAGGAAAGATTTGTCGCAGTTATCGCAAACAAATGAATTGCTACGAAAATATTAAAGGGGACATATGGAGAATTGTCTAATTGGTCTCTGGAGTGTCTGGCCATCCATCAGTTGTGACATGTCGAAAAATATTTGGTTCTCTGCCTACTTTGGAAAACACGCATGGGTGAACTATTCTGCCCCGCTGTTACGCAACAGTGCGTCCAATTTCTATATCATAATATAATCAGAGTGGGTGGGTGAAGATCCATAGCCACTTTCAAGCAAACTATAACGATCAAAAACATGACTATAATCACAGCAATAAACGAATTATTCAATAAAGTCAAAATTATTGCAAGAACTAACTGGGAACTTTTTTCGCTCTTGTCCAACTCAAACATTAACGGCTCATCTGGGATTATGGCTGCGTTATTATGAGATTATGGTTTCTGCACACACTTAGCCAGTAGACTAATTTGTGCCCTAAATGGCGCCTTGAGGAACACCACATAGCATGTTTAGCTAGAACTGCCAGAAAAAAAAAAAAATTAAAAACATTCTTGTAAATGGTGCCAGACGGCCCAACCCGGAATGGATCATTATATTTTGTCTATTGCGAGTTACGCCAATGTGGTTGTCATTTCCCTTTACGATGCCACTGCACACGCTTTTTTAATTCCTTTTAAGATTTCATCTACGGCTGCCCACAGATTCTCAAACTCATCCACATGCACATTTTGGCAGGGGGCGACCGTTTTATGGGTGATTGCTCGTACATGCTGAAATGGTTGTTAAGAGTAGGAGATCTGCCCGTTCAGAGTCGAGCCTCATCAGTCACTCTGTCATTATGCCGCACACACACGTCACTAAGTGTTGCCTTGTGTGTTTTGGCAGGTCACACCGAGCCTCACAGGCCAACCGAAGTTGGCTGGGCGAGGGTTGTTAAACCTCACGGGGGCAACCTATGGTCATTTAAACACATCAACGTCCAACTGTGGTGCATTTACGCACACAATTATGCACACGGAGAGCCAAGAGAAAAGCCGTGCCATGTCAACGCTGATGCAACAGTGCGGCAATTTGGATACCGATGATATGAGTCATGACGAAATTTATTTGATACACCTGCACGTAAAAAATGATCAATAAAATAATGCTCAGGCTGCAACATGTTCCTGATTTTTCGGTATTAAAGTCATAATAAAGGTAATAATTATATGGGTGATTTCAATCAAGTGAGTGTCTGGGAGGGGAGGGGAGGGGGGGGGGGTGCAGACAGCACAGATTGCTTAATTTTTTTGGGAAAGTGATTCAAAAGAAGGACTCGGTGAGCGCGCCAAGCTCAATGTGGCAGACAGATGAGTCATGAAGTGTCCCAGAGCCTCCACGACAGGCTGCGCAGACGGCAGCCAGGAGAGGCGCAACGAGAGGTTGGACAAAAGGGGAGGACGTGTATCGACCAAGGGAGAGAGCACCTGTCTTGTAAAAGAAGACTTTTTTTTTTTCAAAATGATGTCATCTTGTCACTCCATGAAAAAATATCACAGTTCTTTGGGACTTTTTCCTCATTATGTCTGGATTGGGGAAAAGTGGGGGGGAGGTGACTTTTCTGCATGAGCGTGCATATGTGAGAATGTGATTATGTGCGCTCGTGTGTGTCTGCTCTTTCTAATCTTAAGGGAATGTGTGTGTGCTTCGTTCCAACCCCAGCGAGGTTTCCCCCTGCAGGACTAACACACCCTGAAACCTCCCGTCACATTTCCCCCTTTTCACGTTACCTCCGCCCTTCCCCTTTGGCCCCTCCTTTTGCCCTCTTTAACCACGACACTTTGAATCAAGCAAAAATTAATGCAGATGATGCATTCACTGTCTCATTGTCTCCTGGATATTAAGATGACAGCGGGAAAACCCCTGACGTAAAGCTTTTAGGGGTGCCGCGGGCTGTTTGTAGTTCCTGTTAGCGTAAATGCAAATATGTGCTTTCAAGTTCTCAACTATTTGCCCCCATGTGGTTTTGTCAAAAAAAAAATTCCTGTTTTGCACCTTCTTTTATATTTTTGCAGTAATCCACCACCTGGAGAGAGCAGAAAGGGGTTCTGGGTAATATACGAGCTACTGTTTGATTGATGAGCCAATCAGAGCAGCACAAAGGATTTCATTAACAGACACCCTGGCCCAAATCACCAATCATCCGCACACACTTATCAACATTTGAAAAATATAAACAAGAACTAATCCAAAGTCACTTTTGCAAGTGTTCATCCACATCTGAGTGATGGCAGAGGTGGTGTTATCACAAAGTCCGCTTTAGCACTCTTTTCATTTCATCGGAACGGGGCCAAGGGCAAGCAGAGAACGCTTATGGGTCACCGCTTTGCTTTTGGGAGAAAAAAAAAAAATCACTGCGGCAGAATCAAAATAACACGCATGCATTAATTCTTCCCTTTACACTTTTCGGGTGGTGTTTCGCAATCACATAAGCGTTTGATGACGAGTCCGACTACAGAGAAGAAGAATGGACGGAATGAGTTCGTTTGAAAGTAAATTACTTGCTTCGCCTTGTGACCCCCCCTTCCCCCTTTTAGATCACCATTTTATTTTTCAAAATGGTGCTGAAACCCGCTCGAACAACAATACACAATGCATAATAATGGGCCATACTTTCTCATTAGGGTGACAGGGGTGTTATTGTCGTGCGTGTGTGTGCGCGCTTCGTTATTATTGATTGCAATAATAAGATATGTGGACGTACAGATTATTTGCATCCCTGAGCAGAGTTATTGTTATTGAAGAAGGGGAGGGAGGGGGGGGTGATGTGATTATGACGGTCATATCTACACTGCCTGAGGCGAGATGCTGTCTGCACGTGTGTGTAGGGAGGGGGCGAGGGAGGGAGGGGGGTGAGTGACCGAGCCAAAAAAGCGCATACCTGAATCTGTCCTGCCATTTTCATAGCATGTCTATGTCTAATTGGCTCGAGCCGATTCCCACCTCTGGAATCTATTTAACACGGTTACCAAGGTGACAGCATCCATCGTCAACCGCGACCAGACCCAACCATGTCAGCTCACACATACCCCCCCCCCCTTACACACACACACACACAATCGAAAACAGCGGGAAGTGTGCAAGCACTCCAATCCCTCTTAATTAGCTCCATCTATTAGCGGCAAATCCACTAATTAAAGCCGAGCCAAGACACGACCCGAAGAACGCTATCTGCGTATGCCATATGGAGGCCGAAATGAGGAAGGGACCCAGAAATGACAACATGAATGCTCGCACACAAAGACATTTCTATTCAAGGACGTTACATTGACGAGCAGTCATTGGGAGGACAAACAGCTACTAGCGGATGCTTTGTGGCGCGGAGCACAAGCGGCATTCATGACATGGACGCAGGGAATGTAAATAATGATGTAAAGTGGAAGGAAGAGCAATGAGTGGAGAAGAATGGGGCATGTGCAAAGAAAAAGTTGTCAAGAGCAATTGATTTCAAAATCCAGTCGGAAATTTGAAATAAACTTGTTGAACATAAGAGTCCTAAATGAATCATGATGCTAAGTGGAGGTACAAAAAAAACAAAAAAACATACCTGAGCAGTACGAGTGGATGGTGAGAGCTGATTGGTTGACACGAGGAGAAGGGCTGATGAGAAAAAAAAAACATAGGGTCAGAGTTTTTTTTTTTTTCCCTGGCAAGCACTTAACATGTGTTTCCATGTGTACAATATTTTTAATGCCATTAATGCAGATGGGCATTTTTGAAATGCATGATGGAAAAAAACAGCTTTTAAAAGTAATAATCACAGTCATAATAAAACCTCAAGGCCGACAAGAGTTGCTCTGAAAAAGCTTTTGTCGTCCTTATTATATTATATGCCATCTCTTTTAAAAAGGAAACACCGGCTGCAAATCGTATTAAAAGGAAAAAGGCTTTTGCATTTAAGTTCACTTCATCTCGGTTTTGTTCAGCGAGCGAGCAAAGACGAGTATTTTTTTTTAAAGATGTCGCGCTGTGATTGAAATCTTGACATTGATGAATGGAACGAAAGCCTGCTGCGAAGCTTTTCTGTTAGCCGCAGCCACTCACCCTGCCCGCCTCAATCCCTTTCCTCCTCCCTGTGTCCATCTTTTTAAAAGAGACAAGATGAATGGGAACAAACCAAACAGCGGGAGACAAAAGGAGTCATCAAAAGTATTACTGGCCAGGAAGATGAGGAACAACAATGATGGCAGACGGTGTACAAATATGCACACCCGCTTGCAAGCGGCATCCCAGCAGGACGCCGCACATCAATTTAAAAACACTCACCAAATTTTTTTTCAGGAATCATTACTGGAGTGATCTGCCCGCTAAGTTTGTTTTGATGTTGTTTTCACGATACATTTGGAGCCATGTTTGTGAAATGTCTTCACTAAATTTTCATGAGGCTCTTGTAAATATTCTAAATAAACTTTAACAGCAAATAGGTGAGTTTGAAAAAGGTTGTTGCAATTGTGTCAAATGGAAACATGTTGATCTTTTTTTTTTTTTCCCCAGAATTTCAAGCGTCTGCAACAGGTCTGACATCCTCCTCGGTGACAGTGAATCGAAAATCTTCCCACCTGCCAACAGCTTCTTAACATCGCCGCGGGACACTTTTCCGAGGCTATTTTCAGTCTTGTGCTATCTCCACTTTAGTTGTCAATGGGAGAAGAAGGGACGTAAAGAATGTTGGGGAAGATTATAGGGGGGGGGTGGGGGGGTAGACACCTTTCTGCGCCTCGATGAATGTTGAGAAGCCTTTCAGCGACTTGAGAATTGTTTATCATGCAGCCTCGCCACTCTGTCTAATGGGCTGTGCATGGCTGGCATTTATATGGCCCGCAACATTCAACACCATTGAACATGACCTGTCGTTCATAAGAGAGCTAACCTCAGAGCGGTCACCAAGAGGAGGAGAGGGGGGGGGGGTTAAAGGTATGTGCTGTCCCCCCGCCGAGCCTTTTCAATTCTTTCCACTCCATTGCTCCGGCCCTCCCCTTCTCCTTTCAGCAGACACAGCTGCACTCAGTCGCTCCCCTCAAATCACCGTCTCCATCTATAAGGGGATTTAAAAAAAAAAAAAAAAAAAAAAATCAATACAACACCAAACAATGGCTTATAGGCCTTAGGGTGCAGCGTGCAAAAAGGTCACCGCTATACATTATGTATGGCGGCTAGCTAATGGTCAGTGTGCTCCCAGACAAATGGACTGTAAGCTTCACCCCGGTACGATGAGCACACCGGGGAGAGGTTTACACACGCACATACAAAAAAGAATTGGCAGAATTAGATGTAAACAAGTGCACGTTATCATCGGCGTTTTTCACGCACGCACGCTTGATGGGTGCATGTACATTCACAGGCACGTTCGGAGAGGCGTGCACCGTTTGTAACACATTTCATAATTTATCCATCAGTGAGCACCATAGTTGGGTTCAGAGAGCAGCGGAGCTATTTAGATTTGATATTACTTGTGATATGCAGCACCTTTTTTTTCTTTCGAGGAAGTGTTTAGTATGCGAGGGCTTGTACGCCATTACTAAATCTGATCAAACTTTAACGAGTCTGGAATTTATTCTTCTGCAGAAGTTAGCGTTTAGTATAAAGGAATAAAAAGCAGCTATGGTGACCACGGCAACAACAGAAAAAGCAAATGAAGGGGGGAAAAAATGATGGGACTAAATCCACAATTATTGCACGGTAGGACAGCAGCGACGATACATCAGTATGATGTGGTAATTGCCTGGACATGCTAGTAGGGGCAAAGAGCAATTTTTTTTTACAGGAGAGGGAAACAACGTGACGTGTGTGTTGGAGACAGAGTTTGACCTTCATGTAGTAATGCTGGAGTTGACACAAGCACGTCTGCGCTGGGACAAGAGCTCAGGTTTAACAGGCATATTGAAAAGGTCAGAGCTGTCACTCAAACTCCTTCGCACACAAAAAGATGCACACTCCGCTAAAGTGTGTATGTGCATGGCCACGCACGACGGGCCCTAATGCTTGCACAGAGAGAATTGCTCACCATGTCAAATTAAAATAAACCCTCTGCTCATTTTGTAACAAACACAGATTGGGTAGCTGCCAAAAAATCCCTCACACGGGCAGATTTGCCCCTCCTCTCCACCCCTCCCCTTCTGATTCTCCTCTATACTTCCACACCCACTCACAAACAAACCCAGTCAGGGTCATTGGTGAATAAAGTTGTTTTGCTCCATGTCTGGATTTGTGATTGGCTGCTGTGTTGCTAACCAAAAGGAAAAAAAAATATTTTTCCTCTCCCTAAATTGCTCTACCACACCTCCCCATCCAACCAGCCCTCTAATCTTCCTCCTGATTGGATGATTAAGATTCTCACTTTTCTTCCTTGTCGTACCTCACAAGATGTTTCCACTGCTGTGATATTCACGAATGGAGACATCATATCATCACAAAAAAAATACAAGTCTATAAAATTCATAATATGCATAGAGAGAAGAGAGGCTTGCAGGTAAATAGGGAGTGATACGAGTCCACACATGTTCGTCGGTGCCACTCTAGCAAACACCTTCCTCTATAATAATCTGTTGAAGGTGTTAATTTATTCCGTTTTTTTTTTTTTACCGCCCGTTCGCACCACACTTCCCAGCAGGAGGTAAATACTTTGCACTATGCGGAACATTCTCAGTTCCCTTGCCAAATTTGAAAGGCTCAATGAAAGAGTTGAAAGCAGAATATTTTTTAATAAGGAAATTAACACTATTACTTGGCCACTGGGGGCAGTATAACGCAGTTATCAAAAAAAACAAAAACAAAGAAGACCGTTTTTTTGCAGAGGATAAAGAATATATATTCCTGTGAGTATGTTTTTTTTTTTTTATGCAAGCCGTAAATCACTGTCAAAGTGGATCGGCGGATATTTTTACTGGCTCATATGAATAAAAATGAAACGCGAGAGAGAGGCAGGCCGGGCGAGCAGCAGAAATGAAAATGCAATATTCATCAGGTGATACCTCCGGTATCAGTCTATTATTTATAAAGTCTGAATCAGCTCTGTCATCATCCACACTCTAACAGGCACAGCCTCCAGCACCGCCACGAGGAGGCTATGTGCCGTATAGAGATAGATTTCCCAAATGAAATTGGTGGACACGATGCAATCTGGTCCAAACAGAGCTAATGACAAAGCAGGCTCCATGTAAAATCCGCCGCGGGGGGATTACACAGATTTGAGAGCAAATATTTCATTTCGCTAGCAAAGTCTTCCAGGTGAACCGCCATTTTCCGACGGAATCGTTTGGTTCTATTTTTGTGAGCGGTATTAATCAAAAAGCACGTGTGGCCGCGTTCACGTTGGGTATTAACAGATGGATTAATGATGGAGGTAATCATTTATAGTATGCTTTATTAACCGGCCATCCTGTTATTAGGATGGTTATCAAGACTGTCAGTCGGTGATGGCGGTTCAGACGGTCGACTCGTTTAGACAGTGAGGATCTTTCCGATTGATCGGATTTGCCATCTGACCCATCCGCTCTTTCACTTTTGCTCAGCGTCATGTCATTCCTGTCGATGAGTGCCGACAACTTCAATGATTCGCTCTGAATTGCGTAACATTGGCTAAGCGCTCCGGAAGAAGTCGAGATTGATTTGTCAGGTGTCAGGTATGTCTATCTTGAACGTGAATGAAGTTATGAAAACCGAACTTGTTGGTAAAAATGCTAAACCTCCTGGCTCCCTGTTTGTACTTGAAAATATTTATATAACATCTTTCCAAAGACCCAAAGATGCTAAACGGAGAAAATGTGGGATTAAGAAATGCCACAAATACAGGCCCCCGATACATCTATGGGAATTATGCAATTGTTTGTATCTTATGGAAAGCCAGCAGGACCAAAGTGGTTACGAAAAGTGCTGAGTTCGCTTCAAGATCAAACCGTGGATAATAACACCCTTCCATTGTTGATAATATGCTCAAATTACTAAGCAAAGACTTCATCCATTAACATCACTTTTCTTCGGGTTTGACGACACCACACTTTTCCCGCACATGAGACGAATCATCTCCTTCCAGAAATAAACGGAGATCTGTTTGGGAACCGACTGTCATAAAAAAACCTCAGGAACAGGATCACACTCGCCCTTCCAATGTTTTATTGGCGCACCGTGCCAGGAACAGTCGAACATCTGGCTGAGTAACTTTTACCGTATTTTTCTGACTCAAAGGTGCACCAGGATTGATGGATGGATGGTCCAAAAAATACAAATGCAAGGGAGATGTTCAAACCAACGTGGAGCCTTCATAAATGTGATCCATAATTGATAAGATAAACGTCGCTCTGTTACACGGCGCACCTGAATGCCCCAACGAGACGAGCTTCCAGGCCAATCACGTGTTGACGTCGGGGCCGCTGTGCGCCCGTTCACTATGCATGCCGGTTCCGCTTCGCTGCTCGCACACTTATTCCAAAGCTAATGAGGCCTTGGGAGGTCGGACGCAAGTGAAATCGTTTCTCTGTCTGCTTGCCTTCGCGTATGCTTAACGGCGCGTGAACCTTTTGGGGCGCATCGTATAGATCCTGTACATGCAAGGCATATCACAAGGCGTACACATTCGCCACACTCGTTTACGCTGTTCGGATTTTTTACCGCACGCTATCTTTGCATTTTTCTATCAGCGGACTCGGTGAAGCATGGGTAGCGGCTAACAGCATTCTTGAGGAAAAAACACTCCCTAGCTCTCTAGAAGTATTAAATTAAAAGGGAAAAAATATTTCTTGTTATTATTGCAAATGGCACACATCTGAGTTAAGTGATGAGGGGATGCTTTAAAGTGCCATTCACCCAAATATCACAAATGAGAGTAGAAAGAAATTGCAGGGTTGATCCTGACGGGAAAGCGCGCAAAATGTACGCGGAAAAAACACAAACAGCACCAAAGTGTCATAAGCATTCCACATCGTGGGCGAATCCCTGACTCCACTTCAAAGCTCTCTTGCCTGACAGTGGCTAATGATAAACACTCACATGGAGAGCAGAGAGACGCCGAACCAGACTCTGCATCAAAAAAAAAAAAACTGTCTCTTCCTGTCTTTTAAAGAGAGATAAAAGAAGAGCGCTCGTGCCAGACTGAGGCTAATGTGCATTTAAGCACAGTACATACATGCATACATAAATGAGTACATGGGAGACATACTTATCATGCAAATGTCGAATAATTACAGTCTTGTCTGTGGAGAGGACGCAGAGTTTTTGAGTAAAAGCATCTTTAAAAGATGACAGAAGGGGGGCAAGAGAGAAAAGGTATGACGAGCGTCTCGAGCCGTCACCTTCGTGTTAAAAGGACGTTTGCCAATGTCATTCGGAGGCCTAATCAACATTGAAAGTAAGGTCATATCTTTCCATAAAGACATTTTTATATTTGAAGCTATGATGACTTTAAAGAGGGGGTGTCAAACTCATTTTTTTCGCGGGCCGCGTTGTAGTCAGAGCTTCTTTCGGAAAGGGCCATTATGACCTCATATTATATACAGTATAAGCTACAAAACAGACAACTCGTTTTCAAATCAGACGAGTAAAAACTGGTCAAATTGATTAATTTATTAAAAAAAAAAGATTAAAAGTGAAAACAATTTGCAATTCTAGTAATGACACACGAATTTGATGCACAATTTGTCTTCGCGGGACACAAAAAATGATGTAGCGGGCCGTATCTGGCCCCCGGGCCTTGAGTTTGACACCTGTGCAAAAAGAAAATTCATGAGGATCAAATTTTTGCTCACATTACTTGATGTGAGTACAGAAATGTTGAACTCAAGTCAATAGTGGAAATGCGGACACGTGTGTACATACAAATGACCAGGCAGGACTTTAAAATCAAATCCACACACACACGCTCTCCATAGACAAGCACACAAACTAATTGGCCACCCCATTAGTAATTTATTAAGCTTGTCCTTGTAAATTTTATCAGGTATCCAGCAGGGGAATAGATTTATTGATTCTCTCTGCATTCATCAGGCGCAGAAAACAGAGTGAAAGAGAGAGCAAGAGGAGAGAGCGATGGAGTACATTTATCAGGGCGGACAGCGTTGGGTTCCAAACAGCTTTGCAGGAGATCAGACCGGAGTATGTTGTGATTCCCCCTGGGTCGCCAACTATATCCTGCTTCATTCACAACGCCGCCTCGCCTCGACTCATCAATGCACGCCCCCTCCCTCACGATCAATGATTCTCATAAAACACCAGCCCGGCTTTGCTTGGCCCCCCAAAACAACAAGACAGAAAAAAAATAGTTCGACTTTATTTTAACCCAAAGGAGCTAAAGATAAGCATCGGGGCAAACGTGCGGGGTCGAGGATATCCGGTAAGATTTAAAAAAAAAAAAAATAGTGCTGCTGGAAATGATATGTTCAATATGTATGAGGTTGTGACCTCATTACTGTAACACCGCAGGCCTTCTAGTTTCCAGGTTTACCTTTTTTTTTTTTTTTTTTTTCCTCGGGTATTGGAGAGTATTGACTGGAGACATATATTGTTATCGGGATAGCATCACTCGCTCATTTTTCCAATAGTAGTGAAAGTCAGTAACTATACTGAAGAAAAGAGAAACATAAGTGGATCCCAAAAAAAAAAAAAAAAAAAAAAAGCAAAACGTCAATATTGATACTGATAAAATTTAACATGCGTCAGAATAGAATGGATTTCAATCCCACGTGTATTTTGGACGATTCTATTCCAATTTGACAAGTAGAAAAACAATCTTCAGAATACTTTGGAAGCGGGTCTTTGCATCATGCATGTGTGGGCGTTCAAGTTAAATTGACGTGACAGCGGTAGAACTCAAACGCAATCCTCTATGAAATGTATTTTCCTCTCAAATCGACTATTTTTTTTTGGTGCGGGGTGGGGAGCTAAATACCACAACAGCAAGATTCCTTTCCCCCTGGAGGCAGAGCCTCGACTGGTATTGTTCCAGGATTCCCCTGCATGGCTCACCGGGAGGCTAGCGCTGCCTGCCGTGTGATTGGTGGACCGAGCCATCCGTGTCTGGGATTTGGGAATACCATTCTCTAATCCCTGGCATGACTTCCCCCGTTTATGGATGTCTCAGGTTGGAATGTGTAGGTGTGGTGCCGTAAACACACATGCACACATTAAGACATATGGACTCTAGTGATAAGGCCCGTGGATGTTTTAAGTCACTTATAGAATGGATTCGAAACATTTAGCCTGGGGCGTTTAGACCCTTTACTGCCTTGTAAGCTCCAGATATGATAGGGGAAAAGTTTTTAAACTACGCCCTCAGCAGCGGCATCTCTTTTGTTATCATCTCCATATCGCTATCACTGCATATACATTTATTTTTTATTTATTTTTTATTATATTGCTATGTTATGTTGTTATGTTATGTTATTATGTTGTTATGTTATTATGTTATGTCAATTATATATTATATTATATTATATTATATTATATTATATTATATTATATTATATTATATTATATTATATTATATTTCAGGTTCTATGAGAGGCCAGGCATGAACAAGCTTGTTTTAATTACTCAGCCAGTGCGTCTGATGTCAGGGGTGCCATGTGTTCCCCAGAACTAAATTTGCACCCCTAAAAAAAAAAAATGTAAATCCAACACAGCTTTAATGAAGCCCACTTTCCCCCACCTGCACAAAAACACTTCCTGGGAGTGGCCGCGCGATTTCCGATGTGAGAACACTTGAGACGAGTTAATTGATGTTCACTATTCATGTATACGGAGTCGACTGGGGTGTGGGCAGATGGTGTTTGTAAGACACCATTTAAAGCAGCAGGAAATTCTCATTCTGAAAGGCCGGGGATAGAGGAAAATCAGTGCTTTTTAGAGGAAAGCTCAAGTGCAAGCATCCGATCAGAACTAAATTGACTTTGGGGCGAGAGGTGGGGTACTGTGTGGATTGGTCGCCAGCCAATCACGGGGCAGATTGCGACAAAAAAAACATTTACCAATATTGAATTTTCAATTAACTCAACCTGCACATGTCATATTTTATTTTTATTGAGATTTGTTGAATTCCTGGTAATCATTATTGTATTTTTTAGCAATAATAACAGTTGATTCTGACAATACTGTATATGTTAAGGAAAGCCTCAATGTTACTAGCCCACTTCTCTTTTGTCACTGGCTTTTGTGACATCATTTTATATGCCCTTTATTATTTCCCTCGTTAACCGTCCTGTAGTGATTTCTGCATGGCTGCCATTCTGCATTTTACTGCTGGCAACAAGGACATTCATTTACAATCCCTCCATCCTTGACTGCTCTTATTTGCATCATATTCGGCGGTGATGTGTCCCCGTTACTACTTTCATGTGACATTTTGTCTCATTTAATGTATGAAACAAAGCTGTCACACCTCTGGACAGCGCCACGGAGGCAAATGAGACTTTTTTTCACGGTGCTGATGAAAATAGTCTCCGGACGGTGCTTTGATAGTCTTCATTAATGCCTAACTGCTTATTAAGAGTGTAGATTCACTGCTCGGCCTCTCGAATTAATGAATTAAAACGTGCCGTTTGTAAAGGGCATGCCTCGATAATGACGCCGGGATGCAGGTGCGGCTCTTCGAGTTGTGAATGATGGCGTCAAGCTCAGGCAGCTATGGAAATGACTGTGGCACCTCCAAGTCGCACATTTTCGGTTTCCAACGGGGAAGCTATCGCCATGGTAACACAGCTTTTTGGCTTTGCGGGGTGATAACAAGGTGGAGATGTGCTTTAAGTGGGAGGGGGGGAGTGTGTGTGGGGGGCAGAGGGAGAGAGATAACTCAAAATGGTTTCACCGTTCTAAACCCCGGAGAGCTTTTTCACTGGAAATATGTCTACACATTTTTATTTTAATACGTTGAAGGACAATAGTTGTCTAATAATTTCTAAAGGGTCGATATCCTTAAGCTGCTGCAGAATTGTCGTACGAGCACAACCGACACACAACCCTACACACTTTTCTTACTCACACAGTCACACCTACGCACACACACCCCTCTTCCGGTGATACAATCCGAGGCTTGTCATTATAATCAAGTTTTCAGCCAAGCTATCAGGAACCCAATGAAGTGACGCTTTCTCAAAAGCTCACACACTTACATCAGCTAATCAAGAAACGGAGAGGGTGGGAGGGGGGAGGGAGGTGGGGGTCGGTATCCATGAAAACTGGCCAACAGGAAGTTACAGCCATGTCACAGGAAATAAGATGTGTCTTATTCCCGGGGCCTCGGTATCCCCGCGATTAGAGGGAGCAGATTGAGCTGTCTCTTCGCATTACACACAAGCAAATAAAAAACACATGTGCATGCGGACACGGTGGCACACATGTCTGGGTTATAGGAAAATGGACAGACGATGGATTTTTTTTTTTGTATGTGGCAGTCAGACTGTTACTTGGAACAAGATAGAAGTGGGACAAACTAAAATGTACCTTTTTATTTTCAAGGGAGCTACAAACTACCCCAAACAAGAAGATAAGGGGACTTAAGATAGAGCTCAGAGGGTCACCAAAAAAAAAAAAACATTTGAAACCAGTATGCATTTATCAGATTACTTTGTAAAGTATCTTATTTACACAAAAAGGAAAGGGTAGGCAAATGTCAAGGTCCTCGCGTCCTGCTAATATCACACATTGACCTTATTGATATTCAAAGATTTGTCCTCAAGAGGCCTCTGAGAGCAGTCTATAATCCTTACATGCAGTTTTCAAGAATATTAGCAGAAGATACAGCTAAATAAAATAGTCTAAATAGTTTTTGTGATTATTTTGGGGATAATTGGCGAACTACTTTAATTAAACAGGCTTGAGGGCTCGTTGTGTCGCCCTTTGAGACTACAGATGGTCTAGTTTGTGACCCCCGTGTTGGACAAAGTAAGTTTCTGGACAAGCTCCCCTCGCCACTGCCCTGGTATAATTAGCACGATGGCTGTTGGCTAATGAACAGAGCTCGTTACATGGCTGGAGAGACACTTAAGAGGTGCGAGTGCTCTCATTGGGCTCTGGTTAAAGTGATTGTTAGCAATGCTGGCAACTGTTAATTGCTACTCGGGAGGCTCAAGTCTACCGTGTTAATCTGTGTGTTAAATGTGAAAAGAGAAAAAATATCAAGGATTTGGAATTATTTATGCATCACTCAATTTTTTTGATTTCATCAGACACCAAGATGGATGTCTTGCTCCAATAACAAATCCTACGAACTTCCAAAATATTAAAGCCATCATATTTTGGGGGTACAGATTGCGGTTTTGAAACTACAGCTTACTGTTGGAAAAGTGGAATTGGTGGTTGAAAATGGGAAACAGACGTCACCACTATGTTCTTGGTGTCAGGTTTTCGAAAGGATCCTCTATTGGCAGTGTTCCCTAATCTTCTACAGTAGTTTAATGCAACCCGGCTACTTTTAATGTGGTTATTTCAAGCATCTATATAAGATAAACTCGATTTATTGATGTACTCAAGGATGCTTTAAACCTCCCCCCCAAAAACCTTTGACTAATCTTGACACTAAAACATTCATCTTGAGCGAAAACCTTATTTTTTTTCTTCGAGTCCTCAGGCCTATCGCGCTTAAGTACATGCACCAATATATCAAGTAAAAGTGAACACATTCAACTCTCATCATGCATAAACTCGACAGTTAATCCAATAATCCATGACAGACTGCGAGGAAACCGGTTTCACTCAGCCACCTACTCACTGTCAAACTGGATGTCAGTTACCTTCAATTGTAATTTGGAGTCATCGTGAGCCAAACAACTCCTTCCCTGTCCTAGTTGCTCTCATCCTTTTCCAGACTAATCTGTTCTGATCGAGTCTGCAGTTGGCTGGTCAAAGGACTAATACGTTTTATGTGTGTGAAAAGGTAGCGGCGGGGTTGGGAGGGGTGGAGCAGTTCTCTTTTTCTTATTTGTTTGATGTTTTCATTTTTTCTCAAAACCCCTTCTACATAATTTATTTTTTTGGCCGTGATAGTTTTTTGCTAATGTGGAGCACGGGGAGTTCAAATCAGGGTCTAACCCAGAATGTGAAACCCACAGTGACAAGGCCTAGACAGGCAACTTCGGGGTCGGTGTCTGTAGTTTGACAAGTGACAACCAGATGGCTGCGATATATAGGTTCTAAATATAAATTCAAAACTGCCCATAAATATCTTAACAGGAGCAACGTTAACAATCTGGAGCCGGCGTGTAAAAGTCAAAAGTCAGTAAAATCAGATCACTTGAGTTTTGGAAGAAAATATGCCACAAAAACTTCATCTAAGGATTAACTCTGCCTCCATGTTATGTATTTATAAAAATTACATATACTGTATTTTCCGCACTATAAGGCGCACCTAAAAACCTCAAATTTTCTCAAAAGTGCGCCTTATAATCAGGTGCGCCTTATATATGGAGCAATATGTATTCGTGGATGAGGACTAACTTATTAAAGTAACCTTAACGTGTTTATTTTGTGTGTTGTGTGATATTAACGTTTGAGCAACGTTGAGTTAATATATTGTTATTGTTTTCACTATTTCAAGTGTTACTATATTGTGATTGCATTAACATTTGAGCAACATTGAGTTACTCATTCTATGCGTCTTATATATGAACAAAGATTTAAAATGGGCCATTCATTGTAGGTGCGCCTTATAATCCAGTGCGCCTTATAGTGCGGAAAATACGGTATAAAAAAAAATCTTCACCTAGGTGTGATTTTATTCCTGTCGCTCAACATACATTCTTGAAACAGTTTTTTTTTTTGTACCTATGTAGGAGAGAGTTAGCGGAAAGGACTTAAAACAGACATGCACAAATGTAAATATAAGTTGGAGACAAGAAAAAATTATGCATAATAGACAACATGCATAATGGAGCAGCTATACAAAAGACGTATTGTTCACATTGGAATACATACATAATGCAATATAAATCCACATGCATGCTTTTGGAAATATGCTGAGTGTGCAGAGTCACCTTGACCGAGTATCTCTGACTCATAATGACTTCAAACACCCGGGTGCAAGTAGCGTGCGGTCGTAAATACAACACGGTGAGACACAAACACACAAAACGGAGTTAATGCATTGCTGTGATAAGAAAGAGTGCCGCCCGCCCGCCCGCCCGCCCTCCCGCCGCACCGTTTCAACAGCCACTTAATCTCTATCAAGTATGAAATGAGCAAACACGCATATAAAACTCAAGCAGCACAGAGTCTACTGATGATTCGCGCTGCAGCTTTATCTCACTGCTGTTGTTTTGGACACAAACACTTTATCAGTACGAAACATTCAGAGGCAGACGGAGAGAGGAGGGGGGGGGGGGGGGGCACAGTCTTGCTCATCCCCATGGGAGCATGTGAGTGGATGCAGACTTTGCGGAAACTATCCCAAAGCACCCCACCCACTTATTTTTCCTTCTTCCCCGCCCCCCCATATGGTTCATTCAAGCTCTCTGACCCCGTTTGCCCCTTTTTTTCCCTCCACCTAACTTTCTACTCCCCTCACCACTTTATTTTGGTTAATACTGTCACCTCACGTCACCCCCATCCTTTGGGATCCTCACCTAAAGTCAACTCTGATGTTCCAGGGAGGGGTGGTGGCCGAGAGAGAAGATTGGAAAGACAATAAAAAGCAGAGGAAGGATGTTGGCTGTGAAAAAGGGTGTGGAGCAGGAGGGAAAGTGTGGTTAGGGCAACGTGATGAGGGGAGGAGTGTTGTGAAGCAGAAGACGGGAAGGAGGGAGGGATGGGAAGGAGAAATGGGGACAGTTGGGTTTACATCAGTCCACAGCCAATGGAAACAAAACAAGATATATGCATGCTGACTTGGTGTGGCTGAACAAGATGGATTTGAAGCTACACGAGGAGAGGCGGAACACTTTTGCTATTTTTATTGGATTGCCATGTGATGCTCTCCAGATACAGTCCATTTCAAAACAAACCTATCAAATAAGGGGAGAAAAATTCGATAAAAGAGGATTGACAATATCTTGAAAGCAGGGTGTTTTGTCTCAACGCTGGGATTCATCTGAGGTGACTTAGTTGAGTGGAGTTGAATCGAGGACGCATTGTATAGCCACATGACTCCCTAGGCAACCACTCAGGCAGCAGAAACAGGCTGTTCTATAAGCGGGGCGCCGCTATGACTCACCGGGATGAGGGTCGGCGCACGCATACTGGATTCACCTCGTATGCTCTCGCAGCATTGACATGTGACGGAGATAATACACTGTTGGTTGAGCATAAAGCGGAGGTTGTGGTGTGTGGTTGGAATCGAATCAATAAAAAAACATCAGTGGCCATTTTCAGTATGATAACATTTAGCCGCTCCTACTAATTGTGTGTGTTATGGGTGTGGTCTCATTTAAATTCACACACTCAGCAGTAAGCTCCATGAGCCAATTTTGCCCACCCTTGTCTAGAGGGAGGGAGGGGGGGTCTGTTTCCACGACGACTGGTTTCCATGACAACCCCATCCTCATTTTATCCTCCCTCCCTCTATAATCCGCCACACCCCATCATCTACCTCCACAAAAAAAAACAGACGGGCATCATTCACCACATGAAACGCTCGCACCCCCAAAAACATCCCTGACTAGCTGTAAGCAATGATGGCTGATAAAAAGATGGATGGAGGCTGTAATCCTCTGCACACCCCGACAACCGTGACCCCGATTTTTAATCATTTGAGAGGGCCGGAAAGGTGGGCTTCAGAAACACACTCTAGCTGGAGGGCATACATCTGCTGGAACGCATCTCCAACGGGCAAGCGTTGATGAATCAGGTCGTCTAATGACATCCGAGGGAATATCTATCCTTCACGTCAGCGGCCGTCCAACCTGGGGATCGGGCGGGGACGTATTTGCACGTGTCTCCAGGCGTTTTGCGCCACTAATCACCAGGCTCAGGTGTGACACCCCATTCCATGGAACCATGGGATTTCCCCCTCCGATGCCAGATGATGAGAGCCGATAGAGAGAAAGTAGGTCAAACAAACAGCCATGGCTGCTGAGTGCTGTTACGTCACTGAAGATTAAAAAAAAACAAAAAAACAACAGGCCTCACACCAGGGCAGGATGGGATATCCAGTTTTTTGCTGTATGGCATTTTTAAATGATCAGTTTGAGTTTCTTCATGGCCAAGCAGGTCATCTGAGGGAGCAGACTATAACATGAATCATCCTCAGGCTTGTTGGTTGTC
This sequence comes from Syngnathus scovelli, assembly GCF_024217435.2. Taxonomy (NCBI): domain Eukaryota; kingdom Metazoa; phylum Chordata; class Actinopteri; order Syngnathiformes; family Syngnathidae; genus Syngnathus; species Syngnathus scovelli. Next base: position 4,297,473 of record NC_090865.1, read on the forward strand.
ATTTCTTCTGCTCAAGTCCGTCCACGACGTTTACATAATTGCTTCCGTGAACATATTAATGCGCTCATTCTGCGAAGTCATCGAGGCTTCCTCTCACCTCGTGCTACCTGCTGAGTCCGTTAATGATAAACAACTTGTTTATGAAATACGCTCAGGTACGATACAGGAAATGCTTAGTCGGCAATTCCGAAGCTTGTTTTTATTTGGGAAAATAATCAGTTTGAGATTTTCTGAGGTTCCTTGCAGTGCTGCTATTCTTACGTGCACACTCGGACTGAGTGACAGGTGTAAACAGTTTTAACAGGCACGCCAACAGCTGGTCTTTAAGACCACGGTGACTCTGCAGCTATAAAACCTTCCAATGAGCTCATATTCTCAGTATAAGCACGGTTCCGCACTAGTGGCGCTGCAGTTAAAAATCCTTAAAGGCTTGCAAATTAAGGTAAACGGCTGTTTTCTTGCTTTTCTTTTTTTTTTTACTCGGTGAGCAATGATTTCCCGATGAAAATGCTAACAGTGCCGGACTGGAGGAACGCAAAGCATGCTGGGAAGTATGTCCAGTAAGTGGCGATTTCCCGAAGAGGACGAACGCAAATAAGTTGTAAACAGCGGAAAAAGTGGGCGTGGCCTATTGACATTTGATCTTTTCATGCACAGATTATTTCTCTTCCAGTTTTATCTTCCCTAAGCGTCATCTTGACTGTGCCGTTAATTTGTGGGTGATCTGTTGTTTTCATTATGCCTTTTAATTGTCTTCACCCCGTATTCCCCACTAATGAGGGTGCATTTTACTTGATTAACCCCCTGGTTGGTTCTCAGGCATGGACCATTTCCCTTGTGAAGATTAAAGCGGCGTGGAGTCAACAGGGTTAGCCTGTTGCGCTTATGCGTCCGTTTAAGCCGCTAGCCAGTGGCTGATATAACAGTGACTCATCCTCACTTTGCTTCCTTTCCTCCCTCCAACCCAGACTGATCAGGCTAAATCCAAGACTCATCAGTTGCATGGCCTGGATTCATCCCACGGGATAAATATATACAATGCGTTGAACAGATTAACTGCATGCACACACTCGCACGCACAAACACTCACAATTTGTGTACGTTTGACAAAGTCCAAGAGGACAAGTTGAACTCTGTGACTTTTTTATTTTATTTTTTCCCAAAATTATTTTGTCAATCCCCAGACCGTAACTCAATCGAGCATGCATTTTCCCAGTTTTTTTTTTTAAACTGTTCAAATATTTAAAAATGAAATATTGAAATCAAATATTTAAAAATAAAAATGATTTGAAAAAAATGAATGGTAATAAAAATTGCTAACAATATCTCAATTTGAAATTTTGTAACTGACATGATTTGTCTTCGCCGGCCACCTAGAATAATGTGGCGAGCCGTATCTGGCCCCCGGGCCTGGACTTTCACACCTGTGTATTTCACCATGACCTATGCTAACCCTCGCTTCAATATAAGATCATATTTTCTCAGAATTGAATTGGACACATGCGACTATTCCGTTGATTCACCTTGATAACGCAGCATGTTGACCTATTGGGAGAGCACATTTGTAAAACTCTAAATGCGTGTAGCGAGTTGCCCGAGGCAGCGTTGGACAATGACCGGCCTTGAAGGCGGACTACTTTCAAGGCCAAAACTGAAAGGAATAAGAGAGCAGTGGCCATGGTAATACATTGTTGGTGTGTGTGTCATGCTTGCTTCCATCTCCCGAATCTCAGTGTGGCTCTAATTCATAGTGACCGCTTCATTGTTGCAGAGCAGATGAGCTAGCTTCAGCTCCATACTGATTGAATGGAGTAGTCCGCTCTGTGTTTTCGACACTATTCCCCTGGCTGTCTCTCCTCATTCTCATCCCCGGCGTCGCTCGCGTTAGAACCGGGATTGCCCGGGCGACACGTACACACACACATTTACAGAGATAGCCCAGGGCAAAGCAAAAAAAAAAAAAAAGGGCGAGGGAGAGCTGGGGGGGGGGGTCGTTCTTTATTGCTCTGATCAAAACATTCATCCATCCTCTCCATCCTTCTATTCCAGTCTTCTTATTAAATCATTCCACTCCTATTTCGCTTGGATTTAGCCACGGATATTACCCTTGGCCCTGACTCGGCGAGAGCGCGACACACCAGCTCGCACACAATCGAAAAACACGCAAGCGGCGATTGTGAACACATTTGCACTATTTCCCTTCAAGATAAATGAGATGGAACCTTAAGAGCAGCGTGTGACCTTGGTGTTCATACAACACGATAACGTCAAATGAAACACACATTTCTATGTTTCTTTTGACTCGCCTAGGTCAACGAAAGCAGATTAATATAAGCGAGGAAGGTTTTTTTTCCGCTTGCTATTTTTCTGTGGAAATGGGTCAGAGAACTGGAATTACTTGCAACTACTTGTCAGCGCTTCCTTGCAAAAAAATAAATAAATAAATCGACTGCCTCTATTGAGTATGTCTTGGGGAAAGTTAGAATTGGAGCAAAAGGATAACGCGGGGAGCGGCGAGGATGCTGAGGAGGCATAAAATAGCACTCCGAGGGGAGTCGAAGGGGAGGTGGGGGGGGCGCTCAGTTGTGGCGTTTGAGGAATTCAGTAATCCAATTACCAAGTTAAGAACATATAGTACTTAAGGGTGCAAGCCTGCACAGATGTTTGTGAACATGCGCACACACAAAAAACACTTCAAAGCGGGCGAGTTCCCAACGAGAGATAATACGACACGTTTTTTTTTTTAAATCACAGCCATTATCAAGGCACCAACCAATGAGCAACGTTTTGTCGGACAGAACCGAATGGGTCTGTTTCTACTTCCCGAAGGAGATAAAAGAGGGCAATTAACTGCGGGTTACAAAAGGCCGCCGCTAATCGAGTTGTATGGTGTTGGATTTTTTTACAATCCACGTTTGGCAGAGCGATGGAGGTGCGTCGGAAACGGCGACCAGTCGATGGCTTGATTTGTGACTCGTGCCACCCGGAATCAATATTAATTTAAAACAGCTGATAAAGTTTAAAAAAATGAGGGTCCGGGTTCAGGTATTAGCTCGCTCTTGATTTGATGAGGGACCGCCGGAGCTCAGAGAGGCGGCGAGATATTTCATAAGCGGGAGGCCATTGTCACGATAAAGTCCCTTCTTTCCTAGGAAAATCGGAAAACTATCGTCATTATTCCCGACCTAATCATCATTATCGACTGCCGCTAATTTGAGGTCAGCGCTCTGTTATATAAACACAACCTGACCAGATGCTCCATAGGCTAAATCACAGCTGCTCAGTGGGATTATCTTCCACACACACATAAATACACACGCATGTCTTGACCAGCACTCCAATCACACACACGGAGAATTAAGAGAGGTGTCCAATGTGACTAATCTCATCACCCACGGCAGATTGGTACGTTGTCGACACATCTGTCACACCTAAATAAATCACTCCCACACATTTTCCCTGAGTCATACGCAGATAGGTATCGACGATCCGCGGGAATGAAGGGGCTCAATTGAAAATGTCACCGATTGATCTTTTTAGTATTCGGCCTTGATTTACAAAGTGCTAAACATATGCAAGTACACACGCGACATAAGCACCTGCAGATTTAGGACTCAATTGGTTTCGGGCCGTATGATGCAATCAAACCTTTTATACTAATCCATGGCCGGTCATCACATTACTGCTGATTAGAACCTTGTTGTCTCCATACATCCACTAAAGCCTAAAGTCCCGGCTCAAAATACATGGCCGAATTATCCAAGTGTTAGCCTACATTGCAGCCACATGCAGTTGTGGTGGACAAAAATAAGGATTGCGGGGAAAATCCGACTCGGACGCAAGGCAATCCTTTACATTTCAAGCTGGGGTCATCTGGACCCGCAGTCCGGCAATTTGTATTAACCGTATATAGGAGGAGTAGGGATTTAAGGAAATGTATGAGATTTGGAAGATTGACAAATTGAGTGAAGCCGGAAAACCAATAAAGTAAATGTGAAAAGGTTACAAGGGAACATTTTCAGTTTGATTGAACATTAGTGATTTACTTTGATAGAAAAAATAAAAAAATAAAGAGGGAGAAATGAGCATCGGGATCATTTCGGTACGACTTATGAAATGGGACACGGCCCGCTGACTTTGGAGCAGGGCCTTTACTCATTGGACAAAAGCGAATGGGGTCACGGGAGCCACCCCAGATGGCGCAGATGGGGGGACCCCCCCTACTCCTACTCCTCGTGACTCCCGACCCCCATGATGCAGCCATCAGGCTGAAAAATGAAACTGTAATGGGAGGCATCATGAGATATTGATCCACAAGCTCGAACTATTTCATCAAAGTGTCAAACATGTATTTAGAGGGAGGAAACATGTAATTAGCTGACATTTAGCACAACATTGAAGTCAACCTTCAAAAAAATATTTACAAGTTGGATATTCTTCGGTATTCCACTTTTTTTTCTGCACAGTATTTGGCGTTTGATTCAAACTTGATTGACAGCTTGTATATATTCTGATCTAATGTACTTAAGCGTTCATCTGGCCTCAAAATGTGCCAATAAAATAAAAAGAAAATCTGGCTGAGTTGAGTCAAACATGTTTGGATCTCCAGATAAATATTTGATATGTAAAATTAACACCAGCAGGGTATCATGCTGTCACTTTTAAAACATTCCCGTCGTCATTTTCTTTTCAAAACTTTGACGAGCCTTTTTCAACTTTTCGGCAACCGTCATTTTTCGCTGCTCACCAAGAACTGATCTGATTAAGGCATTAAGGCCCGGCTTCGAACAAACAAGTACAGCGGGAGGTTGTACTCACTTGTATTTGTGTGTTTTCATCAAGTAAAGTGCTCTTCAAATACCGAGTGAATAACATGGCCCGCTTATTGTAAAGCGTAAGAACCTTACTGACCTCCCTGACATCAAGACTCGGACTTGATGATAATGATAAATCACTAATCCTGTGTGTTTAGGTATGTGACTTCGATTAGGTGTCTGTTGAGTATTTACATTTTCTGGGAATATTTACGGGAAAACACAAGCAGGAATTAGATTGAGCACTTGCGTGTGAAATCTAATCTGTAAAAAATAGTGGCAAGATAAATTAAAAAAAAAAAAGTACAAAACAACAAACGGCTGATGCTGATTCTGTTATAGTTTGGATTGGGGACAGATTAGTGGAATATTAGGATGGGATTGACTGGCCAGGTTAAGCTATTTGATCGTCAACTAAATATGGCTTAGGAGCTGCAGACGAGCTGATGTCACATAGAATTAATCCAGCCGTGATTTCGTTTTAGAAACTCGGCGCTAATCCACTCATGATTTTAACATACTGTCACACTAGTTGAGGCTCAGGATGAGGGTCTGTTTGTTTTGATTGATCATGAAGGTATTTTAAAACGGAATCATATCATATAAAAATAAAAAAATTACTTTTCCAGTGTATTTCGATGAAATAAATAGTCATGAGAATTACGTGGAGGATCCGACCCGGCTACACAGCCTTTCATTTTTATTATTGAATTGTCACAATAATTACATTTTCCCGCATTTAAACGCCAATTACTTTAATAATTTGAGCAGGATTACACAGAAAACATTGGTGCGAGGGATTAACAGTGCAGATTTGCTACTTTGCCAGTGGCACAAAGCATTAATGGATAGTCAAGCCATTGTTGATTACAACCTTCTGTGAGGAATTTGCTTTATTGTTTGTTTATATCCTCCATGAAAACCAAAACAAAAAAAACATAGGAACAAATATTTGTTGTATTTTTTGATTGTGGAATTTTTGGGGGGGAATTATTTATCTAATTATTTAGTATTGATAATATTAAAACATTTTTTATTTTTATTTTAGACTTTTTCCTAAAACTAAAATGTACTGTACTGTACTTGCAGGTATTTTTTTTATTTTGGAATTTTGGGGGGAATTATTTATCTAATTATTTAATATTGATCAAAATTTTTTTAACGGGGGTGTGCGGAGACTTTTTACTCACGCAGGATAAAATAAAATGTACTGTATTTGCAGGCTGGCTGTTTGTTTACAGTATACGTGGTGACGTGCACCGTATTTGTTTTTCAATATTCAATCACATCTGTGTCAAAGCCCCCCCCCCAAACTCCTTTTCATAAAAATAAAACACACACTCACAGACAGACTCCATCTCCAAAATCCCTTTAAAGCTTTTGATCCGGCATGAATGTGGTCCCCCCCCCCCCCCCCCCCAAAAGTGGGATTAAAACTTGCTCATATCAACACAGCTACTGATTGGGGGGAATTTCTTCCCTTAAAAGACGGTGACAGCATGTGAGGATGCCGCGTGGCGCTTATAGGTATTCATTCGTTTGTGACAGCTGTCTCATACAACGGCAGCATCGCCGTCTTCAAACGGCAGCCGGCGAGAAGCGGGGAACGTGCCGGAAGATCACCATTTTTTTTTTTCTTCCACCCCCGAGGGGAAATTCTTCCCGCATCCCACCGTCTTCACCTTTGCTGCATACAGTGTGGCGCCGTCGAGATGATGAAAGTGAGCGAGGGGTGACCTAAAAATGTCACCACGGGAAAAAAAAAGAGGGCAAAACTGTAATGAGAACAAGACATGAAGAGATTTAAGGAAAAGGGAGTCAGGGCAAAAAAAAAAAGATGCTTCCATTTATGTTTTTTTTTTTACAAATTATCTTCCTAGTGTGCACATGGGATACATGTTCGGGGAAGAAAAACAGGATTTCTTTTCACGGCCCCTCCCACACGTCTCCATACTTTTTTTTTTTGCCACTTTTTCTTATGCTGACTTTGCATATAAATGAGAGTGAAGATTATCCAAATGTTTGATGCCGAAGGCACGCGCACCATCCTGCGGATGGGTTGGGATGGCTCATTACGTTGCCGTGGCAACAGACAGCCAGAGAGCAAGCACAGCAGGAGGGGAGGGTGGGACAGCTTTCCAGTCAAAACATTTGATGCCCACAGAAAAGCAGGTAGGGCAGGTGATTTTTTTTTTTTTTTTTTTAATTCGTCGGCACATTTGAGGCGACATATGTGACCCCAACCTTCCTCCTCACATCTCCCCCTGTATTTTTTTTCCTTCCTCTCCTAGGCAGATAGACGGCGCAGAAAGTGGCGTGTAATTACATCCTAATCTCGACTTGGTATCTGCTCGGCTACGGGCCGTGCGGTTCCACAGGGCTGTCAGGGACACGCTGACGCACACACCCACGAGATTTTCGCTCCACAATTCTACACGTTTAAATCTGGTTAAATAGCGAGCCAGACATCGCCGCTTGACTGATGGAGTAAGACGTTCCCAGAAAACAGATGGGCCGACTGATTTTCACTCGGCTATACACTTTTCTATATGCTTATATAATCGCACTTTTAACAGAGAACAGATGATTTCATAAAAGACTGATAAAGTCTGTTCGAGCACAAAAGCCCAACATCTTGAATGTGAACCGGCTTGTAATCGGCCTATTTTATATAAGCCGTCAAGTGCCTGGCTGCATTTTATCTGCGTCAAGTTCTAAGTCACCCTGAGTGATGGAGATCTTACAGCCAAACGGGGTCACGCTGCAGCGGCCATACATCTTCTGTATACAGGAACAAATGTAACCCGTCACTCACACGAAGGCGGCGGGAACGCTCGGCTAAAGATAGGACTGTATATGGATCCATATCCGAGGAGTTTTGCATTATACATGCAAAGCTAATTTGCGTACATATGTCGAGGACAGTCCCTAGCACAAACAAGCACTTAAGTCAGTTTAAAGTGCAAGCAAGTGTTGGGGAAAGTAGGCCAGGACTTGCTCGGGCTTGGAAAATGTAAACAAGTCGTGATCAGTTTGGTTCCCATCCAGTGTAAAAAAAAAAAAAAATAATAACAACTTTGAATTAAACATAACATTTATGCCATGCCCAGGCATAGACCTGAGGCGATGTTCAATCAATCCGGAATTTGAAATCAAAGGCTTGCTTAGAATATACAAGTCCTGCCCGTTATACTTTTGGCTAATTTAATCTTCAATTTGCGCGGGGCTGTGGGATATCAACAGCTAAATTTGCAATTAGTATTCTGTCGGTGCATTGACAGGCTGCAAGACGGTAGGTGGAACAAAAAAAATAAATAAAAAAATCACCGGGGATGGAACTACAGAATTATTATTATAGAATTACAGGTGGGTATTTTATTAATGTTCCATTTTCATTAATTATTAATCAAGGCAGTTCAAACTGAATTGAAACATGAAGGACTGCTGAAATGTATTTTTTCGACTGTACGCCGCATATTAAAGCAAACAAGCCGATTTTTAATTCCTAGCATAACAAAATCAATGCATTGAAGTAAATGAGGCTAACAATAGCGCAACCGTTTACATTCAACCAAGTCAGGCCGAGGGCGTTCAACCAAAGAAAACAACCCTAGAAAAAAAAGTCATGCATAAACAAATGATTAGAGCAGCACAATTCATACTATGCAGCGCAAACAACATATTTTCCCTCATGCCAATAAAACTCTAGAGGTCAATGTGAGGTCACGCGAAGGAAAGGAGTGTATATCCTGAGTTGACACATCGGTTCTGCGAGGCCGAGACATATTTTGCAACGAGCCCGACTATTTTCTTTCAAGCGTTATACATTTACTGTTCGACCTCCGGCCCCCGCTTGGAGACGTTCTGCACTAAAATACCTCTCATGCTTTTATCCAAAGGTTTTAAAACTGCATTAGTGACAGACAAGAGTGAGAAAAATCTGTTTTCCAACAGGGTAGCAAAGTGTTGATTAAACACGGCGGCAACAAGGAGGAATGAGTCAGAACGGATGAGAACTTTCCAAATATATCACATGGATGAGATGTTTTCAGCCACAGCTCTCTCTGCATCATTAAATAAACAAATGAAATTTCACAAAGAATGGCCCTTTGCACCAATTATAAAAAGGGTGCTTCCCAAAGGTTTGGAAAGGTTTAAAAACAAATACCGTATTTTCCGGACTATAAGGTGCACCTAAAAACCTACAATTTTCTCAAACGCCGCCTTATAGTCCGGTGCGCCTTATAGATGGACCAAATTCCTAAATTTAAACTGGCCCGAAACATTGTGTCATGAAATCAATCATAAGTGGCCCGCTGAAGACTTTGAATCATCAATCAAAAACCCTATGGATCATTATTTTGTGATTATAAAGTCATTTGTTGCGCCTGAAGTTGAAATAAAAAAGATAAAATGGAGAATGATTTGATTTGGATTAAAAATCTGACATGATGCATTAATGGTGCGCCTTATAGTCCGGTGCGCCTTATAGTCCGGAAAATACGGTACACATATTCATCCACGTACACACATATAAGAGGAAAAAGCTTTACAAACGATCCAAACACAAGCAATGCAAAACAGACCCTGCCTCTTAATCCCGGCAACACGGTGAGATGAAAAACAGCGATAACAACGTAGAGACAAATAAAAGATTAATCTAATAAGTCTGACTCACTCAGGCCAGCACATACAGAAGAACACTGCTGTATAAACAGACGTGGCTGCGGTTGTGAGTGTGTGTTTGTGTGTGTGTGTGAAGGCCTAACGGACAGAGAGGCTGTGCAACACTAAAGCTGCCCTCACCATCTGGCCTTGGCAAAATGAACACAGTGTTCCTCCAGCCTCTCTCGCTCTCTCTCTCTCTCTTCCTCAATGTTTCGGATTTGATACTCATCCACCCGCAGAGATTAAGCGGGTCCATATTTTAGTCGTCCTCCCTGTGTTGTTTTTGCTTTCTAAAAACACCGAGTGTGTGTGTGCCAACATGTTGAAGGGACGGTTGCGAGGAACTGGGCAGAAGGACAAAAAAAAAAAAAAAAAAAAACTGAGGTGGGGATATGTTTTGAAATCTGGGTGTGGCATCCCGGACAATACATTAGGTACACGAGATTATTCATGTCGGTATCCAGAACCTGAAATCCTTTAAGTCTAAATCGAAGGCATGACTTTCAACAAATGGGGAAAAACATTAAGAGCGGGATGATCCCGTCGATACTTTTCAGGTCATTTAAGAGAGATCAAACAAAAGCTGAAATCACTTGACACGGGGTTGGAAACCCGCAGCGCTGTTAAGAGGCTTTAAGCAGAGACCATCGCACATCCATGCAGTGGCCAAAGCAGCTTTTGGACAATTGCACTCCAGTTTTTCTGATCACTTTTCAAAAATCAGGTCGTGGATAAAAGAGCACCCATCCGGAGAATATGCCTCCGATTTGAGGTCTTCCTACAAAAACCCGGGCGAGCTGGCACTAAATAATTCAGGGAGGAAAACAAGACTCAGCCCATCTCGAGTCTTAACCCCCCGCTGCGTCTTATCTCGCCCTCTCACACAAACACTCCGGTATTCACTCTTTCCAGGAGAACGTTACCCATCCAAGGACACACAACGCTGTTAAATATTCCATTATGTTGGACTTGCCTGTTTTCCTGTGGCTCATTACTGAAAAGCATAATGATGATGAAAAACAGATTGCAAGGCAGAAGGGGGGGGGGGGGGGAGAAAAAAACAATTGCACCCAAATCTCAGGTTGCTCTCACATTAACAACTTTTTTTTACACAGCTGGATGTTTAATTTGAATCCTTGCGGCATCCCGTTTTAAGTTTCGGAAAAGCTATTAAAGGCGTCTTAAATGTTTTTGGCTAAAAAAGGTGATTTGGCGCATTTGTCGTTTAACAAATTAGAAAAACCTGTCTTATTACTTTAAGACTTTTTTGGGGGGGGACAAAATGCTTCACAGTGTCTCACTTCAAGGTCTCTCACACTCACAAACACACACAGAGGGACAAACACACACACGTTTAACAGTCTAGCTGCGATATCTCAATGCACACCAGATGACCAACTGTTTTTGCCCGGTTCGTGGTTTTGAGATCGCGACACGACTTCCAGACATTAACATGACTCATTTTTTACTGCAGTCACGAGCATGCAGAGAATACACACACACAGACACACACACATAACAACAATATATGTATCTGCTAAAACAGCCTGACAGACTGATTTTGAAACTGGCTTGGCTTAAAATGCTGGCCTGATGTTATGGATGAATAAAAAAAAATCAAAATAAATCGAGGCCCTCCGTCTATAGACACACACCGAAAAAGTTTGACTTGAATCGAGGCTGATTGAACGCTCCGCCTATACTCTCGGCTTTGTCCCTGCGAGCTCTGTCTAAATATTGAAGCGGATCGAGGTGAAAAGAATCGGCTATCCAGAGGATTCCACCCAATCTGCATATTCATACAATTAATTAGGATTCCTCTTTCTGCTCTGTGATTTTTTTTTTTCTGTCTTTCCTGCTTTATTTCTCGAGAGGCAGCTGTAAAACAATGGTGGGGCGGTGATCGGAATCAGTCATTAGTTTGGGGCAAGGGGAGGAGGGGGTGTAGACGATGGAGCCACGCGCCTACACACCTTTCTTCTAAGTTGACTGTCTGCATCAGATATGATGAAGACGGAGCGCTTCGCAAGTCTCTGTGTTGATACAAACTTATGCCGCTTTGTCTCACTTTGTCTTTTGTCTCAATTGTGTGGTGCCAAAGTGACTGAGAAGTGCCATTGTGCGATGGGGCGGACTAACCAAATGATGCTCGGCGGTCTTCTCGCAAGGCTAACTCTTAATTGTGAAGAGAAAAGATGAGATATTGTAGGATGTGTGTGTGTGTGGGGGGGGGGGGGGGGGACTTGTTTTGAAAAAAAAAAAAAAATTATAATAAATGTGCAGTCTGGTATCGCAGTTAGGATCAAGTTTTGAAGTCTTTGTTAGTTTCATTGCAAGAACTGCTTCTCGACTGGCGGCGACCTAACCAATTTTCTTGTAGCGTACCTTAAATTGGACACCCAAACAAGTCATTTAAATAATAAGACTTGATGGCCCTCAATTGCTCGGCTCAAAAAGATAAAAGGATAAAATAATGGGCAGCGGCAGCGGCACATTTTGGACATCTGTTCAGGTGTTTTTTCTTTTTCTTTATTTTTTTATCATTATTATTTTTATTATTATTGTTAATAATATGAAGAATATTATTATTATAATTATTATTATTATTATCATTATCATCATTATTATTATTATTTTATTTGCAGAGTGTATAATGTAGATAGAGCACACCAAAAAAAAAAAAAAAAAAAAAATGTTGAGCATTTTAAATGACCACTTAAATATACCAAGTTATCTCTCCCCTCCCAAGCAGATTAAACGTACATTATCATTCTTAGAAGATTTAGAAAATCACTGTCGAATTCATTTTTCATCCTAAACCTGTCAGCGCTCGCGTCTGATTGGTCGGTAATCTAGAGAATTTAGTGTGTGACAAGAGTGTTAAAAAACACAGAAAGTCACGAATAAAAGGGGGGGGGGGGATCAAGCGTGTGACAGATGACAGAAGTTGTCCATTAAGCTGACAGAACAGTCCTGGCGTGAATATTGCATTTCCATGTTTACCACAATTACAGGCCTGTTCGCCGGTTCACCTCCTCCAATGGGCTAAAACTGGGAGGGAGGGGTGGAGGGGGGTGCAACAATCCTTTTGGGAAAAACGCAAGCTGTCAATCTTCCGCTCGCCATTTCTGTGTCTTTAAATATCGACTTTCATAAACAGAAATGACACTTTGCTTCCTTCAACCATGAAGCCATGCAAGAAGTGAAACTCGTCAAAGAAAAAGAACTAAAAAGGGCGATTTTTTTTTTTTTTTCCTCAAGTAGAAAATGACAAAGGGCTTGCCGTGCAAGGCCGACTCCTACACAAACCTTGCGTGCCGAGGAATGTCCGAAGCCCCCGTAATGGCCCTTTTTTTGTTGCGGCGGAAAAAGAAAGAAGGCTTTGGAGATACACACGCAAGGTCCGAGTTAATAAGCCCTGCCGAAGGAGCTCGTCAGGGTCATAGGCCAGTAAAATGATAACTTTGAACCCGGGGCTAAAATACCCCAAGCCCCCCTGCTGTTAATCTCTTCTAATGATGTCCTTGTGGGTTGACATCCTTTCCGGCAATTTTATTGTCCTACCGTGTGCCGTATTTTTTTGCTCTGTTGTGACCGAACGTACGATTCACATCTTTCTAAAGAAGCTTCATTTACAACTTTAGATCAAACCATCCGAGGTGCTGATGATGTTAAACGCGAGCTAACCTTTGAGATTAGCTCTCGTGTCCTTAGCGAAGCCGCCACGTAATTATCTTTTTAATTATCAATGACCTTGCGTTCATCAGTGTCACTTTTATCTTTCAAACCTTCCTTTCACCGTTTTCCGTCTATACGTTGGTGTCATTTGTTCTTGGCCTTTTGCTTGTGACACCGACTAGCACTAATGATGAGCAAAGCGGCGTATGAAACTCGGTTCGTAATAACAAACTGTCAGGAAGTGATGAAACGACTTTATTATACGGGGGAGTTTGGCCACTATAGTTAATAAACAAGAAGAATTCCACTTTGCCCTTTCAAACTTGTTGCCATCATTGGCGGCCATTTTGTTTATTTACCCATGGAAGGTGAAAATCGCTAATATCCACCTGGTGGGGTTTCAAACTGTCATGCTAAATCTTTTTCTTCTTTACAATAAAGGAGGAGGGGTCCCTGCAGACTAGCAACATATTGTAATCCCATTACTTAAAGGGTTTACCCTGGAATACCTTCCAAATGAGCCGCTAACAAGGGGCTGCTAGAAAGATTACAGCCCAACATAATCAGTTCCAGGACGCTGGTTGACCTCAGAGGCCTTTTTGCTTGGAAACAATGGGAAAAAAAAATCTCTTCTAGACTCAACAGATGGATGATCATAGTAAATCTCAATGCAACTTTGTGGATATTGAGTAGCCAGGACGTATGGGTGGTTCTCTGGAAGTGTGGTCCCAAAGAGCCATTCAATAAACTTACCTAAAAGCAGGTCAATTTTTTATTTAAATGACATCATATTCACCAGTGATTCAAATAAATTAGATATCCAAAATCACAGCATGCTGCTGGTAAAAAAAAAAAAACAGCTGCTTTCAAGTACACACACACACACACATTGCCAGGAAGAGGTCATATTAATGGCTGACTTTGCAGCTCTCGGGCAGACGTTCAAACACACAAACGCCCATTTGTGCGCACACGCTCCCTCTTCTAACACGTGCGCACAATCATTTCCATTTCACTTCTCCCTCTTCTCCACCCTTCTGCTCACTGCCACCCTCAGCCCCAACCTCTCTTCTCCGCTCATTTGCATAATATACTTTCTCTTTCTTGAGCTCGGCGTGTACAAACACATACATCTGACAGATGGCACCACTGGGCTCCAGAAAGTGTCGAAAGCGGGAATATGAAGGGGAATGGGAGGAAAAGGAGAATGTTCTCGTGAAGTAAACAGAAAAAAAAAAAGCATAATTATCCTGGGCACTGGCCTTGACACTAACCTGGGGAAAACCCTGATGTGCCAACTCACTGCACCCGATGACCTACTAAACCCAGCAGGGGAGGAAACACACGTCCGTGTCGAGCACATCCAAAGTCAGTGAAGGAGAAAGGAAATATTGTATATATGAGGAGGGAAATAAACTCATTCCATTCTCCCAATCAATCTCTCTCCCTTTCCTCGGCGGCCACTTTTGTGGCGATTGCTTTTTAAAATTCTTTCGACGGGATGGCGATGGTCGTTAGAGCGTGTCTGCGCTGTCAGGCTGAGTTATCCTTGTACGGCTCTGGGCCTGATTATCCCGTGATGACTCATGCAGGGGAGAAGGAGAGGTGAACTCGGTGCAGAAGAACTCAACAACCGGGCCACCGATTACAGAGCAGAAGAGAACGGGACGGCGAGAGGAACTCCGGCAGGCCCCGTGACGGCTCGACGAGAACCGCCGCGCTGTCGAGGCATCCGTCGTGTCGCCAACTTCTTGGACTTGTTTATCATCGCCGTGCAAAAAATGTGCACCCCCCCCACCCTCTCCTCTAGCGTTTTCTCACCAAGCGGTGCGTGTCACGTCATATCATATCATTAACTTGATAATGTAGTCCAAGATTCACAGTACCGGAGAGGAAGATAACAAAAACAACAGGCCCATCTGCAGCCGGCAGGCAGCCTTTGTTGACATGCTGATGTCTTTGGTAGTCGAAAAAGGAGAGGGAGGGGGAGGGGAGGGGAGGGGTTGCGTAACATCTACTGTGCTATTCATAGAGGAGAGGATGAAGGGGGGTGACATTTGGGATAGGCCAATTGGGAGGGGGTCCTCACTGGTGACAAATGCATTCTGATGTGAGCGTACATAAATGTCTTTGGATTAATTATTAAATTTGATAGGCTTTATTTTATTTTTGGAGGGGCGACAAAGCAGGCAAGAAGTTTAGATGGTCACACAGTTTTGCTGCTTTCCTTGAAATGCGAGATTGTTTGCATCGAGAGGCACTTGGGGTCAACTTGGAGTTTATCAAGGTGGGATATGCTCGATTTGAGCTGAAGGTTTCACGGCAAACAAAAAACACAAAATAAACACACACGTATCTCTTGAGCCTGATCGAATGGGATTGGGCGGTGTTCTCGCAGCACCAACTGTCACCGCAGTGAGAGGTCAAGCAGAGACAGTAACACAGCTTATATAAGTCACAATAACGGGGGGTGGGGTGGCGGTGGGGAGTGGATTTTTTTTCCTTTTTTTAAAAAACAGGTTATATAGTCAAGTTGGTTTTCTTTCTGGAACAAAGTTAGAAGAATCACAAAAACATGGCGCGGTTGCTAAGGGAGAAGTTAATTTGTGTGACAGAGACTCTCCACGCTTCGCTTTCCAGCGACAGATACATGTCAAATTAGAAATATGGTAGAAGCAAATCGAACTTTTTGCTTCAAATGTTTCTTTCTGGCGACAGCAGCCAAACCTTAAAGGCCTGCCCCCAAAAAAGAATCAAAAACAGATGGTTTGGATGTTGCGGATGAACACAAATAATCCAAAGATCATCACTCAGAATGTTGGCAAAGTTCGAGAAGAGGAAATAAAGACAACAAAAATCTCAGCGTGACGCAAGAAAATGATATTTGCATTGCAAACTCTCTTGAAAGAAACTTTTGACAGTTTTAACGGTGGATTGGACGGGGCCGTGCGGCGTCACGTGGAGAGGACATAAGGACAACAGAGGGAAAGCGGGCGAGAGAGAGAAATGTGAAGGAGCTTTTCTATAAGCAGAAGCTAAAGAGGTCAGACGGGTAGTTTCTGGGTCAGGGCGCATTAAACAGGCGAGCGCGGTGAACTGTCGTCCTCGTCCCCGTGGCGACACGGCAATGTGGACAGGCCTCCTCCAACTGTGACCGCACATTAGCCACTTACTGGAAGCCATACAAACACTGCTGTGGGCATCAACACATAAAGTTGCCCTTTACTCTAATCCACGGCATATAGGGAGTGGGAGGGGGCGAGGGCCTCCATCTGACAGGCGGACTGACTGTCTCAGGAAAATAGCCAAAGGTGTAAAAACAGAGTCAGGTGTGCTATCAAATATGATATACAGTCAAACAGTACGTGATGATTAATTCGCCGAAAAAATAGCAGCTTCGCTTTTATATTTTTAGATTTGCTCCATAAAAGTAATGACATCAAATTATCCCCGCCTTTTTTTTTTTACTTTGTTCCTTCCATTTATTTCCTCCCTCGTGGCAGATATTAGAAAAGGCACAACAAGAAGTCCATCGAGTAAGCGCTACTAAATAGCCAAATTATGATTGGAGGGGGGGGGGGGAACAGGAAAATAATCTTTCATGGCCAAGTAATAGTTCCAGCCGAAGCAAAAAGCAGCCATTAGACAAAAGAGACATGGGAAAGCGATAGAAAATGGCCAGTATCTTTCCAATTATCAGCATGGCGCATGTTCTTTCGAGGCAGCTGAAAGGACAGGTTATTAAGCTTTAATGCTTCAAAGCATGAGGACCATTCAAGGCCTTCTTTCTCATTAGACCTACCACCAGGCTCATCGCGAGCGTGTGTGTGCGCGCCAGCGAGCACATAAGCACACATGTTGCAAGTCCATGTCCATGGTTAAGCATCTCACACAAAGCCTGGTAATGAGTATGTGAGTGCTGGTTAGTTGGCATTGGCATATATTTTCTATATGGCATGAATGTATCAATAAGAGTCCTCAACAAGAAAAATCGAAAAATCCTTGAGCGAAAGGAACAACATTGCATTGGATTGATTTTTTTTCCAGGATGTGCAATTCTTTGAAAGCTGCAAAAGCAGCACAAAGCAAAAATGAAGTTATGTGAGGCAATTCATGAAGCTTTCTTTGCCTGCTATAAATGAGAAAAAAAAAAAAAAAGTAAGCCTAGCTAAACTATTCAGCCCAGGTGAACATTAACAGGACAGAACATTCTCGAACAGCCAAGTGGAGTTCCTCGGGTCAATGAAGAAGTATTGGCTGGCTCGCTCGGCCACTAACTTCCCTTCTGTACTTTCCGCCATCCAAATTTGCACGCGGCGCCCCCAACGGTCCGATGAAGACGATTTTCCATAGATGAGATGATTAATGCGCCTGCCCCGAAGACGCTGATGGAGATTGATGCAGCCTGCTAGACTCTCTATGGCTAATCTTTCATCCTTACAATAAATATGGCACAATGTCCATATGAATGCAAAAAAAAAAAAAAGTGGCTGATTACAAACAGCTTGCGAGCCGTCGTCCCTTTTAACGATTCCATCCAAAGGCACTCTCATTGTCAAACGGCTGTTTGCCTTAATGAAATTAGCCCATCTCGCCGTCTGCAGGGGGGTGCTACGCTAGGTAAGGCGTTTCCGCCAGGGTCGGGCCATGGAAGTCACCCTCATTAAGTAACCAATGCAAATGAGATGCAAATGGCGCTAAAACAGAACACTGCTTAATTTGCCCTCCCGACATTGCAAACAGTCACATGGGGGGTGATATGCAAATGACATGCAAATGACCAGCTTTCTTGCATTGGCTGAAGGCTGGCAGCCTTCGGGGTGGAGTTCGCGCCTGCTTCTGTCAATGCAAATATTGGAGGTGTCCAAGCGGAAGACAAGAAAGTCCACGCCCACTCCGAGGTGGTGGCTAAAAGTTCCTGACAGGCCTGTGAGGAACAAGGAGGAACAAGGAGGAACGAGTCTCCAAAATGGCTTCCGTAGAAAGTTGACACGAGCCAAATACTTTTGCGAGAAGGTCAAACCTCTAAAGAGCACGTGACAAGGTGGAAAATCACTTCCTCTAATGATCCGCGCATCCACCTACAGTATGGATCTGCACTTCATTGATCCCCCCTCTTTCAAGCCTCCACTGGGGTGGAAAGTAAATGAACCGCCGCTCCCGCTAAGTACATTACATTACGAACGCGACTTATCTTCAATTCCGAGAAGGCCGCAACACTTTTTCTTTCATTTCCTTTGAGATTGAAAAGAAAGCAAGGCCTTCAAGCTATAATCATTTTTGGACAGCGCTAGTCGATGCATCGACTCGTCAGTTCAAACCCTCACGTCTTGCGCTATTGGAAAAAATCCGAAAACAGGTTTGTTTTGAAGCGTCACATTGCTGAGCTAGGCACCGAGGCCCTCCAGAGGGTCTTCACTGAGCACATATTTCTTTGGTGTACTCAGGCTTGATGCGTCAAACTACACCCGTCCTGCTCCCTCACTTTTTCATTTCATTCATAAGCCCAAAATATTTGGGAGGCAGCCGATTGGTCAGCGTCACCCGACGCAAAAATACGATGCGCTCTTTGTAGCCAATTCGAGGCGAGTACCGCGTTCTCTCTCACTCTCTCTCTCTCTCTCTCTCTCTCTCTCTCTTACTTTCGGGCTGCCTTTTTAACACACAGTTTTTTGTTTCAGTCTCTGCAGTCTCGCAGAAGTCGAAACAACGGGCTAACTTTGGGCTGAAGTCCGCTTCGACCTTAATGTGACAGTTTTTGGACAACAGGGACAAGCTACTGCATTTCGAAACCCCCCCAAGGAGCGGCCTAAGTCGTCCCATTCCCCTTCTATGTATATTTCCCCCCCCCTCTTTGCTGTTTATTCGTTAGCGGCAAAGCGATGCACTCTAAAAATGAAACTCCATCGACAGATCGATCAGGTGATTGACAGCTTTAATGAATGATCTTTAACCGGGTCCTCTTGAGACAGAGGGCGAGGCTGACGTCAGGTTTGATTCAATATGACCGAGTTCAATATTCACAGTTGTTTTGTTTTGACCCCCCCCCCCTCCCCCTCCCCTCCTCACTCCACCTCTCATGTGTAAGATCTTTACAGTACGCAAAGCAAGACAAAAAAATTGAAACACATAAATCAATCACTGCAGTGATCCAGTGACTCTGTGAACTCTGTTTATGGGGAACTGGGTTGATTGGGTTTATGAGAGTTTGGAGGAGCAATACTGCCATCTATGCATGAGAGTGGGTACCCAAATCTCCCAATGGATTACATCATCAGGTTGAGGTTGCTTTTATTATGTTGACGTTCCAGTTCACACAAAGAGAAGCAGGAACAGAGATGTTTGGATACTGAATTGAAGTGGAAAACGGTTTCAAACATTTAAATGTTTTAGTCGTGGATATTCTAAATTTACATTTGTGCAAAACATTTTTATATGGTAAATATTGGGAAAGAATATTCAGAAATTAAAACAGGATTTTGTGATATTTGTGTTTTGAATTATTTTCTGACTCGAGCAACATTACATTTCATTTTCCAAGCATTTTTTGTGATTTATCAAACAGTGCTTTTGAAATTTAAGCGTTCATGCATTACAATGTGATTTCTCATTTGCAGAAACTCACCCTCTGATCATCATGGCTTCAACATATATGGTCGATCCATTGTCTCAAAATGCTGCTGAGAACTTCTGCAGCTTGTAGCAAGGACTGCATGTGGAAGAGGAGATGGTGGTTATTATACTTTAGTTTCAAAATACCGTTGTTGTTGTTTTTTTTTTAAGGGTATGCATTGGATCAAGTAATTTGTGGGATTATTCTGACATCTAGTGGCGACAGAGATACGCGCAGGCTTAAATGTACTTTTAATAAAATAAGAAAAACCACATATTGTTTGTGCGTCATGGCGCTCCAAGGGTAAAATATTACAACTAGTTAGAGATGAGGAAATTAACTTTTTATTTACCTTTTGCACGTAAAGTTTAGCCTCTCGGGTTGCCTGCTAACAGCACGCTCAAACATTTGACAGTTTTCAAGGAAAAATGAGCCACACTCACCTGTTCAACGCGTCATTATTTTGTTGGTATTCGACGACGTTGTTTAAAATGTGCAAAATATAAACTACAGCAGCGTATTTTGCAATATTTGCACATCGCTCGTCATTGTCTGCACGTCATGTGCACGCTTGCAAACTGCAGGTGAAGCCAGTTGACATCATGACGTCATCGTGACGTACACGTAAACATTTTTTTTTTGCCCACACCCGCTTCGAGATAATTATTTTAATTATTCATAAAATTGGTTCACTTATAATTTATAAAAAACAATGAATTTTTAAAAGGCACTTTATTTCAAACAGGTGTAAGCCCACACTCTTGACACAAGATATTCACAATAGTGACCACAGTAAAATTAAAAAGGAAATCAACCTCTTGAGGAAAAAAGTTGATTTTAAAATCCTTCCACAATCAAGCATTGCGTGATTAGCACATCAGTATACGCAATTGAAAGATTTGGACTCATGATGGTACAGTTTGTGGTCCGAATTAAGGTAGTGAATCAATTTTATTATTTGTTGACATGAACAGCGGTAACATTGTATACTCTCGTACAACTACAAAAACCTTTCAGAAAATCTCATCACATGGGAGACAAGACTATGAATAAAGCATCTAATGTGTAAAACAATTTGTGATGCAAGCAACTACTTACAAATGCCAGTCAAAGCAATGACAACATTTCAGGTACATTCAGTGTCACAGAGGTAATTAAATGGCTCATTTTTCAATTTGCAAAAACATTAGTAATCTTTGGAGGGAGTTTGGTGTTGTATTTGGAGAACAGGCTTTTCTTGGACAGTGTTAATAACAAGGTTCGCTTTTCAGAGGCATTTGAACAAATGAAGTGTACGAGTCATTAGCAGAGTTGTGATCGCGGTTGGCGTCGCCGTCCACGTGACCGCCCGTGACTTCCATCGGAAGAGGCTCGTCCGAGCAGATCAACACGTCGATGGGACCCTGAGTGCTCTTCATGTGGACTTGGAAGCTCTGAGGACAGGAATAGAGCGTGTTCTGATTTGCATACAAGTACACACAACAAAGGGAACGTACTTCTTTCGGGTGCGTGACATTCAGGATTGTATCTTCGGGGCCTTTGATGACGAGTAGAGTTTGCTCACTAAGTGTGGGGATGGTTTGAATGTCCTCATAGGTCACATAGGCAAACGTGAAGTATATTGTCAAGGGGGCAAATTGATAGCAGAATACAAAAAAAAAAAAAAGCATGGCAATGGCAAAGGATATTTGCTGCTCTCCTCGTCCGCACACATCACGTGGAGATCCACTGTGCAGCTTTCGATCAGCTCGTCCAGCTTTTTCTCTTCTTCGGCGAGATCATTTATTATTTGGACGATGTCCTTACTGGGACTGCCACCCCTGCGGACACATAAAAGAAAATAAAAAAATAATAGCATTACAGCAATGTGAAAATGCTATCGACTTTTTTTTCCCAACTCTACGTCTACTTACAACCACTGTATATGATTCTTATATATTTTTTTGATCAAGTTGATCCCCTCCAGGACATTTGTGACATCGTAGATGCGTCTCTTGGAGGAGCTGATCTCCTGGCTCACGAGGTTAAGGTCCAAAATGCCATCTTTTGAACTCCACAGCAAGTTCAAAAACTTTCTTGTCAAGAGAACAAGCGATGTGTCGTTTCGAGACTTTCTGGTGTAATCTGGATTGAAACAGAGAGCGGTTGGGGAGGAAATAAATCATGACCAAGTATTAATCAAACAGTATAAATAAATATATTCAATGATTGCTTTTGGGTATTTTGTTTTTGTAAAGATGCGTTACTTTCTTCTCCTGTAGATAGGTTTAATGCGCTGTGGTCGGAGACAGATAACATCATCCCATCATCCTGATTTGGATCATCAACATCTTCCAGCTCCTCCTCCTTTTGCAATACAAAAAAATGCACATTTCAAAATGCAATAAAATATTCTGGCACAAAATATAACTCAATATGCTGCAGTTTGTAGATGCGTCTGGCTCACACTGACCTTGCACATGATTATAAAAGTGTTTGTTTGGCTCTTGACCATGATTATTGTTATCATCGATCGTGATTTAGAAAGAACATAGTCAATACCTTGACGGGCTGATCAGAACTTGGATTGGGCCAGATCAGAACCAACTTTGGTGCGGTTTGTTGCTGCGTCTCGTCGAGGGACTTTGGTGACTCTTCTTTTTTGCTGCAGGAAACTTCGGATGTCCCACTTGAAATCATCGCGTCGCCGAGCATGTCCAGAAATGTTGCAGCTCTTATTATGCTAGCAGTTAACGTGCCTCGCTAGCACACGCGTAGAAACTGCCTTGAGCATTCCAATGGGATTATCAACGCACGAACATGCAATTGTGTTTGCACCGCGTTACTTTTTGCATAAAAAGTAACGCAGAGTGTTAACAGCTACTTTTAGGTAAAATAATGACCTTCTTTCTGCAGGAGGAACGACCGATGTTTGCTAACCTAGCTAGCAGCCTTAAGTGTTCCGCCGTGACGCAATAAAACTACCAACCAATGAGCAGTGATCTTTGTAGACATGTGACTTTTGTTTTCAAATCTCCAAGATACACATAAATCAAAGACTTTAAAAAATGTAATAAAGCTTGGCTTTGTGATTTTGGCCAAAAAAATACTGTCCTTAAAAGGTGACACGATTTAACAGAAATATTGTAGTCTTAATGTCACTTCTTTTTTTAAATAAGCCTCTCTAAACATCAAATAAACAAATCAAAAACAACATATAAAAAGGTATTTTATTAACATGACCCGTTAATATAAGCAATTTTTAAATTTGTCTAACATTTTTACCATAAATGATCTGAAAGAAGACGCCCAAAAAGGCATTAAAAAAACACTTGATTGCAATATATGGCTCAGTCATCATCATCAAACTTGATCTTCTTCCCTTGGAAAGGCAAAATTTTTCCTTGCTGCTCTTTTCTCTTCTTACTGGCCTCCCACGATGGATGCAAGGCCTGTTGTGGTTCCTGTTGGGCAACATTTCCCCGGCCACGCCGGTCCTGCTGCCTCGCAGCATCGCCTCGGCCACGTCCTCGAAAGTTTGGTCTCTCTGAATCAAAACTTCTGTTGAACTTTGGGTTCCTGGTTTGGTCTCCGTCTTTTTTATGGAACCTTTTGTTTTTATCAAAATCAGCACGGCCCATGCCCGTCGGTCTCCCTTGACCCCTAAACGGTTTCCCCCTTCCGCCCCAACCGGGTCTCGTTTCAGACAAAGAGCAGAAGACAGTCTGAAATTTGGGCGCTTTCGATTTTAAGCGCGACTCAAGCTCGCCGAGTTCACAATCAAGCTTGTCGTTAGTCTTTGATTTTCCGGCAAAATCCTCTTCCGTCTTGTCGCTGTCTGTGTTTTTGCTTTTCTTTTTCTTAAATTTGCTCACTTTGCCAAGAAAAAAGTCATTGTCGCTGTCCTCCTGGGACGACTGCTTGCGGAATCGTTCCTCAGTACTGTCATCAAAGTACGGTTTGTCCTCGTCGTCAGAGAGCTCGGATTCGCTTTCTTCTTGTTTCGTCGGCGTGGACACCACCTCGGGTTTCTTCTCCTGAGTCTGAGCTGGTGGTTTCTTCTTTACCGGTTCTTTTGGCTCGCTCTTTTTGACCGATGCTGGTTGGACAATTTTAGGCTCCACTGTTAATTTCTTTTCAACATCAGGAGGATCTTGAGTGGATTCCATTTTTTCCAGATCACGTTCAGAAGAAGTAGTTTTATCTTTTGTGTCTTTGTCGTCATCTTTTGTGATTTTCTCGGGTTTCTTCTTTACCTGTTCTTTTGGCTCGTTCTTTTTGATTGATGGCGGTTGGACAATTTTCGGCTCTGCTGTTAGTTTCTTTTCAACAACGGGAGCTGAATCTTGAGTCGATTCCATTTTGTCCCCATCAGGTTCAGAAGAAGTAGTTTTATCTTTTGTGTCTTTGTCATCATCTTTAGTGATTTTCTCGGGTTTCTTCTCCTGAGCCTGAGCTGGCGGTTTCTTCGTTACTTGTTCTTTTGGCTGGCTCTTTTTGACCGATGCCGGTTGGACAATTTTAGGCTCCGCTATTAGTTTCTTTTCTGCAGCAGGAGCATCTTGAGTGGATTCCATTTTTTCCTCATCAGGTTCAGAAGAAGTAGTTTTATCTTGTGTGTCTTTGTCATCATCTTCAGTGATTTTCTCTGGTTTCTTCTCCTGAGCCTGAGTGGATTCCATTTTTTCCCCATCAGGTTCAGAAGTAGTTTTATCTTTAGTGTCTTTGTCGTCACCTTTAGTGATTTTCTTCACTTTTTTGGAACGTTTTTCTCGCATCACTGCCTTCCACTTGTTGACCTTTTTAGGCTTAGGTGATTGCACAGCTACCGTTACGGGTGATTCCACGGCTACCGTTACTTGGTCATTTTTCTCCTTCTGTTGCACCTGCTTCTTTTTCCTCTGCTCGCTGAACGCCTTCACGGCCGCCCGAATGTCCTCGATCTTTTTCTTGAACTGCGGGTGGCAGGCGATGCGAGCTACGGCTCTGTTGGACATGGTGGACTTTGGGTTCTTGCACACTTCATTGAAGTTGAGATCCTTCTGCAAAGCGACTTTGGTGACCTACGGAGGAATCACAGTGAGACTGGTTAAATTACGCTTTTTGCAATTCTAGGAGTAAAACGTATTTACATACAATGTCCGGTTTGAGAGATTTCATTGCGTGGATCTCCTCCAGTAATCTGGCGGCTTTCTTCTGATTCTTCTCAACAGCCACTTCAGTCCCCTTCTTTTTCTTCAGCTGAGCAATTTGTCGAATGATCTTCCTGCTGAGCAGTGCCCTCACTCGCTTCACCTCTTTTCTCATTAACACCACCTCATTGTTCAAGTTCAGGACAACCGGCTGCGTTTTTACTTGGTCTGGCTTTTTCTCCGTTTCGACTTCGGATTGTTCTGACTCATCTTCTTCTTCATCATTGCAGTCTTCTTTTTCTGAATCTCCTCCATCTTTATCCTCTTCTCTGGCATCTTCTGTTTCTCCTTCTGCTTCCACTGTCACGCTCTCCACCTCTTTGTTGTCTCCATCTCCATTGTCTGACTCTTTTTCCACATCTTCCTTTTCCTTATCCTCAATATATGATGCCATTTTCTCCAAGTTGATCTGTTAAAAATAAACACATTTACCACATAATGACATCTTGCAATGTATTTTCCAGTACGATTGTTTTTTTCATAATTGTTTATATAATAAACATTTCTGAAAGCTACGTTACGTGCAGACAGAATCAACGTGGTGGCGTTAAACACGTTTTGCCGGGTGGAGTTGAATAATGTTGTTTCAGTAAGCATCTTGAACGGCAAATTATCAACAAACTAAAAACAATACAAAGCGATTAAATCACGTCTAAATATTGCAAAACTTACCGTAATTAACAGGCAATACGCTCCCAACGTGAGGCAACAGATACGCACGCAACGGAGGCGGCCATGTTTTACGTGGCCACGCCTCTGATGTCGTCATCACGCCTTACGTCGCGAAAGGGAACGCGGCGTGTCGTGAAAAGGGGAGGGGCTTTTTCGCGCACTGTTATTATTTATTTCTTTGTTTCATGTGTATTAAACAATAACAACGGTGGCTAATTCACGACGTGTGAATATTTCGCGTGAGCGAATGACAGTCCCGTGCTCCTGTTGCTACACCGACACATCGGCAAAATCATCTGGGGGAGGATGAAGCGGCGCAATGCGGACTGCAGCAAACTCAGACGGCCGTTAAAACGGAACCGAATCACCGAGGGTATATATAGCAGGTACAGGAAAAAAAAAATGGATCGGAGGGACGCTATTGTATAACAATGGCGCCTCTCTCAATTTTGCAACATAGCTTTTTGCACGCTGTGCCTAAATCATCTTTTACCATTCTGTGCATTCTGAGCCATGCAAAGAGCAAAATGATCGCTCTTCTTCATTTTGCGTGCATTATTTTGTTCCAGGCTAGCTAACATTCAAAACTGGCTCCCCATTTAAATGTGTGACTCATCCGTATGTTGGACATTTTTATTATTATCATTTCAAATTGATTTAGTTGGCAGTACACATTAATGTCAAAAGATAAATGTTTTGAAATGCAGAGTCTTATTTTACAACATTTTGAGCGGAAAAAAAGCTTATGTTAAACATGTTCTTATAATTCACACTTTGCACAAATATTATTGTCGCATAATTAGCCTATAATTACAAAATATTACACAAATCAATATGCAACCTCTTAATCTTGTTTTTTCTTTATAATTTATGTAATTTCCATCACAAGATGAATAAATGTTCAATTGCAAATATTGCAAAATTGCCATGTAATATAAATATGCACCCAACAATTTGAAGCATAATCTCCATTGTGTCTTTTGTCTTCCTCTCCCTGCAGTACATTCCTATATCTGAAGTTTCTGGTGGTGTGGGTGTTAGTTCTACTTGCTGACTTTGTGTTGGAGTTCAGGTTTGAGTACCTGTGGCCATTCTGGCTTTTCATCCGCAGCGTCTACGATTCCTACAGATATCAGGGTCTGGTAAGGGTGTGTTTCTTTGTTGTTTTAATGACAAAGATTAAAATCCCCAAATCACTCCCTCCTGTCTTATGAGGTTTGCATGGAAAGTGCTTATTTATAGCTGTGCGTTTTATAGCCTGATTAAAATTCTCTTTTCCCTTCTCTGTTTCAGGCCTTCTCATTCTTCTTTGTGTTTGTGGCCCTCACGTCAGACATCATTTGCCTCCTTTTCATCCCTGTCCAGTGGCTCTTCTTTGCTGCCAGCACCTATGTATGGGTCCAATATGTTTGGCACACAGGTTAGTTTTATTTGCAATAAAGTTCTGACCTGAAATTAAAAAATAATCTACAATTTACTTTGTGTGCATGTGTGTTGCACGCAGAAAGAGGAGTGTGTCTACCCACTGTGTCGTTGTGGATCCTGTTTGTGTACATCGAAGCCGCCATCCGGTTCAAAGACCTGAAGAACTTTCATGTTGACCTGTGTCGACCTTTTGCTGCTCACTGGTAAAGTTGATCTAAATGCCATCCAGCAGTACTGCAATTATTTATCAATATTTGTCTTCCTTGACAGTATTGGCTACCCAGTGGTGACTCTGGGCTTTGGCTTTAAGAGCTACGTGAGCTATAAGATGCGGCTAAGGAAACAGAAGGAGGTGCAAAAGGAGAACGAGTTCTACATGGAGCTGCTGCAACAGGCTCTTCCACCTGAGCAGCAGATGCTGCAACGACAAGAGAGGGAGGCAGAGGAGGGTGAGATGTGCACACACAAATTCACATTTGTCCAGTAGAAAGATGCAAAAAATTCTTCTAATACGAGTCTGTTCGTCCTTCTGCTTCAGCAAAAGGGATTTCAGAAACAGAACCTTCCGTCGGGTCTCAAAACGGAGGACCCCCGAATAAGAAAAACACTTCAGTCCCATTACCGGAACTGGAGTACAGGGAAAAAGGGAAGGACGGTTCTGCAAAAGAGCGTGAAGGCAAAAAACAAAACACAATTGGAATCAATAATAACAACATTATACACTCACTGGACTCCAAACTACAGGAGACGGAATATATCGAGAACTATATCAGGGCAAAGAAACTGAGCAACGACGTGGCGGGGGCAGAGAATGCGCACGGCGACTCCAACGCCCTGACCGCTGTTAAAGAAGAAGTGGCGGCGAGTGGGAAAAACTACAAAAACGCCTCAGGAGGCGGAGTCTGTAACTCATCGCCGCGGAATCACACTTTTAGTAACGGCAACATTCCCACGGCGTCGAGTAAGAATGACAGAAAGCAGAAGGGGGGTGGGAAAAGTCCAAAGGACCCGTTGGAAAACTGCATCCCCAATAACCAGCTGGGGAAGATGGACGCTTTAGTACGGTAAGAGATGAACGTCGGATAAAAGAAAAGTACTTACTGTGCTCAAATTGACCATGACATCATTTGATCCGGAACGATACGGAAAGGATGGAGCAGGACGTGAAGCGCCTCAAGGCGGACTTGCAGGCCAACAGGCAGGTGGAGTCGGATTTGCGGAGTCAGCTGTCCTCACTGAGCAGCCAAGACCGCAGCCTTCGCTCGGAACTGGGCCAGCTCCAGCAGGACAATGAACTGCTCCAGAACAAGTAGGAGACCCAAGCGATCCATCATTTTATACACCGCAAAAGTCTTTGTCAAGGATTTAATGTTCTGATCCACTACCACAGGCTCCACAGCTCCGTCCAAGCCAAACAGAAGGACAAGCAGACCATCTCCCAGCTGGAGAAGAGGCTAAAAGCCGAGCAGGAGGCGCGGGTCCTGGCGGAAAAACAGCTGGCCGAGGAGAGGAAGAGGAAAAAGATGGAGGAGGCCACAGCCGCTAGAGCTGTGGCGTTAGCCGCGGCCACCAGGTACAGAAAATTGAAGCAGGCAGGAACACACAAAAAGATCGCTAAGATTCTTCTTTGGTCTTCCAGAGTGGAGTCGAATGATTCCTTACGAGGTCGTATCAGAGAGCTGGAGACGGAGTGCAAGAAGCTCAGCATGGACATAAAAGTCAAGGAGGAGCAGATTCGGGATCTGGAGGGCAGGTGCCAGGTAGGTTCGAGAAGTACACACCTTGCCGTTTCATATCGATTCCAACCGGAGGATCTCGTCTACAGGAGTTGCGTAAATATAAAGAGAATGAGAAGGACACGGAGGTGCTGATGTCGGCGCTGTCAGCCATGCAGGAGAAGACACAGCACCTGGAGAACAGCCTGAGCGCCGAGACCCGGATCAAGCTGGATCTGTTCTCGGCGCTGGGTGATGCCAAGAGGCAGCTGGAGATCGCGCAAGGTAGGAAATTTCAGTGCTTGGCTCCCCAGCTTTTGTTCCTCACGGTTCTGTCACTTCCCGGTTATTCAGGCCAGATCCACCAGAGGGAGCAAGAGATCGCCGAGCTGAAGCAGAAGATAGCAGAAGTGATGGCAGTGATGCCCACTCTCTCGTACTCGTCAGACAGCAGCAACTTGAACCCGGTGACCCCGCACTACTCCTCCAAGTTTATGGACAATAGTCCCTCCTCCCTGGACCCCAACGCCTCAGTTTACCAGCCCCTCAAAAAATGACTGGACTTTTGTCTTTCCTTTTTTTTTTTTTTTTTTTTTAAATCTCTTTGTTTCTGTTCGGGTCATTCTGAGTTTACAAGCCTCTGACAGATGTTGCACTGAGGGACACAACATATCTACATTTGAAGGGAGTATTTTTTTGTTCTGCTGGTTTAATTATTCAAATTAACGGGTGGGAAGAGGAATCGTGTGAAGAAATGAAACGAAGAAAGAAACATTGTGCGTTATTGTTTTACCTCTATAAGCATTTGTTTCTCATGAGTCAACTTGGGCTTTAATTTATCATTTTTGACTTAAAGGCACCTAAAATATACATGAATGTAGAAGTATTCATGCTTTTAGATCCCTGCTAACGTTAAGCAATGGTGAAAGTATCATTTTTAACTCGATTAATCGATTATCGAAATGCTGTAATCACGGCACTGCCAAAATATACGGAGTATTATTTTGTTTGCTGCAAATACTTTTTCATGTGGACCAAATTCCAACCTAAATGTCCTTCAATGAATTTAATGATGTCTCGGTAACCGGTCGTTACTGTTTATTTATTTTTTTTCCGATATTTCAGTGCCTTTGAATTGAATTTTCGAAACGCCGCAGCCGCATTCTTTTGGCTGTTTTTCGTATCTAAAGGCAAAATACATTTAAGTGTCACCAGCTCCATCAAGAATTTGTTTTGCAATTACCCAAATTTAATCGGACAGCCTGAGTTTTTTCCAAAAGGGAAACTCACATTTTCCTAGTGACACAGTGTTGGTGTGCCAAACAACAACCAAACTGATTGTCTCCTTATGCCTAAAAAAAAAATGGCGTCTCTTTGTTTACAGAAATGTACATTAACTTACAGAGGAATGTTGCTTTGTTTAGTTAAGTGCCAAGTGTGCTGTGTGTTTTTTCCATTTTTACTCCAATTGATGTAATTAGCATTTTTTTTTTTTATAAACGGGTGCTGTTTAATTGTTCTTTTTTTGTGTCATTAGAACGTATCGATGGTGTAGAGTTTACAAGGCCAATTGTGATGAAACGGCAGGTTGTCACTTTGATTGTGTTCTTCCTTCATGTATTTATTTGTGGATTTAATGACAGTATTTTTCTATTGCTTTTTGCTCTATTTTTCCAACCAGGTAGGATTTTGTGAATGTGAATCATTTTGATCATGTTTGTGCTATCATGTGACCTACCTGGAACACTGTTGTTGTGGCTTAGTACATTCCGTTAACATTGTGAGGGAGGGGAAAAAGTGTGGGAGGTAAAAGTAATTTGTGTTCTTTTGTGCTCCATTTCCCCCACATCTCATTTTACTTCAAGTGACGGTGTCACACTTTTCAGTTTGCCCATCACTATTAAAGACTTGCTGGAGGCAGTGAAAGCCACTCTGTGTGATCTTTGTGCAATAGTGGTTTTATAATCTGAAGACTTAATGTTGACAACTAGAGGAGATTTTTGTCCCTTGTGGAATTTCAGATAAACTGCGGAAAATTGCAAATATGCAAAATTATATTTATTATAGTTATTTTTATAAATCAGTGACGAGCACGGCCTAAAATGGCTTTTCTTGTCAGGCTTGATAAGAGTCTGCTAATGAGTATATGGACGTTAAGATGAAAACATAAATAAATTCTCAAAACAGTTTAGTTCAGCCAGGAGACATTTGAAGAAAAAAGTCATTTCGAGGTAGCGAAAAGTACGATTTCACCATTTCCTATTGAAACATTGCCACCTGCCGGATTTTAAGTGAACTACATTATAGAGTCCGCAAATACACTACTGATGTCAATAACTAACATAAATTTATTAGAACTAGTATTAGCATTAGTATTAGTATTAGTATTAGTATTAGTATTAGTATTAGTATTAGTATTAGTATTAGTATTAGTATTAGTATTAGTATTTGTATTAGTATTAGTATTATTACTTTCCGACTTTTGAAGGCAAGTCATTTCGAGGTAGCGAAAATAACATGATTTCACCATTTCCTATTGAAACACTGCCATCTGCCGGATTTTGAGTGAACTACATTGTCATCTACACTACACAGTCCGCAAATACACTACTGTCAATAACAATCATAATAATAACAATAGTAATAATAATTATTATTATTATTCATATTATAGTATTACTATTATTATTATCACTATTATTATTATTGTTATATGTACACTACATATGTCAAGAACAATAATAAATAATAATTATTAATATTCTTATTGAGTACTATAATAATAATTATTATCATTATTATTTTTTTTATTGTTATTGACAGCAGTGCATTTGCGGTCTGCATAATGTAGATAATATGTTCACTTCCGGCAAAATCCGGCAGGTGGCAGTGTTGTAATAGGATATGGTGAAATCATGTACTTTTCGCCACCTCAAAATGACTTGCATTCAAAAGTCGGACAATCATAATAATAATACTGATAGTAATAATAATAATAATAATAATAATAATAATAATAATAATAATAATAATAATAATAATAACGAACCATTTATTTTACCTTTTATTATTCTGATTGATCATTATGAATATTATGATGGGAGGCTGAAAGTCATGTGATCTATGGCCCACACATGCTCAGTCTGAGCGAGTCAATATTTGAGGGACATCCTGTCCCGCCCTTCTTACTTAACCACCTGCATTATTAAACATGCCTCCCTCACGCTTGGTTTAATAGAAGCGTGCAGGCAGGCATACAAAAAAGATGCAGAACGACCTAAAGTGCACTTTTTCTGTCAAGAGTACGGACAAATGCTTATGACCCTAACTGTGCAATGCATTTAAATGTCAATAAGCTGCTGAGGACTCAAAGGTCAAGTGAGAAATGTGTTTAAAAATAGAACCCAAGCACTTCTGTGCCTCCCAGTGTTTCGGTTTGCTGACATTGACATTTGATGCCTGTCTGGATCCTTTTTGGCATTCTAAAGGACAAAAAATAATATTTGCGTTTCACACCTTAAACATGCACCTGCAAATAATTCTCGCACACCCAAAATAAAACCGTGACATTACAAAACACACACAAGCACTCGTGATAAAGTTCTAGTCGCTTAAATTTACTTCATTGAAAATATTTATTTTTTGATCATGTAGTAGAGTACATACTTGAACATTCACATTTTCTCGGAAAATAGGATGGGCCATTGACTTCATTTCCTCACAGGACAATGGAGAAAATTAACAATTCATCAAAAATTATTTTATGATGATGATTTACGTTCAGATGCTTTCTTGCCTCAGATGATAAAACAATCGTAAGAATCAATTAATCAAGCGCTTGATTGTAATGCCCCACCACAACAAATTTTTCCTCAGCTGATTTTCTTTACAAAAAAATTGCCTGTTGCTCAAGCACGACAAACAACGAAAAAAGGACACGGACTTTGGCGACGAGGGGATATGAGGCGGAAAATCGCTGATGTGAAGGCCGGAGTAGGGCGGCTTAATGGAAGTCGCCATAATGAGAAACGGGAGGGAGGAAGTGTGGCTGTATGGCTCGAGATTGGAGAGCCGTGACTCATAAGGACACAAGACAAAGTCGAGCACGAGTAGCTTTTTGTGCGACCGAGTCATTCTATATGCATGCAAAATGTTCATACAGTATCGAAAAAACTGCCCTAGTACGACTTCCTGCCTTACTAGTAACTTTTTAAGTTATTAATTATTCTACTAGAGTGCCCTAGAAGACTAACACAAGTGCACAAGTAGAATAATGAAAGACTATTATTATTTATGTTGTATTTCTAGTAAATAACATAAGTGGGATGATTTTTTTTTTAGCTGATAGTATAAGCAAGACATCAATTAAAAAAAGAGTGAAAGTAACAATCAATATATACGCTGTGCTGAAAAAAAAAAAAATCTTGTTGCATTGTATTCCTGAAATGTCAAGGGCGCCCACAAGCCGGAAAGACGGCGAGGAGAAGAAGTGGCACAAAAGCCAATCGAAAACTAACACATGGGACAATCCGGATTTTGGATGAAAGTCCAAATGTATGCAGAGTTTTTTTTTATCACAACAAAAATGTGATTTATTCTCTATTGTTTCCTTGTTGGAAGCGTTTGAGTCCACTTACTCAGATGTTTTTCCAACAATTGTTCATTGTGCCATGAGGAGTTGAACGTTGAATCTGTGTCGCAGCATGTTTGGCTACAGAATGGCTCTCAGGCTCTGAAACAGAAGAAAAACGCACTGGAAGCGATTTTATAATCATCTTTTTGATGCCTTATCTTTTTTTTCTCTCTTTTTCCCCTTAAGCCTATTCAACGGTTCACCATTAATCCTGCTTGCTAAAATAAGTTTGGAATATTTATTACGTCGACAGTGAAGGATTGTATTACTTCAGCCGAGGAGATTGTTTCCCTCCCCGTTGGCTTGTTAGCAGATTTAACACCCAAAATGGATTCACACCAAACAGGAGGAGAATAAAATTCATTACAGATCCAAACAAAAGTGTTTGCATAAATTATCCTATATTAAGGTGCAGGTGCTATAAAGTGGCTGCCAGATTCTTATATACAGTATCGTGGCTAGTATCGGCCGCCTCTGTTAGTACCCGATACCTTAAAATATTGGCCCAATAACTGGTATGAGTATTTGATTTTTTTTTTTTATATAACTGATAAGATGAAAAAGGCCTCACCTGTCCTGAGGTCGGAGGGGGGGGTGAAGTTATTGCAAGGTGGGCAGATGGCGAGCGTCTGTTAAACATTACTACGCAGGAGCCCTCCCTGCGGATGTTCGGGAGTGCTGCACTCCGACGAATTCTTGGCCTTGTCTTTATTGTTATTGGGCTCGTTGTCTTTGATGATGTCATATTGACGACAGAACAGGGCGATCACGCCTGGAACGCAAAGGAGGCGGAGTTACCCATGCAGACAGAGAGGCGAGATTATGAAAACAGCAAAGGTGTGCGGAGAGTATTTGTTAGCCTGGCAATGGTGTTTTGCATTGTTTGTTAGCATGAAGCTAATTTAGTTACCTGCCCACATGACAAGAACCACTGCGATGATGATGACCTCGCCAGCTCGGAGTTGAGCGGCCTCGCCCATTTCTTCCAGTGTGAGCTCATCTGGGGAAAGAACATAAAGTGATGACCTCCAAAGTCCTACACGATACAGACAAAAGTATTGGGACGCCAAAAAGGATGAATATGTACTTGCTCTCTGCCTGCTTTTAGACTAGATTTGAAATTTAAACTGTTCTCCTCCCTCGGGCATGTCTCTTTGAGATATGTCGCTCCCCACTTCCCACTCTTATCACCCCCGCTGATGATGAGCATTTAATATTTGCAAGGTCCCTCTGAAGCCGCCGCTCTTGACGTTCTAACTGGGTCAGCCCAGATAAAAAAAAAAAAGGGAAGCGTTCCTTTTATGGTGTTATTTTCCACGCCTCACCCGGAGTCTTGGACGCCAGCTTCTCGGATTCTTTGGGGGTTCGGAAGAGAACGGGCTCGCTTGGGGGACTGCTGCCTCCCATGCTTATGCTCTGCACGTGAACGATGTACTCGGTGTCCTCGTCCAATCCCCACAAGGCACACGAGCGAGTGGTGGTGTTCACCTCCTGGATGAAGCGTAGCATGCGTACGTCCTTTTTCTGAGGAGCAAAACACAAATGTGGAATAACTGTTGACATGCAAAACTGGAACCGGACTCACCTGTTGAGTGATGGCGAACCCAATCACCGGGTCTCCCTCCGGAGTCTCCCACGTGACTACGGCCGAGTTGACCTCGATCTCCTTAATGGTCACATTGAGAGGAGCTGACAGTGGGCTGTCTGGTATGAAAAAAAAAAAAAGAGGGTCCACTAATGCTGTTCTGCACAAATTTACTGTCTCACAGTTTATTTCTCTGTTCAATACTAACACCATCAACGTGGTGTGAGAGGAAAACTAGATGACCTAACACGGACGGAATTGAATTTTTCCGGGCTGTGGAGCCTCACAATATTATAATACACTTAATTTTTGAAAAAGTATGAGTATTCTCTTTATGACTTTTAATTTTTGCACCCCCCCTCACCCCCTCCCCTACCCTAACAGCATTAGATGACACTAGATGCGGCATTCCTAGCAAAGGACTAACTGCCCATTCCAGTTTTATGATTCCGACTGTTTACAACCGATCAGGGGCATATTTGCATTGTGTCTCGAGATTGCTGCAATTCCCCTTCTTATTTCTCATTTTACAATTTTTTTTTTAAAGGGGAATCGCATCAAATGCATCAAGGTGATGCTCAATGTGAGATTTAAAAACAGCACTTAAATGCACATAGCGTAACACTCACTTTGGCTTGATGATTACATTATAGGACGTTCATACACCTTTAGAAAAATCTATTTCGAGCCATGAGCATGTGCTCCCTCAAGCAACACGTGTTGTAGAACTGCACGAACGTCTGCATGCGAGGACCTTGTTTCACTCACCAGCTCGAACGGGGGACATGCACAGGAAGCCGAGAAGGATGGCAGAGCGCCACAAAGACCCAAACATCCCTCCCGCTTCTTCTTCGTCCTCCTCTTCTAGCGTGTCTTTCCACGCTGCGTGGCCCATTTAGAGCATCCCCCGTGGGACGCGCGCATCATCCTGAGCTCCTTGTTTTTTTGCGGCCGAGACGTCGACTGAAGGCTCGCCGCAGGAGGAGAGGGATAGTGATGATGATGATGATGATGATTCTGAGGAAGAGGAGGAGGAGGAGGCGGAGGAGGAGGAGTGCCCAGAACGTATAGTATAAAAAGAATCTCAAAAATAAATTCCATGAGTTGTTATATGATTAATATTCCTAACCTATCACATCTGAAAGTCTCTTTGATGGCCTCAAGGAGAGGAAAGAAAGCAGATACTTAGAGAGATTCCAGAACAGCACTGTTATACATCTCGTCTTTCCTGTTGACAGTTTTATGACTCCATTTGAACTCAAATGTGCAAAAATGACCACCCCCCCGTCTTCCAAACATCATTTGATGGCTCGACTCAAGAGCTGCTATAATGAGGAACGTTTATGTTTCAGGAGAAAATGTCATTTTTATTTGGAAATAATCATCACCCTGCAGGAGTCAATTGAGAACTCGCATCGAGAGAGTTTTTAAGCGGATTCCTCGGGGCAGTGAGAATAAACCAAAACAATCGGATTCATGCAGAGGGGAGAATTGTTATTTTATGGAAATATTTTTCAAGTTCCATTTTGTCTTTTGTCCTGAATACATTTAGCGATTGAGGCTAATTGGCAAACACAAGATGTTGGGGGTCACTCAGTGGGAGGCAGGATTGCCTGTGCCAACCAGATGTCCTGTTTGACAGGTGAACCACGTGACGTGCGCCCTTCTGCGCCCTTCCATCTCTTTTCACTAATTACAACAGCAGGGATTGGATTGGAAACGTCTCCGCAATGTCATAAAAAGGACAGAGCTGTTCATATGGACGCAAAAACCACTTTGCATGACAACAGCTTGGCCAATTTATGTCCATTTTTTAAATATATAATTTTTTATCCTCACATTTTACACAGCTGCACAAGGTGTAATGCAAAAAAAAAATGAAAATCAGGCAGCTGTTATAAAAGACTAACTGGGATGCTTTAATAGGATTTCAAAAGAGAATTGCAGACTTGTTGATGACCTTCAAGTGAGCTTCAGCCTCCAGCCACAGGTGTGACCTTTCACCCTTGCATGATGCCAGCCACACTAATGAGGGAGT
This sequence comes from Syngnathus scovelli, assembly GCF_024217435.2. Lineage (NCBI taxonomy): Eukaryota > Metazoa > Chordata > Actinopteri > Syngnathiformes > Syngnathidae > Syngnathus > Syngnathus scovelli. The sequence continues at coordinate 4,334,485 of NC_090865.1, forward strand.
GCCTTCATACATACATAAAACTGTGAGTGGCGCAAAACAGTTTGGACTGAAGCGAGGGTGCTCTCTAGCGACCAGATATTAAAACTACAACCAGATTTAATTAAAGATTGAACAATTAAAACTTGTATTAACACAATAATGGGATATTTAAGTGAATTAAATGCATGATTATTATTATTTTTGAAAAACAACAAACAGAAAACAGGTCATTTGAATTTAATCTACTTTTCTTTTTACATATTTTTATCCACCGCCAGTAATTCAAAACCAGACACTCCACAGATTACACTCGCTGTATGCAAATGCATTTAATTTTTACATAATATATTGAACAAAAATTAAAAAGTATCAATTTTGTTACCAATTTTCAAGAGCCAAAATCAAAGAATAAACAGCCTATTTAAATAAGTGTAAGGGGTAATACCTACTATTGTCATGGAATGAGTGGAGCAGGTTGACCAAATTCAGCTTGGACCAGGATTTATTGAAGGGAAGGGAAGGTTGGGGGGGGGGGGGGATGAACAAATACATGAGGTAACAAGAGAGAGCAGGTGACAGTGATGAAATGGGTGCGGCTGAGGAAAGTTACTGAGCGAGCGTCCTGTGACACAGACGTAACAACTATCAATTCTAACACCAGAGAGCAGTGTAGTCTTCTAAATCCATCCCTACTCCCCAGCCATGCCCCCCCCTCCCTCCTCATCCTCCTCTTCCAGCTCAGTGGGTCTGGCGCGACAGTCAGTATCTTCTCGCCATGCCGGTCACGCCCCACACAGATATCAGCCTCTTTCTCCACAAAGACAACCTGGTGTGAACGGCGTGCACACGCCATTACGTAAGCAGGAGCATACATTGTAGTGTCAATCATACACTCACACACAAGTCCATCAATGGGCCTCCAACAAGCTGCAGCTTCTTACATTTTATCCCCCCCCCCCACCCTTCAATCAAATTGCTGTGTTTGCAAGGCCATTTGGAGAGAGATGAGCCCACACAAAACTATTTTTAATAACGGTCATCAGTGAGGGAGATCTTAATGGCGGTATCACGGTCCTCAAGCGCAAAACAAATCGGTCAGACCAAATGAAAAGTGAAATTCATATTTGTGTCTGCTGTGAACGTCGTGACAGGATCAAGACTTGAAATGCACTCATTGACGTCTGCATGCTGACAACCCCACCCAGACCCCCCACCCCCCGGCTGCAAAAAAAATAAAAACCACTAAACCCCGGATCAATCACAGCCGCCTTTATTTACAGTTATGTCAAAAAATAAACTGGAAATGATTATTTATTGACAAAAATGCCATTAGACAAACACAAATGCACAGGCGCATTTTTAAATACCGTCTCTCTACGTGCTGGAGACAGAGAGACCATCACCATGGAAACAAACGTCATGTAGCCTCGTCTCCTGCCCCCCCCGCCGCCGACACCCCCCCTCCTCCCCAATATGAACTCGCCCCTTCGTCTTGCTCCGTGTTACCGCTGCCCGCATACCTGCTCCCCCCCCGTCTATCCTTCCACCATTTATCCATCTATCCATCACCCGTCAATGGGTATCGAACCAGCGGTCTGCTTTGGGCGATAATTGCACTGCTAGTTGCCATTATGGCGCAACAGATGGACCCCATTTGCCAGTCCGCAGAGGTCAGAACGGTCAAAAAGGCATCGGCGGTTCTCAAGCTGCGGTTCCCGAGTCGATAATTTTCTTAAAAAGTGCATTTAGAGCAGCACAGTAGCAGCTTTGTATCAGCGATGGAACGAGACTGGAAGTGTCACAGAAAGGCGATGAAGTACGCGAGTGTATTGTCTCCAATGATGACACAACTTACGATGACTCACCCTTTGTAAACTTTAACAACGGCGGACATCGTAATCCACAGCTGTGCTTTCTCTCTCTCAACCAGCAAAATGGAATGCGACCATCATTCATTTTATGAATTTTTTTTTTTTTTACATCTGAGCCCCAGTCACGGTGATTAAGGCTTAACGTCCCGTTGTTTTATGACGCCCAGCCTGACGCTGGCCGTGGGATTTATTTGCTTTGAAGCATATTTTGTTTAAGTCCAATAAACATGGCATATGTCTGAAAAATGAACGTCAGGTGTTTTTGTTTTGTCTTATAAGGCAAAAAAAAAAATCTATAATTTGAGTAGCAGGATTTATTTTCTGTGGATATAAAAAGTCTACACACCCCTGTTAAATCTATCCATTAGGGCTCATTGTGATTTTGTTAATCCAAAATATTTTTGATTGTAGCAACATTCCCTTATTCACATTTGTGTTTCCACTTCATTTATTTTCTGGAATGTTTTTCATTCAAAGATGTAATCTAAAGTTCATGGCAGATGCTGCTGCTGCTGCTGTGTGTGTGCCATCTGTCCTGACAAGATTACTGGAGTCAGACAAGAAGACAGACTGGACCAGATTAGAGTATGAATATAGGGCAGGAGAAATGAGGAGAGCGTGAGAGAGTGAAACAGAAAAACCAAAAAATACGACACCCCGATCGTATGTGTGTTGGTATGTTGCACGGGGAGACCAAAACGTCCACAGAGGCCGAGACCGGCTTGGACGGAGATTTCTGATTGCGTCACCATGGCAACTGGTTCCTCTTTTTCCCTCATCCCCCCTTGTCTGTTGGCATGAATGGCAGACGCTTTGATCGGAATCACAATAGTCTCGCATCTTTCTCCTACTCGGACGACCATCACGCATACCAGCACATACATCTCTTCCTCCCACGCACACACACGCCAATATGGCCACGGTATGTAAACATGTTTCCACTGCAGCTAACTTCCATCAGGCATCATAAATCACAACAACACCTCGACTAATCATGCGCATATGCATTTCGTCACACAGGCTCACAAAAAAATCAGTGGCACTTTTTCTATCCTCAGACCAGTCAAGCTGGCAAAGCGTTCCCCAAGTTGTTACCTTGGCAACCCTTAAGAATATTCCCCGGTGGCCATAACAACCAATGATGCACATCCGGTATGGTTGGCGGATTTTTATTTAGATGCCTTGCCAGGGGGTCGGGGAGCTTGTGCGATGTCATTTATTTGTACGCTCGTGCACGGCGTGATGGGAAAGAAAATTAATTCTTGGTTTGTTATTCGGCCTGGGTTGTTTTTTTAAAAATGTCGCGCATACATGTGCACGACCCGCCGTGTATGATGCTGAGAGTCTTTGACAGCCATATAAATAATCTATAAACTCAATCTCCCGTTGGTGTGAGCTTTTTTTTTTCGCCAGCATCCCCTCCGAGCAAGCTTCCGTCCACTGTCATGCTCTGTGGTCGACATGGCAACACGCATCAGCGTATACATCATCTGACCACTTGTGATGGACGCCTGCTACAACTCAGGAAGTCGACACACCTGAGGTGCTTATAAGAAAAAACTCTGAGTGAATGAAAACGCGCCATATCGCTTTTTGGAGGGAGCATCAAGTGAGGGAAAATTTCACACAGCCTTCCTCTTCAGTGAGTCATTTTGCAGGAGCAGGATCAAACTGTGCCTCTTTGGCAGTTATTACAAGCTGACAAAAACAATAAAAGCATGAATAGCAGGGGGGTTAAATCAAATTAAATTTGATTAAATTAAATTAAATTCCAGGTAAATGCAATTACGTGGATCAAATTCAGGTCAAACCTAGTTAGAATTTCTGTTGACTCTTTTTATAAACTTTGTGGATCCGATTTTATTTGTCATAAAAAAGATATATATTTATTTAGGTTAGAGAATATTACATTTATGAATTGTATTAATTAGGAGAAAAGTCAGGTCAATTTTAGTTTTTAACACAAAATTAATAGATTTTCTTTTCCCTCAGATTTTTGTTTGGATTTGTGTGGAATCATTTTAAAAATAAGACTTTTTTGTTCGGATTTATGTGGAATAATGTTAAAAATAATAGTTTTTTTCCCTCAGATTTTTGTTTGGATTTTTGTGTAACCATATTAAAAATACAACAAAAAAAATCCAGTGTGATGTGACACGTAAAAAAATCTGCTGAGATTAAAATCTTCATTCTTCAAGAATTAGCAATAAATGGACTGTAATAGAAATGATTCTAGCAAAATTTATTCTGATTGCCAGATATTTCTTGGCAGAGTACCGAAACGCTATTAAATAGCTTTTCAGTGTGCATTGAGCGGCATTTAACTCCACAATCCATTGAGAGCGTAATTGAAGTTGGTCCATTCGATCCGAACGTTTGCTCTTTTTGACGCCATGAAAAGAGACATGTGGAGTGAGTGTCTGCCTGGCCCGTGAAAGCAGTTCAATTGCAGCACTTTTGACTAGCGGCAGCCCTCTAATTACATCACCAAACCCAAAACGGCAAAATACAAATTAAATTACAAGAAACAAATGATGAGACTATGTTGATAAAAGAGGCAAAGATCACAAAATTACAGCTGAGAGGGTCGAGTGGACGTGATGAGAGGAAGACGGAGATCTACGCTTGAGCAAGCGATGCTGTGTTGCTATGGTAGCGATGTCTCTCCGGTCTCCGTGGCAACGGCTGAATCCTATTGCAGCTCGACTTTGCCCCTGGGCGAGAGTGTTAGAGTGAGGGAAACGGGAGGGGTGGGGGTGAGATGGGGGAGAAGAAAAACAGTAACAGACTGGCCGTGAGTTTAGCCCCGAGCGTTTGGGCTGACCTGGAAAATGTTGGGCGTGAGCTCATTCTCCCTCTCTTTGTCTCGCCCATTTAATCTCACCCTCGCACCATTCCTTGTCAATCGTGAGTTGTCGCAAGGCACTTTAAAGCCTCGGTGAATTACACTCGTAGAATTCCAGCTGCTTTTACACGTCAGCATTAGCGCCGAGCGATATCACAACCACGTTACTCAATCTAAAAGTCGCCGTGGCAATTTTCAAAGGTGATATCGACGCATGATTTATGGAAGCTCTGAAAAAATGTAAGCGCTCATGTTAGGGTTTAGGGGGGGGTAAAAAATGCAGAGTAGTGTTAGGAAAGCCGTAATCCATGTTCTCTTTTTGCAGATGAGTGTGACAACATCCTATCAATCCAAAAACCTCCCTCCACTGATTAAACACACACCCACTCCCGCCGCTCACACACACCGCCCCGACATGTTTATCTGTTTGTGTGTTTATTTGTTTCTGCCCAGGCTCCAGCCCATTTACAGAGCATAAGTAGCCCTATTAGCGGGCCAACTAGCCAAGAAAACAGATGATCCGCTCCGACAGAGCTCCTATTGTTACGGCCAACGTTAAACAATGGCGGCCTTTCTCCGTGCCACAGTGCTCGATTCAACGACGCCTTCAGCTGCGGCTCGCTACTCTATAAGCCGCAACCTCGAGGGGGGGGGCATGACATTGTAGGCGCACAATTGTTGGACGTTTGATTTATGAGCATGTTACGGCATTATGGGTTTTCACTTCATAAGCTTTGATGGCTTCTTACTTTACAGCCATATTAGATCTCGTTTTTTGCTGTAATGTTGATCATGTTTAAAGATGTGGGCGGTTATTCTTCTGGCTGATGTGTTGTTGTTTTTTATCCTAATACGTTATATGTCTGCTGTTTGAGTTTTATCTACCGTATTTTCCGGACTATAAGGCGCACCTAAAAACCTAAAATGTTCTCAAAAGCCGAGAGTGCGCCTTATAGTCCGGTGCGCCTTATATATGGACCAAATTCCTAAATTTCAACTGGCCCGAGTCATTGTGTCATGAAATCAATCATAAGTGGCCCGCTGAAGACTATGAATCATGAATCAAAAAGACTATGGATCATTATTTTGTGATTATAAAGTCATTTGTTGTGTCTGAAGTTGAAATAAAAAAGATAAAATGGAGAATGATTTGATTTGGATTAAAAATCTGACATGATGCATTAATGGTGCGCCTTATATAAGGACAAAGTTTTCTAATGGGCCACACATTGAAGGTGCGCCTTATAGTCCGGTGCGCCTTATAGTCCAGAAAATACGGTATTTGAGAATGGATAAATGGAAAATTGCTGCAAGGAGTAAATTGAGAACAAATTCAACGTGTCCCAATACTTTTGTCGACTTTTTGAATAAACACAAACAAGCCAAGCTAGTCCAAGTTGCGCTGCCAAATATCAAAGCTAATGTTTATCCACTGATCCACAGTCTAACACCTGTAAGAGATTAAAATCCTCAAGGCTCGTCTTAATTCCCAGTAATCTGAGACGATTGCGGCTGCTAGCGTGTGACGTCAGGATTTGAACGCGGCGCCGATCAACACCACCGACCCGCTAATAGATTACCCAATTCCATGCAAATCCTCACACATCCGACGTATGCTAAATATTTTTCCTTGTCACTCAAGCACGACCGAGTTGTTGGAAATAATAAGCAGCCGCAAAATTTGGTTACATTTATTTTTTAAGCTTTTCCAGAATGACTAAACATGAAACAAACATTTTCACTTTCTTGCTATTGTGAAATAAAGAATGTGACTTAATGACAACCGTCTGTTGTTATTGGATTTGTGGACTTTCTATCAACAACTTTTTTTTTTTACATTTCGTAAATTCCCGAACAGAGAGTCGTAAAACAGCAGGGCAGTGTGTGACTCGCACAAGAGTTGTTTGTGCCTTCCCTTTAAGAGAGATTTGCCGCTTTTGTTGTGTGTAGAAGCGGCTCCAATAAAATTACAGAGGCCTTGTCCGTGGTAATGAAAGTGGCTTTTGAGAGCGGTTCGGTTGGACTAACACTGTAATTCCGGGTCAGGAAGACAAAAAACACACAAGTAAAGTCATTGTTGCTTTTGCTCTTTTGGATCCTGGGGCACTTTTGTTGTCTATAAACAAACGCTGGGAGGGGATTTTTTGGGCCGGGTTACTCGTTTGACCCCCTCCACTTTTGAAATGAGTTGAGCGAGAAGTGGGGAAACTCCAGAGTAGAGTTGTAGAGTTAAATAAATATTGACATTTTATTACTCAATTACTGGCATGAAAAAAGGTGCCGACTTTTATTTGTACTCATACTTGTGACCAGACGTAACTGACGAGTTGTTTTGGTAAAATTATGACACGATTGAGGAAGCCTATGAGAACATCTGAAGTTTATTGGAGCTTAATCAGCATTTGTGTGCTAACTTTGGTGAAATGGACCAGCCGTTCGAGAAAATGTCCGGATTTCCCGATGGCCATTATACTGATTACGGAAGAGGGTGTGCACACTTTTGCAACCATAGTTTTGCTCTCTCCTTTCATTACAAAAAGATGTGTTGAAATGTTGTAATCACTGGTTTCCATTAAAAATAAATACAATTCCGTCGGAATGTTTGATGCCTGTACAAAAACATTCGAGCCGTACTTGTCGACCGACCGCACGTGCAGCGAGGGAGGCGGGCACGATTTCAGCTTCCATTTTCAGACTTAGAATCTGAATGTTTAATCATTTCAAGCTCTTTGCTGGGAACTTGCATGAATTTTTCACAGTGTGGAGGAGGGCATAAAAGGCAGGCAAGCAAGAAGCCTCGTCGCCGAGAGCACTTGTTGGGATCTTTGGTGTTTTTAATGCTATAGCTTATCGCCATGCCAATATACATTTCAAAATGTCGAGTTTCTCGGACAAAAAAAATAAGTGCAGCATTCCTGTTTTGCATGACTTTGCCAGAAGCAATGTGCTCTATTAGATCTTTCGACAAGACCCGGGAGCAGCGCTGTGCATCAAAACAGCTGTCAACAGTTTTGCCTTGACACAGAGAATTTGTGTAGGGTAAGAAAAAGAATGTGGCGAGAAAGCGCCTTATCATTTCCAAATACATACAGACATGTGCAAACATAATTACATTTGCAGGGACTTGCACTGCTAAACCCTCGTTGAACTTCGTGCAGCTAGCAACTTCTAATCAACAAGCCTCTTGATTCAAAACGGCAAAACTCGGATTTGAATTCACTACACACACATACCATGTGACTGCACTAAACGATTAGTTGGGGAAGGGGAGGGGCATGGTGAATTAAAATCTTTTTTTTTTTTAACCAGACTGGTGCTCATATTGGGTATTTATGACCTTTACTGCAATTTACTAGTACCTGGCGTGAGTTTTGCATCGATGTGATTTAGCGGCCTGTCAAAAAACTGTAATGCGAATATGAGAAAGAGTCTGAAAAGTGCTGAGCCAGCGAAACAGTTTGGAAAAGTATATAGGCACGAAAAGTGTGTTCACGCCAGGAAGTTGGGTTCCTGTATCGACATTTGTATATTTCAGCTTGGCCATTAAAATGAAGCAATAGAGATAAACACACTTTTCGGTTAGTATCATTAAAATTAGTTTGGGGAGTAGTAGTAATGTATTTTACCGCTGACAGGGGCGGAGCTAAGTGGCAAGGGGGGCGGGGGGGTAATTTAGTTTACCCGTCTACTGTATTATTTTTGGCTCGCGGTGTCGTTGACAATTATCATTTTGCTACCATGTGTCGAATCCAACTTGCCAAATTGCCTCTTGCACTCTCGGGGGGGATACTGTTGCCATGGATACCATCATTTTCTTTGGACATTGATTCAAGGTGAGAAGTGCTGTGGGCTAAAGGGTGGGAGGGAGCTTGTGTTTACTGACACCTAGCAGCCCACCACAAAGATGGGAATGGATACAAACAGAGATGTCTATTTACACCACTCGTGTGCTTTTAATGCATTATATAATTTTTTCCTTAAAATTGATCTGGCCACACCTATCTGTTTTTGTTTCTGTTCATTACTCAGCGTTTCCACTCCTCTCACATATGGCAAGTCAGACATTCTCCGCTCAACCTTTAGCCCCTTCTTCTCCCGTCCAGATCTCTCCTCGCTAATCTCAGTGGGAAGCTCTGAAATTAACCCGCCTGTTCCAATCAAGTGCAGCAAGATTCCGCCCTCTTGTGTGACCCCCATCACACGCACAGCAATGAGATGTCCATGTCGCACACCATCCTGGCATTAATGAAGGGAAAATCTCCCTTTTTTTTTTTTTTTTTTTTTAATCAGGAACGTATGGTGTTCATGACAGAATGGCGAAAGAATCGAATCAGTCCAAAAAAGAACATTTGCATGAAAGGTTAGGATCTGCCCCTGCATTAATAAAACCCATCGAATAGCTGATTGAGTAATATTGACGTCTGAAAGTGGAGTCCCTTCAACCGTTCAGCTCCACAAAACACAAAGCTCAAAAAGTCAATAGAGGTTTTCATATGAGCCAAAATGCACGATGGAGTATTTGCCCGGACGAGGAGCTATGTCAACACACGGCAGTTGCCATGGAGACAACAGACTGGCTTTTTCCCAGTGACCCAATTTGCGCTTGTTGCCGTGGCATTGAAGTCCGACAAGAGCCCTCAGCATCCACTTTTACCTCGCCGTTCGAACGCTACCCCTTTCATGATTTGAGTCAAAGCTGCATAAAAACACGAATTTAATTGAGCATACATTGCATCAGCCACTCTTAAGACACACTGTGACCAAATGTTTTCATACGAAAATAATTTGTAACGTCTCCGCCGGTTGTTAAGTGAAGTTCTAAGGCTTCTTTTGTATAAGTCCAAATGAGCAACTTGTCACGTTGACAACATCGAGTTGCATCCAATGTACACGCATCAATCGAAACGATCCTCCCCCGATGTCTTGTGACACCATAAACATAATAGTCGGCCTTAAGGCGATCACCTTCCTTAGAACACAGTACATGCTTGTAAAAAAATCTTTCTGGAAATTAAGATCAATCAAAAGTGTCTTCACAAAGTAGCCTACCCCGCCTAAAGCACCCCAAGATGTTTTTAAATTGGATTAATCAGCTGACAGATTCACACCAAGGGTTTTTCCCCTTACAAATAAATTTAGATTGTCCTTAAAGAGCGAAAAACCCAAAAAATAAATAAAATAAGAATAGATACTCCTAAGGCGTATTTCCTTCCACAGATGGTACAAAAGACCTCTGGCTAGTTTTTTCTAAAGGGATCTTTGCTTGCTTTTCATCCACATTCCCATCTTTGCTTTGATTTAGACGTTTGGTCACAAGTTGGAGCGTAACTCATTATCATCTTAAAATATCTTGGAGTGTTTCAGTTTATTCGGCATTGTCAAACACCTAAGAAGAAACTTAAGGTTGGACTGGTCACATGACCTGACTTAAGATCTAAACATGAAGACTGGCGTTAAAGTTCCTGGAAATGTTTTTTCCCGAAGTGGTTTGGATTGGCGGACAATGTGAGCTACTGTACATTTGAATTTGCAGCTCTGATCTAATGAGGTCATCTGTCAACGCCATTGATGGATTATTATTACTTCCACATGTTGATAAATAACTCATATTATTCCCTCAATACAGTCGAATGTTTTTTTTTTTTAGATGGATCGGAACCAAAAGGAAACAAATTAAGCAAAAAAATGTGTTTCAGCATTAAGATTTAAGAATGAAAGTTGTTTTTTTAGGGCATGGCCCAGATAAATTAGCCTAAATAACAACATTCAAGAAAACTCCTGGAAATCTTAAGCTTGTTTATCCCGCCTTTGGCAAAGTTACAGGTGCTCAATTCTTTCTGTGTGCACTGATCCTCACATTTTTCCAGAAACAAAATGACCTTTTTGTGTGCATCAACTGGAATGTGAAAAATCTATATAACAAAAGTGCATATGTCAGGGGAGTATGAGCAACATGTCTGACAAATCATGTTAAAATTCTTAAACCTCGCCAAATCGAACCCTTGTGCTCTTCTTTAAGGTAATTTAATCAAGTCGGTCTGCTTCATAGGTGGAATTCTTTCTCCTCTGGCAAAAAAAAAAAAAAAAACGTCTCATGTCTTATTTAACAATTTTTCCCCCCCATCAAGTCTTGTTTCCATGTTTGATATGTTTCTCTACAAACCATTCATAGGTTAGATTTAACACCTTATTTATTTTTTTACGAAAGTTGCTGTAGGATCAACTTTTTGAAAAAAAAAAAAACTAAAAATGGTGATAATAAACAACATGACAAATATTTCTCCGGGCAAGCATCCTCGACATTGTGAAGACAAAGTGAGCCGTGTGCACGGTGAACAAAACAACCAACACACAGGGAGAATGAAACTTTTTTTTTTTTTTTTAGGATCCTGAAGGGAGCAACATTTTCCGTGAAGAATGAAGAAGCCTTAAGCACTCGAAGGCAGTAAATTAAAATCCTCCTGTTACACCCACAGGAATTTTTGGGATACTGAGATTGCTTTTTGAGTTAGATAGCATCACATAATTGGATTGCTCTGTCTTTTTTTGTTTGCTTACTTAATGTCCATGCAGGGCGGGGTGGATTTATCATTTTCAAATGTTTCATCAAAAAATCCTTTTGAATGGGGTGTGTATAAAAATCTGCATTGATTGCCTTTTTTTCTTTTCCCCAGGAATCTTCCACACAAAAAGTCACATGCATAAACGCTGAATAAATCAAAAGAGGAAGACCCGACTGAATGTACACCAAAGCCCAGGAGAGGTTTCATCCTCGGGATACGTGAGCGCCATTTGAAATGCTGCATCCACACACACGCTCACACACACACTACATCCGCCTGCATACGTGAGCGCCATGCCGAATTCATGACGGTTGTCATGGTGCCCACATAGCAACTGGCTGTACATGTAGCGGCTGCTGCCTCCGAGATGATGCAGAGTGAGGGTGGGGGTCGAGGTGCAAGAGAGGTCGGAAAATAATAGAGAGAAATCCAAACAGTCATTTTTTTTAATTCAGCTATTTGGCTTAATTAAAATGTAAACATGAGCTCTATGGATATAGCTACACACTTCTTCAAAATTCCAACCTCCCCCCCCCCCCCTTGGGTTGGTCTTGTGAGTGCCTGCCTGCAGAATACTTCATTGCTAATAGATGCGCCAAGTCGTTATTTTGGGAGGCGAATCAAAACGACCGCAGCTTCACGCATCACCTGGCAAAGATAGAGGAAGGGAGGAAAAAAAAAAAAGGAAGAGTACAAACAGAGAAGTACACAAAAGATGCCGAGCTGGCTACCCGCGGCTCTACTTCATACTACGCAATCATGAAGAGGCACACAACTCGAGGGGGGGTGGGGGGGCGGGGGTACAAGTCGCTCTCTCACAGAGACACACAGGCTCTTATGCATGAATATTTCAGTTTGCTTGAAAACGCAATAGCCCCCCCCCCCCTCCCAAAACTAACCCGGGTGAAGAAACGCTCTATAAATGATAAAGGGAGAGTAGCAACCAATGGGGGGTGGGAAAGAGGAAGAGGGGGGGTGCAAATAGAGAGTGGAGATACAGCGTCTGACAGCCTGGAAACTCATCAGGCAGAATAAAAGTGGAGGGTGGGAGAGGACACGAAGAGAAAGAGAGTCATCAGGGTGGAGTGACAGCTCGGCTGCAGTAAAAAAAAAAAAGAAAAATGACGATTCGTATTCTGCTGCCTCATCTTGCATTTAAAAAGAATTCTCAGATGATTTGGGTTTATTTTTGGCGCCTTCCCAAGTGAGCAAACATGTGGCAACCATTGTACTGTGATTGAGTGGTTATGGTACAAACGCGAAGCTTGGAGACAAATTTCATTTTATCGTTTGGGATTATTTACTCGCACCTTGCTACCTCACCACAAAGCAAATGTTTTAGCAGCTTTTGGAGAAGAGCAAGCGTGCCAGGGGCCCACACATGTAGGAGTCGATGATGCAAGCTCGTGAAACATGTGGTTGCGTGCGATAAACGGTTACCAAAAAAAAAAAAAAAAAAACAGCTCTTTCGCATCCGCAGCTGTGCCGACAATGAAATGACAAATGGTACATCACTGAGTGGAGTGCCGGACTCCACTCTATGTCGTCATTCTGCATTATTCACTTGACAAGGTCAAAGTTCAAACAGACCAGAGTGGCATCCAATGAACCCTCTGAACTCTAATGGTTGAACAATTTGGATTTCAACCAATCAAACAGAATGGAAAAAACGTTGTGTGACTTTTTTTTTCCATATGCATACAGTCTCGGTCGTGATTGCGTAACTTCTCAACACATGCACGCCCAAACGTGATGGGGAGAACTTTACACCTTCCACCCTGCTGCATCTCTCGCTCCATTTACACTCATCGGGAGATAATGACATCATTAGCACACATTAGCATGTCCCTGTTATCTTCCGTTCGTGGCCCCAGAGTGCAGATGTGTGTCTGTATGTGAGATACTACCGGGAGCCCGGGTGCGAATGGAAACATTTTCAATCGCCGTCTGTCAGCGAGGTTAGCGAACAAGTTTACACGTTTGTCGCAAATGCTACGCAGCCTCCAGTACTTGCTAACAACACTCATTATAGGGGATGTTTCGTATACATGTGGGGTTACATTATTAGGCGCACCAGACTATAAGGCGCACCATGAATGCATCATGTCAGATTTTTAATCCAAATCAAATCATTCTCCATTTTATCTTTTTTATTTCAACTTCAGACGCAACAAATTACTTTATAATCACAAAATAATGATCCATAGTCTTTTTGATTCATGATTCATAGTCTTCAGCAGGCCACTTATGATTGATTTCATGACACAATGCTTCGGAACAGTTTAAATGTAGGAATTTGGTCCATATATAAGGCGCACTGGACTATAAGGCGCACTGTCAGCTTTTGAGACAATTTTAGGGTTTTAGGTGCGCCTTATAGCCCGGAAAATACGGTGTTTGTGTGCAAAATTTTATTCGCGTTCCTTTAAATATGGTTTAATATTATTGAAGGACTGCAAGTCTACCAAAAATTATGTCGTGCACTCACATTTTTTTTTTATTAGACCCAGTGTAAGCACAATTAAGACATATCTGCCATATGTGATTGGTGATATTGCAACTAAAAATGATCCATATTCAGTTTGGATAATCACAGATTTTTGTTCCCTAACTTTTATTCATTTTTTCAATTTTTCCTTTCATAGTTTGCTCCATTTTTTATCGATCAAGACGCCACTCACCAATGACGCATCCCCGGACTATAGCAATCATATTTTCTGACCAAAAATCTGATGTGATCCTCTTACTTTTATCTTTTTGGCCACGCCTAGTTGGACAACGTTGCACGGAAGCACCCCGAGCCATTTCGTCACCGTTGTAATTTTCACTTCAAGTGTTCGCGTTAACCAGGCTGACTGTGACTGTGTGCTCCGATGAAAGCTGTTTGCATTCACACCCCTCTAACGCTCTCTTCATGACCCCTTGACCGTTCCTCAAAAACCTCTGGCCGGGTCCTTCTTGGGGCGCGTCCCATCTTCGCAGCAGTGTGTGCCCGAGTTAAAGCCGCTTCGCGCTGCGTGACCTCGCCGTGCCTGCCTTAATCCTAATCAAGCATGTCTAGACCTCTTATTACCAGCCCGTAATCGGGGGGTAGAGCAAAGATGGGGCTGGGGGCCAAAAGGGAGTGTTGGATGGATATTACCAGTAGACGGGAGGATGCAAGGGAAAAAGTGGCCCGGAAAGTGACCCAGACACGAAACGCACCTGTTTACTCGCTCAGCAGTAGTCGAGTGATGAGGGTGGGGGAACAGATGTAGACACTGGATTAGACTGAGAATTTGGATCTTGGTGAAGTTGCCGTCTCTCGGGTGGGACATTTCCTTTCCTGCACAAAATAGGCTAGTCAAAGATTTGGAAATTTAAACCAGGCTAGAGATGTTAAGTCTGGGTGTCTTATAAGATGAATTTCTGATAATATGACAGACAGGTCATGTCTATTCCAACACCTAGATTGGAATGTTTTTCAGATGAAACATAATGATCAAATGGGAGCAGATCAAAATTCTGAATATTATGGAAATATTTTCAAGCTGCATGATAAAAAGGCCACATAAGATAAAAATAAGTACAGAATCTTTTTGATTCATGATTCATAGGCTTCAGCGGATTGATTTCATGACACAATGCTTCGGGCCAGTTTAAATTTGGAAAAAAGGTTGGAATTTGGTCCATATATAAGGCGCACCAGACTATAAGGCGCACTGTCGGCTTTTGAGAAAATTTTCGGTTTTTAGGTGTGCCTTATAGTCCGGAAAATACGGTAATAAAGCTCATCCAAATTGAGCAACCGGGTTGTTCCAGTTCTGCTGCAGTTAAATTTTTTTGTCAAATAAATAAATAAATGAGACTATAATTAAAAGAGTGGATGGCAAATCAGGTTAGCGGTGCCTCTGGTTGCAGATCAATTAAGCCTTAAGCAATTGAGATGAGCATCCACCTGCAGACACACAATTGTGGACGCCATTGCGTAGTTTTCGGTAAACGTGCAAGCTGACTCGAAGCCCGTCTCGTGAAACATTCATGCTCGCTCTCGTCACAATCTCGCTGGCTCCATTCCAAGCAACACTCCCACGTGCACTTTGCCTCGACTCTCTTCCCACTCTTACATTTGAGTTGCTGCTCTTTTCAACACACCAGTTTCTCACTTTTTGTAGTTGTTATTTATCTTCTACCTCTAATTAAACCGAGCTGGTAATCCCGATGAAATGTCACGTAAATTTTTCATCCTGGAGCGGTAACGTAATTAGCTTAGCTGCTACATATGTTCCACGTAAACATGTGTTTTATACCCATGTGGAATTAAACCGTGATGTTAACCAATATGGATTCAATATTTCAACTCCACGTTTTTATGAACAAAAGAGAAATACGGCGTTTACTCCTTCCCTCGTGTTAATTCTGATATATTTTCCCTTCCTTCGGGCCTCAAGCGACACTACCCTGCCAAATAAAGAGTCCTTGTGATTCCAGGAATGTTTATCACTGTCTGTATTGTGTAGCAACTCTGTGATAATGCTAAGAAGCATCCAGATTGCTCGAGGTGTTTACCTTACAGCCCCCCCCGCCCCTTAAAAAAAAAAAAACATTAACATTCTCTTCATTGTTGAAGAGGGAGACGCCGGGCTGCATCTCAATTGGTTTTCCATTGAGACAGTCGGGCGGTCAATTAGTTTATCAGATTCTAATACCGTCATTGATGTGGCTACTTTGGAAAGGCCGGGAACATTCGCAAGTACGGATAACTGCAGGCACAGGCGCAGGGAAGGGATAAACAAGAACTATTGATTGGGTATAATTTAAAGCTGTGGGTTTTATAATGACATTACGGGTCAGGAGCTAGTGTGAGCGCGTGTGTGTGTTTGTGTTAGTGAATGATGACTCATTATCTAGCCGTGCCAGGGGAATTTTGCGCTGATTGGGCGGTGATATAGAAAAGGGGCAAGAGATAGCGTCTGTGTGTTTGTATTTTAAATGAGGCGGCGGTAGACTCAATGGCCTCTTGTGTATGCGCTTCCACGAGTTGTAAGAAGAGAAAAGTTCTGAGCTGATGAAGAGGAGGAGAAGGGGATGCAAAGGATGATTGCGTGGCCGTGCATTGAATTCCAATCATTCCTGAATTTGACGGAAGATTTCGGAAATGGTAATCAGCCCTCTGTTGATCACATGGAGCATATGAGCGGTGATTTGGTTTTTAGATTTTATGGGGGGGTGAAAATGACAGAATTAACTCCCACTAAGTTTCTGTTTCTTTGCTATGACTAAACCGACTAAACTTGCGAAACATGACAGACAATGTTGCAAAAAATAAAAAGCAGAATTGAAAATCATTGCAACAAAAGGAAACTAAAAATACTCACCACAGAGATGCATGTCATCAAATGGCAGCGACAGAATCAAACTGGAAGTGAGGGAAAGGAGGGAACTATATAGAAACCAACTGATGGGACAATAAGGCACACCTGGACAAGCCACGAGTAGGTGGATCGAGTTGGTGATTGACGCAAGCGTGAACCTCAATAAACAGAAAAAACGTGAAATAATGTGGAATAAAATAAATAGAATCCAAACAAAGTAAAAAAAAAATAATAATACAATAAAATAAAATGAGATAAAATAAAATAAAGCAACTTTGATTAATCTCCCAATGCCTTTAGTATATATTCAACTATTTGACATATTGAATTTTATTTCCTGCACCCATTCAAGAGACTTTTTTAGATCCCAGATTTGCTTGCCTTGAAATGTTTTCCCAATACGCTGACACTATCTTCAACTGCTACCAGCAGATGTTCACCGCCGATATTCAGCATCATTAACCGTGTCAAATCGAACGCAGTCCGATTAGAATGAATCCGTTTTTTTTGTCCTGGGCAAGTTGGAGGCTACTGCAGCTCTCAGCAGCATTTAGATAATAGCACAGCAATGTCCGCTTTTAACAGTAGTAATAAAACACCTTTATAGATGCTTGGGAGGAAAGCAATTACAATATTGCAGCGTGCACAGTTCAGGTATAAAGCGTCATATATTCACCATGTGGAACAATACATGAGAATAAATCGATGAGCCTGCTCGGTTTTATTTGGCAACCTGGGCTGGATGTGTCATGGCCGCTTTTGAGAGCTCGCTTACTTATTATTCTCCCTTCCCTTGTTAACTGGGTAGATTAATCGATCATTAGGGAGCATGTATATATATAGATGACATGCGTGCGAATCATGACTGGCCCAAAGCCAGATTCCGGAATTACGACGTCGAATGGAGCGCCAACATTTGTCTGCCACTGGAGCCGCCATTTGCATGGAATTAGGTCAACACACACAACAGCCCTCCTTTTTTTTTTTTTGCTTTTCTCCGCCTTTGCTGACTCCCGACACATCTCGCTGTCTGCCTATCAATCCTTTTTACAGTAATTTATATAATAACACCCTCCCCTAGCGCTACGCTCGCTTCCCACCCTCTAAAAGGGACGACATAAAACGGCCACCATGGAATCATTTTGGGATTCTGCCACTGTGTTCGAACGACGCAGTGGAATAATTCCGCTTGGTGCATTTTAGATGTAGTCTGGAGCCAAATGGATTTTATTTTTCAAAGCCGTGCGGCCATCTTGCCATCGCTACATCCTGCTCTCTTTTCAGTCTCATCCTTGGGCACACGCAGGCTCGCCCCCCCCCCTCTTGCTCCATGTGCCAGCCCAGAGGGTGTGCTGGGAGGACACAACCAATGTTTGCGTGTTTATCGCTGACGATGCCAACGCTAGCCCCGCTACGCTCGCTTTCCAGGCTGGGCATATTTCAGCAAAGGGCCACTTGCTGCCCTTTCTCTTCTCGTCACCTCAACGCGACATGCAGAATGCACGCAATACAAAATGGCCGCAAAGCAAGCGATGCAAATTCGACGGCGTTCCTCGAAAAGCACCTGCCCGCGGCTTGTGCGACTCTGATTCGGGTTAGGTTGAGCATGAT
Organism: Syngnathus scovelli; assembly: GCF_024217435.2. Lineage (NCBI taxonomy): Eukaryota > Metazoa > Chordata > Actinopteri > Syngnathiformes > Syngnathidae > Syngnathus > Syngnathus scovelli. Next base: position 4,352,708 of record NC_090865.1, read on the forward strand.
ATGGTTGGATGAGTGACTTTTTTTGCATATTCAATAGCGGAATGGCTCTAAAGCTAAATAAGGTGAAGAGCAGATTTTGCAAATGAGTTCTCGGTTGCCTTACCTGAATAAATAAAGGTTAAATTAAATTGAACTCTGCTAAGCGTGAAGGCAAAATGTATTGTTTTAATTGACGTTTGTTTGTTGCTTAGGAGGATTACACAAAAACTAATTAACAGATTCCCATGAATATTTGTCAAAGTGGGAAACATGCCAAAGAAGCACTAATTACATTTTGGTGAAATAAAACTAAAAAAAAAAAAAAATACCATGTCTGTGTTTCATTTTTAACTTTAGTTAAAATGGCCGAGGTGTGTTTTCTCTGGTGAATTCCGTATAATTTATCAAATGGCATATTTTATGATAGATTATTCTCCTAATGTGACCTATAAAAGCAGGTTCAAAAAGGTTAACGAACTTTTACCAACTAGGTTCAATCTTACTCAATCATGCTTTTCCCAAAATAAATTTCCCAGATTTGCAGTCTGTGTCGACAAAAAAGTAATAGTGAAAGCAGTTTTAAGCTTCCTATACAGAAGCTACATGGCTTCCTCTTTCGTGAACACTCAGTGATTACCCCAAATGACACGAACCATTCCCGTGCTTAAATCATCATCGGCGGCCGACGAGAAACACAATGGTGAATGTGTAAAGTCCCGACAATAAGCGGATATAAAAAGGCCTTTTGCTTGTTAGGGGCGCAAAGGGACTTCTAAGTCCAGTTAAAAGGCCTTATTAATTTGCGTGTATCAGTCTGTGTCTGTTTCATGAGGCCAAGCGGAGCCACTGGCGACGCAGCTGCAAAGTAGTGGGTCAGTGTGCCATCAAGCCATTCATCAGCGTTTCTCCCCTCTGACTCACGCCCGTCCATTTATGCATCATACACTATATTTTGTCAAGTGGGCACTGCCGAGTGTTACTCACCAATGCTGAATGAGCCGGGACTTACAAAAAGGTAGTAAACTCAGGTTGATTGCAAACTATCTGAGCAAAAAGTGGTTTTCATTGAGAATCGTGGATTTGGATTTTGGAAAGGATGTTTTGAAACCGAGTCTTTTGATTGGATGGAAATAGGCGTAGTTATGACATCCAGTAATTCACTAAGCTTCTTTCCTGAACAGCATTTAATTATGAAGGATTTGCTAATAAACACGGCAAGTCGCTTAAGATACATAATACGTTGGGAATTAGCATTTTTAGCTATGAGCGGGAAACACTAAAAAAAAATTATATATTTTTTTAGCTCAAGTCGAATAAAATGAGCAGCTTTAGGTAACACGCTTACAGTCAATAATAATGTTAAGGTGATAGAAATAACTGAACACACATTTATTCTGTTTTACTTTCTATTTCTCGTAATTCCCCATCCCCTGTTGTCCTTTGACATTTTCGAAAGTGAAGGGGAGATGAGGAGGAGGAAGAAGAGGAAAGGGGAGGGGAGGGAGTGAATGTGTTGTTCAGCACTGCTGAATGTGCTCACATGTATGAAAGGAGAAGCATTTATTTTAGGACTCTTGCGTGGGTGTACACAGATTTGAAACACACACACACACCAATGCACATGCTCAGCAATGAGCCCTGACCTACCTTTTTATCAATCTTGTTTTGAAAGCAACTACCAAATGCTTTTCCTTTCTAGCTCCAAGACCTTTCCATCTAACTAAATTCCCTTACACACATTACAGAGCACATTGCACACAAAAATTTAGGTCACAAGAAAAGAGAGAAAAAAAAAAAAAGCACCTGAAGCTCGACAGGGAAGAGAAAGAAAGAAGATATTTTAAAAAAAGCTCTGAGCGACACGTCACACAATGAGCGTCTGCGTTGTTGTGTCATAGCGTGTCAGCGTTGCCACAACGTTATTATCCTGTAGAAGCCGTTGTCATGGCAATAAGGTCAAAGGCATGCTCATGAGTCAAAAGGGATTTATACTGGACTGACACCATTTCCAGCACTGCGTGTGCCTGGGGTGTGTGTGGGTGGGGGGGAGATGCACACGTGTGTTTACAGTAGCCATGGATTGTAATTAGACTAGTCGTTTCTTAGATCACTAATTCCCAAACCTATTTTTACTCTCTTTTAATTTATTTCCTATTTACTGACGACAAAATATTATATTAATTATATTATATTATATTATATTATATTATATTATATTATATTATATTATATTATATTATATCATATCATATCATATCATATTATATTATATTATATATTTCTTCTTATTTACGCTCGTTATCATATGTCAACATTCTGGCAATGTATTGTAAAGTTGAGTAATTTCCTGGAGAGGAACCACAAAATGTTACCATGTTCTTAAAAGGTCAAATTCAGGAAATTTTTGCATTACGCTGTAAAAGTACACAATGGCATATAAGCAGTACCCACACCGCCTCCCCGTAATAAAGAAAGAGGAAGTGGACAGAGGACGAATCTGGAAAATACCACAATTGGTTTTTATAATGCAACATTGGTGACTGTTGAAAAATTAGTCATTGGAAAGTCCCAAATATTTCCACTTATCGGTAAACCCTGAAAGTGAAATGAAACGTGAGCAACACAAAATAGTTGCTCCCTCGTTTGCAATTAAAATAATTTTCTAAGCCTAGCACCTTTCTGCTTCCTGCTTGACTTGTTTACCACAAACTCCCCGACCCCTTAACCCCAGGTCGCCGGGCAGATCAGAGCTCCATAGTCGTGATTATTTTTCTTGTTTCTGTCCAGCACGGACATCTGTCAGGTCCACCACGAGGCCATATGGGATCTATGACCACAGCAAGGCTGCTTTTGATTAGAATTGTGTTTATAATCCGAGCCGGGCTCTGTTTCCCCCCACAAAAATAATTAACTTCATCCCCTAAACATGACATTCCTGCTTTGTTTAGGGTGTCCACAAACATTGAGCTCTTTCATGGCACCCTTTTTTATTTCATACCCATAATCCTTTGTCTCCTCCGTCGCTTTTCCTCTTGGCTTCCCTTTTGTCAACCCCCGCCCACCCCGATGCTCATCCATAGCGAGATGAGACGCAGAACAATGGGCCCCTTTGGGAAACCGGGTTCACCCGTAGTATGCCATCCAGACGTCCGCGAATATACACACAAAGCCTCATTGACGGCAAGGAGACGGCTGGGAAGAAGCTCAAATGGATGACAAATGGAAATAAATGACGGAGTCCAGGTGAAGATGGGTCTGGCATTCCTGGACCAAAACCAAAAGCATTCCTGGTCGAGGCAGTGTTGCAAGACAAGCCTCAGGCGGAAAAGCTTGAGTGAGTGATCAAAGCAAAGTGTGTGGGGAGGGGTCAAAGGGCAGAGACAATTTGAGGGATAACCCGAGGTGGAACATGGTGTCAACAAGTAATGGAGAAAGTAACAAGAGTGATTGGATGTCAGACTCAAATTGAGTCATTCAAGTAAGAAGTGGACACTTGAAATTGGAAAACTAATCTGACATTGTATGTGATTCATTTAAGCTGCTCTTGATAAATTGATTTTCACCTCCTCCACAGATGTTCTTTTTTTTTTTTTTGCTGATGGGGCTGTTAGAAATAAGCTTCCTGTCATTTTTGCACCACTTCCTTTTTGTTAATCGAAGCATACCAACACATCTGTATGTGTGACTTTTGTGGTTAAGCAATCTTTTGACATGAGCATCAAAACTGCTTTCTTGTTCTTCTCATCTTTTCCATGTAAGGTCTTCTCGACTATATCGTAGCGATCACCGAGCTCCGTATTTCTCTTCTCTGCATTCCAACCCTCGGTCGTACTCTATGAACTCTGTCACAGCTGATGCCCTCTCGGCTTTGTGTGTGCGTTATGTGTGATCCATGGGTGAAGAATTGCCCCCCCCCTCCCCCCCAGTGGTCGTCCCATGACAATGCTTCCCTTATATGCACATAACACACCGACGCACATGTTACCAACATCATCACCGCCTCCTCCTCGTCATCACCGCCACGAAGCGCCTCGTTATTGTTGTTGTTTTTTTTCTCAAGAAAGTAGAAGAAAGAAACGCTTGATCTTTCTCCATCTGTAAATGTTGAGCGTGATGTTACCTCGAGCGGGCTGAAGAAGCCCATTCACAGAAAAAAGACGGTTGGAGGACACACGAGCGCCTGCGTGCCAGGCATTCCACAGCACACAGTGGATACATTATTATGACATTTACAAGGCCAAGTAGATACAGCGTGATATGTGTGTGAGAAAAGGTCGTCCCCTCGCTGTGACTGCAAAATAAGAAGTAGCACACAAAGTAGCCCCCGGTGGTCTGTAACATGACAGCATGCGTTCCGATATTCCCAAGTCTTACAAAATCAATTTCCCTGATTGGTTGCTGCAAAGATCAATTTGTCACATCGGACACTGAGACTCTTTTCTTCCCGTAATTGAGATTTGTAGCTTTAACAGCTGTTGCGAGAAATGCACATGGGAGAAAATGATCAGGTGGAATGTGCATGATCATCCCATTGACGTTTTTTTTGTAGCTTCTGGTATGTTGTTGACCAACGGAAGTGAACAAGAAATCTAGTCATGCAACCATGAGGACTCAACGTGATATACCATTCGTCTAAATGCTGATCTTGTTCTTTAACTCAACAAATATATGACAACATTGAACAATAGAGACAATAGATGAACTCTCCATTCACCATTGTGTGATAGTGCCATGGCGCTTTTTGTTGTATGGATGCATTTACTGCAATGCAAGCAACAGAAATCCTGAAAAACATCAAATTCCTCCTCCAGTTATCAGTTGTGTGTATTTTATTTTGTCAATAGCCACAGAACTAAGAAGAAATGTTGTGACTTGTGTGTAACTGTGAGTTAAAACAAACACTGGGCAAACATTTGCTAATAGTAAAACCAAAAGTTGCTCAACACAGAGGAAAGAATCCCTTCTTTTAGGACTAGTCAGAGTGAAAGTGAAAAAGTGCGAGTGCGAACATGTGTGTGTAATGAAATTCGAAAAGTCCTTACTGACTCATCAAAATCTCGTCCTTGAGTCATTTAAAGGTTACATTTTTTTTGCCTAAAGGTCAAAACATGTAGAGTTTACCGTAGTAGCCCTGACACATTTCTCTATTCAGAGGTTGGAAGTAATAAAGTACAAACAATTTTACTGTAATGAAGTAAAAATGGAATATAGAAGACAGATGAGATATTTTTTAAGATCATGATCTTATATCTTTTATCTTATAGCGTAAATCTTATAAGTGATATTGGATTAATGGCAAATGTGTTATGTATAAACGTAAAAAAAACATAAGGAAGGCTTTTATACTGTTTTATTTCTCATTTAATGAATATAAAACAGTAGAAAAACGAGTTGAACCGTTTCAATTCACTGCTGGGGGTCCTCTGCTGTGATTGGCCAAAGCCTGCTAGACTTTCCCCCAGACAGGACGCCGATTGGTTGAAACCGGCACAACGCCCGCCCACCGGGTGTCGCCCCAAACCTGTTGTATGTTGAAGCGTTGCGTTCAAGCGCTGATGAGTTTAGAGGCGCTCTCTCCCCCGGAGTGACTAGTACCAGCGAGACGGACTTGGAATCATTCAAAAAAAATATAATAATTCCCAAATATACACTTTTCGTTGCTTCACCGCTGGATACGCGACTCGACCTGGGGTTGGATTAACTTCGGGCCAGTCTTTTTTAGTTTTTCTTTTTCATTTGCTTTGGGAAGAGGCAGACAAAGAAGACAATGGGATCTCAGTCATCCAAGGGAGAGGTGGCCGTGGAGGCGAACGCCGCCGCCGCTGATGCTGCGGCTGTCAAAACCAACGGCCAGGTAATTCAAACATTTTTTTTTTGCAAATGAGAAGTCGCGCAAAAGTTTGCATAGACGCGCAACAATACAAATGTGTTGTCTAAATTGATTCCCTATGAATGGGAGATTTTTTTTTTTCCTCCCAGGGGGGAGTCAGGTGGGGCTTTCAGCATCCTCGCTCATCTAAAAGGAATTTTAAGATGGAGTAGTAATAAATGCATTTGGAGGAGGTTTATTCCAAAAAAGAGAAAGAGGGGGAGGGGACGTCTTGAGCGCACGTCGCCAGTCCTTGGTTTAAGTCAGCCTGCTATCTCTATTGTATCAAATGCACCTTTCACATTTTGCTCTTAATCGAAAGGTCATTAAGGGGATTTAATTGCTAATTTGAATTTAATGTTTAATTAAGGAAAACTATTATTCAACTAGTTAAAATGATCTTCATTCGTTTTTTCCCCCTATATAATCAACAATAAGTAAAAGCTTGTCTCTCCAGTCGCGTCTTTGTTGGGGCTGTCTGGTACCCCGAGTCTTCTGCGTGACTTTACTGCCGCGTATCGGCTCACTGTGGAGCTGCAAGGCGTCGCCTCAGCCAGACGACGCAGATTGATGAACACGACGATGCTCTGTCAAATAAGGAGAAATTGTGATTTGAATCGACTGGAATAGGATCAAATATGACCCTGAGGTCATTTTTTTTGTTAATTGATTTAATTTTCACAAATAAATGATGAATTATTTTATTTATTTATTTTTTGCAGGAGAATGGACACGTGAAGACTAATGGTGATGTCTCCACCAAGCCCGACGGGGATGCCGCCGCCACTAATGGCTCGGCCGAGGCGGCTAAGGAGCCCGAAGCCAGCGCGGAAGGCGACGCCATCGAGCCCGCACCCGCCGCCGACGGCGAGGCGGCCAAACCCGAAGGCGAGGCCGCAGCCGCTGCAGCCGACGACGCCGCAACCAAGGAGACCCCTAAGAAGAAGAAGAAGAAATTCTCCCTGAAGAAATCCTTCAACTTCAAGCTGAACCTGAAGAAGACCAAGAAGAACGAGAACGTCAAGGAGGAACCGGCAGCGGCCGCCGCCGCCTCCTCCGAGGAGAAACCCGCTGAGAACGGAGCCACCGCCGCCGCCGCCGTGGAGGAGAAGAAGGAGGAGGTGAAGGAGGAGGCCCAGGCCGAGCCCCCGAAAGCTGAGGAGGGGGCAGCCAAAGAGGACGCCCCCAAGGAGGAGGCCAAGGAGGCAGCTGCTCCAGCCCCTGAGGCCTCGAAACCCACAGAGGAGAGCAGCTCGACCCCCGCCCCCTCTGAAAAGAAGGAGTAATTGTATGTGCAGCTCACAATGAACTGGCTGAACTGTTTTTCAAAGAAAGAGAGAGCGAGAGAGAGAGAGAGAAAGAGAGAGAGAGCGAGAGAGAATTTAAGAGTATATATATATTTATATATATATGTGTATATGTATACATATGTATATGGATATATGTATATGTAAATATATACACATGTATGTGAGAGACTCCTTCGACGTGCCACTTTTTCGTCAAGACGACAGACGAGATTCACTAGGTCACTTCCTGCTCGACATCTGGACCTTGACTGACTTTTGAGGTATTTTGGCGCGGCGGCAAGACGACAACACCAAGCGTACGAAAGGTTGATAAAGGACACATCTTTTCCCCCCACTTTGACAAAGAAGACAAGATGCCTCCTTTGTGAAGAAAAGAAGCTCGAAAAAGGAACAACGAGGACAACACCACTTGAAATGACTGTTAAATAGCTACAAAAAAAAAACAAGAAATAAATCCGAAGAGACTCGCCAACTTTTTACATTCCTATATTTTAACCCAAATTTGAAGTATTTTGTGGTGTATTATAGAGAACCATCTTAAAAAGAAGCTATGTCTTGTTTGTTTAAAAAAAAAAAAACTATAGACAAGTTTTGATTTTATTACTATGGAAAAAAAAAACACACTTCAGCTTGCTATGTTCACTGTTGCGGTTTGATATGAAGCAGAGTTGTTTATCTGTCGTGTGTGAGCCTGAATCTGCTTTGTCTCTGTAAATACAATTGGATTGATTTCTGTTCTTTATTTTGCTAATGTTGACAGATGTTACTGGTTTTATTGTAAAATTGATAATGGTAAATAAATGTTGGTCACCTGCCCGTGGATGTGACTTTTATCTTTCTTTGCACCAGACACAACTTGTTAGGATTTTTTTGTTTTTGTGTGACCTAAATACTAATTTTAATAGGCCAAAAGCTTTTTTTTTTTCCTTCAAAATTTGTGACACAACTGAATCATTAGTATGAGGTGAGAAATTAGCACGCTAATGAAATATTCATAATCTCTGAGATCTTTTTACACATAACTACAAGAGTGGTGCGATGCAGCAAAATCCATTTACAGAGCCGGTCGTAGATCGTATCTATAAAAAATCTACACACCCCTGTTCAAACGCGAGATATTTGCGGAAATTACGCAATTGAGAAAAAATATTTTCCAAGAATGGGACTAAATCTAAAAAATTTAGATGTAGTTGCACAAGTGTGCACACCCACCTCAAACTGGTTATGGAGCCGTGTTCAGAATGAACAACACGCCTCTCTCAATTTATGAGATTAATTAACCCCAACAGATTTTTAACTGTTTTTTTTTAAGTCTTCCAAAGTATCAATTAAAATACAGAGATTTGTTTGTTTCTTTTACATTTTGCAGAAAAATCATCACAACTCAATGCAGATCAGGCTTTCAACAATAGCAGTTACATAATACACACATTCTTCACGTGGCCTCGGAGAGTTATCGTGAGGATACTCTGTTTTGTAACATTTTTATTTTGTTTGCACATCATAAAAACCTTGGCTACATTTCCCTGACAGTCCTGATAAGGGCTGTACTGATTTCAAAAACTGAAACATGGTGCCACGAGCATCAAGTCCCCCCCCCCCCTCGGGGACCACATTGATTCATATAATTAATTAATAATGATTACATAACTACAAGGAATTTCAAAAGTGTGTCTTAAACTGCATTTTGCATTAATCAGTTACCAAGAAGTAGCTCTCAGTTTCATACAGGTTAGTGACCCCTGGATTACACTGCCACCCGGTGGCTATTGTTATGTAATCCAAGAAACATGATCTCTTTCTAAAATCATTTTAACACTATATATATTTTTTTTAAATGTAAAATTAGCTTTATCTTATTCAATTTACTCGTCGCTTGCAGCACACAAAGATATACCTACACAATGCATACACAGGCACGATTGCACTCGGAACCCCCGCTAAGAGAAAAACCATTCCATTGATCCAAGACGGATATGCTTTGGACACCAAAGACGGAAACGCTTCCTGTTGAGGCATAAAACACAATCATTAGATTATTCATCACAAGGAAAATGTTGAATCTGAGTCGATTACGTGAAATGCTTACAGAAGCAGGATCCCAGACTGAATAGGTGAGTTCTTCTTGGGCTTGGATTATCAAGTAAAAAATTAAAATGGCCAGGACAATGAGAGGACTGATGAACCTCCACGTAATCTGCCAGAAGATGTTTGGTTTGCGTCCGGTCATGAATTCTATGTCCTCGTTGAACCTGAAATATTTGGATAGTTCTCACGGAGTTTCAGAAAGTGGACCAAATTTATAATCATTATGTTTACCTGTCAATGCCGTATATGTAAACGACAGAAATCATTTCAAAGAATCCAATCGTCAGAAGCGGAATGGATCCGGCAAATCTGTCAAAAAGTCCAAGCCAATAATTGCCGGAATTCAAAGCGAAGAGGAGGGTGATGACGAAAGACACGAGGCACGTTATTCCTGAAACACAAAAAAAAAGCAATTAAACTCAAAATAAAAATAAACAGTTGGGTATTTTATCTAGTGGCCCGTACCAGTCAAGGCTTCATGGGGCCACTTTTTGGGGAAAACCCCCAAGTCTCTCAAGGGGACCACCACTCCCTCAATGTTGCCAAACAGGGTAGAAAGCCCCAAGCAGATGAGCATAATGAAGAAGAGAACAGACCAGACTGGTGAAGCTGGCATCTTGGTGATGGCCTCTGTGAAAACAATAAATGCCAGACCTGTTCCCTCCACTCCCTGGATACATTTTCCACGTTAGTCACATGACACAACATGTCAGAAACAACAACTAATATGACAAATTTACCCCACTGAGGAATTTTTGCAAGTCACAGGTTTTAAGGTTCAGTCCGAGAACAACCTCGGGAGAGGAGCTGTTGAGATTTTCTAAAGCCAAGTCGAAAGTGCTTGGAGTGATGCTGTCTTCAGGAAGATCGAATCCGTTTATTAATGACAGGATGTTGCTAGGGAAGAAAAGAAATGAGAAGCTCAGAAATTTTTAAGTGGAACTCAGACATCATCAATTTGGGTTGGGGGGGGACAAAAAGGGCCATTGCTACCATTTGAGCTAGAACCGCCTCTGGCCGGCATAGTAAACAACAATTAATCTAAATTGTAATTGCGCAACAAGGCTAACTTGAAATCACAATTACCGTAATTTTCGGACTATAAGCCCCACCAGACTATCATATTATAGTCCCAAATTTACGGTAGCTGTTAAATAAATAATAATAAAGAAATATATAAAGGGAAGCGTACTCACTGACTAAAACACAGGTCATATTTCTCCGTGGCCCTGAAGCCAATGATGGCATACGTAACGGTAGCAGCAAACACGGAAGTAAAGCCGGTGACAACCGACAGGATGACAGCATCTTGCACGCAGTTGTTACTTGAAAAAAAAAAAAACATCAGCATCATCTACATAAGACATGAGAAGATGATGAATAAGAGCCTCACTGAACGGGATTGTAGCTGGAGAATGAGATAAGCCCGCCCCATGCCAGGCCAAAAGCGTAAAAAACCTGAGCCCCCGCGTCCAGCCATGTTGTTGGATTCATCAATTCCTCCACCTGGAACAAATCCATTACTAATATCCACTTCGAAGACATTTCATTAGGTACACTTGATATTTGAAACATACATTTGGGGTGAAGAGAAACTGAATACCGCTAAAGGCGCCTTTCAGGGTTAGTCCTCGGATCAGGAATATGGACAACACAATGTATGGCAGGATGGCCGTGATGTACACAGCCTGTGATCAAAACAAAAATGGCGCACGTTAAAAACATCTTTTGTATTTTATCCGAAAATCTCATCACAACGCACCTTGCCCGAGCTGCTTATCCCTCTGATGCAGCAAATGCATACAACAGTCCATGCACAGCAAAGGCACACCACCATGGGCCAGTGGAGCTCCCCAGAGTCCGATATGGACGTTGAGCTGTTGAGGGTCACCCGGTAGAAAAAATAGTCCACGGTGGAGCTCTCTTGACATTCGGCTACAAAACCTAAGCAAATCCAGAAACGTTAGTGGTGCGCTTGTGTTGCATTAAGCTAGCAGCCATTATTAAGGAAAATTGATGAATTGTTGTCATGCAAAAAAAAAATAAAAATCTAAATCTCACAGAAGGTACCTGTTGCATTCTCATTGAGCGGACACTGAGTCCAAGGCAGTGGACTTTGGAAGGAATTGAAAAGGTACCACATGATCCAAGCTATCAAACTGTTGTAATACAAAGCAACTAAGAAGGACACCAGCATGGAGGCAATACCTGAAAAAAAAAAACATACAGCATCATAAACTATGTTTTTTTTATTTTTTGGTAGGATTCAACGTACCAACACCAGTCAGGTAAGGACTGATGGCCCGCCACACTCCCACGCTTCCTTTCCGAAGACGTTGGCCGATGGCAAATTCCAGCAACAAGAGGGGCATTCCTTCCAATACCAGCAGGAGCAGGTACGGGATCAAAAAGGCTCCTGGAAAATGTCCCATTTTGACAAACTTTAAAGATGATGATAAAAAAAAATTCACATGTCAAATAATATGTCCTCATTGAAATGAATGGGAATGCAATTAATCCGTTTTCGGCCTTCCCAAAAAACAACAATATAAAAGACGAGTAACGTATAAAATGCATTTTAATAACAATTGCACAGAATTAAGGTTGCCAGGTCTAGTCAGCGCTTTGTCATATACCTTTGCGTTACGTTATAGTGACACGAAATCACAGAATTGGGGCAGGTCAGTGTCCTGAGTGTGTGTATGTTCGTTAAATGTATACATTATGACGTGTTAAATAGGACAAGACAATCATTGTCAAAGACACGTCTGTTTGTAGACTATGCATTTTATATATTTAGGCTCGGAAGTCCCATTAAACTAGACAAGATAAACAGTCATATCATCTCTTATGTAATTGTCACTCAATAGACCGCCTGAGGATTCTTCAGGGTAACTTCTACTCCGATAATGATTAACAAAAGTTGACAATTTCACACTTCAGCTGTCACGCATGGGTTATGTATTCAACTTGCCGTTTGACCTCTGGCACAAAGGACACAAAGTGATTCTTAATAGAAGCCAATTTTGGAGGAAAAACTTGAGATCTTTGTCCCAAATCATCTTGGAAATAATTATCTCCATCTTACCTCCTCCATGGCTCTGACACAAGTAAGGGAATCGCCACACGTTGCCAAGGCCGATGCAAAATCCCACGCAGGTTAGGATGTACTGAGCTTTATTATCCCATTTGGGTCTATTATCAGCTTCTTCTTTCTCGATCCTGTCCAGATCCTCAAGGCTGGAGATCCGCAGATCCAGTCCCGGGTTAGGAAGAGTCAATTTCATGTCGTCCAAAAAGTGAAGCGGCGGAGTGGTCTGCAGCCGACTGATGAAGCGCTTGAATGAGCGTTTATTAACTCTTGTTCAAAGCACAAAGCAATGTCGAAATCACTTTATTATCTTTTACGGATGTAGATTAGCTAATGCACTCTGCACTTTTACCCTTATATACCCATAATTGAATTGTCAAATACTATTTGAAGTACGCTTTTTTTTAAATGCTATAAATCAATTTTGGATTATTTAAAAGGAAAATGCCTTTTATAGAATTTGACGTTATCTCATTAGAACTATTAATTGGCTCAGTCTGTACATAATGAATAACAAAGATTTTTTTTTCTAAATTTTGCGAGACACACACACAAATAATACGATAAAAAAAATGCCACATTTATTGATCCATCACTGTTAAAATAGCTATTATTTACAGATTAATTCAAATAATAACTCCACATTACACAAATAGTACACACAATATTAAATATCACAATAATCCAGCAGCACTACGACAAATTCACTATTAACAACACAAATGTGCGTTGGAAGATTTACATGCCAGTTTTCTCAAAAAAAAAAAATAAACACTCCTATAAAGAGTACTAATAGATTAAAGAAAAATCCCAAACCAAGTAGAACCAGGCTAATACTTCATTTTGTCATTTATGTGAATTTCAGCAGAGATAGTCTTCACATTGTCATCGTTGACATACGATTGTTTGCAGCATCTCCTCTGCAAACATTTGAAGAGGGCCACGGCTGGGATGACTAAACTGGGAATGCCGGCCAGGATGAAGACAATAACCGAAATCCAGGCCGGGTACTCGCGCTCTTCAAGGGTGGGAAACGTCTCCTGTGGGGCGAAACGATCCAGGGAAATGTTTAAAAAATGAAAAATAAAAACATTCCGTGATGCTTACCGATTCTGGATTCCAGGCCACATAGGTGAGAGCCTCTGTGACTTGTGTGACAAAATAAAAGACCAGGATGATGACCATGATGAGCGGGCTGACCACCCTCCATGTCACCTGCCAGAAGATGTTGGGCTTGTGTCCAATCATGAACTCGATATCTTTATTAAATCTGTGCGGCAGATAGGACAAGATCTCACAAAGTCATTGAAAGGTGTGATAATGATTGTATAAAGCATCAACTTCCTGGAGGAACATACCTATCTACGCCATAAATGTAGATAACGGCGATCATCTCGCAAAGCCCGATGACCAGAAGAGGAATGGAACCGGCAAACTCATCAAAAAGAGCCAACCAGTAATTTCCCGAGCGCTGGGTGAAAATGAGGCCAAAGGCAAAAGAAATAGCGCAGAACAAACCTAAAAGACAAAATGTTCGATTCTAAACGATGCATTTGGTGTACCTAATGAAGTGTCCCGCAATCGGATGGAAACAAATAATTACCACAGAAAACTTCTTTGGGCCATTTTTTAGGTAATAAATTCAGATCCTGCATGGGTACCACAACTCCCTCCACGTTTCCAAACATAGTGGACAGACCGAGGCAGAAGAGCATGATGAAGAACAACACGGCCCAGATTGGCGAAACGGGCATCTTTATGATGGCCTCGGTGAAGACAATAAAGGCCAAACCTGTTCCCTCCACCCCCTGCGGAAAGTTTGGGCGAACGTTAGCACGCATGTTGTCATGTCGAGAAACATTCCACATACCTGACTGAGGAAAAACTGCATGTCACATGTCTTGATTTGCAAATCCTTCACGATATCCGGACTGGTTTGGTTGAGGTACATAAGCATGTTGTCGTAGTTGCTCTCCGTGATGTTGTTCTCGCTTAAGTCGAAGGCATTCGCCAGCTTCAGGATGTTGCTGCAAAAATAAAAATTTCTTGAACTAGCATAATAGCTTAACAAAATAATAGCAAAGTATAATCCGATTTAAGGAATCGAAGAAAACTATTGCATCATCACTCACCCTCCGATGCAGTCGTCGTATTTTTCAGTGGCTCTGAAACCGATGATGGAGTAGATGACGGTGGCGGAATACACCGACGTGCAGCCGTTGATGATGGAAATGAGAACGGCATCCTGCTCGCAGTTATTGCTATCGTGAAATCAAATATTAATACAATAAAAGTGGAGATGTAGTTTAATGCGACTGTAATGTTTACTCACTGGATAGAATTGTAACTAGAAAAGGAGATGAGGCCTCCAAACGCCAACGAGAAGGAGTAGAACACCTGAGCGCCGGCGTCCAACCACGTTGAAGGATTCATCAACTCATTAACCTTTGATAATAAAATATGACATGAACATTACAAAGCACAAACGTGCTCATATTTATTACATAAATATCACATGGCAAGATCGTAATCTTTGATAGGATACGCTTCAAACGAAATCCCCCTAAGGTGGCAGAATCATAAAAATTAATAGCTCCATAAATTGTATTTCTTGCCAACGTAATAATCGAAAAAGGCATTCATTTTATGACGATGTTCCTGAGGTGTTGATTCCAGCAGCCATTATGCAATCATAGTATAATATATATTTTGCTATTTGCAGACTCGACATAATCCAAGAAACTTTCCACTGTGCTCAAGCGTGCAGTACCCACATGTTCCATCAGAGGGCACTGTTTTTCCTTTCAAATATGCGCATGATAATTAGTCCTGACTAGCTACTGAAAAAATTATTTGTATGAATCAACTTGTCTCATTACAGGGGTAAGAAAAAAAAGAGAAATATTACGATAAATTGGCGTCAATGCTTACGTCTGGTGTGAAGAGGAACTTAATTCCCTCAAAGGAACCTTTCAGAGTGAGTCCTCTGATTAGGAAGATAGTCAGAACCAAGTACGGCAGAGTAGACGTGATGTACACAGCCTGGATAACGAAATTCACACAGGTCAACGAAACTCATCATCGAACGCAAATGCTTCAGATTGTGAGGAAGCTCGGACCTTTCCGCTGGTTTCGATCCCGCGGATGCAGCAGACATAGAGCACGGTCCAAGCGGCCATCAGGGACATCACCATCCACCACTGCAGACCTCCAGATTCATCAATGGACTCTGATGTGTTCAGGGTCTCTCTGTACCAAAAGTAATCCACAGTGCTGCTGCGTGCACACTCGTCCACCAGACCTATATAAATGATTATTATTTCATTTGATGACATTTTTGAACCTCTCAATGATCATACCTGTTTGATTAGCATTGAGTGGACACTGGCTCCATGGCAGAGGATCCTGGAAGGAGTTGAAGAGGTACCACATGATCCAAGCCATGATGGTGTTGTAGTACATGCCCACCAGAAAGGACACCATCAAAGATGATATACCTGCAAGCATTAAAGTTTTCTTTGGAGCTATATTTAGGTGTTGAAGTGAGTTGAGTGGTTTCTTTTAGATACAAATTTTCATTTGCTTCCATCTTATTCCAAGGAACTATGTTGAAGTCAGTTGAGAGTTTCATTTAGACAAAAGTAGTGATTTGTCACCATCTTTAAGCATCTTATGAGCAATTATCAACTTTATTTCTTGCAAATAACTATTGTACGGGTAATTCAGTAGTAGTTTTTACCCACCAACTCCAGTCAAGTAGGGGTTAATCGACCTCCACACACCAACACTGCCTTTCCTCAAACGCTGTCCGATAGCAAACTCAAGGTGCAGCAGCGGGATTCCCTCCAGAACCACGAGGATTAGGAAGGGGATCATGAATGCACCTAGTCAAGATTCAAGAGTTTTTGAGTTTTGATAGTCACAGGGAAGCAATCAGTTTCAAATTTCAACATAAATTAAAATTCCAGTTTCTTGCAAGCATACCTCCTCCATGGCTTTGGCACAAATAAGGAAACCTCCAGACGTTGCCCAGACCTACACAGAAGCCCACACAGGTGAGCAGGTACTGGGCTTTGTTGTCCCACTTGGGTCTATCCCCCGCCTGATCAATTTCCAGCTTCTCCAGTTCTCCATGAGAAGGGATCCGATCATCCAGTCCCGGGTTCGGTAGCTTCAGCTTCATGTTGATTGTGTCACGGTCGAGAGTTCCCTCAGTCGCTACGGCACGTTAATCTCCTCCCTTGTGTGGAGCGTCCACCCTTCTCGAGTTCTTCAAGCGCCACTGCGTGCTCCCAGGAGGGGCGTTGAGTTATTTACTGTGGCCTGCAGCACCTGAGCTCCAGTTATCAGTAGCTCATTGTCCAAATGCTTTATTATGTCATGTCAGCAAAGTCAAGTGGAAAAAGGTGTCGCCTTCTCGACAATGTTTAATGCATCACATGATTGGTCGTCACCCACACTTTGCACTGACGCTAGAAATATGACTCGCATCATTTTGTGAGGCGAAGGGTCGATGTGATGATAAGATAATATATAAACACAATTTCTGGATAAAGAGAAATAAAACAAATGCGGTTTGTTCTCAAACGATATTCACTTTTTGGAAAAACATGAATTTATTTTCATATTATTTAAATTGAAATATATTTAATTTGATTATCCTTGCATGCTCATTCACTATCAAACCATGGTTGATTTTTTTATATAATCTAACCATGCTATAATTATTATATTGCTTTATGCATTTAATTTCCTCCAATGCCAAGATTCTGTTGTCAGTGCGGAAAAATTGTGTGCTTTTATTTAAAAAAAAAATTTCTCTGTGTACAGCAACTTGGATAGATCTAATCAATTTTGTACAATCATTAACCAATGTTAGGGGTAGTTTCTAAATAATGGCCGCCCCTTTCATTAAATGTGCTTTGGCTACTAATCGTGTTTTGTTTTCAGTCACGTTTTACAGTCTCGTGCGTGTGTTGCGAGTGTTATGATGCGCTAATCTTTTACTTATTGCTTAGTGTAGGAGTGTCAAACTCTTTTTTGTTATTGTCACCCTCTTATATTGATTACAAACACACTGAAAATGGAAATTTCAAATCTGAAACTTTATTTTAATTTTAATATTTATCACTTCAAGCCACACACAAATAGGTAGAACGCGGAAATTGTGTCACGCAAAAAAATTTAAAAACTACTACTGTAACGTAAGAGGGTTTTAAGAGGGCTGATAAAAAGAAAAAAAAGAAAAAATAGGAAAACAATGTCTTGCGCTCAAGGTTAAACATTGACTCGTATTTTCATACGTAAATGACATTGTAAAATCAGATGCATCCTGTGTGAAATGATGCAGCTAACATTTAGCCAGGCTACTCAGCTTGGGGAGTTATTTCGAGTAAAAAAGGATGCTTGTAACTTTGCTTCTTAAATATCGCTTACAATATGTAAAGTAAAATGGAAAAAGTCCTTTTCATTCACATTTTGATTTTGTTTTAGGTATCATTCAAATATAAATAAAGCCATCAGGATTTGACAGCTTCATTTTTGGCAACTGGAAAAACTCTATCGTGAATCTTTGAAGATGTTTGCTGTTTATTACCTAAGTGGAGGTAATAAACCCATCCACTAAATAAGTGCTCATCCCATAAACAGGACGGTTTGTCGACGGAGTTACACGCACTGACTGATAAGACGACATGTTACGTCTCTTGACATTTTTTACCTCAGTTGAGGTCGACTGGATTCATGATCCTGATTTGAACTCGGTCGTCACAAACGACCAGAAAAGTACTTCATATTTGGCTAAATGATGAATATTAATAATGCCATGGTAACCATGGTAACTTAATCGAACGTTCCTTCAAACATTAGCTTACTCGGAGAGCAGGCTAATAATCTTTTGCCCAAATTACCCCTCACTCAACTTAATCCTCAAGGTCACAACCAGTTGACTAGTTAGCATCATAAAAGAAACTGGGGACACACCAAGGTAAACATAAAAAGATAACTTGGGTATTAGGACTTTTTTTTTTTTACTATAATCAGCTAAAAAAAATAGATAGCGGTGGTTTTGTATTTTTCCTGGAATTCGTGTTTAACGAGGATGATTGTAATATTGAAAAAGATGGTTTTTATTATGTTTTATTATTACGTATAACATTATGTATGTGTTGAGCCAACACAGGGTTGAAAGTTCATTCCGCCGCCAACACTGTTTTGTGTCTGTTTAGGTGTGCGTGTTGCCGATAGCAGTAAAATCGTAAATCAGCTGATATGACACAAGTAATTGTCATGTCACGTTGAAGTCTGTTTGCTTCACTCATTTGATTTTGTATGAGGAACCAAACACTTGTGGAGAAAGTATTTAACTGGAAAATATGTTTAAAAAAAAAAAAACGTTTCAAATTTGTATTTATTGTGCAAAACTACGTTGAACTATGTGGCAAGTGTTTGAGGTCGATTTCCACGCACAGATGGTGTTTACAATTTTCACACGCAAGAAGCTCCAGCAATAAAGCGACTGCACTTTTATAGGGCTTTTATCCAAACTGCTTTAAAACGCTTTACTGTCTGCAATTGAGGGCAATAGCCTGACCCCCTAGTAGAAAATGAGATTCATTGGCCAGCTTACCAATACTACAAACCGTCTTACACTGTCCATAAAACTCGGCATTTGCAGCCATTTTTTTTTTCAAGCTGCTTTTCAATAGAGAAGGACAAAGTCGACCGTTTAATTTTCAATTCAAGCTGTAACGGTGAAGATAACCATCTGACTCGTTTCTACCATTTGTTTTCTGATGAATAATTTACACAAGTCACCAAATGTTGGCTCTAATGACATCTAATTATCTCAACATGTGGTGCCACATCATCATGTGAAAGTATGCAATGGCTGCAGTATCCTGGTTCTGTGGGAAATATGAAACGTGATGCAGGATGAGCAATAGGACCGGTTGTGATTGCCATGGATGCCACGGGGCATTTATTAATCTGGTGTGTGAATTCCTGAGATGGGTCAAAAATCATTTGGTCTGTATTTCCTACCATCGTACCTGCACTTGTGAAATTGTAACACATTAAGGGAGATGCACTTTAGTTGGTTTATGATTCAGCTCACCAGTGACCCGAAACCAGATTAGTGGTAGAAAATCAATGTGTGTGGATTGATGATTAACACCACGGTGCTTGCACTTAAAAGTTAGAGCCTTAAGGGGGCGCCATTGGTTAACAATGCACTTTGCAGATGCACTTATTTTGAGGAAGTGCAAACCTTTTTAAAATTAGTAGCTGACAAAGATGAAAAAAAATAATAAAATAAAAGATAAATAATAATTATGATAAAAAAACAATTATTTTGACGAAGTGCAAACCTTTTTAAAATCAGTAGCTGACAAAGATGTGAAAAAATAATAAAATAAGAGATAAAAAATAATTAAAAAAACAAAACAAAGATGCGTGCGTCGCTGTAATATGACGTCACGGTAAGCAGAGGTTCCTCACGTCAGAATACGGACAAATAATTAGGCATAACTTTAGTGTGAATGCTTTTTATGACATTGTTTGGTTAATCCGTCTCTGTATATGCATATTTTGCTAATCTAAAATCAACAAATATTTGTATTATATGCTCTATCTATCTATATAACTCCAAGGAAAGTAATGTTCGTGGTGAACGGTGCACTAACGCCCTCTATTGACTAGCCCCAGTCTATCTACCTGAAATTAACCAAATACAAAAGTTAAAAATCCAGAAATATTTTTCAGCGAGTCAAAAGTCGATTTATTGAGACCACTTGCAAGCTTTCCCATATTTAAATAAAATCCCAACAATGACTGCAACTACAATACGAGCTGAAATAAGAGTTACACATATTGAACATATATGTAAATTACATGAGGGACTCATACTTTTTCTTTGGAATATAAACACAGAGAGACAGAAAATAAGGGCAATTGATGCGTCACACTTCGAGTGCAAGTGCGTGTGTGTTCGCAAGAGAGACGAGGAGGGGGGGAGGGAGGTGGATTTACTCTCATACAGACAGTGGAGCGGCTGTCAGTGTCAGACAGACACTCTCCGGTACCAGGCTGCTGGAGTCCGCCTCCGTCCCCCTTTACTGGCCACCTGCCTATCCCAGAATAAAACAGGGCAGTGCAAAAAAAAAAAAAAAAATCTGCAGTAGAAGACGAGAGACAGCATAGTGAGTGACCGGCAGTCCATCGGATCAAGTCTGGGTCCCGGGTTGCCCACTTGACGACGCTTGTTTGTTTTAGTTACCAGCACATTGAGCTCTGCAGCCCGGGGAAAGCTGGCAACCACTTGCATGGATGCACCATGGCCACGTTTGTGTGCAGGATTCAGTTTTTAGACGACACCGATCCATTCAACAGCACTAATTTTCCAGAACCGACCCGACCGCCGTTGTACACCTTCAGGGAGGACATCCCCCTCATCAACCAACTAGCAGGCATCCACCGGCTCTTGAAAGCTCCACACAAGGTAAGACTTCTAAAAGTACTAATAAACTACTAGAAGTTCAGATAATAATTTTAAAAAAATGACTGCTCTATATCAGCAAAAGTAAAAATGGTGTCTTCATAATCAACTAGCAGTCTCATGGGGTGAAATATATTTCAAATATTTTTTCCTCCAGGTTTATAGTAGCAACAAACTCCACCATAAATGTCATTTTTCTCATGATAAACAACTCATTTAATCCCATGGTGGCCATATTTTAGGCGAGGACTAGAAATAAGATTATGCACGTGTGAAGATCTGTAAATCTTTGTTGACAGGTAGCCATTATTAGTGCAACTAGTCATGTCCTCCAGCATCTTCATTTAACTAGACACAAGCCAAACAAATAGCCTGACACACAGGTGTATAGTGGTCACTGTCAATTTCCGATGGCCATGTGAAAAGGTCCAAAAGGAGCCCGAGGGAAAACTCCCAAACAGCGCCGCATTCCTTCCAACCACTCATCGTCGGTTCCGACCAGATATGTGACATTGTTTTTACTGTAAGAAAAAAAAGTTGAAGGTGTACATTAAAAAAAAAAAAAAAAATGGGGGAGCCTTAAAGAGAGTTGAAGTGCTTGCACACAACTCTGACAGCAAACCCACTTTCAACAGCAAAGTGGTTTTCCAGACCAGTCCATCTTGAGCTTCCCCCGTATTTTAAAAGCCGCAAAACAAATGAAAAATGGCCCACAGCGCAGAAAAGCTTATGATTACAACCTTGACATGGACAGATGGCAACGGCTTGTGTTCGTGTTTGCAATTTGGTGCGCGATGGCAACCGGAGACTGACTTTAGATTATAGGGATGAAACTGAAAAGTTGCACTTTTTCCCCTCGTCTAATGCTTAAGAGACTTAATTGGGATTATGTTGTTGAAAAATGTCACAGTTGTCGGCGGTTTTACACTTAATGAATGTTGATTTTTTTTTTTTTTTTTTTAAGGGGGGTGATATTTGATAGCGTCTCTTTGTCAAAGCAAAATAACCTCCTGTGTCCTTCTCTCAGAAAATCCTACTGTATTATTATGTTGTGACTATGTGCATGGCCAGCTGGGTTACACATAAAGTATAGGTCACTTGTCCCAGAATTCCTGTGGGCCAGGCCCGGATGCCTGCAACACTTTGTTCTTCTCACTTTGGGTGACATGGTTTTCCTGACCTCTTCCCCCCTGTCTCCTTCCTCTACCTCTCTGACCACACGCCAGTTTGTACACACTTAAACACACGCGAGGAAAGACCGGCGTGGTATGCGGGTACGTTTACACGTCAACAGTAAGATTGTTGTCACGTGTTGTCAAAACAATCCCATAAGCACGAAAATTCTCCAAAACAACTTAAAATGTTGTATTGTGCATGCCAGGCCACTAGTTGGCGATGTCACACACCTCTGTTCAAATGCCAATTACTGTAAAAAATTAGTTAATCAAGACAATTTAAAAAAAAAAAAAATCAGCTACCTGTCCAAGTCAATACTTGTTTCAATTATTGCAAAAGTGTGCACACCCTCTTAAAATTGTGGCTGTGTTCACTTATGCAACTCTGATTGCCTTGAGAAAGTTCTTAAAAGTCCAAGTTACATAAGGGGGCCGTTACCATGCTCGATGTTATTCTAACATGGAAATAATTACTCTCCACTTCGGGGGAGAGTTTGATTAAATGAGTGTAAGTAATACTCGCTACTAAGTGTTTTTGGGCACAGCCTGGGACCTTACAGTTGCTACTGGAACTCCATCCAGTCCGCCCACCGGAGAGTTTTGAGAACATGAGAGCCCCAGTTATTAGTTTTACTCGTCTACTGAGACACAACTAGGATAAAAGTGGCTGCGCGGTATTTGTGGAATGAAAGCGGCGCTAAATGTGCTGAATAATGTGGGACAGATTAGGCGCAAGAAATGCTTTTGTCTTATTTCAACTTCAAATTGGGGCAGTAGGGCAGGACGTGATTAACAACCCCTTTGTTCTCACCCCCCCCCCCCCCCCCCTCCCTGAATTTGGTCATACAAACTATTTTAGCACAACTCACAAAGCACGAAGCATAATGCAAAGTTGTGTCATTTAATTTACATGTAATTTAATTGCCAATTCTGTGCAGCATGCTAAAGATTTTAAGCATGACCAATAATCAGGTAAACAACCCGATGAGCAAATTGGCTGTCGTTTTAATAATACGGCGGCGTCAAACACGGAAACGCAACTCCAAGTGCATTTTAATCCGCTTTATCGACTGCGTTTTTAATCAGGGTTGTGTCTGATTATTTACTGTCCCATGTTTTGCCTTTCCCCCGTTGTTGGATTAGGATTTGGCTCAGATTAAAATGAGAGAGGAACTAGAACAAGACAAAAAGTCAGCACCCTTATTGGCGGCCTGTTCATACTTTCTGATGATTTCTAAATTTGACAATCTCCATAATAGAACTAGCCTCACAACTCCCAGGCTTCACAGACACACCTCCCCTCGGGCTCCTGAGTGGACGCAACCACAAGTAAATATAGCAAGGTTATATTTACACCGCCAGTCGGACCGTCTCTGTTTCCGAGTTCGAGGGCCCGCGGCGGGTCTTGTGATCAGCGCCCGTCGCCCACAGTGTGTCGTCATATTCCTCGGCCGGGCAATCATTTGGCATCACGCGACCATTCCAGGTCAAATTCTAATTCACTTTTGACTCGGATCTCATTCATCAGCAATGAAATAAATAAACGGGATGACATATGTTACTTATTATGCATTGTTACCGGGATACTCTTAGCACCTGCTATCAACTTGCGCTCATAAACATCAATGGTGTACGGATATATTCTTGTGCACCTGGTTTTAAACACGACGGGGTTTCTAGTTACACAATGTAATGGAGCGACTGACGCACAATGTACTGGATCAAGTAATAGCAGATGTCACCGATGCATTTATTGGCTTTTAGCAGCGGGACATTGATTTCCATACACACATTTGCGCTATAGACTTCTTTATGTTCACATGCCATGTGTTTCTTTCTCTGTTCCCTTGTTTGAGTTTTATATTGTGCTGATTTTATTTATAACCGCCAACAATAATTCCTTAGTACATAAAAACGAAGCCACATGAAAAAGGCCCTCCCGCCGTTTTCACTCATGTTCCAAAACGCTTTGAAACATCTGCAACAATGAAGCGGAGACGATTGTAGCAGAACTCGAAGGAATTGCGAGAAGCTTTCAAGACTTAACGATTCAGCATTTTGTCGTATTGAGCTTCAACACCACGTCTTTCTATTTTCCATAGCTCGACGATTGTGCGCTGCAGCTTTCCCATAATGGCACCTATCTGGACTTGGAGTCCTCCTTGGCAGAGCAAAGGGACGAGCTGGAAGGCTTCCAGCAAGATGAAACAGGGTGAGATGTCTTCTTCATATCATTTATCACACGCTGTGGGAATACATCCATTTATATAAACAAGCAACACAAACTGCTCCCATTCTAATATAAAAGAGAAGAATCATAAGCAGCTTGATATGGATTTCTTGGGAGCAGAAGTTCATGGAAAGTATGAAGCACTGTGGAAACACACGTACTAATTTCCTTCCTTCTTTCCCGACAACTCATATTGCACCAACTGTGCATTTTAATGAATAAAGCAATCCCAAGTAGTTCATGTGTGTCACCTGCTGGTGGCTTTCTTCACCCTTATAACCTACCGTATTTTCCGGACTATAAGGCGCACCTTCAATGAATGGCCTATTTTAAAACGTCCTTATATAAGGCGCACCGGACTATAAGGCGCACTGTCGGCTTTTGAGAAAATTGTAGGTTTTTAGGTGCGCCTTATAGTCCGGAAAATACGGTACTCTAGATCATTTTATCAACTTTGCGGCCAGATTCGAGTCGGCACTATTTAAGTCTTAGCAGAGATTTGTGGTATGCGGATCTGTTAAGTTGCCGGCGGCAGCTCGCTAAGCAAAGACAAAACCACAAAACCTGCGTCTATGTGCTTGAGTGTTTGGCTCATGTGTCTGCTTTGTCAGCTATGCTTTCACATAATAGACAGGTGAATAAAGGCGTGACTTTTTTTAAGTGGAGCAACCGGTTGGATTGGAACAGTGTGACTTTCAATCAATGCGGATTTTTTTTTTTTTAAACAAAGGTTACAGTCGGTCAATGAGTCATAAATTGGGGCTGGGTTTAACTTGGTTGAGCCATTTGAAATGCACGACTCCCCCAAAAACATATTTTCCCACTCTTCCACATTTTTCTTATCAGTTAAGTACTATTTGCCTAATCCTGATTATTTAATCCGCAAGCAAAATATAATCTAGGCGGAATTTCCAGTGCTTTCCGCAGTTTGCCGTCACAACTGAGTTGATAGTAAACAAAGGGAAAGAAGATGGGCACAACAATGTTGCAGAGTGGAAGAAAACCTAAAATGCAAATGTCAAAATATATTTTAAGAAGCTATGTGTATCTTTCCAGGATAATACGATGAGAGAACATTTGTGTTTTTCCATCAACAACTAAGCAGGTTCACTTTAAGTTTTGCTGGATGGTAGTAATCAAGAATCCAGAAAAGATATTCAGAAGTGTTTGTCTCACAACGCTCTGTTATCGTGATTGGAGTTAAAGATTAAGACTAGGTTGGATGAAAACATTGAGTTTGGTTTGCCTTCCTGTCATGTGATCATTTTGTTTTTCTGACTAAAAAATGAGTGTTTTGTCTGCAGTCCTGCTCTCTCATCTTTTTGTCTCAGATGGTTATCAAAATAGGGGGTCTAGGTTTTTGTTTGTCAAACTTGATACAAATAATATCCACGATTGTGTGGCATCTTTAAATATAACAAAAACAATTTTTAAGATGCCACTCCTGCCACACAATTGGTCGGAAATTATTTCTAAAACAAGGCAGACAAGGAACTGTACAAAATTAGCAAAGCCATAAAACAATCAGCATTCAAAGTCACAAAAAACACATGAGGAAACAAGATGTTCATCATGACGACAATCATGACATGACATGTGGAATGTGAGTTGCGAAACGAACAAACAGACACCCTGCAAAACCAGGTTACTAAATACAAGTCAACTAATGAGACAACGAGGCACACATGAACACGCCACGAGTGCCCGCCTTCGGGAGCTAATCAATAGAGATCAGGAACAAGGCTGACCACAACAGGTGCAAATAAAACATGACCCCAAAACATGTGACACGGGATTGAATAATAAAATAGAATAAAATAAATAATATAATAATACAAACATAAATTAATATTGAGTTTGGTGGACATAGTAGTAGTAGCATCATTGGAGTTCCTTGAATGCCGATAAAATCGTTTTTAACGTTGTATTTTTATCTCCTGCAGGTCCAGAGGGAAAAAGCACAGTGTTGTTTTACGAACCCAGCTGACCGTCCGCGTACACGCTTGCATCGGTGAGTATCCCGAAACGAATTTGTATGATTTCTTCAAATGAAATTGCACGGCCATATGGTCGGATTCATGAGCAATCCAATATGCGCCGTATAGTGAACATCCAGATTTAGGATGATAGACCTCCCGCTATGAGAAAGCTCCCGATGCACTTAGTGTAATACGGTATCAACATCACCGCGAGTGACGATAATGATGATCACTTCTGGATGTATAGCTAGCTAAAAATCTTGGAAAAAATCGGAAAAAAAATTGGAAAATCTATTGTCACATGATGGTTTGTCATGAAAAATAGTGTTTAGTGAATTTGTTGCTGTTTTTATTTCTAAACATGTGTCAGAATAATAATTGATGACTTGTTAACATGCAAGACTCATTTCCCCACACAAAAAAAAAATGTAATAACAGCAAAGTATTAATATTTCCCTTCATGGGTTTTAATTTTCTCACTCTACGAAGGGAATTCTCAGTAGTCAAATCACATAAAGTAAACAAGATCTATTTTAGCCGTCTCACGGAAATATCCGTGAACACATGGGCGATTTAAATATCTTATTACGGCTCAATCTTTTTTGCACGGAATCTCATGAGAGTATTTAGTTGCCATTTCCTGCCTCCTTTTCCAAAGGCATTAAATTAATCTCTATCTATGCTTTCCTCTTTCCTTCTCACCATCGTCCTTCATGACCTTTTCCCTAGCCAGCGTCAACACAGTCCGTGCCAGTGATAGCAGCTAACTCTGAATGACAGAATCAGTGCCTAGCAAGAATTGATTAAAAATGAGACGAGGTCAAATGAGTTGATGGCGATGCATAACAGGAATGGGATCTTCAAAACAACATGGATGAGGAACCTGTAACCCGTTGTAAATAAAAATATAAAAGCCTTAGTGAACATGGCGCTGATGGAGTTGATTGAGCGTAGGGATTGGCGTTGTTGGCTAAATCCCTTTCTTACACCACGACAACGCGCATGCCCTCACGGGGGGGGATTACACATTGCACATCTCGGCTTTAGCAAAAACAACATTGTGTTTGCTGTCGTTCGGCATGACATAAACAACTGCTTCCTAGAATTGTCCCTAGCGTGCTAACACCGAGCCTTTATGAGAACCGTTTCACCATCTCGCTCGGATTTAGCTGTTTCGGAAGTAGCAGTTCTAATTCTCCGAGCAATGTAATGTGGTCTGTTGCCGACTAGTTGCCCCACCCTCTGTCTCAGTTGTCCACTACTTCTTTAACGCTCTAATCCTTCCGAGGTCTTGACCCTTCAAATCGCTTGAGTAGTCGTCAGCATTTTATCCGCTAAATAACAAAAAGTCTGTCTCAATCAAAGACTGAGATTGCTTATGGAGTATTGCCTTGAATGTTACGTGTTTCTCAAGGATCTGTGTATGATTACAACCGGAAAGGATCAATTCCTTTTGTAATCTCACTCGTGTCACAGTTCGTCGTCTCTCCGTGTCTATTATAAGGCCCGTTTTGCCAAATTCTCCCAGATAATCCCGTAGTCTGCATTTCCATTAGAGTCCGAGTCACAACCTCCTGATTAAAAGATAATTTTAGCTGTTGCAGGACTAAAAGCAGACTGGTGGAGAGAGATGGTTCTGGAATGGGAGGCGGGGCAGGGGCAGACAGGACGTTATCTTTAGAAAGTGTCGACACGACAGAAACGTGACGAAGGTTAGCATACTGCTTCAATTTTTTTTAGAACTATCCTAAATCTAACAATTTTTTATTTATCCATTATACCACTGCAACATTGAACAAGGTCATTCACTCAAAAGACCTTGATTCAAGGGCGTAATGACGCAAACATTTAAAACTAATTGAGGAGGTAGACATTTTTCATTGTCTACGTTGTTTTTCTTGTGGTCGGACTTCCCACATGCAGCAATTACCTTTGGTTTCAGTGATCAAAAATAGAGCCGGCTATGGTATTTGACAGGTATGCCACACTAATGAGAGTCATGCAGTAGGTAAAACTGGCTTCTGTTTAATCTGTTTTTGTTAACAAAATATAGATACACTTATTTGTAAGTAATCCTCATGTACTGTAAATTACAGTCCCGGTAAATGAACCGTACTGACATGATGGTGAAGTGACAAGTGGTTGTTTCTATGCCAGCAGTTGTATAGAGCAGTCTGGCTTTGAGATGCAACGAGAGAAAACAGCTGGTTCCAACAGCGATTTACTGTGCAGGCAACGGGAGATAAGGCCTGGCGATGGCATGGTGTGACAGGGAGATAATGTTTGGCATTGGCTAAGCTAGGAGGGGGGCGGACGTCGAACGGGACATCTGTGGCTTTGCAGTCATTAAGGTCCAGACACATTACGGCCGAGATGAAAGGCTGCTCGGCAAAAAACACATTCTAGACTCTAGAGTTTGACGGAAACAAATCTCTAGAGTCTAGAGATTTGTTTCCGTCAAACAGTTCAGTTCAATGCCGGATGTAATTTTGGGGGAAAGCTAAATAACTGTACCGTACCATTTTTGGTAATCTAATGCCGGGGTTTCAAAGACACGGTGTTTCCCGACTGACATGGGAAATCACGGTTGTCATTTTGTTGGCTATTCTCTCGTACCTCATCATGAGCGAGCGTATGTCGGTGTGATGCTATTTAAAGTGCATAGCTTACGTAGCTTTCACCATCTGGCCACACACAAACACAACCCAGATAAGGGTTTACCGGCTAATGCGTAGCGTGGTTGAGCCGAACTCGATTACTATGAATTGAATTCAAGGCAGATTTCAAGTATCATTAGGTGTTTATAGAACTTGAGTCTCTCCGAAATGATTTTGGGCCCAGGACGGCTGCACCCTTTACTAGTCATCAGTCAATTACAGGAAAAATAATGAGACAACCATTCACACAAACATTCAAAGTGTCACTGGGGGTGAAATGAATTGGTAGGAACGTCTTAACTTGTTGGACAGTTGTCAAAAGTTTTAAATACGTGCAAGCCATACCAGCAATTTCCCCACCGTTGTGTCACGGGACACGAAGCTATAAGTTATTGAAAAAAGTAAACAGTCTGACTAGCTAGCTTAAATTTTTGGTGTCCATTTCTGTGCCTCTAAATATATATACACACGTTTGTTCACCTGTGGCTCAAAATATGCCTTGTGTCTATCACCAAAGATATTTTTCTCAATCTGTTTTCCTACAAATCAAAATCGAGGACACCCTCATCGCCAGTCACAGCAGGAAGGCAATACAGGGAAAAATCGCTCGCATAGTTTCCCCTTTACCCTCACCGCCGGAGCCCACATGAGTCATGGCTGCTGTGGGAGCTGCTGAGGTATTATGGATGGAGGTGTAAAGTGGTGGAAGTAGCGGAATAATTCAGCGCTAGCCTAAAAGTGTATTTCAGCTCTCTCAAAACCATTCAGGAGACAATATAAACTAAAAAAATTGGAAGGAACATCAAACGCTGATTTTCTTAAATGTCATAGCGAATAAACGTCAAATGGGGTCCAGCAGTGGAAGTGTTTTGCTTGCTGTGGATGTGGCAGGGTTTTCCCAGGCCTGCACTTATGCTGACAAACATGCGCGACGCAACTGTTGTGCTCTAGAGTGAGCTTTCCGAAGCCTCAATGCATCGACTGGAAAAATAATAGCTTGTGTTAAAAAGAAGTGGAAAGCATAACGGGTGACTCAGTGGCAACTTTGAGTTAGGTGAACCAGCCTCTCAGTCATGAATCAAAAAGACTATGGATCATTATTTTGTGTAATTTGTTGCGCCTGAAGTTGAAATAAAAAAGATAAAATGGAGAATGATTTGATTTGCATTAAAAATCTGACACGATGCATTAATGGTGCGCCTTATAGTCCAGTGCGCCTTATATAAGGACAAAGTTTTAAAATGGGCCATTCATTGAAGGTGCGTCTTATAGTCCGGTGCGCCTTATAGTCCGGAAAATACGGTATATAATGCATAGTAGATACATTGTACTTTCAAGTAATTTCCTTTAAGTGTCTGTCTTTGCCTTTTTGCCTGTTCCATGTCTGGAATATTTGTCATTTCCCTTTGGGGCACCTATTAACACTGCCTAAAGACAAAATTTGCAGCTATACAAACATGTTACATAACCAAGAGACAGAATGTGAACAATTCTGTCCTACGTTCCTGCCCCTACTATAGATACTATTCCTACAATTTAATTGAACTTGTCACGGGAAGACAAATAGAAATTCCAAAAAAGCACATCACAGTATGTTGGAGGGCTGTAGTTTTCCTGGTATGAAGATTACCTAAGTGGTTGGTGACCATTCTTTCCTTATAAAAACACCCTAGCCCAGTTGATGACTGTCATTGCATGCCAAGGTTTAAAAATATATTTGTGAAAACAAAAATTCCTCTTGCACCACTGGAGCCAAGATTTAAAACAATGAAAGCCAAAGATACAAACTGGAGGTTTTAAATCAGGATCTACATTGTATGGAAGAAATACTGTATATCACGCCATGTGTGTGTATAACTGCAAAGTCTGCATTTTTGCTTATAGCCGCCGAGCGATTCTCCGCAAACCTCTGGCTCATCTGTTTTAATCATTTTCCAACCATTACATAATGCAATAAAACATTAGGATCACCGCAAGCTAAACATGCCCAGCACGCGCGGGAGAATGCTAGCTTGGGGTCCGATCCAGTCTGTTTTTTCGTTTTTTTAAGGGATGATGGGTTTAGGAGCTGATGTGTTCCAGGTAAAAAGAGAATCAGCTGGCTGCAGACCCAATGGAACAGGAAGTTGCATTTGGGTCCAATAAAAACATGCTAGCTGCTGTGTCATGTAGTTTTCATGCAAGCTCATGAAAGTTATATCATAAATTCAAATGCCCGGAGTTGTGCAATGCATTTATTTCTTGCACAATTTACTGACGTATAGCAGAATCAAATATTTGCCAGTCCTGAGCTGACATCAATCTCCATATTACAAAGGATTATATATTCTTCATCTAAAGATTTAATCTTAGTTTTCTTTGTTGTTTATCCGACATGCGACATCACTGCACATGCACGCCGAGGCCGGTCAATTAACAATGACTGAGCGTGAGAAGTGAGAAAGGGCGTGAGAGGGAATGACGAAGAATGGGTGGGGGTTGTTTTAGCCAAAACACTGAGTGCTTGTTTCACACGTGCGTAATAAACTCTGAACTTTCCCACAATCACAAGTTGCAATTAAAACGGAGCTAATCACTCGGCATAAACAACCTTTGAACCACTATTTTTTTTTTTTATTGCATGTATCCCACAAGGAAACATTGGAGGTCTTACTTTGCGCTCACACGAAATTCATAGGCCCTCGATCGTCATCCGCGCCATCGGTAGCTTCCAGCGCTCCTCCGAGTGGGCCAAGACCAACAGAGAGAAAATAGACAGTCGCAAAATAACAGAGTTGTCCTCAGCAGTTTTGTCGTCACGGCCTGCCAAATGTTCCTTTCTGCCTCGGTTTGACATGAGAATGTAATCGACCATTATCCAAACTCTATTAGCCTCTGAGAGATTGATGGGCTATTTTTTCCCCCTCTCTCTAAATGACACACTCATGAACATGCAGTACTAGCTGACACCAAAACTTTGATCCTTTTTGACAATAACATTGGAAGTGATTGTCATTTTTTTAATGAATATAGATGAGTTGACACAAGAAGTTGAACTGGCAGTAAAAGTGCAATTGCGAGTGGAATTTATTCCGAAAACATACATCCATTCAAATTATTTTGTCAAACAATTTCTCATTTGCAAAATCTCCTGTAATTATCTGTGGTGTACCACAGGGCTCATTTCGTGACCCACTAACATTCTCTATTCTAGATATTGTAAGAAAGTCGCACATTATGTTTTTATTTTATTCCGTAAAGACAAACTTTTTTTTCAGTAACATCAATACCTGGATGATAATGTAGAATATAAATGCGAAGTAATTTATGTTCATTTATCACGATTGTATTCTCTGGATATGATCATATTCTCCTTCCTTGATGGATACTGGAGCGTAACTTTCAATTTGGAAACATTAACTGTTGTGGAACTGTCACATTATGTTGGCGTCATACTTGATAGTGTGAACTTTAGAGGGCCTCAATTGACGACGTGACAGCAGCAACAACAAAATAAGTGACTCTCCATGTTACACCATGTGTGATACCCAGCTTGGCTATATTTAGCATGATATTCTGACACTTGTGAGATTAAATGAAACCCTCCAGCATGCCATCATGCTCTTCTCACGTCTTTATTTTAGAAGACCGAGTTTAAGAGCCAACTGACTGATCGGCCCACACAACTTTTTTTAGGGGTACTATTAAATCCTCTAGAAATACGAGTCAGCGGTTTTAACCGAGCTTAAACCGGGGTCTCCTTTCGAGTATGACCCACTGACAGTTGTGCCGCGGAATAAAGTTGTCCTTGGTTGACCTTGAGTTGGGCGATCTTCCTCAGACATTCATGTGGCTAAACAGAGATGATAGTGAACTTACCACCATGGCTAATGTCATTTCAGAACCAACAATTTTAATAAATTGATAAACGGCCTTAGTTGACTTGTGTGAGTTCTGTGAGTAGATGCAAAGTAAAATGTTGAGGGATTAGTCAAAGCTGAAGGGTCACAGTGCTAATCTCATTATGGTGGGAGAAGGAGGGATCTCAGCACGCCTGAGCGATTTAGTAGGAAGAATTCACTGTGGGGGAATCCCTCGGTCCCCAGGACACTCCCACTGATCCATGCAATTTTTATTCGCTGTTCCGAGTAGATGGAAATTGATTGTAGGTGTCAAATCCTCATTAATCCAATCTGGGATGAAATTCCATGCATCCAAATCTGGACTACCTGGTGAAAGGATATCGAGTTAGGTTGTTCGTTGTTTCTTCTGAAGACTTGGTAGTTTTCCCGATTAATTGCAGTTTTATCTTCATTGGTCGAATGGTTGGAGTAAAATGACACCATAAATTACATTATATATATAATCAAAAGGCAGAATTGTGTTTTAAACTTCCCCTAAAATGGATTCCTCACTTCTAATAGATTTTTTTTACTCTCCACGGTTGAGCAAAAAAAAATTAAATACTAAGCCGAGAATTTGACAAAAAAATGGGCTTACAAATGAATCGCAGGCTTTTACAATAAAACTTATTACGACAAAAACAGCTCATTGTGGTTTTTATTTTTTTTTTCTTTCCTTTATAAAATCTATTTTAAGGTGGTATATGGGATTAAATTATGTGCTGAGCCTGCCACAATGTGAGGTCAGGATGAAGAACTTTGTGTCCTTTCAAAAAAAAAAAAGAATTTTTTTAACTGAAAACGTGTCATCTAGTCTGCTGTGTGCATATCAACGCCTGCGTTCACAAACAGTGCTCGAATACAAGTACAAACCACAACGACACATCCCAGCCAGTGTTTCAGGTTTCCTTATGACAATAATAAAACGCGTGGCCGGGGGAAAATGAGAGCCTGGTCTGTGTAGGACACGTGGACAGCCAACTCTTCGCTTTGTTTTTTTTTTTTTTCTTCTTCTCTGTTGCTCATTTGTCTTCATCTATGTTAAGACCTGCCTAGTTTGTGAGTTATTGGAATTCCAGTCTCAGTGTAAAACAAACTGTCCTTGCATAATTAAGTATTTATCTCCAGGTATGTTGATAAACCTGTAAATTCAGTACGGCATGGACAAAAGTAATGGGACACTGTTTTTTTTTTCAGGAAACTGCTTTCATTTTTGTTCATAGGTAATTTGAGCAAAATAGTAACATGGATTTATTTTTATATTCAAGTGCAGGCCACAATGAATTGGGCCAAGTTTGAATCTTATCACAACTGCTGACAAGGCTTTGATAGACAGCAGATGTTTCAGTAAAGGTTACCCTGACAGCTTTCACTCACAGCTCGGTGAGGTTGTCACTTTGTGCGGTTCCAAGAATGATCCTGTGGCCCAGACATACTGTTCTTGGCTTTGACTTAAAAGGAAACAAAAAAAAAAAATGGTGTCAACGAACCCATAAAAGTAGTGCAGGCCACCTTTTATTGTCCTCATAAGGAACAGTAGATAGCAAAATATAATAAAAAGATGAAACTTTCTGGATGCAACTAAATGTATGGACGGACATTTTATGGATGTTGCTTCGTCGGGGAGACAGACAGTAACTCATGGTGTGGAATGATAATGATTGTGACCCTGGTCTTGGGTTAGCCTCATTTGGTTCAGTGATTGTTACCACTAAGCTCCAGACAGACAAGACAGCGCCACAGCTTTACTTTTAGAAAATCCGTTTCTCCTTGAGATGGTCCAAAGGTTTTCATATCAGCAAGTAAACTCAGGTTTTACACAACATGATTAATAAGGTCGTAAATATGTTTTTTTTTTGGAAGATTGACAAGGTTAAGTATGATTGCAGCGTTATCAGCACTTTCAGCATTTAGTCCCGAGTACTTTCCATGTCATGACCTGAATACCTCACGACTAAAACCCAGCCAGAGTCTCATTAACATTCCATTACAACTCTAATCACTCGTGCAACGTGTAGATGTGCGCATATGTTTGTGTGTGCGTGTGTGTCCGTGCGTGACAAACGGGGGCGAGAGGCCGTACACGTGCCGTGCGGCCAGTGAGGACACGGTAAAAGTGTGCGGTGGCGCTGGCCACCAATGTGTGCGATGAAATCCATCTATTTATTGTCCAAACCTTTCCACATCTGAGATTCATTGTGAAGTTTTTTTTTTTTTTTTTATAAAATGTGCAAAGCTGTGGAATAAACAAGACCTGCCAGAAAGGAAGCGGATAGTCGTAATGAAATCATAACACCTATTTCTCTCTGCAGAAAAACTGTATAACTCCAATGGACGTGACTTGAGAAGGGCGCTGTTTTCGCTGAAGCAAATCTTTCAGGTAATATAGAGCAAAATGCATAAAAATTAAAATGTTTTTTGGAATGCAGCTGTGGTGCCGGCTGCATTCTTTCGATTTTGTTATATAATTAACCCGTTGATCTAGTTTGGGTCATACGGTTAAGAACATAACTTGAAGTTGATAGTTTGGTTTGAAACAGAACTTTACTGCCTCCTGCTGGGAGGGAGCAAAGCAAAATAAGATTATTTTGTGCATGTGCATGTATAATGTACTAATTTACTTCTTTTTTTTTTTTTTTTACACCAGGATGACAAAGACCTCGTCCATGAGTTTGTGATGGCTGAAGGTCTGACGTGTCTCATCAAAGTGGGCGCCGAAGCGGACCAGAACTACCAGAACTATATATTAAGAGGTATAAAACAATTCAGGCAAAAAGTACACAATTTTCAAGTTAATATGAGGCTTTTTTTTTTTTTTTTTTTTACAGCTCTGGGACAGATCATGCTTTACGTTGACGGGATGAACGGGGTCATCAGCCACACTGAGACAATCGAGTGGCTTTATACACTTGTGGGGTCAAAGGTAAAACCATAAAGACATTTTTATAGCATTTTTTTTTTTCAGCACAACTAATTGTAATTCTCTATTCTAGTTCCGCCTGGTGGTTAAAACAGCTATGAAACTCTTGCTGGTCTTCGTGGAGTACTCTGAGTCCAACGCCTCGCTTCTCATAGAAGCCATTGCCACAGTGGATTCCAAAAGAGGTGGATTGTAACTCATCATTTGCATTTCTGTTGATATACAAAGTTATTCGCCCGTTTAATATTTGAAACCGGTGTGTCCAGGTTGCAAAGCGTGGTCCAATGCTATTGAGATCTTGCAGGAGAAAGACGGCGTGGACACAGAGCTCCTGATCTACGCCATGACCCTCATCAACAAGGTAAGGGGAGATATAAGGAAAAAAATATTTACCAACAAAAGTATTCGTATCAGCTCTGAGTTTGTTTCGGCAGACGCTGGCAGCATTACCGGACCAGGACTCTTTTTACGACATGGTGGACGGTCTGGAGGAGCAAGGAATGGAGACGGTAACCCAGAGACACCTGAATCGGAAAGGAACCGATCTGGATTTGGTTGAGCAGCTCAACATCTACGAGGTTTGTATTTTAGAAGCAGAAAAGTAGCCGTGATAATTGGAACTCATAAGTGTTTTATTTATCAACCAGTCCACCCTCCGGCATGAGGACGGCGACGACGACAGCCAGCCCCCGCCGACGGGTCGACGGGATCGTCGACGAGCGAGCATCGGGGGCGGGGATAAGCGGTGCGGGTTGGAGAGGAGGCGGAGCCGCAGGGCTTCTCTGGTGCGATCCGGCCAGGCGTCCCCCTGCAGCCCCGCGTCCCCACAAAGGGCAGGCTTCCATCCGTTTAACGGGCAAAGACCTGAGGAAATTAGCGAGAGGTGAGTGAGTCAACAAGCCAGTCATCACTTCTTGCAGGACTTATCTTGAATTAGTTGAAACAAAAAGCTTGACTCTTTTGTATCGACACTTTCCGCTCCAGAGCACTTTCAGGTTGCCTTCCATCCATGTAAGTTGAAAAATATCACCTTCTGACCTCCACTGTGGTCCTCTACTACTACTACCAAGATGCACTTTACCACCATGCTATAGAGGCTCGATGTTTGCCAAGTCAGCACTTTATCACAATATAAAAAATGTTGCCATGTCACACTATTAAACAAGCACAGGCCCCTCCCTCACTCGCACAAAGGTTCGCATCATATTTTGCCAAAGTCATTTTAATATTGGACAGGTTCATCACAATTGTGGAAAGGTTTTTTTTTTTCAGTAGTTCAACTAACACTCTTCTTGTATTTTAATTTTATTTTATATTATTTTATTTTGTGAATCGTGAAATTAACATTGATGCTATTCTATTAGATATATTTTATTTATTTTATTTTATTTTGCGAATCATAAAAATTAACATTGATGCTATTCTACACCCCTCCCAAAAATACTGTGCTCAGCATTTTTGGGTTCCCTGAGATTTTCCAACAATCCTCCAACGTCATCCCCTCCACTGCTCATAACCACTCGAGAGCATCGCTGCATGATATGGAAAGCGATCATGTGATCCTCTGAATAATACTCGATTCATTCCTCAATTCCCATTCTTGAATCGTGATGTCTTGTATTTCTTTCTAACCTTGCATCCATTTTCCTGCCATCCAGCCATGCATGTAACCAAGCCTCCTTTCTGATCACCCCTTCCCGATTCCTTCCGTAGAGATGAGGAATATGAGGATGCAGTGATAAAGGAGTATGAAGAGGATCCGCCCGCCTTGACCGAATCCGATTCCGACGAAAACGATAACGCTTTTTTGACTAGTCAGAATAGTTCCAGGTACAATGGGGTCAAAGCGTCTTATCTCAGGAGCTCTTCGAAAACCATGACAACACTGTTTTGGGTTCCTATTGTTTATTCTTCTTATTCCAATCCTCTCTCCTTAGCTCGGTTCGCCATTTTCCATCCATCATTCAACGGACAATCCAATCCATCACCATCACATCCAAACCTATACACGAGCGAGATCCCGGGATTTGGAAGGAATCATCTCCCGTGTCCCCTCCTCCCATGCCCTCCCCCCTAAGCACCCCCTTGACTCCCCTATCCCCTCCTCCTATGCCCTCCCCCCTCAGCGCCCCCTCTCTTCTGGCCGCCCTGTTGGCCAGGAAGAAGGTCACCAGCACGGTGCCGGCCAGCAACGAGGTCAGCCCGCCATTGCGCGGCGGTTCGTATCCCTCCCCCGAGCACCTCCCATACAAGCCCCACTCGCCCTTTCACCTCTTCTCCTACGACATGGAGGAAGAGACGTCACCTCAATCTCCAATCCAAGCCGAAGTGCAGACAGATAATGCGACACCTCCAAGGTCAGAGGGAAACCCAGACTTCCTTCCCATCTTTTCTCCTTCACAATCAAGTCTTTGAATGCTCACTGGTCTTCAAATCACTTTTTATTCATATTAATCCTCGCCCTGAAAGGCTTCACTTGGGTTCCCCATCACACCCCTCCCCGTTCCTTTTTCCACTCTTCTCCTGTGGACCTCTATGGGATCTTCTCGTCACTTCTTAACATTTTTCATTTGCATACAGTGGTAGCTCTTTACACTTTACCGGTCTTGCTTTGATGCACTTCCTCCCCTTTGGCACTTGGATCTGCTCTTCAAGTTGTTTGATTCACAATTTGTTTCTCGCCTCGGGTCAGTCGACATATTGTTTTAGCTTGAGTGGCTGTCTCACCGCTGTTTTTTTTCTTCTCCAAAGGAACGGGGGTCCCGGGTCCTACTCCACTCACAGCGGCTCCTCGACGCCCACTAGTCCCAGGTGAGCTCACCTGGCCCATTGGACTAACTCATGTGATGTCATAGTCGATTACAGTGGGATATAAAAATGATTATAATTCTCATTTGTGCTCCCTCAGGCCTCCCCTGGGTGGTCTCCTATCTTCCTCGTACCGACAACACCAGGAGTCGTTGGCGGCCGAACGAGAGCGGCGCCGCATGGAGAGAGAGGAGAGGCTGCAAAGGATCGAACGAGAGGAGAGGAACAAACACAGGTAAGGCCTGGGTCAGCGGATGACACTGTGGAAAAAAATAATAAAAAATCTAATCATAATCTGTGTGCCACAGCCGAGACTACTTGGATAAAATGGAGGAGGCCCGGTTGGCGCGGGAAGAAAGGTAAATAAGAATTTCCAATTCTTTTAAATCACCTCCCAAATAGACTAATTTTCTGCAGCACTTTGGGTTCTCATGAGAATTAGCCTCGGCTAACATGCGGAACTAAGATGTCCCTAACACATTTGCATACTGATGCAAATGTTTTGCTATTCTGCCACACAGAGCCTCATTGACATGCAATGAAACAATGCGTCTGTGTGGGTGTGGCTTTTTCCCTCATGGAAATATTTTGCATACAGTCCTTCAGTTTACCAAAATAGGTGACTTTATTATATACATCTAATTAAAATCTTCTTTCGGGGGATTGGC
Source organism: Syngnathus scovelli (assembly GCF_024217435.2). NCBI lineage: Eukaryota > Metazoa > Chordata > Actinopteri > Syngnathiformes > Syngnathidae > Syngnathus > Syngnathus scovelli. The sequence goes on from NC_090865.1 coordinate 4,391,857, forward strand.
CACACTCCGCACCGAGCTAATACTCACACAAAGCAGTATCCAGGACCTTGAAGTGGTCTGATGCTAATGAAGTCGGAACACAAGTGCCACATATTCATGGGAAAAAGAGGAGGGGTTAGTGGAAGGAGCATATTGAGGGAGAGGGTCCACTCTGTGCTCTCAGTTTCCAGCTGGCAGGTTGGACGTGAACATCTTTAGATTTCGGATCATTCAGCAACCAAACAAGAAACTGATTCCTCTCAGGTATAAGAACGTGGAGCGCTTGGCGGCCGAGGAGTACGAGAAGGAACGCGTCCCCCGCGGACCGAGGACCCGCCTGGAACTTGACCTGACCTTCGAACCTTCCGAGACGTGGCCGTCGTCCACGCGGAGCATCACGCCGTCCTCGCAGGAGGACGCTGGGGCCGACGACGAAGCCGAACAACCCGTTAGCACTTACGTATCCTCTCAAGCTGGTAAGAATTACTAGTAGGAAGTTTATATGAAATTGGGAAAGTAGGTAAAAGGTCAAAAAAGTGTCTTATTTTTGGGTGTGTACAGTTTCTGGCAATTAGGTCTGACGGCGCCGTGTTTTTCTAACCTCGGCCAGCATCACTACGCCGACTGTAGCCCGAGTTGTGTTTGGATGCAAACAGGAACTGGGTCCTTCATTTCCTCTTCAGTTGTGGCCACAACCCGGCTTTGTGCGCCCGGGATGTGGTTTGGCGTTAGCCAAGTACTGTTTGTTTTCCTTGCGAGCGTGCGTGTTGAGCCGTGCGCCCTTGTACAAATAGAAGTCCCCTTGAACGCTGCAAAAAAAAAAAAAGTGCTACACCACGTTTGATGTAAAATATGTGTTTCTCAGTGACAGATGAAGCCGACGACTCGAGGGCCAGCGTAGAACCCGAGGAGAACAAAACCGAGGAAGAACAAGAGGAGCAAGAAGAAGAGAAGGAGGTGCAAGAAGAAGCGGAGGTCGAAAGCGAGGAGGAAGGCGAGCAGGAGGAGACTCAAGAGACGAAGGTGCAGGAGGAGGCCGAGGAGGACAGCGGCATCTTGAGCGACAAGGAGAGGCAAAACGAGGAGGTGAACGAGAAGGACAACTGCTCGGCCTCCAGCATCTCCTCGGCTAGCAGTACCCTGGAGAGAGAAGAGCGAGGGAACAGCGAGAATGGTCAGTGTGGATTTATTTTTTTAGTTCAAATTAAATCTTCGATGAGTCAGAGACGTAATAAATGCATTTCCTTTTCAGACCTCAAAGAAGAAGTAAACAAACAAAGTAGCAAACTCAACAGTAAGCTCTTCATGCTGGACATGTTGTACTCGCAAAACAAGAAGCCCTGCGAGGAAGAGGAGGATGCCGAGAGGGAGAAAGAAGAAGGAGAGGGGGAGGACAAAGAGGAGACGCACAAGGACGTTGACGGACAACCGAGCGATGAACAGTTAGACAATGAGCACGATGAGAAAACCGATCAGCGGGGGAGCATACGGCAATTCGCCGAGCGTTTCGGAGATTTGATCAAGGACATGAACCACCCGCACTTGGACGGCCAAGTCGAAGATCTAATGCCGCTTCTTCCTCCCAAAAAGGAGTCAGACACCATCTGGGACCAACTCTTAGCGAGCCCTCGAGAGCTGCGGATCGGCGACATCAACTTCACCGACCTGACGGAGGACGACGACATCGACATCCTGGACGCTAATTTGATGAGCAGCTGCGGCGACTTACCGCCGCCCCCTCCCCCTCCTCCGCCTCCGCCTCATATGCTCTCCTTCGCGTCCTTCCCTCCACCCCCGCCTGTCCTCAGCAGTTGCCCGCCACCTCCTCCCTTGTCGAACATGATGCTGCCTCCTCCACCTCCCCCGTCGTTCAGCTCCCCAATGCCCGGGCCTCCTCCCGAGCCTCCTCTCTTCAACAAGAAGAAGAAGACAATCAGATTATTCTGGAATGAGGTAAGACATGTATCCAACTTTTTTTGCTGTATTAAAATAAATTGTAATTGCATATCCCCTCCAGTAGATGGCAGTGGAATTTCAAGCAAATTAATCCACTTGGGGGAACGTGACAGAAAATAAAATGGTGGATCTTAACTGTGTGTTCAGGTGCGTCCAGAAGTGCCATCCAGGGACTACAAGAGGAATGGAGACTCCGTTTGGACCAAACTGGAGTCAGTGAAATTAGACACAGTCAAACTGGAACATCTGTTTGAGTCCAAGTCAAAAGAAATGCCTGTGACCAAGGTAAGTCTCGAAAGCCTTTCAGTGGTTCTCCAATATATTGAAGGTTAAGCCAGGTCATGTGTGTTCTGATCCACATCAAACAACTCCGTTTTTGAGGGTCCAGTAAAACACGGAGAGCTGAAATACGGCCTTTACCGAATTTCCAAGGACTTAACAGTTGAGATCTACGTTGTTAGAGATTTGCTCACTCCAACTTATTTTGCAAGAACCAAACAGGAGACAAGCAAGTTCTTTTAGACACCTGCAGGTGGAGAGTCCATTCGTCGCTGTCTGAACAGCGATTATCGAATGAAGTCTCAACTCTCCTTCCTGCAAGGGCATATTTATTAGGAGGAACAGAGTGGGGGTGAGAGTGGGGGTCAGAGTAGACAAATGGCCGAAGCCCCTGGCTGATCAAAGCACAGCAGGGGGTCCTTCACGATGTTGTGTGAACTAAACAACTTTGATTGCTTCCTCTGCAGCTAGTCACTTTGTTCTACTACTTTTGTTAAGACAGGACAGGCGAGTTTAAGTATTACAGGTTACATTCCAACATAATCATAGGATCAAGATAACCTGGAAAACCCTAACATCTCCCTCCTGTTTTATCATATGATTATGTCACCCCAAACAACAAAGACAAGTAAGAAAAAAACACATATATATGTATAATGAAGAAAGAAGAATAGGAAAAATAAAAACAACAAACAATGATAGCAACACTTTCCAGTGAAGATGAGGCATTACCTTAATACCCCAGATCAAACTTATTGTGTAAGCGAAAAACCTGCTGGCCAGATGTTATTAGCAGGAAAATTCTTACACGGTCCCTTTGCCTAAGACGACCAGAATGCTATCAATAAAAAACAAAAACACAGAAACAGTACATCATTGTATCCATCACTTGTGAAGCATTTTCGATGGTCAAATCATCAAGTTTCTGTAAAACATGCTCAACAGAACAGCATCTACGCAATCCACGTCTCATTATCATTATCACAACTGTCACGTCTAAGAAGTTGTATATGTGCCCGTGTTTTCGTCAGCTGATGATGTTCTAGTCTGTAGGTGAGGTCTGTCACACACACCGGCGCACACACTCGTGTCCAGTTGGCAGGCAGCATCGGACAACTCTTGTGACCACAAAACCATGATCCGTACTGAACAGGCACGTGCACTCATAGGATGCAGGTGGGGCAGTGCCTCTGAACTTCTGAATGAAGTAGGTCCCGTCCGATGGTGCAGCCATGTTGGTAGTAGAGCCCTTACACCTTGAAAACGGCTCTCTCATCCTGGCACACAGCGGTGATGTCCAAAGCTCCCATCCAGTTTCCTCCTGGAGAGCAGTCGTCGTTAATGCATTTGTGGGTCCTGCAACCTTGGGTGCAACATGTGTAGTCAGCAAGACTTGGAATGGTCCCTCCCGTCGTGGCTGGCCCAGTTCCTTCCTTTGATGACCTCGATGTAGACCCAGTCTACTGGATTTATGGGGTTGTCGACCTGTGAGGAGGAAAGATCAAGCGGCAGTAAATTTGTCTTTGACACAGTTTGAGCGTCCTGATCATATAATCTGCCAAGGACTGCTCTTCATCTGTTGTTTGCAACTCTCGTAGTCAATTGTAGTGCCCATTTAACTGGCAAATAGGAATGTTTGCGGGAAGAGTTTGAACACTTCCTAATGATTCCCTTTAACCAAAAACTATTTATGACAGGGGCGTTCCCATTTATTGCCTCCTGGTTTAAAAGAGATTGTCTTATCCATGCCTTCTTTGTCCTCACACGCTCGCACCCACACAGGGTGTGAACACACACACACACACACGCACACGCACCCACGCAGACAAAGAGATTCTAATCCATCTCTCATGCAGCTTCTCTTGATAGAATCTCCTATTGGTAACTGTATAGCAGACGTTTTAGCATATAATCCCATACTCTGCTCTCTCACTTCTACTTTTTCATGTCGGTGCAGTCGTAGGTGGCCCCTATTGCAGTCATTGTCTTGTTAACTGTCGCCTTGTGACTCCTATGCATGACTGTGTGAATGTCAAAAATTGAACGTACCTAACTTTCTGACCATCCAACCTCCACTGTGGTATAAAAAACCTTACTATTGTATTGAGTAGGTACATTGAGCAACCTAGCTTCCTCCTGACTGCCAAATGTCCTGTTCTAAAATTTATATAACTCGACCTCTACGTCTTAAGCTTGATGAGCCAAAATATCAGATCTTGCTCTTGTTTCCTACCGTTTTAGTCTATTTGTTTTATCCAAATCCGTTCAATCTCTGATTATAATCTGTAGCCCTACGTATTTTTCAAATTTTTATTTATTTATTTATCAAATCTCCTCAGTTCTGTCAAACTCAGTGCACAATGAACCTCCCTTCCACTTTGAACCAAGCTTCACCAAATTTGGGAACGCCGTAGCAAGGAGTGCGATTTGGTTGTCAGACACTCCAAGTCCATATCTTTTTGCCGCACTTCACCCTATCAAGTTGGTGTTCTTTTGTTGTTGCTTCAGAGTGACCCCATCCATCACTCTTGAATGAGTCCATTGTTCAAATGAGTCAATTTTCATCATTGTGAGTTCCTCCGCTTTCCACTGTCTTTTCTCGTCCCCGAGGATGTTGTATTTCCTCTGGAGTGTACTTGTCCTCCTCCAAGCACAACAGCAGTCTTTTCTTGTCCTTCGCCAAAGGTCAAAGGTGCTTCAGAGCCAGGCACCATTTTGTGGTTGTTCACGGCTGCAGGCGAAGACTCGGATTGGGTTTCAGGGGCCCTGACACTGAGAATGACAGGCTGGTTTGAACACTTGTAAGACTATCTCCAAATGTAGCTGCTTCCATCAATTTGCTGGTAATGTTTGTTTACCAAACTTCAAATTCTTCTAATAACAGAGGTCTCGTTTTTATATCGTAAATCCTGCAACTCATCCTATTTTTTTTTTTTTGAGCTACATTTTATCTATCTATAGTTCCAATTTAATCGGACAGTATGTTGTCTTCAGTATCATTATTGAAAATCAACTCATCGAGGTCTGGTTTCCACATCAAGCCCTGATCTGTATGTCTTGACCTATCACATGTTATTGTCATGCTTGCTCAAAAATGTGACTTAGAGTATGGTGCTGTGAATTCTCAATCTCCCCAATGAAATTGGATCCCACCTCGTAGTTCTTATCTTTCTCATGTTCCTGTTAGCCTGCAATTGTCCAAATCAAAAATGTTTTCTTTTAACTGTCTTTCTTTTGAACCTCTAAATCTCTCGTGTTGCTAAACTATCTACACCAGAACAAAAAATTTACCACAATATAACACCAAATGTATTCGAAAATTCATTGTCATAAAGTGTTGTATTATTACTATCTTCCACTATCTGTCCTACTCACTCCCCCCCTTTTGAGGCTTGGCAACGCCCATGCCTCACACCTTGACAAACTTTTTGGGAGAATGCGTTCTTTACTACATACGATTCCATCATTATTTAATTTGACTTACTTTCCAAAACGCTTCTCAATTTCTCAGTTCACACATCTTCTACATGTGTTACTGGTTCTCCATTTTTTTTCTAGTTAATTATCAATCCAAAAGCTACGCGTTTCTTCCTAACATTCAACCTGCTCAAAATCATTCTTTCATCAAAGTCGCTCTACTAATTTTCCATAGTAGTTGCCAACAACTTCAACCATTCAACCTGTAATTTCTTTTCATTCAGGCTATCATTCATCAATGTTCATTTGCATCTCACACGCAGTCTCCAAAAAGGAGTCTTTCTATCACATTGGTCCCAATTCATCCAAGCTCACCACACAACATTCATATATCATTTTCAACTTAGGTTTCCTGGTAGAACAATCCACCAATTCAAAAAAAAATTAACTACAACAAACAATTGGCAAATTAATCTGAATTTTTTTCTTTGTTTTTAAATTTGAAGAACTCAATCTCTCAGATTTAGCTTGCATTTAGAATTTTGTATAATCTTATAACACAACCAATCATTTATTCCTATTAAATGTAGCATTGCAAAATCTTAAATTCACAATTTAGCTTCTTCCAATTCCTGAAAGCATGTTCTGTCATTTTTTTTCTTCGAATTTCTCATGTGGGCTTGACACTAACATGCACTAGTGTGGATTAGTTTCTGCTTGCAAACAGATTTCTTTTTCCTCTCATTTTTATCTTTCAAAATCATTTCTGTTCTGCGGTGCAAATTGGATAGACCACAGTCTAGCAAATTTTTTTTTTTTATACTAAAACTTTAGCCAATGTTCATCATTTTAACATATACGCACACACATGCACAGCTCTCGCATGCAAAAGGTAGTTCCCAGCAACAATGATTCGTCACAGGCTGGCCATTTCCTGTGGTCGATCATGAGCTGGTCCCTCCCATGCACACGAGGACAGCACATTCTAATTTTATTTATTTATCTTCTAGAAGCAAGTTGCATTTCTTTACCACTTGATTTGCATATTTTAACTTCAGTGTAACACAATTTGAGCTCTAGTCATTTGTAATTTGGGCATACAAACAGCATTGTCATACTTCTTGGATGGACAGGACTTCTAATAATCTAAAAAAAATTCTAATAATCTGACAATGACATGTTTTGCTGTCATATGGGCATCTATTCTTTCTTTCTCTGTATGAGCATAAGCGGTCAAAGAGGAGGAAGCTTGTCATGCTAAAAATTTGGCTTTTCTTCTGCTCCTTCCTCCACCCTTTGATTGATATTGTTTTGCAAAACGACACTCTCGTGTGAAGTGTCCTCGTCTCCCACAGTTCCAACAGTTGTCAGAATCTCGTGGGGGTTTTGAATTATATGGCGGCCTGCGACCTTGTTGGCCTCTACCTCTCCCTCTAACCTGCTGGGACCCTTGGAAGAAGACTGTTGTATCTTCATCTAGTTCATCATCATCATTATCTAGATGAAATACATCAGAACTTTTGCCTTTTTTGATCACTTTTCCAGCATGTCTGGCCCATTGCATAGTTGTTGTCACACTTGCAACATCCACTTCCACCAAATGTTTCCTCACCCAGTTGCCTATTTCAGGGCGGAAATTAGTGAGGAGCGCATTTTTAAGCTGTTGTTGATAAGCACTCTCAGCTGTATCATTGAATGGGATGCCACTATGCACCCTGAATTCTTTTTCAAATCTCAATTGAATGGCGGCCTCATCACTTTTCAACTTTCTATCTTTTGTCTTTTGGATTTGTTCTCTTCTTTCTTGTGAAGCCTTCAACCACATTTTAGCACAATCCAATTCACTCTCTTTTTTTTTCTTTTTCAGTCCATTTTTCTTTTTATCCACACTCTCTTCCAAAACATCAACAACTATCTTCCACACTTCAACTCTCAACTTCCCTTCTACTCCATACTTTTTCTTCCACTTCGGCATATATTGCATACAATTAAGAAATCTACTCGCCATGTACTTCTTTTTTTTTTTTTTTTTTTTTTTTTTTTTTCTTTGAGGATCCTCAATGCAGGTTTAAATTGACCTTTCAACAAATCACTAGCCTGTATTATTGCCGTGGATCAATGCTAGAACTGCTTCTTAGTCAACTTATCCTACCAGTCACACACTCAATCATACTAACTCCAGCGCTTTTTTAGGCCTCATGGCTCGGACAAACCAAAGCCGTATCTCATAGCTCGGATAAACCAAAGCCGAATCTCATAGCTCGGACAAACCAAAGCCGAATCTCATAGCTCGGACAAACCAAAGCCGAATCTCATAGCTCGGACAAACCAAAGCCGAATCTCATAGCTCGGACAAACCAAAGCCGAATCTCATAGCCCGGACAAACCAAAGCCGTATCTCATAGCTCGGACAAACCAAAGCCGTATCTCATAGCTCGGACAAACCAAAGCCGTATCTCATAGCTCGGATAAACCAAAGCCGAATCTCATAGCCCGGACAAACCAAAGCCGTATCTTTAGCGCTTTAACTTACTTGTCCCCTGGTTCGTTGCACCGCCGGATCCCGTCAATCCACCTCTGTCAGACGAAGGCAGACCTAAGATGCTGGCCCAGCGAAGAATTCTCTTCCCAGGACTTTCTTTTCCAGGTCCTCCAAATGGACGCTGGCTTGTCGACAATGCAGCACGTCCTCCTTCGCCGGTCAGATGGTGGGTATGAGGATCCCGGGTTTCGGCACCAAAATGTTAGAGATTTGCTCACTCCAACTTATTTTGCAAGAACCAAACAGGAGACAAGCAAGTTCTTTTAGACACCTGCAGGTGGAGAGTCCATTCGTCGCTGTCTGAACAGCGATTATCGAATGAAGTCTCAACTCTCCTTCCTGCAAGGGCATATTTATTAGGAGGAACAGAGTGGGGGTGAGAGTGGGGGTCAGAGTAGACAAATGGCCGAAGCCCCTGGCTGATCAAAGCACAGCAGGGGGTCCTTCACGATGTTGTGTGAACTAAACAACTTTGATTGCTTCCTCTGCAGCTAGTCACTTTGTTCTACTACTTTTGTTAAGACAGGACAGGCGAGTTTAAGTATTACAGGTTACATTCCAACATAATCATAGGATCAAGATAACCTGGAAAACCCTAACATACGTAAACTCTTAACAAAATAACGCCGGTCTGTAGCTACGATAGTCTCGGTCCTGTGGTGATCCTCCATGTTCAGGACCACCATGTCTTCAAAGATGTACATGTGGCTCTTGGAAACAAATCCTGACACACTCGTTGGGTTCCGCACCTAATGAAGTGTCCTTGGAGCAAACCGAAAGTCCCTCACAGCTGCAGATAATATAACCAGCGTGATGATGCTGTAAATCTTTAAAAGCCCGTAAAGTGGACCACACGGTTCGAGAAAAACAAGGCTCGGTGAGAAACCCGGCAGTGACCCTCTCGGTGCGTTTGCGTGTTTTAGAAAACTGCAGCGGACGGTAAGCGCCAGGAGATTATCGTGCTGGATTCCAAAAGGAGCAACGCCATCAACATCGGGCTAACCGTTCTGCCTCCGCCTCGCACCATCAAGACGGCCATCCTCAACTTTGATGAATACGCGCTCAACAAGGAAGGCATCGAGGTACGAACACAAAGATTTTCATAAAAAGGAGCTCGGTATTAAATATTGTCTCATCCGACAGAAAATCCTCACGATGATCCCGACGGAGGAGGAGAAGCAGAAGATCCAGGAGGCTCAATTGGCTAACCCCGACACTCCTTTGGGTTCGGCCGAGCAGTTCCTCCTCACTTTGTCGTCCATCAGCGAGCTCTCCGCCCGACTTCAGCTGTGGGCCTTCAAGATGGACTACGAGGCAACTGAAAAGGTGAGAATACGTTGACACAAATATATGGATTGAAAGGGTTGTGATTACCTATAGATGCCACAAGAGGGCGCTATTTCTATTAGATAAGCCTCAATGAAGCTCCATCTCAATACTTTTGCCCATTTATCATCTCAATGTGCTTCACATCTGTGTAGACATCCGCAAAACATCAACGCAGTTACCTCACCGAGTTTATTAGCGGTCTTCCTCCGGCGCATCGCATTTGACTCATACGGAGTTTAAAGTCCAAATAAACCCACGTTCCGTGTTGTCTTGTAAAATTTAGCACTTCTCACAAGATGGAGTCCACGTTTATATTTCCTTTGAGGCTCATATTTCGAACCGGCCGACAATTCACTGGATGTGATTTTCTGGGGGCGGGGCCAATGCATTAAAGGTTGTTAGCAATAAATGATTTTTTTTTTTTTTATCTTCAGGAAGTAGCTGAGCCACTGCAGGATCTCAAGGAGGGGATGGAACAGCTTGAGAAGAACAAGACTCTCCGCTACATTCTCTCCACGTTGCTCGCGATCGGAAACTTCCTCAATGGAACCAACGTGAGTCGGGTTTATTTCTAGACTGAAGGACTGAAGCCATGTGCAGATTAATTTACATTACTACAAATAAACGTTGTGCGTCCAGGCCAAAGGTTTCGAGCTGAAATACTTGCAGAAGGTCCCCGAAGTAAAGGACACGGTCCACAAACAGTCTCTGCTCCATCATGCCTGCTCGGTGGTGGTGGAGAACTTTCCTCAAAGCACGGACCTCTACTCGGAAATTGGAGCCATCACACGTTCCGCCAAGGTCGGCCTTCATACAAAGATGGTAAGCTTCTCCACCAAAGTCGAACTATAAGTCTCCTTTTTTGGATGCCAGGTGGATTTCGACCTGCTGCAGGAGAACCTGGGTCAGATGGAACGCCGCTGCAAAGCATCGTGGGACCACCTGAAGGTGATCGCCAAGCATGAGATGAAACCGCAGCTCAAGCAGAAGATGTCGGATTTCCTCAAAGACTGCGCCGAGCGAATCATCATCCTCAAGATCGTCCACCGCAGGATCATCAATAGGTGGCGCTCCTCAGAATTCTACATCTGTTGATAGCGGGAAAAACACCAAATGATTGACGTCTCTTCTTGTCAGGTTCCATTCCTTCCTTTTATTTCTGGGCCACCCGGCGCACAGCGCGAGAGACGTCAGCGTGCACAGGTTCAGTAAGATCCTCAGCGAGTTCGCTCTGGAGTACCGGACCACCCGAGACCGCGTGCTGCAGCAGAAACAGAAACGAGCCGACCACCGCGAACGGAACAAAACGCGAGGGAAGATGATCGTGGACGTGGAGATGGACGCGACAGTGAGTTGTGAAGCCACCGTGGCCCCTTCGCCACAAGCTCAGGTTCTTTTTCCTGCTCTTCTTCTTCTAAGCGGAGTGCCGCTCCTTGAAATTCCTCCCTTGATTCTCTTCGTGTTCTTTGACTTTCCATCTTTTTTTCCCGTGTAGTCCGATGACGAAGAGGAGAGCGAGGTACCTAAACGTGTGCCCGTCTCCTGCATGTGTGTTTGCGTGTGTGCATGACATCACCACTTTCTATAATATCTGGAAACTCCCAAAAAAAAAAAAAAGACATTTTATCTGTCCTGGTCTGGTAAAGCTAACTTTTGTCCTTTGTCTTTAGAGGCCACAAGGTCTGGGCCACGCAGAAGACGCGGCGGAACACGAGCACATGAAAGCCGTGCTGAGAACGAGCCTAAGTTGCGGCGGCGACAAGGACGGCAGCGCTGTACCGGGCCTGCGGACGCGCACTCGATCACGACCGGGACGAGGAGGTAAGGGCGACTGAGATAGGACGAATAAAATTTTGAAATTTGAATTTACGAACGTGTGTCTCTAGGTGGCAGCATGCGAACACGGACTCCAGCCGTGGAAGACACTCAGGTGTGCGGAGACGACGCGGCGGATGAAATCATGGAGCGCATCGTGAGGTCCGCCACTCAGGCTCCAGGAAGTAGACCGCAACCGCGCGAGAGGAGGAGGTCAAGGGCCAACCGGAAATCATGTAAGATCTACAACAAAATTATACGCTAGCAGTCCGACACAACTTGACGTGAATCTTTTTTTTCTTTCAGTGAGGCGGACCTTGAAAAACGGTTTAACCCCAGAGGAGGCGTTGGCGTTGGGTTTAACCGATTCCGGCGAGCCGCAGATGTAATATGGTGGTCTAACGTGGTCGCCGTTTGCCTTTGCTCCACAATCTTCTCATTGCACCAAGCGGAAGCTCCGAGTTTCTGTCAGCTGCTAACCTTGCCGGATGTGTCTGAGTGATGAAGTCAGTGTTGTTGTCGTTTTATTTTTTTTGGAGTGCTGCACAATGACAATCCTCCCGAGGATGCGGTGAAGGAAGGAAGGAAAGGAGGAAAAGCGATGCTGTCGTTCAGGTTAATTGGAATATCTGTTATTTAAAGACAACGCCATTACTCCTATTTAAGCTGTGAACTGATGACCCAAAGATGAACTTTCACCCAGTTCCAAAGTACCTAAAATCAACACAGAAAAGGCAAACCTGAAATGATAATTTTGTGTAAGTACAAATGGTTGCTCCCGGCAACCGAGGGTCTTTAATTGGCTGTGTGCCTTTTAACCAAAAAAAAAAAAAAAAAAGGGATAATGTTGTTTGCTTTATTCATCTGCTTCTGTTTCCTGTTAACTTCCTCAGTGTTGCAAACAGTTCCTTTTTCTTTTTGGGTGAAAATGTTCTCAGTATTTATTTGGAAGCTCTCACTCTTATTTTGTAAACTTTTTGCACCTTACGAAGTCACTCTCAGTAAAGGAAGTTTTTATTTTTCAGGAACTGTTTGTAAAGTGTAAAAATACTTTTTTTTTTTTTTTTTTACAATTATTAAAGTTGCAGCAAAGACTGCATGTGACATGTACTTGCCCTGTTACATCGGTGTTAGTGCTTGTGTAGTGCAGTTCAAGTTATTTTATAATATATGTAGAAAGTTGTATTATAGTTGGAGCAGAATTAACAGAAGAGCCTAATTTGTAAGATATAAAACTGTAGATTTGGTCAGATAGAGGGAAGTATTATTTTCATGGAGTTATTCCTCGCTGCTTTTGCTTTCAAAGTGTGTGTTTTTTTTTTTTGTAATATATCAAGCTGAAGGAAATGAGGGCCCTTCACAACCTGGGAAACATCACCATGAAGTCCAATTGTCTCACTTGAAATGCTGTTTGTAAATGATCTACAGGAATGAAAATAAAATAAATAAAAACATTGTGTGAGGTTAAAAAAAAGCATGCAACATTCAACATGTAATTTCATATTTAATACGTTTTTTTGTAAAATTAAAATTCCTTATTTGTTCCAGCATTTACACCAAATATAATCTCAATATTATTGTGAAATTTATCAAATAATTCGAGATATAATGCGCCTACGGAGACAAATATTTGCTATTGACACTCTTGTCCACAAGAGGGCAGCATCGTATATAATGGTGTCATACAGGCGCCGTTGAAGAAGTTAATCTGATCAAGACCATAATAAACCTACGTGTCCAGTTACTTTGCAGCGAGTTTGCTCAGAAGGCAATCCTTCAGCCATGGCCGAAAACATGACTCTTTTTTGGGGCTCCGGCTCTGCTCCGTGCTGGAGGGTGATGATTGCCCTGGAGGAAAAGAACTTGCAAGGGTACAAGCAAAAGCTGCTCTCCTTCGAAAATCTGGAACACAAGTCACCAGAGGTTTTGGCCGTCAACCCCAGGGGACAGGTAGGAATATGCATTGATGGCGATTAGATAAAAGCCAGAATTCACGACAATATTTAAATATTTGACATTTACGCCAGCTAAGCGAATTCGGCAATGTAATTTTACAGTCAGTGCAAAATCAGCAAATGCAGAGCTATCGTTCGGCCTGTATTGCGTTAGTTTAGTTTATTTGTAGGACGCCAAAATACAAAAAATGTGCACATAAACATGCATGAAAAAAATACAAGAATACAGCTTAAATAAATAAATAAATAAATAAATGAATAAATGAATAAATGAATAAATAAATAAATGAATAAATAAATAAGAGACCACTGCAAGACTTGCAATAAATAAATGAGTACTTCAAAATTAAGACTTTGAGGCAAAGTGGCTCGCTTTGTTTGTCACGATACGTATTACCATATTCATAAAAGGTTCCTTTAAAAAAGTAAAACCAACACCGTGCTTGAAAAAAATATTTTAAAAACTACAAAAATATATGTAGCACATGCAAGTAATATTAAATAAAAACTGAACCTAAATAATGAAATACTGGATCTTCACAAACTGCTCTGTCTGGGCAGTGATTCGTCGAGTGCCGCTAGAGGGCGCCCCAATATAGCTTTTAAGTACTGACGGACGTTTACAGGACATCACAAACAGTTCAGGTCTCAATGAGCAAAAGTATTTATTATTTTTATTACGGACACATGTAAGTAGATGCAAGTTGTGTATTATGCGTAAATATGCTCAATAAATGAATTCTTTCAGCTTCCTTCTTTCAAACATGGAGACAACATTTTGAATGAATCCTACGCAGCCTGTTTTTATCTGGAGGTGAGTTAAAAAAAAAAAAGACAAAGGCTCAAGAGTAAGCATGTTTTAACATGCATCTTGTTGACCTGTTTTTGGTAGAACCAGTTCAAGAGTCAGGGGAGCAAACTGATCCCAGATGGCCCTGCTGAACAAGCCATCATGTACCAGCGCATGTTTGAGGGACTCACCTTTTATGACAAATTGGGTAAGATAGTTAATTAAATGAAAAAGAGGTGCAGGTAACTTTTCATTATTACTAGTTTTAAATAGGATGAAAACAAATATGCAATCATTTTCACCATCCCCCTCACAATGATGACATGGCACCGTTCCCGATGGAATTAATTAGTGGTTTGGTTGTTGAGTGAAGCTGTTTGTCTTCTTGTCTTATTTTTAGGTGCCGTTATTTACTACGAGTATTATGTGCCCGAAGGCGAGAGGCTCGCCTCTGCCATGAAGAGAAACTGCCAAAATCTCATCACTGAGCTGCAGCTTTGGGAAGGTTACCTAGACAAGGTGAGCATGATGGAAATCCAAAACACACCCAAAAAAATATTTTATTTTTCTGTCAAACATGCTTTGCAGACGGGATCCCACCTGGTCGGTTCTTCCTTCACATTGGCCGATGTGATGGTGTTCCCAACCGTTGCTAATCTTTACCGATTTGGGTGAGTTGGGTGGTTGGGCTATCGGTTATCATAATTCTGACCTTTGTCTTCTTTTCAGGTTGTCGCCTGAGCGCTACCCCAAATTGGCCGCGTATTACGCTCTGCTGAAGGATCGACCCAGTATCAAAGCCAGCTGGCCTCCTCACTGGCTGGAATACCCCAAGGGTCAAGACACGCTCAAAGACATCTGACGTCACAGGCTTAAAAATAAAAATAATTTGCACTGTCGCCATTTATGACGCAATCTTATATTGTCAAAAATAGTCCGTAAAACAGTGACGTTTTTATGCTAATAATTCAGTCATTCAAAGGCATTATGCTAGCAAGTTAGAATAAAATCATGCACTTTAAATGAATTATCTTGCTGTGTTTGTTTTGTGCAAACAAAAACATGGCCGTCACACCTGAATTGTAGCACAACAGGTTTTTAATGTCCGTCATTGCGCTGTGTCATGGTGACTTTGCACTTTTTTTACCTTATATTTGATATTTATGTATGCAAAGGTTTTCGTTTGATTCAATTGCTTTTGTCCTCAAATTGTTGAAATTGGATTGGCTCTTGTCAGCCTACAAACTGAAGTATCATAAAACAGCTTGCATAATGAATAACTGCAGTAATCTGATCTGATCTGCCTTGTTCAACTGTGGATCAGGTTCACTTCAAAAGGGGAATGTTGCTATGGACACGTACACGTACTTACTTGTAGATTTGTTTTAAAGTTATGGAGAGCAAACATTACCAGACGCAATGATATGAAATATGATTTAAAAACATATTTGTTATAAGTTTTATTATGATTTGCACGGATTGCCTTTTGTGCACACGCTTGATAGCTGCAAAGATGCCAAGAAAAAGTGCTGAGTCATCGTGACATTTCATAAAAAAACATGAAGCTGCAATAAATCATATCATAAATATATCGGAAGATAAAATATGGGAGCGAGGTTAAGTGGTGTTTATATGGTTAGATATTACGACCGAAAGTCTCAAAGATTAAGTACAAGTCAAGATGGTTCCCTCATCCTTTGGTAAGTTTTGGTGATTTTTTTAAAGCCTACAAAATATTATTTCAGAAGCATTTAAATGCAATTGTGAATATTGTGAACCGGCGTGTTTGCATTAATGTGCAAACTTTTATTATATCGAGTAAAGTCGAATCTGGGGGCGTGACTATGTTTTTGTTGTGGGACTCTTTCCGGTTTAACCGAAAAATTTGGCACACCTCCACACTTTGTTATATAAACCAACATTTCCCTAACCACCACACACTCCCTCCCTCATTTGCAAAGTGACGCAAGGTTCAGATTTGAGACCTCGCTGCAAACATGGCCAAGGATATGACTCTTTTCTGGGGCAGTGGTTCTCCTCCGTGCTGGAGGGTGATGATCACCCTGGAGGAGAAAAATCTCTCCGACTACAAGAGCAATCTTCTCTCCTTTGAGAAGAATGAGCAGAAGTCGAAGGCTGTGCTCGAGCTGAATCCCAGAGGGCAAGTAAGTTCGCTTGCATGCAACATTGTGTTATGCAACTTTTTTAATTATTTGTTTGCTAAAGCTCCCAACCTTCAAACATGGGGACATTGTCATCAATGAGTCCTACGCTGCTTGCATCTACTTGGAGGTAAGACCACAAGTGGCAAAATTACTACTTTCTGACTTCAGGATTTTGGGTGCACATTTTTATTTTAAACATGGGTGCACTTTTTTTTTTTTAAACATATTACAGACAAAATTCAAGGAGCAAGGAACCAAGCTGATCCCAACCTGCCCGAATGAACAAGCCTTGATGTACCAGCGCTTGTTCGAGGTCGTCCCGCTTGGCGACAAGCTCAGTATGCAAAAAAAAAATCAGACTCATTCTTTAACACTTGAGCGCTCATTGTTTCAAAGTTCAGTGCTCTCGGTATCATCACATGCTCGTCCCCCATAATGAGGGAAGCTCATTAGCTGCAGGCCACCCCAAGAGAATTGCACGCACTCGTGGCAAACAGGGCGCCAGGGATCTATAAAAGGTCATAGATGTTAATCCAACAAAGGATCACATGCTAGGAGTTGCGAGCCAACTCATAAGACGAGGTGTTTTGGGGCACTTTAGGAATTGGAAGGCTTTCTTTTTTTTTTTTTAGGAAGTGGAAGACGGGCCACACTATTTCCTTGTATTATACTGCCCCCTTGTGGCCACGGTGTATACACCGGAAGAAATTGCTGTCCACTGAATTGGGGAAAAAAAGTGGTAAAACCGGTAATTTTTCAAAATTTCACAGTCCAGTGCTATATTTCTTATTTAAAAATATTTCTGGGGGTAAAAAAGACATTTGCATTCAGTCAACTGCAATTTAAAACATAAAATGCAGAAATAAATGTCTGCACTCACAAGATCTCACTAATTTGTTTTAATGTAATTTCTAAAAAGACTTGTTGACATTTTGCAGGTGCTGTCATCTATTACGACTGGAAGGTTCCGGAAGGTGAGAGGTTCGAGTCTGCAAAGAACAGGAACAAAGAGGCTGTGGGTGTCGAGCTCAGCCTGTGGGAGGGATACTTGAAGGTAAAATAAGCAGAAAAAAAAATTGAATTGACACCTTTTTGCAGAATCTGGGTGTTGAGTTTATTCTGTAACCGGACTTTTCTGTTTTGCAGAAGACTGCACCATACCTGACAGGAAAGAACTTTTCCATGGCTGATGTGGCGGCTTTCCCCGGCATTGCCTATGCCTTCCAAATGGGGTAAGACTTGTTCATAATTTCCCAAAAGGGAGTCATTAAATAAACAAATGTCTCTTTATATTCCAGGTTGTGTCCACATCGTTTCCCTCATCTGGCTAAATATTACAATTTGCTGAAAGAGCGACCCAGCATCAAAAAAACCTGGCCAGCTGTCTGGAAAGAGAAAAAAGACATGTTCAAAGACATCCAAAACTCAAGCTAAACTTTTTTTACTGAGGTGTGATCACATTTAGATGATCCCTCTCTACACTGGATGTCAATCATGACTTTTAATGCCTTTAAAACATGTTACTCCTGTAGTTTAAGCGGCAGCTTTGGTGCCATGAAAGTCAATAAAAGCTTACGTTGGAATTAAAATAATTTGTTGGTCTCTCTGTGGTCTTTCAAGTGTCAGGAATGAGTTGAGCCAGGGCGACCAAATGCAGCTTGAACCAGGATTTATTGCAGGGAAAAGGAGTTGGAAGGGAGGCAGGTGGGGAACCGACGACACAGACGGGAGGAAGACTCACGGCCAGCAAAACAGACAGACTGACCGACATGAAGTCCCCTTGGACAAGGTTAAAATTCTGACCGTGAGCCTTCAGACAGACCGAGGGAAAACCAGATGACAAGAACAGGAACACTGGGCACGAACAGGAACGGACACAACAGTAGACACCGACAGGGAGAAACACACGGGCAGGGCTTAAATACACAGGGTAACAATAGGAAGCAGGTGACAGACATTATGGTAACGAAAGGGGTGTGGCCGAGCGAAGTGGCACGGGCGTGACAGTACCCCCCCCACAAGGGACGGCTCCCGACGTCCCAAAAAAGAAAAAGTCCAAGACTGTCCAACAAGAGCCGGGAGGAAATGGGGAGGTGGCCGCACGTCACACACCGCCGAAGGCCGACTGGGTGACGGCCGCTGGATCCACGCCGCCGGAACTGGTGGCGGCCGCAGCATCCGCGCCGTCGGGACTGGATCGGGGGGCGGCCGTGCGTCATGCGCCGTTGAAGCCGACTGGGTGACGGCCGCTGGATCCGCGCCGCCGGAACTGGTGGCGGCCGCAGCATCCGCGCCGTCGGGACTGGGTCGGGGGGCGGCCGTGCGTCATGCACCGTTGAAGGCCGACGGTGACAGCCGCTGGATCCGCGCCGCCGGAACAAGTGGCGGCCGCAACATCCGCGCCGTCGGATCTGTTTTGGGGGGGGGGCAACCGTGCATCTTGCGTCGCTTGAACTCATCTTCTTGGCGACCATGCAGCAGTTGCGGGAGCCGGCAAAGGTTGGTCCAAGCGCTGGTCGCTGTGATGGTCGGTGTCTTCTGTCAGGAATGAGTTGAGCCAGGGCGACCAAATGCAGCTTGAACCAGGATTTATTGCAGGGAAAAGGAGTTGGAAGGGAGGCAGGTGGGGAACCGACGACACAGACGGGAGGAAGACTCACGGCCAGCAAAACAGACAGACTGACCGACATGAAGTCCCCTTGGACAAGATTAAAATTCTGACCGTGAGCCTTCAGACAGACCGAGGGAAAACCAGATGACAAGAACAGGAACACTGGGCACGAACAGGAACGGACACAACAGTAGACACCGACAGGGAGAAACACACGGGCAGGGCTTAAATACACAGGGTAACAATAGGAAGCAGGTGACAGACATTATGGTAACGAAAGGGGTGTGGCCGAGCGAAGTGGCACGGGCGTGACATCAAGTATTGAAACGGTTAGATAATACACTTAATGAATAAAGCTGTATTCTAAAAACTAAAATTAATCTTATTATTTGTTATCAATTATAAGTGCCAGCACAGAATTTAAGTGATAGACACTAACCAAAATGTTCTTTCCGTATCCACAAAACATGTTAAAACCATGATTCGCTCTATAGTGGTATTTTGTGCCCTCTGGCGGTGAAATAATAGAATATAAGTTGGAAGCGCATAAAAGATTGTGGAAATTAATTTTTTGCTCAATTGTTGCATCACCCCAATGTTTGCGACACAAATTTCCCAACCATTATTGCTTCAAACGATTTCTTTGTAGTCTACAAACATTGTGCAACCACGTTAGCCAATCGGCAAAAAAGGTTGAGGGGTATATATAAAAAAATAGGAACCTGTTATTCTGACAGTTGCACCTTGGATTCACTTGAGAATTATGGACGCTCTTTTTATTCTAAGTATTCTCTCGATGACAAGTCTCTCCTTGAGTCAAGGTAAAATTGTATTTCTATGTGGCTTGTTGTCTATATACATTGTTTTATTTTTTCCTTGTTTCTTTAGAATGCCGACCACAATTGTTGGAGAACGTTGACTTTCCGGGAACGGACATTAATTTCGAGTATTCTCCTGATGTTCATCACTGTCAGCATTTATGCACACAGCACCCGTCTTGTCTCTTCTTTACATTCTTACGTGCAGACTGGACCGTTGATGACAGGTAAAAATTAAGTAAAATTAGTCAAATTTCTATGTAATACAGTGATCCCTCGCTACTTCGTGTTTCGTTTATCGCGGCTTCACTACATCGTGGATTTCCACCCCCCCAAAAAAAACCCATTTAAAAGTTAAAATAAAACTTATAAATTGAGGAAACGTGTCTAACCTTTAGGACTATGTAGTATTGCTCCAAATGTTCATTTACATTCCTTTAGAAGTCCGTTTTGTCGTGTTAGCACGATCGCGAATTAGCATCTTTCAGCCTGCCCAGTACTTCTTGCTGGTGACCGTACTTCGTGGATTTCACTTTTTTTGGTTTTTGGAAAAAATTATCCACGATAAACGAGGGATTAATGTATTCACTGAAGTGACGGCAACATTCGAGTAGACTAAGGAGGAAGTCTGCTTAAAAAAAAAAAAAATTTGAAGCAGGGATGTTATTGTTCCATTCAAGACTCAAGCACCTGTTGTCAATATTTGCTGTTTTACATGCAAGGTGTGCAAACAATCAACTGGACAGAAGGTCAAATAAAGTTGACCTATTAAGGTTCATCCTGACCTATATGCAAACCTTTTGGAAGTAATACAAATTTTCTTGACCTCTTTTCAGGCACTTCCACTGTTACCTCAAGAAAACGCCCTCCGGAGAGCCCAACGTCCAAACCCCCCTCGTTGGTGTCACCTCTGGATATTCTCTCAAACCCTGCAACCCAGATCCGAGTACGCCCCCCCCCCCCACACACACACACACACACACCCCAATTCACATCAAATATGTCTAATTTTAAAATATGCTATTTTTTTTAACTGTCCTTCTGTCTACAAGTGCCCTGTCTGCCTAACGTGTACCAGAACGTGGACTTTTTTGGGGCAGACTATCGAGCCTTGTTCACGAACACCTACCAGGAGTGTCAGCGAGTGTGCACCAGAGACCGCTTTTGCGGTTTTTTTACATTCATCAAAGAGGACTTCGCAAATGAGCAAATCAGGTAAATGAACAAAATGGACTTGGAGTGAAAAAAACAAATCTCTGTACTTACTTTTGTTTGACCAAAATGTGACAATTGTAAACACCAACTAAAACTTTTCTTTTAGATATAAATGCCACCTAAAATTCAGCTGGCCCATACCAAGGACCTTAAACGTAAACAGGAAGCCCGGCGTGGTGTCCGGCTTCTCTCACAGTATCCAACTTAGTCAGCCCTCTGACATAGGTAAGAAAAAAAAAAGAGGAAAGATAATTCTTTTCACATTCTTGACCGTTTTGTTGTTTCTTAGCATGTTCCGAGAAATTTTTCCCGAACACGGACTTCGAGGGGAGCGCGTTTGAGTCACAACCTGCCGGTACGCCAGAGCAATGTCTGGCCTTGTGCTCTGTAAATCCACGATGTTCTTACTTCTCCTTCCAGAGGTAGTCAAATAACAAATTTCCACTTAATGATAATAAAATAATTTATTTACTCTATCTTTGCAGCAATTCCCTCAGTTGTCAACTGAAAAACGATTCCAATCAAGTAGTGATGAAGTCCCAAGAAGGTGTGACATCTGGGATAGCAACACACTTCTGTCAACAAGATACCAGTGAGTGTAAATTAAATTTTAAAACTTAAAATAAAAAAACTGTTTGACTTTATGTAGATGGTTTGCTAAAGTAGCAGCTAGCGTCATATTAGCATCTTATTCGCCTTGGAAAGATCCGTGCATGCTACCATGCAGCCAATATTTTCATTATTTATTCAAATTTAATCTTACCATCTTTATTTACTATGGAATTCAAAACATTAATTCTAGCGCCACCTGCTGGATTTCTTGCAGTATTGCCTTTATTTTAATGACCCTATTGAAAAATTGTTTGGAGTTGTAATATCTTTTGGTAAAGAAAATTGTAAAAATGTAAGATTGGTTTGGGCTATTGTTAAAATAAGGTCTGCAAATTTACAGTGATCAATTTCTCAACAGGTTGGGTAAAGACGGCTCTTGAGGAAGTCGACTTCCAAGGTTCGGATATTCGCTTCGAACTGATGGACGACGTAGAGACATGTGAGAAGACGTGTTCCATCGATCAAAATTGTCAGTTCTACACATACGTCAACGAGAACTTCAGCGACTCCACTTACTCGTACGGTATATGACGCTTTCCATCTCCCTCTATGATTGATACATAAACGAGTTCTTTCCGACAGGCGTCGCTGCTATCTCAAGCGCGTCACCACCATGCCGGCTCCTCCCAAAATTACCAAACTGGACAATGTGGTGTCTGGGTTCACCAAGAGGACCTGCATTTAAACCATTAACACTAATACGTCTCGTGCATCTAAATTTGAAGAAAATAAATGATTCAAAATTACTCTTTGATATCTGATATTAAGCCCTTGCGACGAGATTTTTTTTTTTTTATGCTCGTGTGGGTTTTCATTTTTTTATGCATGAACGCTTTAGTTGTCAATCAGGTTTAGTGGGTTGTGCTCTCTTTTGGCAGCAGAGGTTGCTCAACTCCAAAACAAATCTGGTTTCTGTTATTTTGGGACTTTTATTTTTTGCTCTGCAAAACAACTTTTTAAATCAAACATCCGAATATGATTTATTATTTTTTTTTTGTTTTAGAATGACTAATTTTCTTTGTAATTTATTAATTTTCAGAAGATTTTAAATAAATTGCTTATAGTGGAGTTGGAGCAGGCTGAGATA
Source organism: Syngnathus scovelli (assembly GCF_024217435.2). Classification (NCBI taxonomy): domain Eukaryota; kingdom Metazoa; phylum Chordata; class Actinopteri; order Syngnathiformes; family Syngnathidae; genus Syngnathus; species Syngnathus scovelli. Next base: position 4,414,427 of record NC_090865.1, read on the forward strand.
AATAAGGTTAGATTTTAAACTTGATAAGCCACTCAAAGACAATGGATTTTTTTTTTTTTTTTTGTTCCTATAAGGCAAAAAAAAAAAAATACTCCTGGCGCTGAGTTTTTGAATATTAACACACACGCAAATAGTAAACATGTGACTGCTTTATTTTCGCACAATAGCAAAAATGTTCTCAATCTCAGATATATATATTTCTTTTAACTACCCCTAAGCTTCGCATTCAAAGTCGTTCTCACAGACACGCCCGACACACACACAAATTATTGCCGCGTCTTCCCGACTCCCCTCCCCCGTGGGAACCTCCGTGCAGTGTGACTGTGGTCGTGCACTCTGGAAGCTGTGGTGGTGACTCTGGCTCCTCCAGTCAGAGCGCTGCCAGTTCAACTGTGTGTGTGTGTGTGTGCAAGAGTGTGCCCATGTGTGTGCACTCGCGTCCTCCACAAACATTCCGCCGCAATCCCATCCGTGCAACCGCCGGCCGACCTTGCACGAGAGCCGTGCCGCCGCAGCGGTTCAGTCCTGACGCCAGCCCCCTAAGACTCGCATAACACACGCACACGCTTGGCTCCGCATAAACAAAAGCCTTCTGGAAGGCGAAGCAAACACGGGGCAATGAGCGCACAACGTTGGCCTGCCAGCACACTGGCTGGAATAAACAAAGTGCACGTTGCAGAACACACACATTTTTGGACCGCAAACCACAGACATTGCATCCTGGAGTCGATCAAAGCATTCTCCGGCGAGCACACAAGTCTCTCTTATCCCCTCGCGAGTGTTTTCATGCGGCACGACACCATCGCGCTTGTCTGCTTGGGAAACGACCCGAGCGTCATCCATCACTCTTTTCGTCGACCCCTTTGGGATCGTCACTCGTCCTCTCATCTCGTCGTGGCTTTGTCGGCCGTCTTCCCACCCTTTGAGATCTTTATTGTTTTCCCCCTGTGGCTTCCCCCGCCTCATCTTCATTGTCTTGCCCATTGTTGAGGAGACAGCGATGCTGACAAACAGGGGAAGATAGCCGTTTGGTAAACCGCAGGATTAAAAAAAAAAAAAAATTACCATGTCCGATCGCTGAAGATACTCTCCTGTGCCGATACGAACGAGGCGGCTCTCACTTATGTGGGATACGAATAATCTTGATAAGCTTTCCTTGTATTGGCCAACCGCCACTAATTAATGGTTGATCAATGACGATCAATAGCAAGTTTGACTGACTAATTTGTCTTTTGTGGATTCATGTAATATTCATGACGGGAATAAGACTAAAATCCCCCAAAAGAAATGAATCCAGGATTTTGTCCTTGGCTCATCACCTACTGTTCCATTTCATGGAAATTGTTTTGCGAGATTTATCCTAATCATCTGAATGAATATTAAGACCACATTGAAACTTTTCGGGAATGACAAGAAAATACACAGGCAAAAGGTAAAGGCACTTAGTTTTTATGTAGATTTTTTTTTTCCCGGAACATTCTTTGCCGTAAACACGTATCTTATGTATAGTTGATTTGGAAAGTAATACATAACAGCTGAAGAATCATTGCATTCTGTTAAACATATGGCTCTTTTGGACGTTCTTCCATTTGACAATGAAATCGTCCTTACATGTTGTCTTCATTGTTTCAATGATCAGAAACTTTCAGTCTGATATGGCTTGTAGAGTCCTTTGAAAAAGAGGCAGTCATTTGCTACATGGGAGTTTTGTATCCTTCGCACAAGTCATTTTGGATTTTATTTCAACAAGAAAAAAAGAATAGTCCTCAAAAAGCTCCAATTTCAGTCGCCCATCCTTGGGCGGATTTGCCCGATCCAACTAAGCCCCGACGCTGGACTGCGGAAGATACCAAAGGAGCAAATGGTCGGAAAGAAACGAGCGGTGGCGCGGTGGTTGGAGAGGAAGAGGAAGGGGCGGGAGGAAGAGGCGAGTTCTTGGAGGTGCTGCGAGGGGAGACCTGCGTCGGTCTGGGTGGGCCTGAAGATGGGGATGCCGTGGGGGACGGCAGCCTGTGGGCAAGAGCCGAGTGGGCCAGGAGGGGTGGCGCCCCCCGTTGGCAGCCGGCCAGCGGTGCGAGGCGGAGGGCCGCCGCCGGCGGGTAGCTCCCCATCAAGGCGAGATCCCGTCGTCCGCTGGGGAACGGCGGTGAGGATGAGGCCGGTAGGGCGGCGGACATCTGGGGGAAGGACACCCAGGGCCAAGGAGGGAAGGGCAAAGTGGAGGTTGGGTGCGACTGGAGAACCAGGGGCTCCAGCTCGCTTGCACAGTGGGAAAGATGAGTGACCAGGCGGGCGCCTATCGGGTCTGGAGACTCTCCTTCCAAAGAGCTGAGGTACCGGACCACCTCTCCAACGCACTCCCTGAAGCCCAGGGTCCTGTAGTCCACTGCCAGCGCCCTCGCGTCAAAGTAACCTGGAACAAAGTGAAAGTTGTCAAAGACAAATAAATTCCCAGAGTCAAAACAAAAAATAAATTACCTTTTCCTCCCATAGCGTGCAGAAATTTGAGATGGTCCACAGTCATTTGCAGAATCTCGGCTTTCTCCAACTTTGAGGAACCCTGAACAGAACAGAAAGTCCGCAATATTTATCTGGATGAAATCCGCAAGACCACAAAGCTGAAATATTTGCGGCATGCAGTCACACAGCAGATTTGGCTGGAATCTTGGGAAGATTTTTTTTTTTGGGACACAGAAGCTTACCAAAACTGCTGATACCGTATATTGTACCCAAACGAGCAACCATTTGTCTTAAGTTGTCACCTGTTTTTCAAAAGCACTTGGCACCAGTCTCCTTAACTCCGATAGGCTGTGATTGATCCGGTCCCTCCGCCTCTTCTCGATTATCTATAGAGGGCAATAAAAAAGTCATTTTTACTATTGTATATTCATAAAAAAACTCATCTTAGAAAATTACTCCATGACAACCCAGACTAAACCAAAACTTGCAAATGTACTACTTTCCTATTAAGATAATTGGGCGTTAGCTTGTGCTAGCAAAGTGGTAATTGGATTTTTTGAGTAAATAATGGAAAAAATAGGCTTGATGAAAAAAAATGATTTTTAAGAATAGCAGTTTTCAATCAACTCACCCCTCTTCTCTTCTTTCGGGCCAGAATCTGTGATGCGCTGCCAGGCGACATGGACCCGGTGACTGGGCTGTATCAGAATATATGGTGAGTCTCCATATTGTTATCATTAGCATTGTTTAATAAAACACAGAGGCAGCAGAACGCCATTTGCTCCAAAAACGGCCGTGATTCAGGATAACATGTTGTTTTACTTTACGTTTCGACAAAAGGCAGTTTCAGAAGATTATTTTACAGCCAGGAGGCCGTGCGTTGGCTCCCGCGGGCCACAAGTTGAGATGGTTACACCCCGCCCGCCCGCCCGTCCGCCAATGTTTATTTGTGCACAGACCTGCAAGAGGGAGCGCCAACATTGTCCCTATTGTTGTTTTTTTTATTCGATTTTAAACGGCGCCAATTCAGTCGTGTGTTTTCGTTTAAGATGCCTTTTGATGGCTTCCACTTGAAAGGAAGTGTCACGCAGAAATGTCGATTGACCCGAGGCCGTCTTTGGTGTCACGTACTGCCTTCTGACGTGGTCAGAATTCCTGTGACTACAAACACGCGCTGACTAATAAGCTGGGATGGGTTTGTTCGTGACAAACCAAAGTTCTTGTCTCTTGCGTTTTTTTTCTTTTAAACGTGTTTTTAAGAAGCTTTTTTTTTTTTTGCTCTGATCACGCCTCTCTTTTTTTGGAACCTTTGAACCCTCATGTTGACAGTTTCAATATGTGAAAATGACTTACCGATACAATATGTTTCAATTTCAGACACTTTAGGAAGTTTAATAACTTATATCTTTATAAATATTTATTTTTTGAGTCAGAAAGATATAACTCCCTGTTTATTTGTGTGGTTGCATTATGCAACTAATTACCTATTACTAAAAAGTACTAATTTTATTGTACCAGCCACTTTATTTAAAGTCAAAATGTCCGGTTTATGAGTGGATAATTAAATTATATCACATTATAATTTTTTGAGAATGAAAGACACAAAACATTGAGTCTTTTGGATTTAAAATTTAAAAAAGAAGTTTTATTATACATAAGTGGTAACCGTGAATTTTATTATGGTGCAGTGTTTATCATTCAAGCTTTTGCTTCATTTTAATTTAAACGATTGCCTCAAACTCGTAAGTAGGTGATATACGGTTAAGAGTGTAAAAAAGTGAAATTGATTTTAATAACTTGCACCACGGATGTATTAAATAATTAAAAAACATATCTTACAAATGCAATTAATATTTATTGTCAGGGATGTAGTTTTTATGTTATTTAAAATCCTTTCATTCAATTCCAATATGGATTTTTAAATCTTTTACATTTTTTTCAGGGAGAACGGTAAACATGGATCCAAAAATAGCTGCGTTAAAGGAATTAAAATCAATCGTAAAATTCTGACCGTTGCATGCATATATTATGCATATTATATTCCATTACAATATAAATTAGCAATTATTTTTCGTTCCCTCGCGTCAGGTGTGCGGCGATGATGCTCACCAGAAACCGTCCTCTTGTCCCACATCAATCAGCTCGTCCGTGTCCGACTCTGAGCTGTAATCGTGTGGTCTCTTCATTTTGGCCTTACCAGGTCGACGGGAGCTAAAAATGTGACTTTTGTGCCCCCTTGGCCTCTTCTCCTCCTTCTTCGGTCTCCTCCCGTGGCTTATAAGAAGCCTTGTGCTTGCTTCCACTGTCTTCCCTCCTCTCCCGCTTGACTAGTGGCGGTGGCACTTGCTCGACCCCCGAGGGCCCATGACAAAGCGGCGAGAATTCCCAAGCTTCTATTTGTCCTCTCCCTGTCACAGGCACCCAGTGACAACGTTTGGCAGTTGAAGCAGGGTTGCCAGTTTTGGCTCCATCCCTCCACCAGCCCCCCCTCCCCTCCTCTGCCCTCCCCCCCGGCGGCGGTCGCCTCCTCTTCGTGTCCCTCCTCCCTCCCTCCCTTTAATTTGCCCTTCCCCGGCGAGTCACCCCCCCCCCCTGTCCTTGCAACCCGTTGCTCAGTCACCCTCTGTCAATTAGCCTGCAGTCTCCTCCTGCTCTCCTTCCTTCCTTCGTTCTTCTCATGCTCCTTTAATTGTGTGCTCATGTAGAACAATGGCTCGACTAATTTGTGGCAGAGAGGTGAGGAGTGTGGGAATGATGGACCCTGTTGGATTCCATCTCCACTTGGACCATCACACTTAGGTGTGAATAAGACGCGAAAAAAATTTATGTCAATCGGTGTTTGTTTTCTCTTCGGAGAGGCTAAACTCACTTAGAAACAAACGAATAAAAATTTGCTGCAAAATTTCGGCATTTCAAAATTGTCGTGCAAGCAAACAATCCTTAAAACCGGTTCTCGACAAGAACCGGTTTTAGATTTCCGTCCCTGAGTGGCTCTTTGTCATCTTGCAGGATAGGCAGAGGTGACAAAAGCAGGCACACTCTGTACTGAAGTACAAGTGCTGAAATATAATTCTGAGTAATCTCGCTTTAACCCCGGTTAGTAATTATTACTACCAGTCCTAGTACCAGTTTTGCAAGTTGGTGTGGAGAAAGAGCAAATAAAAGGGTTATCAGATTAAAGAGAATCTTTAATCGTTACAATTATGACCACCACCGATTCTCTGAAATCAGGCCTTCGCTTCTCTGAATCTGTTGCATCATTAATTGTAACGCTTCTTTGGTTCCCCAGAGATAAAAAAAAAAAAAAATAAAAAAAAAAACATTTAAAGTGCATATACCTGAAATCACTAAGTACTTGTACTTAGTTACAAGGCAGCAGTGAAGATAGCAGCCCAGGTGCTAAGTGTCAAACATGACAGATAAGCGGCCCATCCCCATGTACCCAGAAGGTCAAGGGTGTTATCGGCCCAGTGAGTGTCTGAACATCTCGCTTCTTCACTGGACAGGTTAGCACCCCCCCCAACACACACACACACACGCATGCACTAACGGCGCTCCATTCATTCACACATGCGGCTCTGTGCAACACTCAGTCATCGCTTCCACAGCCACCGTGGGAAGATTGCTGGCGCACATCGCCATGGAAACACGAGAGCCCGGCGCCGTGTGTGTGTTTGTGCGCGCCAGCGTGTGTGTGTGCGTGAAAAGAGCCAGGCCAAGTGGCATGCCCCCTTTGACACAATGCCTGGCTTGAGTGTGTTTCTTCCTGCTCGGCAGACTGGAAGGGCGTGTTCGTTTAAACATACGACAACGATTGTGTGCAAGATGTTGTATTAGCGTTTGTTTTGGGGCTCGGGGGGTGCTAAACATCTCGCCGGAGATTCTGTCTCGAGTCAATTATATGCCCTTTTTTTTTTGTTTTGTTTGAACACCAAGCTCTTTTATCAAGGTCAACTTGCCCTGGTAATCTGTTTATTAAAAGATAATGGGAACAGAGATGATCATTTGTGTGTTCACTGGAAATGACAAAATTCCAATTGAAAACCACAGATAGATTTACATGGTGTCTTTCAGGGCATAAATGAAAAAAGAAAAAGTCATCGTGAGAAAAATGTGTTATGTCAGAAGATGTCATTCATTTTCTTTCCAATTAAAAAAAAAAATATATGCATGCTTTTGGAATGTTAGCTTAAAATGGCCGCATTTGCGCTCGTTTCAAAATGACGCAAGCCGCATGGAAAACACGCACAAGGACAGAAGTGATTAAGAAGATGAATGAAGAAAATAAATGAGTTAAATATGAGAGCAGTTTGATGGTGTGGGGATCGGGGCGCGGCGACGACAGACAGAGATCTGAGAAGCCATCAGATGGAATTTGCCGAGATTTCTGCCAGTCTTGATCTGCTATTTTAAGTCGTCGCTCCGCCACATCCCTCCAAACCACAACAAGGCCGCGGTCCCCTCGTTGAAATTAACAGGCTCATGCTTTTGCAATTTGCGCTCACACGAATGAGGTTGGAATTTATAAGGACAAGCTCCCAGCCGCAATTATCACTTCGGATGCAGTTTTGTTTTTAAAGGTTCGAATATACATAAGGTGGCGAGAGTACAAATAGTTTATATTTAAAAAAAAAAAAAAAAAAAAACTTTGAACATCTTCTGGTCGATTTTTTGTGTTTTGTTTGATCTGTCGGGAAGAATCTTTGAAATCTAATTTAATTTGTTTGGACTGAATTTGATAAGACGTAATTTACTTGATCTCAAACTATATTGGTATCATGACTGACTTCTTTTGACTTGATCAGCTTGTCATAATGGCCAACAGATGTTTTCATTCGCAGACATTGAGTCCATCAAGTTAAACGATTTTTATATTACATTTAGTAGTGAATATCTGCAAAAGTGGAATCCGATGATGCTAAGGCATCAAAAGCAAGCAGCTTTTTTTTTTTTTTTTTTTACACAAGAAGCTACTTTTGTAATTTTGCTCAATTTTAAGCCGACATAAAAGTCTACACACCCCAAGTTTGATTCCAGAAGCTGATATGAGCCTCTTGAGATCTAAATGTGACAGTGAGATGTCAGTCATGGGTCAGTCAGCTCGTCACGGGCTCCCTCCTCATCCGGCTCCCCCCCGCGTAAAGATAAATAGAGAGGCTAAAAGGCGGCGAGGAGACTCAGAAAGGAGCTTTTGTGGCTTCTGAGTGGGGTCTCTTTCATGGCCGTTCCCACAGCATTGAGCGTGATGACATTCACAATGTTGCGCGTAGACACGCACACACTTACTGATGGGACTGCGGTGACTTTCGCTGGTGCCGGGTCCCAGACGAGATGGCGAGGGCCCGAAGAGCCACAGGCAGCCATTGTGCTGTCGCCGCGGAAACCAGTCTCTTTATGTCAGACATGTTTTTCTGTTTGTTTTCTTTTTTTTATGGCTTTAATGTGGGCAAGAGCGAATGTTTCCCCTCTTGCATCCCTCCCCCTTGACTGATCTGTGTTATTCCCCCCCCCCCCCGAAAAGCCTGCGCCCACCAATCCATCCACATTTGTTTTCCACCCCCCCCTTCTCCTGTCGTCTTACTCATGTTGTCCTTTTTTGTTCTCCACATTTTTTCCTCAAACACTTACGTCGTTAACGTCAGGTCTAACGCAACTAGGATGATGTTTGACCTCCAGAATTGAATTTATCAGAATTTTATTTATTCCAGGTACAGATTATCGCTATCATGGAATCTTAAACTCTTTGTTTTAGGGAAACTAAAAAAAAAAAGGCTTTCAAGAAAGTGATAATGTGCCACTTGTTGAGAACTTCAAACATTTGGATTTCACGCTCGTCACCATTTCCGCTGCATGCTAATTATGGTAGCATTAGCTTGACCTATTACATTTTGTGCTTTGGAGTTTAGTTAATAGTACAATTATACCTTGACGTTCAAGTATTTGAAATAGATTTCATCGTGACTATATATTTTTAAATTTAAAAGAAAAGCACTAGATTGTACAAACACAAAAAGCTGAGTCCCAACAACTTTAGCGTTGTAAGTGTGCCTTTAATGGGCGTGGCCGAGTGAGTGATGTCACCATCATGGTCTTTGCGTGAGCTTCTGAACTTGACGTTGGCCTTTCTGAAGATCTTTGACTATGGGGAAATGTTTTTTTCCACCAATTTTTAGTTGAACACCATCTTGTTCAACTTTGGATTCCTTTTAAATCATGAAAAAGTCGCTTTTCCCACGTCGTTCCCACATGAGTCGATTCCTATCGTAAAATCAAAGCGCCATGCTGGAGAACATATGAAAGAATGCCGTTATGTTTGTACTCTCTAAAAAAGGAGATGCCCAAATGTCCCTCCAGTGAGTGAAATTGAAAAAGCAGACGGTTTCTATTTTTAAGCGCGTGAAGAATGCCGCTCAGTGCCATGTCTCAAAGGCACGCCGGCCCGTAATCACTTCATTGTGACTTGCACATCACATACAAGAAAATCTTTCATGGGCCACACAGAACAAAGAAAAAAAAAAGTGATAAATGAAAACAACTGTGCTTAATTGAATGACTACGCTTCTTTTACGACTTGGCAAAAATTGAAGAACTCCGAAAGATTTCTTTTTCACATGGCGAGCTGCATGGAAGGGAGAGTCGGCCGTAATTGTCAGGAATGTATCCAAAATACACATTTGCTCACAAGCTTGTGAGATGACACGGGGAGGGTGAATCATCCTTGTTTTACACCCGACACCCTGGGGCGCAGTGCTCTGACAGCCCCTTAGTATCACAAATCCCTCTTATAACAGAACACCTCCGATTATCAGGGAGACATCCATCCACACGTCACCCCCCGTGGCATCTTAGAGGAGCAGCCATAAGTTAAGGAAAAAAAAAAAAAGGGCCGTAAACCTGCCATAGCTGATGGGACACTTTTAACTTTCCCAGAAGAGATTATCCAGAGTGCAACTAACAGGCATTTTTATTTTGAAGTTTGACGTCTAGTTGTGAGTGAATGAGAGATTAGCATAACATGCGAGACTTGTCAAGTCGACGCCGAGTCTAAACGTCTCAGTGCTCGTGTCGACGGACTCACATGAAAGTCAGACGAAAGAGAAAAAATCTTGCTGAAAGGCAACACGTGTGCCGCGAAACCATTGCTACACAGTCTTCCTCACAAGTACCGCAAACACACAGTCAGTGTTGCGCTCAGACATGAGCTATGTTTGAGGTCAGCGTCTGAGGGCTCTTGGCTAACTGCATATAGCACAAGCGAGCTTTGATTGTGGCAATCCGCCTGTGGCAAAGACATCAGTTTTTCGGGGGCCGTTCGCTACCGGAAGTTTTGCGGTACACGAAGGCTCCGCGGTGCTCGATTTACAATCAAAAAAATAAAAAAACGGCTGGCAGATTTATTTCAGTCGTGAATTCTTTTCGGCCTATTCGGCGGGTGATGGGAAGAGCGTGAGATGTGCCGGGACGTCGGTCTCACGACATGAAATGATAATTACAGAGAGAATGAGAGAGGAAAGCGGTGTCTCTCGAATAAAGAGGGGCGCCTGCTGTATTAGACTCTCAGTGATTGCACATGAGAGATAAAAGGACAATAAGCACCACATGCCTGTTGCTCATTGGCCAAAAATCACAAATAACCCCACCAAATGCAACCACACAGGCTGATGCTTCAGTATTTTTTTTTTTTTGCTTCTGCACCAACCCACCACACTCCGCTCTGGTCTTTTTGATCCCCTGTCGAGGGTCCTTCCCGCGGAACCTCGCTTGGAATTCCAGAGATTCTGGGATAATTCAAACGTTTCACGGCACCCCCACCCTCTCGGGAGACGGCGCTCGGAAAGGAAAATGCCACCGCGGTCCTTCCATTGTCCCGAGTCTTTAATCAGGCTCCCAGTGTGGCTTGCGCTGCCACCGTGGTGTGTTGTCTCAGCCTGGGAAAATGCAGGCCCGAGCGTTCGTCAGACCACAAGGAGCGAGGGGTGCCGCTGCGGGCCCTCAGCGCCAGACTGTGGCTGCCAGTGCGGCTGACGCACACAATGCAAAGCGTCCATGAAGGCTGTTGACTTTTTAGACATCACAAGCCGCCATCAGTCTGCCGTAAATCACAAGTATGGTCTTTTTCTATGCTCGGTAACATGAAAACAAATGAACAATTAGAGAAGACGTTTTAAGATATAAGTCAACATACCCACGGAGGGAATGCACCCACTTTTGGGGGGAAGAAAACAAAATCTAAAAATATGGTCACATAGTTTCATTGATATCTTGGCACTGAGGTCTACTTTTTAGTAAAGTCTCTTACATAATGGATTCTTTGTTAAATACATCACAGCGTATTCAAATCTATTTTATTCATCAAGTAGGCACTGCTGTAATAAATGAATGCTGCCTGTTTTTTGCTCACATGTACTTTATATTATGACAATAATTGATGGATTGCATTATGCCACAGGAAGGATCTAAAAAAGTTCGGGAAACCCTTAATTAGAGTAAGATTAGTTTTTAGTGCTAATATTCTTGGTCGTATTTTTCATTGGGCTGTCATAACATTAACGTGGTTTTCCCACAGCACGCCATAGGAAAATATCATGAAGTCAAGAACTGCGGGATGAAATGTGTGGATGTGGCAAATAAATGAAAAGTAGTTTAATGTCTTTTCTTGGAACCAGGCGGATTATTTTCTCTGTAAAATGGAAAACAGTACAATGTTGGAGCTAATGCTTTCTGATGGGTGGAAAGAATAATGTAGTAATGTAGTTTAGGAAAGTGTTGGCTGTTCAGTAGTACAATATGAACAATTAAGAAAAAACACATTCACAAATAAATCATAATAGCATGAACAGAATTGACAAAAAACGTTTGTCATGAAACCACATATATCTTTACAGTTCAATAATCTCCATTAAGTGTCTGTCAGATGTCTTTAAATGGTTAGCGGTGTTACCTTATTTTAGTCTGATGAATTCATTTTAAAAGAATAGTCATTTTCATTTACACGCATTAATTATTTATTTGCATATCTGATTATTTATTTCTTTATTTACATTTATTATTATTATTATTATTATTATTATTATTATTATTATTATTATTATTATTATTATTATTATTATTATTATTATTATTATTATTATTATATTTAAATCAACATCAAAGTTGTCCGTCCCTCTTTCATTGGTCCATTGCACGGGCTACGTCACTTCTGATTGGCTCAACGTAAACGTCAATCTTGTGTTACCGGAAGTGTTTCTGGGTAGCAGAAATAGAAGAAAACAGTGGTATTAGCAGTCTAATATTTTCAAGATCAAGGCTTATCATCAAGTATTTTTTCCCCCAGGGTTTCTGTGAGTAAGTCATTCTAGTTAATTGTGTTTTATTTGACATGTGCTTTTTAAAGTGACGCTTCCGAGTAGCCGATTATGATTTTCTAACTAGCTAGTTAGCCTTAGCAACAGTAGCTAGGCTGAAAACAAAGGCAGAATAAATTCTTTGGCTATGAAGTTGCTCTATATAGAGATCTTATATGTTGGCTTCAGTTTTTCATACATGCAAATTAGATTAGCTTTAAAGCATCTCAGTTCAATTGCACACACCCTCGAGTTGCATGCTGACTTGTAAAAAGAGAGTCAGGAAACAATAATTGTGCCACATTGTTTTTTTTTTTCAGATTGTGTGACTCACTGGAAACTACAGTCATACATTTCCGCTCATTATTTGTCCTTTCTTCTCTCCTGGCAGAGCCCACTGAAGTTTAGTCATGGAGGTGCCTTGCTACCTGCCCAAGCTTCTGTTTGAACTCAATGAGCAGCGGAAGCGAGGCTACTTTTGTGATTGCAGCATCCTCGTCGAGGGACGCGTCTTCAAGGCCCACCGCAATGTTCTGTTTGCTGGAAGCGGCTACTTTAGAGCTCTTTTGGTTCACTATTTGCAGGTGCGGTGGGTCGACCACAGTCTGTTCTGTGATACCTCCGATTTTGGTTCGAACAATCACATTTTCTCCCTTTGGAGTTTCCATTGCACCTTATTTAAACAAATTATTCAAATATTTGAAACACTAATGTTCGTAATTGTCTCTCATTTCAGGATAGTGGCCAGCGCCAAAGCACAGCGTCATTAGACATAGTTACAGCTGATGCCTTCTCCATCATCCTGGACTTTCTTTATTCTGGCCGGTTAGCTTTGAGCAGCAACTCTGTCATTGAAGTGATGTCAGCAGCCAGCTATTTGCAAATGACTGACCTTGTGAACCTTTGCAAAAAGTACATCAGCTCCTCTTTGGACATATGCAATAAAGACAAGGAGGGCGTAACAGGAGGGGAACATCCGGGACAGGGAGGACGATACAGACCCGCGGACAGCGGCACTGCTGCAGCATCCAAGTCGAGTAGTTTTGGGGCTGCAGAGCCTCGCTCACAGGTTGCAGAAGCAGACGGAGTATCTGTAAAGCCGCCAAAGAGCCCTTTGCCCATGCCGGGCAGCGCCGCTCCAGGCCCAAGCCAAAACATGGACATCGACTTCCATTCCGGCGGCGAAAAACCAAAACCCCACACGGATCAGACAAACCTTTCCTCGACGTGCTCTACTTTGACTCACGAGTTAGTGAACCCCAAGATAGAGTATGACCCGGATGAGGAGCTCTCGGAGTCTCCTGACAATAAAGACCTGGCGTCGTATCCCGGACCTTCTGTTGTTCCTCACCCGAGCAGATCGCTTCCCCCCAGTTTTTCCACGGAGCGCTTCTCTGTGGGTTGCAGCTCTTCTTTCAGTGCCAAGCAGCTGATGGAGATGCTGGCCAGAGGTGAAGGCCCCAACTCACTGCTGGACCGAGGAGGCCAGCGCATGACACAGAGACCACCGGGTAGCATTTTAGGCCTGAGCCGAATGGAGGACAGTTTGGGTTTCGTGGGATCGTCCGTGATGGAAATCCAGTCGGATTGGATCGGAGAGGACACGGGTAACTGCACACCTGATTGGCCACTTGTGAGCTTGATAGATGATTTGAACTGCTTCTTTTAATTTTGCAGGCGACAGCTTACTGGTTCCGGTCAAGCTCCACAAGTGCCCCTTCTGTCCGTACACGGCCAAGCAGAAGGGAATCATGAAGCGCCACCTTCGCTGTCACACAGGCGAGAGGCCTTTCCCCTGTCCCATGTGCGGAAAGAGGTTCACCAGGCAGGAACATCTTCGCACCCACGCCCTCAGCGTAAGAGTTGAAGCAAAGCACTTCTTTGTTATGTCCATCCCTAATAATAGTTTCTCAACTGCTGTCATCGTCTGTGAACTCCCAACCAGGTCCATCGGCACGACTTACCCATGTCATGCAAGAGCTGCAGGCGGATCTTCTCCGGGTCCAGCGTGTCGCCGGGGTTCCGACGCTACGGCATCTGCGACAGCTGCAACTGCGTGACCACCACTCACGCCGACTCCACACCCCTGCACCCGGCCGGCCACGCCGAGCCCACCGAACGTGAAGACGGAAACGCCGACTGGGCCAGTTTCATGGACGACGTGGACGAGGTAGAGGTTGGTCGAGTGGAAGACTTGGTGGAGAAGCAGATGCTGGAAAGGCAGCTGACCGCGTGCGATGATGTAGGTCATACCCTGTGAAGTTTTAGGAGTTGACCTTGGTCATCATTAATTGATGATCTTTAACCAGAATGTTCTGTGATTTCCAAAAAATTATCTGTGGCACTGGGACAATCAGGCCTTTGCTTCTTGGATCAAAAAATCCGGTTCCTATCGGTTATTGGTGTTCCATGCTTAAGTTCGATGGACTTTGTTGATTAAATTGTGTGAGCGTTGTTTTCGTTCTATATCTGGTGTGTAATTTTTATATATTAAAAATTCAATCAACAGATAACCTTTGATGCCTGGTGCATGGCTTGAGCAAATTTGAGAAGCAGAGCGCTGCTCTCTAGTGGTGACTTGACACACTTGCAATGCTAACTTGCCATTTTGCTTTTGGAAGCCAAATGGAATTCTTTCTCCAAAAAAGAAGTAACAATTTGTGTTTACTTTGTTAGTACAATCATGAAGTGGCAGTAGTAGGAAATCAAATAGCAAAGTACAAATACAAAGATTGTTCAGGTCACTTGACTTATTTATTTTCCTGACAAACTTTTACTTTATCACCTGTTTGAATTTTATTTTCAATTATCACTAGCTAAGTGAGCTTTTTTTAAAAAAATTATCTCACGTTGTTATTCTGTGAGAACATTTGTTCAATGGCTTCATAAGAGGTCAAGCCAATTTTTCTCTTGTCAATATGAGCACCAAATAAATAAAAGAGGTAAATGTTTGTGTGCTTTTTTTCATTTTTGTCCAAAAATTATTTGTGATATTCCATAAAAAAAAAGCTTCTTGGTGACATTTGAGGATGAACCTAAAATGCACTATAATCTTAATTTGACTGTTTTCAAAAATTTCAGCACTCACATCCAACTGTTCAATGTTACTTGCTGTTCTTTCATTGAATTACAAAATTCACAACAGATGTTTTTTTTATTGTTGAAATTTCCCAATGACGTCTGCGTTCACCCTTGAATTCCCTGTAGAAACCAAATTCCCCTAACTTTTGCAAGTCGCGTATATTTGTTTTATACCTAGCATCTGCACTTAATTCGATTATTGTTATAGTTCTTGTTTTTGTAGTTCCACAAATCTAACGCCAGAGGGCAACCATGAGCCCAGTAGCAATTAACCATAAAAGAAGAGCCGCCATAACAAGCAGCCATTGTTTAAAGGCCGAATATGATCCCATTGAAACAAAAGAGGTGTCACTCGGTTAAATAAAAAAAGGGGAATCGGAGCTACTCGCCAGCCCCAAAACATGGGCAAGTCGCGGGACTTGACCGAGTTCGAGCGGGGCCTGATCGTCGGCGCTCGAAGCGCGGGCTGCAGCATCTCGGAAACGGTCAACCGGCTGGGCTTCTCCAAGACGGCGGTGTCTCGAATCTACCGTGAATGGTGCGTGAAGAAGAAGACGAGCAGCCTGCGGGGTACAGGTGGGAGAAAACGGCTCGTCGACGAGATCGGCGAGAGGCGGATGGAGCGTGTGGTGGAGGCCAACAGTCGGGCTACTGTCACGGAGATCCAAACCCTTTACAACTTCAGCGCCGAGACGCCCATCTCGCATAAAACTACACAGCGGGCCTTGAAGCGGCTGGGCTACAGCCGCAAGCCGGTGCACCGGCGCGACTCGGCTCACCGCACCACGCAGCCCCGGACCAAGCAACCGGACCCCGTCCAGAAAGAACAGACTCCCGTATCTCCAGACTTGGTTGGCATCAACAATGAGCAGGACAGTGGTAGTAGTAAAAACCAGGAGACATTGCCGTACGAGAGCGCTCCGGTCAGTTGCAACCAGACGCTCCCCGGGGTCGGGACACCTCTCCCGGGATTTCAGTGTTGGTGAGAACCTGGAGCTTTCGGATCATCAGTGCCTGTGGCTCTTTGCTTACTTTGAACTCTTTATTTCAAGCCCTGGACACAAAGTTCTCCTCATCTCAGTGGTTTTCAAAAGTATCACTACCATGATCAACATTGTAATGCAGTAGTAGAGTAGTAGGACTATGTGTACATAAAAAAATTAGGCTTTATTCCTAAAAAAAAAAAAGTGCATTTATTAAGCATGACAGCTACCGTTAACATTAAATACAGTATTTACATCACCGCTGTGCTTAAAACGTAATGGAATTATTTATTATTATTACGTATTCCGACTGAAAATCAGTCAAGTTCGGTTCAAATGTCATATGCTGTGTTTTGACAAGCATCAAGGTTGGAGACACTTTTAAATGAATGAAAATACTAGAAGATATTTTGAAGCACTTCCCTAAAAAGCACACTTTTGCCATGCGTACTGATTGTGTGGTGCCCATTGAAAAAGCATGCAGGTTTAAAATTATGAAGATCATCAAGTGAATTGTGTCATACAATCTGTTGACCATATAATTATTAAGGTTTACCTTATTTGATCAGGTCGTATTTAAGGTGCATACCCTTGTTGATGTATTTTTTTTTAAATATTTAACAAGGTCTCAAAGAGCTCAAACAGTCATGTAAATCTGTTGCGAGCAATTGAATGTTTCTTTTCTTCATGATGTTCTTAAATATCTTTTCATAGATAATTGAATACTATTGAAATTGTTTTGTACAAGCTTACAATGTTTATTTTGCACTTTAAGTATATGACCACATATTTAATTTGACTGTATGGTTAAAGTGGTGTTATGAAATTCACCCTTGTCTTTTGGTTTGCATGCATTTGTGGCATTTCCCTGTCAAGATAACATCAATATGCCTGTATGTTCCTAATATTTGTTATTGTACATTAAATGTCTATTTTACTTACTTGTATCTACAATTGTGTGATTATTTAATAAACAGAATGAAGTGTCAAGGACAGAAGGAAAATTAAACAATTTTTATTGATAATAATAGCACCAAATGCCGTGTAGTACCAAAACCTACCCGAGGAGGGCGGAAATGTGCCAAACAAGCAAACCAAAGAAGAAGAGCTTTATTTACCACTCGCTTACGTTTTCGGTTTAAGCTAGATTCCATCAAAACAAAGGACGCAAAGGGCCTAAAAAAGATAAATTTGTCACGTTTTCCTCCAGCGAGGGTCTTGTACCACACGGGGGGCTCATGGGCAAGTCGCGGGACTTGAGCGAGTATGAGAGGGGCCTGATTGTAGGCGCCCGAAGCGCCGGTTGCAGCATCTCGCAAACTGTCAACCGGTTGGGCTTCTCCAAGACAGCCGTGTCCCGGGTCTACAAGGACTGGTGCTGCAAGAAGAAGACCTCCAGCGAGCGGAGAGCTTGCGGGAGGAAACGCCTCGTCGACGAGACGGGCGAGAAGCGGATGGAGAGAGTCGTGGAGGCCAACAACCAAGCCACCATCGAGGAGATCCAGACGTTGTACAATTTTAACGTGGAGAAGCCCATCTCCATCACGACCACCCAGAGGGTCTTGAAGCGACTGGGCTACACCCGGGGGTCCACCTACCGGAGTGACACCGTGGAGAACTCGCCCTCGCAAACGGACCACGTCACAGAAGCGGTCGCATGTAGGAAAAGTCTGCATCCTTCTCGTCAAGACAGAGGAACCGTGACTGCTAGTGTGACTGTCCCCGTGGTTGGGGCAACCAAAGCGGGCTTAGAATGCTCGTGAGGCTCCACCTGGACCTCGAAGACCACCAGTGCCTGTGGCCATGCACTTTTTTGCACTATTCTCCATCACTAATGTTTATTTTTTACATTAGAACTTTCATGCAATCACATTGTTTTGCACGTGTCTTACATTTATTTCACTGGCAGCATTATTTATATTGTTTATGCACTCATTTGTCTTCTGGAGCATTTGCATAGAGTGGTTTGAGTCACCCCACCACTAAAATATTGAAGTCATACACCCGTAGCACATTTATGACAGTATTAAAAATATATTGATTTAAAAAATATGAGGTCACTGCAATACCAAATGAAACTTGAAAGCTGCAGTGGGAAGCCTTCAGAAAGCACTTTATGTCCATCCATATGATGATGTGATTTTGATTTATTATTTTGTTTCACGCTACAACTATTGCATCTGTTTGCAGCGTGCGGTACATTTCAATAGTTTTGTTTGTGAGTAGACCTTTAAAAAATACAAATACTGTCTGAATGTAAGTATTGACTGGATTTTGCCTCACACCCAGCCATGATGTAAATGAAGAACATCTTTAAAGCGTTTTTAAGTTGGATATAAATAGCATACTTTGCTGCACTATTTTCTTTAAGTCTAGTTTATTTGAATTGACTTTGATTTTTTTATTCACGATTCCTCTTACACCAATAATAATAAAAATGTTTCCAAATGTGTTAAAAGGTTGTGTTGATTGTTAGTATCTGTGTAGTAGTACCTTAAGCTGCCGCAAGAGGGCGTTAGTGAATCCATAGTACAACAAAGCTACACCATCGAGGAAGATAGTGTGGGTTCTTGCAAATAAAAGTGAGAGCTCAGCTTACTTGCACCAAAACAAGAGTGACAAGGTGGGCAAAAGAGGACCTTACGGTGCCTCCCAGTTCAGGATTTGGACCCAGACGGCAAATGGGCAAGTCGCGGGACTTAAGCGATTTTGAGCGGGGCCTCATTGTTGGTGTCCGGAGCGCTGGCCGCAGCATCTCAGAAACGGTCAGCCAGTTGGGCTTCTCCAAGACCGCCGTGTCCCGAGTGTACAGGGACTGGTGCTCCAAAAAGAAGACCTGTAGCGAGCGGGGTCGCTGCAGGAAGCCCTTTGTGGATGAGCTGGGAGAGAAGCAAATGGAGCGAGTGGTGGAGGCCAACAACCAGGCTTCCCTCACGGAGATCCAGAGGTTGTACAACTGCACTGCAGTTAAGCCCATTTCTATCAAAACTACCCAGCGGGTCTTGAAGCGGCTGGGCTACACATGGAAGACTTCCCGACGAGACTCGGCGTCCCGGACGGGCAAAGGCAAGAGGGCCTCTGACGAGGGCTCGTTGTTTCAGAAAAAGGATAAATGGGCTTCTGATTTGACCCACAATAAGAACACTCGTCCGGAAACGAGTAATCAAGTACAGGATTGTTTGCAAGATGGAGCCACCGTGAGTTCCATGGAGACCTTGGAGCGACCCTCACGGGATCAGGCTGTTCGTGAGAAATGCGGCCATCCAGACCACTGAAGACAACTATTTTTGTTACTATTCCCCCTCCCCCCTACTACTACTGGAGATGTATTTTTACTTTAGAACACGATTTATGGTTTGACAGAAGACAATAAAATATTGATTGCATGGAAAATAAAATGTGATTGATTAAATACTTGTGTGTGTGATGAGGGGAAAAATTGTTTGACGCAAACGAAATAAACAATAGCGACAAATAAATTTCCGACGTCATTAAGGATTAAAGTAAATTATTTTAAGCAGGAGAAGAAATATTGGTCAGTGCATGTACAACGATTTTCTTCAAACACTTTAAAATACTTGGGAGATGTAATCCGCGAAGTATATCTTAAAATAGTTATATGATTGTTTCAGTATTTATCTGTGAATTGCAATGGTAGCGAGTAACAAATTGCAAATAATTGTTACTGTACTTAAGTAGCATTTTCAGATATTTACAGGAGTATTGCATATTTTCTGATGACGCTTGTAATTGCTTTTAATAGGAGCGCATAACACAAATCTTTGTCCTACAGCTCGCCAGAGGGCGCTCGTTCCTTTTGAATGCCATTGTAGTGTGGAAGTCACATGACTTCCTGGGACCGCGTGATTCAGAACCATAACAATGATCAACGTGCAAATGTAACGCTGCAATAAGCGTTTAAGTTAGTCTTAAATCATTGAAGTGCAGATATTTTAACAAATGCCGCCATGATCTTGTTAACTTTTGTCCTTTTACTCGTCACTTTCACGTGCGGAGCTCGCTACTCTGCAGACTGGACGAGTCTGGACGCCCGTCCTCTCCCCTCCTGGTATGGTGAGGCAAAAGTGGGCATCTTCATCCACTGGGGAGTTTTTTCCGTACCTGGTTTTGACAGCGAGTGGTTCTGGTGGCACTGGCAAGGTGAAAAACCTCCTGATCCCAAATGTGTTGCTTATATGGACAACAATTACCCGCCTGGGTTCAGCTATCCAGAATTTGCACCCCAGTTTAATGCACAGTTTTTTAAGCCGGAAGAGTGGGCGGATATATTCAATGCTTCTGGAGCAAAGTGAGTTTTTTTTTTTGTGTGCACAAGAGGGACTCCTTGCAGTCCAGATTAATTTGATGACATTGTTCTTTATGTCCTTTCAATCTAGATATGTGGTCTTGACAGCCAAACATCATGAAGGTTTTACAAACTGGCAATCTCCCAACTCTTGGAACTGGAATTCTGTCGATACCGGTCCGCACAGAGACCTCGTCGGAGACCTGGGGGAGGCTGTGCGGAACCGGTGTGTGTTCTATGTGTTTCAACAAAATTCAAGACTAACGCTACTGTAGTTTTATGATTCTTGTCTTTTATGTGGTTATTTCCATATCTAGGTCGCTGCACTTTGGACTCTACAATTCCCTTTACGAATGGTTCCACCCTCTTTACCTGAAGGACAAGCAGAATGGATTCAAAACTCAGGAGTTTGTGCTTCACAAATTATTACCGGAGTTGTATAATATGGTTGTGAGGTGACTTACATCTTTCTTTTCATTTGCTATAAATGAACGCAGAAGCCTTTAGTAAATTTCTGCATCCTGCTTGCAGGTACAGACCTGAAGTGATCTGGTCTGATGGAGACTGGGAAGCGCCTGACACATATTGGAATTCCACGCAGTTCCTTGCCTGGCTCTACAATGATAGCCCTGTTAAAGTATGCACCATTATCAAGCCGTAACTGCAGTTTTTTTATTATTTTTTTATTTCTCCAACTAATGTAATGTGTTTCTTAGGATACAGTGGTGACCAATGACAGATGGGGAGCCGGCTGTGCATGTAAACATGGAGGTTACTACAACTGTGAAGACAAATATACACCAGGTCAGCTGCCCTCGCATAAGTGGGAGAAATGCACGTCTGTGGACAAGTTATCTTGGGGTTACCGTAGGAACATGAAGATGAGTGACTTGATGGACCTGCCTACCATCATAGAGGTGATTCAATTCAAGTCAAAGAAATAATCAGTCGTAAAACTGACTTTTTTTATTTGTTCGCTGCTCAGGATCTGGTTCACACTGTGGCGCTGGGGGGTAACTACCTCCTAAATGTGGGCCCTACCCCCGACGGAATGATCCCAGTTGTGTTTGAGGAGCGGCTGAGGGGAGTCGGGGCTTGGCTTGAAGTCAATGGGGAGGCTGTCTACTCCTCGGAACCTTGGAGGGTTCAGATGGAAAACAGCTCCGTGCCAGTATGGTAGGTCATTTTAGATGCTTTTGTTTGTTAAGCTCCTGCTTGATTTTTTTCTGATGCAGTGACGGTTTGTTGGTGTTTTAGGTATACATCTAAAGGGGACAGCATTTATGCCATCTTGACGAGAAAGCCCCCCAAGCCCACTGTGCAGCTTTTGGAACCCAAAACATCAGCCAACACCAAGGTATTATATTAAAGTCCACCACGTTCAAGATTTGACAAGAAGCCTTTTTTTTTTTTAAATCGCACATTGTTGACTGTCAACCAGGTGATGTTGTTGGGGAACCTGCTGCCTTTATCTTGGTCACCTATCAAACCAAATGCCGGCCTTATGATTGTTTTACCTGAACTCGCCGACACGGCAGGAAAAGCCTGGACCCTCAAACTTGATGGTGTCAAGTGAACGTTCAACATTGCAAGGTACGACCTTTAAAATGTACAGATTTAAAGAGACATTTTATGTTTGGCTCTACATTACATTAGAAATAATAATTTAATTATATTTTTTTGTCTTGATGCATGTTAACAAATCACCGCCACCCCCAAAAAAAAATAAGAATGTAATTTTGTTTTCCCCCTTCACTAGAAACACAAAAACATTAAAGCCATTCAAAAAGCCATTTTATGTTTGACTCCACATTCTAAATAATAATTTAATAATAATTTTTGATTTGTTGCATGGTAACAAATCCCCCCCCAAAAAATAATAATGCAATTTTGTTTTCCCCCTTTACTAGAAACACACAAACATTAAAGCTATTCAAAAAGCCATTTTATGTTTGACTCCACATTACAAATAATAATTTAATAATAATTTTTGCCTTGTTGCATATTAACAAATCACTCCCCCCCCAAAAAATGAAATGAGTGCAATTTTGTTTTCCCACTTTACTAGAAAGACAAACACATTAAATAAAGACAAAGGAGACACAAGAGCCTTGTTTAACTGGCTAAAATAGCTTTATAGTAATCATCATATTAATAGTAATAATATTAGCCTTTAGAAAATGTTTTGACCGCGTTACATTCTGTGTTGAGGGGTAAACCACGTCACAGTGTGCCATCTCTCTGGGGCTTTCAGACGTGCTCCTTGAACACACCCGGAGCCATGTTTTTTTTTTTTTTTTTTACAGTAAATAATACAAAATGGTATGTACACAATGAGACCCACAACACAACAAACAGAACCATGAACCATGATCCCCGACCAAGTCACCGTGGTGTTTCTCAAGCATGCATCTTCTCTCTCCATCTTCTCTCAGACATTTATATCTTAATGGTATTGCTATATGTGCTAGTCATTTCTTTTTCAAATGACAACAACAACAAAAAGAATGTTTCTATGTACACTATGTTGTCTTGGCACTGTATGACAACAGAAGAATAGGAAAAAAAAAAAACCCGTCCGGCGTTTCGGGGCGACATGATGGAACGAGGGCAGAGGACATTTTTCGCTTTTGCTACATTATATCGTGGACTAACATCGGGAAGCTCCGCCTTTAAATTCACAAGAGAACGCACTCATGTTTGACTCGTCCCTCTTTTGTGATCTCCTGGTGGTCCGTCGTCGATCCCAGAGAGAAAATACAGTTTGTCTTCCCAGAGTTCTTTTGTTGTCCATCATCCTAGCAGCGCTTTTTAAGACATGTCCTAACACATTAAGCTAGTTATCGTACACAAGACTCACGCCTCGTTATATAGAATAATAAGTTCATAAGAATGACAGCAGTGGTTATTGTTACCCCCCCCTCCCCATTTTTTAATGGCGATAACCACACTACAACTAATAATCATATTGTAGTAACAATATATGTGATATTGAGTAGAGCAATGTCCGTTGGCAACACGTATTTACATTTTTTTTGTAAACAAAAGAGTGGCAGGGTGTGATCGTTTTGTTCCAACGTTACAGTGTTGATAATATCTCAGTGCTAAAGGCACATTGGAGTTTCAGTTACATGTCTCTTGGCTGCTCTGTGGATTAGAACACAATGATGTTTGCGTGTCCCAATTGTGCAATCAATACAATAATGAGGAGCCTAAACTAAAAGGCAATTTTGGGGTAGCGATTATTTGTTAGCAATGCTTCATTTGTGAGCCCGGTTTTGAAATTTGGTCGGCATTAAAATGACAATTTTCAAAACTGTATTCCAGTATTAAGGCGCGCTGTCAATTTAAGTGCGCTTTATAATCTGAAAAATATGTTATAAATTAATATAAGGACAACAAAGTAAATTGAAATCAGCACACCCTCAAAAAAAAACATCTGACCAATCAGAGCAGCCTCTTAGAAATGTCCACCTAAAACTCAAATCTGCAAGACCCCTCGGGTTCAACAGATGCGGTCTTCCCTCTTGTTGCGCCTACTCTGGCGCTCTCCCGGTACCATAATTTTAAAAAAACACTCTCTTGTGTTTTGTTCTTTTTTTTTGTTTTTTTTGTTTTTTGAACGGTTGTGTCAGTGTATAGAGAATCCCCTGAGGACAGAGGCCCGGCCGGGTCACAAAGGCTGAGGTACTCGGGGGTTGTTCGTCTGGCTCTGAATGTTTTGCACGTTTCGGAAGAGGTGACAGGTGTTTTGTGGCATCCAGTCAGTGTGTTGCTGCGTGATATTTATAGCGAGGGTCCTTGCACTCAGAGTGGAGTAGGTGACATTAAAAAGAAAAAAAATGCAAAGCTATACGTGAGTCACTCAACTCCGCCACTTGAGAATTAAAGAAGTTGCTACTGTGGATAAATACTTGTTGAATCCTCGCCATGAAAAGACCAGTCAGGAGTCCTTCACAGTGCAGTAAGAGTATAAAAAAAAAAAAAGCAGGTCTTTGTGCTTTGTTTGATGAGCCACTCAGATGTTGTCAACATAACGTCCCGCTTTTTTTGCCACCAAAATTAAGCATTTCTGTACAAAGATTTTTAAAGCTACAAAATTAGCTCTCGTCGGCAGGCTAATTCATCTCTTTCAAAACATGCAGTGCCAACACAAAGTATTCCAGAAAGAGTCCAAGTGAAGGATGGGAAATTTCTCTCTGAAGGTAATCTCAGAAATTCTATGTACACACCGCACGTAACGTTACACGTTGTAAACTTGAACAGTAACCACCACGCATAGCTGGTTAGGCACATGTCGTTGGTTCTAAAGCGGAAATAAGACGAGAGAGTATATGTCATTGAAGCTCCAAAGGATTTGACTTGGCAACTAACATATATATATATATATATATATATATATATATATTTTACCCTGTGAACCTGACCCAGCACTCAGAAAATCTTTTCACATGTGCCACACAGCAGTAACATCACACAAGTCTATGGAATAATAATAATTAATGATAATACAGTGGTATTTCACATTTTGATATAGGCCTTTGTGTACACTGTACTCAATAGTCTCTATCTATAAATGTAGATTATATTATAAAATATACATCTCCTGTTAAAATATTTGCCAGATTCCATTGCGATATTAGGAGAAAAGAAAATCATGCGAATGGCTGAATTTCATTGGTCTCCATCATTTCTCTCGCCGCATTCACATAAAGCCTTGTACAAAACGTCCATATAAAATATTGAAATCAAAAGTGTGTTGCAGTTGTTTCTTTTTTTTTTTTATTTTTTATGTGGGTGAACACAATTATTAAAAGTCATGCTACAGTGCTGCGCTTCCTACTCAAGATCCATAAATTGAATTCACTCGCAAATAGTTGCGAGTTTTCATCTTGTGACCACCAAAATTGAGATATGTCATTTTTGCTTTTAATTAAGTCAATATTTGCCAAGAGCTACGTTACGTGGCGGAAAAACAACATATTCCGTGATCGGTTTGTGTCATGAGGGCATCTTATTAAATTCAAACTACATTCTGCTGTTAGATCCTAAATTGACCACTTAGTGGTGCTATAATCTCACATTTCAATGGACCCCCCCCCCACCCCTTTATCTCAGTGGAGTCCTGAGAAGCCACTTCAGCCAATCAAACTTAACTATTTTTATCCTCTCTTGCTGTCAGGCTCTGATGCTACCCTGCAATTGCTTAATCTGGGAAAAATGAGTGTGCACAGGGTAGCAAGTGTTCATTCAAGAAAACCTCACGATGAACGTTCAAAGAGGTGTGGGCCAAAACCAAAAATCATAGTATTATCAAATATTTTTAAATATTGCAAGTCTTAATTAGCACATTTGTACGGTTGTTGTTGTTTTTCCAAGTGTGTTCCAATTTTGCATGAATGATGATAAAGCAAATCAAAAATAACAGGAAGTGCTTTGTGATCTGATTCTAAGAAGATGGTGGCTGCTTCGTATAATAAGAGCGAACCATGTTTCATTTTCCGTACTGGCAGTGTCAGTGAAGAGAATGGATACATGTTACTGGGAATGGAACACCCCACGAATGGAGAGTGTTTTCCCCCTTCAGGGGTGGCAACAGGAATTCAAATATGTGAAGTCTCATCATCTCCTGTCGTCGAGGTTTTGTGCCTGTTGAGCCCTTTTATTTTTCAGTGAACATGACCGGGCATGCTACCAACTAGTGCCAAAGCCTCAGCAAATCACCGTTGCAAAAAAAGTTTCTTGTCGTCAGCCCTAAAATTAAATTAAATGAAATATAAATAAATAAATAAATAAATAAATAAATAAATAAATAAATAAAAATAGTCTTGATGTGGAAAAAAGGCGATAATTTATATCTGTTAGCTCCTCTACTTTTTTTCATTTTAGGCCTCTGTGTCAGTAATATGTGCAATTTTCAAGACACGCAAATGGCTGTTACTGCTTGAGAACTGAATTAAGAGTAATGGGAAAGTGTATTTATGGAAATGCTCTAGTCTAGGAGGAAGCGGAGTATTTAGTTATGACCTGGAGATAATCCGGATCTGCCAAGGACTTGGTTGCTGGTCAGGGTGACGTGGCTCAGGGGGATTTCAGAGTCGAGTCTGGGCTTCGGGAATGTAGATCTCGATACTGTCTGCGCTCTCTGTGGCTGAATTCTGCCTGAAGGAGGCGGTACGCTTGGTTTGCAGCAGCCTCCTTCTCGCTTCTGTCCTCTGACGTTCAACGAGGTCCAGGGACTTCTCCCTCATGGGTAGGGTGTGCCCCCCTACACGAGGTACCACCAGGCCCCCTGACCCGCCTCCGCCGCCTCCATCCGCGACGCTATCCGCACGGAGGCTGCCACTCACCCCGCCAGCTGGCTTCTTTGGTAAGGGAGGAGGAAGCTTCTTATCCTCCTATAGCCCAACGAAGGTGATAATGGGATACATAGTTTTGTTTGGTTGGATGGATTGAAAGAATTCAGGTAGTGCATTCATTGGGTAAAGAAAAGGAACAATGTGGGAAGAACGTGAATGGTCAATGACAATGTGAAGGAAAAAGAGGAAAAGAGAAACAATGGTTAGTTCTGTCACGATGAGGTGGAATTTAGTGAATGAGCACCTGGAATGTTCTAGAGAAGATGTCCTCCTGTTATATAGACTACATTTGGTACTCAGTTCAGTTCTCATTGTGATTTCGCATTCTCTCAGTATGTGACGGGATTGAGGACATCTGCGGTAGTCTTCTGCACATAGCCAGTTTTGCTCTGGGAGAGAACTGAAGGGAACCCATGGTTGTTTGGCTCACCTTCTTTTCAGAGGGGAGTTTCCAGCCAGATTCTTTGAGCCTCTGGAGATCTTGAAACTTGACCCGGATGTCTTCTATGTTGAGCTGAAGTAGGTCCCACAAGCCTGCTAGGTCCTGAGAGGTGGGCTGGGGGTAACAAGACGGGTCCTGGAGTGGGTGATGAGACAAGATACATGTTAAATGGATTAAATATTTATGCAAGACGTAAACATCAGCAAGTCTCGAGGCATATGTTCAACCAAGCCCATCAAATATTAATTCCGGACGGAAGAAGTTATTGATGGCATCACTAGATAAAGCGTACTGCTCAATTGTTCTGCAAGTATCAAGTGATGGCTTTTTTTTTTGAAGAAAGACCGCCCTCAAAAAGTTCTCTATAAGAAGAATTATGATGTGAATCAGAAGACTCCATCTTGTGTTCAACCACCGCTGTAATGTTTTAGTCATGACTTCTCATGCAATCACACAAACTCACCACATTTTGTTGGCAGAGGCGGAAGAACTGCTGAACCTTCTGAGACATGAGCATCTGTGCACTGCCAACTGCGTTGCGAATCAACTCTAGAACTGGAAATAGTTGGGGGAAAAAACAAAAAGAAGTTGAAGACAGAAATTGTTTATTGCACTGATCTCAAAAGCAACCCCCCGTCCTTTGCAAACTTACTCTCCTCAGGGAGTTCATTCTCCTCCGCCTCCCTCTCCATGTTCTGGCACCAGCCCTCCATCCTCTCCACTTCCGTCTGCAGGAGGCGCAAGAAGAATTCGCCGTCCCTCATGCAGGGGGAGGCTCGACCCGAGTCGGGCAGGCTGCGGGGACCCTCTAAGGAGGGTGTCCCAGCCCACGCTCGCTCCGATGTGAGGGGGAGTGGCGAGTGAGAACGGGGAGGAAGGTGCTGATGCTGGTGCGACCGTGGGTCTCCTGGACAAGCTTCTGTGGTGTACCCGCTCTGGATAAAGTCCTGAAACGATGACACCAATAAGGGGCAGTTTTGGGACGATCCCATTAAGCCCCTCAAATGACCTTTGGGGTGACCTAATTTGGCGAAACGACCACATACCTCTCGATAGGCCCATTGTCCCTGTGTATGGACAGTGCGGTGGCATTCCGTGTACTGGCCAGCTGACTCCGGTTCCGATGAATGGCGTTGGAAGGAGCAACCAAACTGGAGACTCTTATCCTGCGTTGGCACGGCAACGCTGAGCCCCGGGAAGCCCTCAGGGTCCAGGTCGGCCTGCACGCTCGCCGTCACGCTGTTGGAGCGCTTGAAACGGGCCCGTCTGTGACACGGGGAAGTCACAGCAAGCCCAAAAGCCATCCGTTACGCACTGCCATCGCACGACTCCATTTCTTTGCTTATCCCTTCTGGGTAATTTATGCGGTGAGCATCACACTGCAACTCAATACCACTTTCTCACTAAGTCCTGTTAAATCATCTGGCATATGACAAACGAGTCAACGGACGTTGTCGTAGAATTTACATTTCCTTTTCTCGTCCATAACAGTTTGAGGTGTGACACTCAATGACAATGGGACACCGCTCAGTCTCTAGTGTGAGATACTGCTTACGTGTGAATCTGACCAAAGGCTTCGAGGCCAAGGCACACACGAAACCGTAACAGTAGGGGTGCACGCTAATGGTTGGAAAAAACGAAAGGTGTTACAGACTTCACGCTGTGACGTCTGATGAAATGTAAAATAGAATCTTTTGGCGAAATCAACCAAAGGTGTTTGCGCTGTTGGGGGTCCTGACGAAATTAAAGGCTTTTGTAAATTATGATGAATACATATTTCGGGGACTAAATATAGTTTAGTACATTTATAGTTTGCACTTATTTAAATGTCACGTATAAGCAGTCGGTAAGAATAATTGAATATTACCTTTTGTCATCTTCCACCTGTACTCCAATCGAATGAACCTCTGTTAGCGCTTTGCCATCTGCATCTGAATCTGACAGAGTCTCTGAACTGTCCACCTGGAATAAGGAAGAAAGACCAATTCATTCCCCGCTACCCCTTTATCTAAAATCCTTCACCTTATCGACTTTTTTGTAGTTATGTTTGTATTGCCGTTATTGCCCAATCAGAATCGAACCATGTTAAATTCTTTAGTTGACTGACATGGCGTGATGATGATATAGAAGACAGGACACCATCGAAGGCCCAGGTATTTTGTGATCACGTGTCATGCTAATGAAAAATATGTTCTAAAAAAAGGTCGGATATGAGTCAGCCAAAAATGTGTGCTCGGTATGCATCATAAGTAAATTCCGATCTGGGAATGACAAACACAGCTGCCAAGCCAGACGCCGATCTAATCAGTCATCTCGTTTCTCTCTTGGCAAGAAAGCAACAGAATGTTTCCCTAGCGTCTGAGGTCATTGTACTTGGAGAGTACTGTCATGCATGTCATGTTTGTAATAATTCAGTGGAGTTAGTTACCTAATCCACTGATAAATGAGATTTGTTTTTTGTAATTGCGAGTCTCCCATAAAAATACTTCAGCCGATGCAAAACGTTTGAAAACGGTTTCTCTCTCTTAAATAAACTGGTGTTGCCGGTAATACACTATCATGAAGACATATTTGTTCCTCACCTGCACAGCGATAGACGGCCTCCACTTCCTTCCACTGCATCCATCATCCTGCCCTCCAGCTTTACTCAAAACAATGCTGTTCTGCGGCAGAGAGACCGATTTCCCCAGGCTCCCCCCAACCCGACTTTCCCTCTCCCTGGCTGGCCTCGGCGGTCCCTCTAGCAAACTATCAGCCGAGCTGCTGTGTTTGGCCCGCACGCCAACTCCTGGACCTCCTCCATAGGGCACCATTTCCCGCGAGCCCCTGATCCCTCCATCCAGGCTCTCTGCTGAGTTACTGTGCTGCCGGGATCGCCCCGGGCCTGTGGCGGTGTAGTAGCCAACTCTGGAAGAGCGTCCCGAAGGTCCGTCGGCGCAGCCCAGGTCCACTGAGTTACTGTGCAGTTTGGGTCGCCCGTGGCTGCTCTGGTAGTAAGCGTCCTGGGTGGACTCGGTGCTGCTCTGGGCTCTCACTGATAGCGAAGACTTGGACATGCGAGGTGGAAGTGGGGGAGGAGCACCTTTGCGATAAGGAAAGACTGAAGTGTCAGAGAAGTGGGAGAGAGGGAGACAGAGGCATAGTTGGGTTGTTGAGAGAAAAAGGGGGCAGGGATGGATACTTACAAAAGGGACAGACTAGAAGAATTAGGGGACGGAAACGGAGTATTGAGGATTTGAAAGGCGATAAATTAGAGGGAGGGAAAAATCGGTGAGAAATTACTCAGAAAGATGAGTGTTGTGAATAAATAAATCCTTTTTCGCACGATCCTAAATGATATGCAAGACTTGACTCTTCCCATGAGCAAGCTGAAGGCTTTAGAAGAAGCAATTTCCTTGGAGATATTAAAATGAGGCCCTCCAACCTTCCCTTGCCCTCCCTTCCGTCTTATTCACCTTAACGGCTTAGTTGAACAGATGCACTCAAATCTCATGAGCGTGCATGGTTGTAAGCAAAGATTGTATTTTGTTTGTCAGGTGAAGGAGATGATTTTTGACAGTGCACAGGCTTTCATTTATTTTGTCAGATTTCCTTGGCTTAACTTGGGATATTTGAGCGTTGCAAATAAGATTGCATTGACAAATTGCAATGGGAAACTAAGTTACGACCGTAACCCAAAGATTACTGCCCTTAAATAAGTATTTACACCCAACCATCATCGGCAGAATCCTCTTGTTGGAGTGAATAGCACAGAAACTTACCAGCTCCTGCCTTGATGCTTCCTTGGGGACCAGACATAGAAAATACAGAGAGACAGTCGTCGTCTTGGGAACAGCCAGCTTGGATGGCGCGGACATAGCTATGGCTACGCGTGCGGAACACCCCTGGGAGATCCAGAGCCTCGACCGCCTGGGACTCCACTTCCCCGAACATGGTCTCGCACACGGCCTCAAACTGTCTGTCCAGGGTGTCTCCCAACTGAAGCAGAGATCTGAATAAGTCAATGCTTCAACAGAGCATGTCCTCAAAATCATCTACACGGTCAGTCACTGTTACCTGCGAGCTGGTCAGCGAGCGAGTGTAACTACGTGAGCGCGCATGGGACTTGGGTGTCGTCCGACTGTTCGGATAGGAGTCCGTACACTGCTTACATGAATACCTGAATTCAAACACAGCCGACTCGTGAGTCATTCCAGAGTTAGAAGACATGGAGATAGTTTACGCAATATAATGTTTGGATTTATTCCGGAATCTTGCTGACTAAATCCTCATCCCATTATCGTGATGATCCTCAACGTTATCGAAATATGACAGACGCATTAAATGTCACAGACAAATGGCAGACTGAGTTCAGCAACAACAGAGCAGCAAAAACAAACACCAAGGCGGCTAAACAGATTGCAGCGTGAATGTGCTGTGTCGGTATTATGCTAAACAGCGCGTATGCCGAGTTTGACCTTTGATCCATGCTGATGGATCGTCTGAAGGCATCCCTCTGAGCGATCAGGGTGGACTTGGGCGAGGCTTTCGGGCTGCTGTCTGAATCGCCGCTGTCATCATCGCCCATGGCTTTGATATAACTTCCACTGCGCATGCGGCGACATGGAATCTCACCTCCACTGTCTGTGCCGCCGTATCCTCCCCCCCAGTCTTCTGAAGGAACCTGAGATGCAATGACATTCACTTGAAAATCAATAATAGCTCTACAAAGGCTCTGAAAATACAATTGTATCTTGTGAGTAGAGTACAAGCTTGTTGACACTGGGGAAGGCGGTCGTTTTATTAGTTAATCAAAGGTCACATGAGTAATTGACAGTATTGCCTTTCTGTTATTGTGGTTAAAAAAAAAACACAAAACGTAGTAGACATGCAGTTCAAAAAAATATTCACCATGAATATGCACAAAAACATGCACGCCAACCTGATCTCAAGAGAATTTAGTTGAAAATGTAATCAGAGTTTATCATCATACCATGTTGGGAACATCACGATTCCTGAAGGAAAATGAAACGAGGAGCACATCAACTGATTACCTGAGTACCTCTTTGGATTTTATGACATCCCACTAAATTCCTTTGAGATCAAGCGGCACATGTACACAAGCGAAAGAGAGAGAAAGCGACCAAGAGAGACTGCGACACAGCGACTTACAGAAAGAGAGAAACTCTGACAGCTGGATAAACACTTGACGCGCGAGAAAGAAAAAAAAAAAAAGGAAGCATCAGTCGCAAGCTGACTGCAACAAAGAAAGGCAGGTAGCCAAGCAGAGCGAAAGACGGACACAAACGTAGAGAGACAAGACAGAAGGAGGTGGCGCATGCCCGGACAGACGTACGAGGTGATGAAAGAGGAGAAAGTGAGAAACAAAGAACGGAAAGGATGAATAACAGGTGGAGAAGACGGATGAGAATCTAATGAGAAAACAAACGCACAATCAAGAGAGGATAATAACAAGACACACAAAAAAAATGATAAGCAATAAAACATACACATACAATTCAGCGCTGTAGCTTTGGCCTACCCCTGAGTGTCTATTTTTAAAGTCTTCCTTTCAAATATGTTTGGGGGTCTAATCTGCCAACCCCCTCTGGTCTTTCACTATCGCTTCCATTTTCTCATCATGCTCTTCTCTTTATTTCGTTATGTCCCAGTAGCAGCCATCACTTTATCTCTTCCCTCAGTTTTGATTCTTATCTCGGCACCCGTATATTTCCCTCCATCAATGTACCTGACACTTTATATCCGTCTTTGTGTCGCTCTTTCTTTATATAATGTCGTTTTTGTCATTCCTTATTGCCAGATCCAGATAAGAATAGAGGGACTTGGGCATTGTTAAAGGCAGGAGGCAAACGTTTTGGAATGTGTATTTGACTGAATTCCCTCAATCAAAAAATTGAAAACATAAAACACTGTTTTTAGATAATGAATCAGCTGATATTCCTAAAAACATTTCACCTCATTCACAGTTCCCCACGCTCACCTGCAGATAATGTAGAGTCCTCTCCTTCAGTTTGTTTTCAATGGGCACCAGAGCTTTGTCATAGCCTCCACCTCCGCCCCGAGAAGGGTATACCTCCCTGGCTTGACTGACTGTCATGGCAGACCACGTGCTCCTTTTTAAGGAGTGACCAGGGTGACCTGTGTGACCGTGGTGTCCACCTCCTTCGCTTCCGGCCAGCGCAATGGTGGTACATGCCATGCATTCCGCAGGGCCTTGCCCATCGCCTCGTTCCTTGGGTCGCTTCATGGTGAGCTCCTGAATGGCTGCATCCAGGCTCTCGTGCCCGCTGGGGTAACCTCTCCTGCCGCCACTCACCAGGAAGCTGCTGTCGGAATCCAGGTTGTCATCGGAGCTCCACCAGCCGGCTGTCCGGCTGCGGTGTCGTCTGCCTGACTCGTGCCGAGAGTCCCCGCTCTTACTGCGTTCTCGAGACTTGTTCCTCCGAGCGGACCGAGACTGGTGGCCGGAGTACTGACCCCCACTGTCTTCCCCTCCGCTCCTGTGACCCCCTCCTCTCTCACCTCGATAGTCCCCGCCTCCTCTTGTGCCATTGTATTCCCGTTTGGAAGGGGCCTCCAAGGAATGGGACTTGGCGAAGAGACGTTGCACCGAGTTTACCAGGTGGCGGATACGTGAGGGACTCTCACTGCGCTGCTCGGCACCTCCGCTAGTGGACCGCTGATACTGAAGTGTGTGGAAGCCATCGGGGTGGAAAGGTACCTGCTTATCAAACTGATCCATGAGGTTCGGAGGGATGCGGTGCATCTTAGCTCCATGACCCGACGACAAGCATTCCTCACACGAGTCAAACGACTGCAGAGGCGGATGCTGGCTGGGGTGCGAGCGAGGGAAGGTGCCCCCACCTGAGTGGCTGTGAGAATGGGAGTGGGAATGGTGTCTCTCCAGCGCCAAAGCCTCAGCCGGACCCCCTGGTGGGTAGTAGTGGCCGTCGTTATGCCCGTGATAATAGTCTCTCCCTGGGCCATCGCAGTCCTCAGGCGGACAGTGACAGGAGCCTCCTCCGCCACCACCAGAGGAATGCTGGGACGAGCTACGGCTGACATGGTACCCTTTCATATGCACCGGGGCGTGGTGGGCCGTCCGGGCAGAAAGGGGGCGCTGTGGGCGTGACAGGGCTGCTAAAGTCTCACCTGCAGGCACACAAAGAAGATAGTCAAGTTTGAAACAGAAAAAAACAATAATTGTTAGTTGTGTGGGAAATTACGTTCCAGAAAAATAAACAAATGGATTTCACAAAGTGATCATCCATCCAACAGACCCTACCAAGCAACCATAGGCAGTTCTTCTCATTTATCTCAATGGCTGCCAGGCTGATAAATCAAGTTTTTCCTCTTTGCTCTCTGCCTCAGCACCTTCCCATTCTTGCGTTCATCCTCTTTTTTTTTATTGTTATATTCATCAGCACTACACTCCAGCGTTGTCTGCCTCATTCCTCCCTCCATGCCCACCGGGGGTCTTGGCACATTTACACCTACATGATTTACAGCAGAGGCAAACAGCATGTTTATTGATCAGCTGCACCCTGCAGAGGCGACAAATGCGGATCCGTTTTTCTTCCCATCATTTTTTTTTTCCCTCTTCAGTCTGTTATAGCTTCATTTTACCGTCCTTGCAATTAACTGGGCTATCATGTTGGAAAAACAAAACTGCAGGAAGTGAAATCGATACATTTAAACAAGCTGCAGCTACAACATGACTCAACTTTTTTCCGCATCAGTGGATGCTGTAAGGAAAAAATCTTTCATTCGAAGTCGAATGATTGTGTTCAAGTTTGGAGGTTTCCCTGCAGTGGTCATCAAATGCTCAACAAGCAGTGATTAAATTCCAAATGGAATCCAATAGATTTTATTGACTGGACTTGATATAATCACCTTTCTATTTACCACTGTCCTCCCTAACTCGCGGACACTTGCATCATTTTCAAGAGTGGTTAGAGTTAAATTGGCTCAGCAGCGTGGGACTCATACTCGTGCACACACGAGAGATAATCATCCAGTAGAGAGTGGGGCCCGGTGGTCTTGATTGGCTAAATGAGAGGTGTCACTAAGAAGGTTAACCCTCATTTAGACGTGGAGAGAGAGATAGCGACTGACCTGTTTGTCTTCAGCTCAATAGAGAAAAGCAGATGGACGAGACCAAAAATACTTTTTCGAATTCTAATTGGCAGTGTGCCTTATTTGCCGATGCTCCTCTATGAATAGATGACAAGTGCGCAGTGCCGTTCTGCCTGAAGGAGTAAATTAAACCATGTTGTGTTCATCAAGAAGTCTGCAGCTTTATGACAAACTGCCAATCATTGCGAAACACACAACGATGAAGACAAAGCTGCGATTCCCATAATTTCTTTCTCGCCACACGGTACCTGTTCCTCTGTCTTTCCTCCTGACCTACTTCCAATCATCCTTGATGTTCCATTCCACAGTTCTCTCCTTAATATGCCCATTTGCCCAAATGCTGGATTGCATTCTGGACAACTAGATCTGGCATCCCTCAATATCTTCTACTTTGAAGAATATATGTCCGATTGCTTG
This sequence comes from Syngnathus scovelli, assembly GCF_024217435.2. Classification (NCBI taxonomy): domain Eukaryota; kingdom Metazoa; phylum Chordata; class Actinopteri; order Syngnathiformes; family Syngnathidae; genus Syngnathus; species Syngnathus scovelli. The sequence continues at coordinate 4,449,955 of NC_090865.1, forward strand.
CAGCATACTACCAACATCTTACCAAGTCTTGGCATGTTCTCACTCGAGCCGAAGTGCTCTAAGGAAGAAGAAAGCCGTGGATGCATGTCCAATCCATCCCCGATGCAGCTTTGTTGGTCCTCGCCTTGTATTTAAAGTAACATCTACTGTTGGGAGTCAACAACACGCTGTCATGCCGCTGATGTTTAACACTGCTTAACATCAACCTGACTGTTGCGGAGGCTTTACTCTGGAGCTCTTTTTATTAAATATTCATGCCATCATGCCAGCTGCTCTGACCCACTTTGCTAACAGCTGAGTCTGCCCTCTCTTTGCTATCTTCAGGTCAAGGGGTGCTTCACATCACTGATGTACGGTACTATAACTTCAAGACCTTGACTACCCTATTTATTTCTTCCACCCTCTAGTGAGTAGTGGTCACTCTGAAAGTGTCAGGCGGAAACCTTGAGGACCCGGCGACGTATCCTTGGGAAAGATACTGAAGGCCTAATTGCTGCGAGTGAAGGACTGGGTGGAAATTGTTGAATGATCTAAGCGGGGTTGTCAGACTATTCAAGCTGACATAGAGGCAGACTATAACCTGAATAGCATGCGGGTGCTAGCTCATCATAACGATATTTTTACTCGAAATAACCCGAAGCTAATTTGTTTTATTGTTGTACTGCTGAACATTTTTTTTAGAGAAGACAATAGCGGATAGTCGCAAGCCAGGCCTTCATTAAAATGGCTCATGCTGCATGCCAGAGAGCATTGTTGAGTTTAGTTGGACCTCACAATGGACCGTGAGCTTCCATGCTCATATGTCGATATATTTGAGAGTGAATGCGGTTTAAATAATTGCAGCCAAAGGGTTTTTCATTAGCTTGGAAGGGGAGCGTAGATCGTATCTCCGCATGGCCATTATGAAAAGCGTGGCAGATATAAAATAGAATTGTCTCACCTGTCTCTGCATTTTTTTTTAGGTATGAAATGGAATTCTGGGAAAGATGACTCATGAATGAACGCGATGTAATTTTTCTCTCATACGAACACACACAGAGCGAGATCCGGGTTGACGTGAAGATAATGGGAAACATTTGGAAAGTGAGGAGAAGCTTGTCATTTCTGTCCATACAGAGGAAAAGGTCGACAAGAGAGTAAAGTGGAGAAATGTGAAGACAGGAACGGAAGTCATGTCTTTGGCTTTTAAAAAATGCAAAGCACCTGCAAGGCGGATAAATGCTTTCATATCTATTTTAGATGAAGACTTTGTAGCTGGGGACTTTCAAAGGGAGAAATGGTAGATGTGAAATGACGGCGCTGCAGATGGTCACGTGTCGGCTCCTTGGGCTTTCCAGCCATTCTACCCAATGGAGTGGACATGAAAAATATTTCCCAAGAGCTGACAACTGAATTATGCCTTTAAGTAATTTTTTTTATGTGGAACAAAAGACTGAGGGATCTTCAAATGCAAAGTTTAATTTAATTTTTTTTGTCAAGTGAAATTGATTCAGCATGAATTTTTAAGCAAGTCTGAACCGAACTTGGATTTTACTGTCTCATGAAATACACAGAATACCTTTCGAGTAATCCAACCTCCATAGTGCCGTATTCATTTTTGAACCGAGGAAAATATTCTGCAAAATGGAAGTGAGCCTTGAGGCTATTTCCTTCTGTCTTACTCTCCTCCAAGTCATGCTCTGCTTTTTTCCATCTTCCCTGATTTTCCACTTCCAATTCGATACATTTTCTCTCATCAATTCTAGAACACATTCAAGCAAGTGTCGTTTTTCGTGCCATCGAGAAATTCAAGGAGTCACTTGATTTCCATCGAGGTGCTTGAATAGATACAGTGGTTCCTTGAAAGGCAAGATTGGAGGCGTTGCTTTGACGATTTGTCCTCTATATATATAGCGGAATAAATTTTCATAAATACATATTTGTATCCTTCTAAATCCATTCCACCTGTTTTTATGCTTCACAATACATTCTTTGAGACCTGAATGATCATAAATGAGTCCGTCTTGGAGATAATTCCACATCCCTCAAGGATGTCCAATCACAATGCGAGAAAAATGACCACCATTATTCGCATGAAATTCACCATATATCAAAATATGCGCCCTTTCATGATCATCAAACTGTTTACCGCGCAGAAAACGCCTTCGAGCGCGACTGACTGTGATTTAATGAGAAAGAAAATACCAACGCTACTTTGATGGCGCTGCTTGCTCGTAATTGGCTTACATTCTCGCTCTCCGCCTCGATAACACGAGGGGACGTTGTTGAGGACATGAGATGGCCGTGTAACAGGAGATGAAAGGTAATAAGTGAAGAGCATAACTGGCTTATTTGGAGTTTCAGCTCATTAGAGGTGGACGCCCGCGTCTTGTGCGGGAGTCTACTCGCTGCTCGGACCACCCGCGTATAAACGCAGCTTATTTGGCTATTACTCCCACTCTCGTATCTCACTTTGTCTTAATCGTCTCTCCCTTTTTTGAGGTGCTCCCGCCTCTCGTCTCATTTGGCTTCTCACTTAGCTCATTTTCATTGAGAACTCCTCCTACTTCATCTGTCATCATTTGGAATCTCTAAACATTTCATCTTGACCAAAACTAGATTAATGATTCATGGTGTAAAATATTTTTCGGGTAGTCTCAATGAACAAATATATTTTTGGGAAATTTTTAAAAATAAGACGCGTCTGGTTATAAGGTGCAGCGGGTTATACGGTGCATTTCTGCACATTACGGAGTTTTTAAATTACATTAAATTAAAAATTAAAAGCCCTTAAGTGTGCCTTACAATCCAAAAAACTACAGTACCACATGTATCTATTTTTATCATGATCATTTTTTTGACTTGCATCTATTTCTCATGAACAGCAAATGAACTCTTCAACTCTTTTTCACTTTTTGGTCTCAATCCATCGTTGCTTCCCTCTGCCTCTTACAAAAAAAAAAAAAAAGCCCACACCTTCTCTCTGGTCTAGGTTGTGTTGTATTACAAGCTCTCCTGACAGATAATCAAAGACAGATGAAGGTAGACGTTGCTCGCTGAAGGCTCTCGTCACACTTTGCTTGCAAGCTGAGCAGCTCATAGCGCTGCTACTAATTGCTCTAATTGAAGTCAGAAATTTCCAGCACGCCTTTCCAAATGCTGCATATGGTCACCGACTGCATGCATCCACATGGACGTGCACTTAAAACAAGCTGATTCTGCTGTTGCTAGGTTACTTAGATAACTAGGTTACTACCGCTACAATGCATTTGCATGCATTTTATATGGGTGAGAGATGACAAGATTGCTGTCCAGTGGGATCAGTGACATTTAGATTGTGTTCTCGGAAATGTCTGTAGAGTAGCAAAATAAATTTGGGGTGTCTTTACTAAAAGAGCTTGAAATGCAAAATACTCGTGTAGGTTCTTTGATTCTGGTTGCTACGTAGCAACAAATATATCTATGACTAAATTTGAGTTTATGTACGTTGAGGTCAAGCAACATTTTAACCGATGCTTTCGTCATTAACGGCTCTTATCCGTCTTTTGTTAAAGAACATGGAATTAAATTATAATAATGGGAAAGCAGACTCCTTGCTCAGCCAGAGGTTTCAGCGATGCGCCTTATGGATTGTACAATTATATTTGCTCAATTCATAGTCGACACAGTGCACTGCACACAATGTTCTCTTCCTCTATTAGACTAATATCATCTAAATAGAATTAACTGGAGGTAATTCCTGCAACAGATACGATCCAATGGAGTAGTCAGAGTACATATAATGTTGCATTCCAGCACTCTAGCTCAAGTAAATTAATCATCCCCAGGTTCTGCAAAAACCACAAGGACATTTTGAAATCAACACATTGGTGTTTTGGTTGATACACCTTCACACGACACACCAAAAAGTCAGTTGCGCAATAAAAGAAAAGGTCTCTTCATTCATTCCAGCCAACGTTCACAATCAATGAGAATTGCTTGCAGAAAATGAGGAAGACGAGATAAAAAAAAAAATAGAATTGCTGGTGACATTCAGGAGACAATCACTGGATACCTCAGACAAAAGAATAAGTATTGCTGAGGATGGAAAGTGTGCATGGGGGGGGGGGCGTCGCTATTGTGCCGGTTTCCATTATGAAGTACAAAAATGGATGCAATCTAAGCAGGAAAAACTGAGCGTAGAACGGAGTGTGGATGAAAAGTGAAAGGGGGGAAACAGGAGATAATGAAGACTTAATTAATCGCTGCTGCTACAAGCTCTCGTTTATCATGTCATTGTTGAAACGTATACACTCCACCTCGTTGCCCCTTCGTCGCTGAGAGGTCTTCACTTGCCGTCACACAAAATCCGATTTCAAACTACAATGATGCTCATTCTGGTTCAATTAATAAAATTAGTTGCAGACGATATGAATCGGCGTATATTTTCCAGTCGTAGCGGGAGACGACTTCAATATATGCATACGAGGTATCTCAAAATCATTCATGCTGAAGACTGAAAAACTATTCCAGCGATATATTTGGCGGGGGAGTGTACAACACACAGATTAAGGATGTAGCAGAATGGAGGGAAAATGCAAATGAGTGTTAATAAGAAGAGAGCTCATGGAAACACTCTGACACTTGATTACCGGTCTCCCTTGTGGTAATGGAAAACAATAGAAGCAGATTAGCGTGTTTCTAACTGAAAAAAATTGCCAAAGTGGATGACAGAGAGTGCACTTCCATTTTTATCACGCTCTCCTTTCATCAATTTTTTTTTTTTTTTATCTCCGTGCGAGATCTGCTGCTGTGTGCTATGGGACTTATTATTATTTTTATGCCACACAAGCAAGCTATATGTGTGTGTGAGCTCAAACTTATGTCAGTCAACTAGGGAGGATGTCCGTCACCATTCACTGCAGACAACCGAGCCCTCCGAGAAATATCCGCAATCAAAGAAGAACAGACTCACAGGGACAATCTTTGCAAAAGTTTTTGAGGCACTTTGGGTCTCTGGTGGATTGCGTGTGACTGAAAAGCTTTCGGTGGTAAAAAGACGAGTGAGACGCTTGGAAAGCATTAACGCGGAGGTCCGACTAAGCCCTCCCTTTTAAAATATAATGACAGTACCAAAGATAGGCTTAAAATGTAGATGGCGGCTCTTGTTTGTCATTTAATTGTCCTTGCATGCCGGCCGGAACAACCAACACACTCGTGTCGTTTTTTTTTTCAGTTTGTTGGGCAAGCAGGCTTATGTAAGATGAACAAAATGGACTGAAGGATTCACATCCCAATTCAATGGGCCAATCTTTGTCAACAAACTGGAAACATCCGGCTTGCAGTTTTACAAACATCACAATGGCTCTGGTGTTGTAAAATGTGCGGACTGCTTCTATTCGAAAAAAAAAAAAAAATCTCTTTTGCAGCTCTGCACTTTACAGTATTCCTGTCAATAATTAATGTGAAACTGGAATATGCAAATATTGTGCAGTAGCAGCTCATGGCAATTTGCATCAATGAGGTCATGGCATGCTGAATTTCCCTTAATTTCACTGTTGGTTGCCTTAAGTGGTGCTATAATCAAATACGTCTTGAGAAACAATAGATCTGGAAGACACGGTGACTCATCTTCGGGAAGGTTTGTGGAATAAGTCTTTTCACCACACTTCAGCGTTTTTGTGATATCAGAAAGAAACCGGCTTGGAATGTTCACATCGTGAAAAAGCTTGGCAAGCCTCGCTAAGTTCTGCTTGTCATAGGAAGCTGATCTCTCTAATCAGACTAAGCAGCTTGTCATGACACACTTCTCATCATCTAATTAACTACAATCGGTTCAAATTGCCGCCTGACCTTGTACAGCGAGCACTTACATTGGTCTTAATATCGTTTTTTTTTTTTACTCGACAATCGCAATATGAACGTAAGCATCTGTGAGCGTGCGACCTCAATCGACTCCAAGGGCGCCGTTAAAGCGGAACCATTTGGGCTCATCGTATCGACGCTAACCTTTAACGGCCGTATCTTTTCAGCCAGCTGTGGCAAGACAGTAAAACGGTGATTCAACGTGATAACCGAAGGTGATTATGGAGGAGGTGGAGATAGTTTACTCAGATGCACTTCTGACGGAACTTGCAAATCCGAGAGGCGTTCTCATCGGTCTTTACGGTGAGAATTAGCTGTTTCGACAGAGACCTTCGACTCTCTCGTATGATGACGAGGTAATCTGGCATGAGACCAGGGAAAGTCGAAAGTCTGTTTATCCAAAGCAACACATTGGCACGCAAATATGACAGAATGGCTGGAAAACGCTGCTGGTACGGAAAAGGTCAAGGGTTGTGGATCAATTTTGACAGGTCCGCCGGGGTATGGCCGCAGATGGCGCATAATCTATAATTCCCTCGGAATAATGCAGAGAGGAATCCCACTCATGTTGCCGTCACTGTCAAAACACTCATTCAGACCTAGTTACAATTAATAGATGAAAGATGAAATTAATGGTAATGCCGCCAAACTAAAGCGAGCTCACCACTCATATCGAGAAATACAGATACTGCCCGTTTTTTTTTCCCCAACCGTTTTACCTTGGGCAAACCAAAACGGTTTGACCTAAAAACAACGATGGCAAATCCAGGCGAAGTAAATTTTCTGGCAGGCATATTCCCCGGCTAACAATAGGTGACCAATGGTAGCGTTTAACAACAATAATTAGAGTGCCAACAGAAATGCTCCTATGACTACGAGAAGCACACAAAGAGAAGAGACCGGATGAGCCTCAGTGCCTTTCAATTACTGTCCAGCTCGATCCGGTTGCCCATCCGGGCTCTCTTGTGAGATGAAGCTGTGAAATTGAATTGCCGAGCACATCTCTACAAACAAAACAGCTCGCCTGCAACCTTGGCGTTAACGAAGGGAAAGGTCCGGCACCGTCACGGTATCCTGGCACGTCGGATAACGGACGGCAAAGAAATCATAGACTTTGAAATCAATAGAAAAGAAAGCCAAAGAAGAGATTGACTGACTTTGAGAAGCTTACTTAATTGGAAACCTTCACGTGATCATTATTGATACATGTAGCTGAGATCTGAATGATTAAAATGGACTCACTAGCCTAGCAACCACTGTTTCCCCTCCTTTCTATTGTTCCAGGAGCGGTTCGAGAAGCATTTATTTGATGTATTCTGCATTTTTTATGATCGCAGCACACTAGGATGATTCGAAGAGGCAGGCAAACCTTGCTCAGACATCTCCATTAATTCAGAGTGCTACATTTGAAGAATAGAATTATGTCACAATCTCTTTTGATTTTGAAATACACATGCTACTACTTGCCCCAGTGAATAATAGAATAAACATTAATGCCAAATTAGGCATATAATAAATCAGGGCAGATTTTAATACTCGACAGAACGATGGCTTTTAATTGCAAGAGGAAAATAAATTGCGAATGGTTGTCCAGTTCATTCACTCCAAGTCAGATGGGATTGACTCCAGCTCCAAGCAGTTTGAAAAATAAATGGCTGGATCATCGGAACATCTTATAAACAGACAGAATGGAAAATATATAATGAATATTCTGACGCTCTGCCACGCCGTAGTCTGCATAGCCCGTGCCCACGACGACCCGGAGGCCCCTGGGGCAGCCCTCGTCCTACCGAGATCTTCCTCGGGCCCACAGTTGGTGCTCTAGTTTTCCAGGCGACCACATATGGGATGCTTCTATTATTCATACTGTGGGGAGAAGGATGCTTGGGGACTTTGATAGGGAGGATCAGGTGGATGTGATGGAAAAATGTGGGAATGGTCCGAGGTTTGTTTTTGGATGAAAAGATCCAGTGAACAATTTATCAGATGACCCTCGAACTGTATCGACACACAGTTTCCTTCCCTCGACGTGAACTTGGTAGTGAATTACAGTGCTGGAACCGAAACCCGAGAGTCCTATCTGGAGGGATGAGACGACAGAGAAAGGGCAGGCTGAGCCGGAACTGCGAAGGGACTGACTTGGGGACAAAAATGAAATGAGCGGAAAGCAGATGGCGAAACCGATGAGGGGAAAACAAGGAGATTGGATAACAGTGAGGGGAAGAAAAAATATATCCGTGGTTTTCTATATGAGGTGAAATTGGGTGACTGGAAGTTTTGCTTGCTTGTCGCCTCCATCAAGGAGATTTTTGGTGGATAAAGAAGGAACAAATTTAAGTGAGGATGCATTTTAAAGAATGGAATAAATTACTTTTCTCAAGGGAAATAAAAGGCTTGTCCATATCCTCATCGTCCGTCTACTGCGTTCGTCTTTGAGCACTTCACAGTTTGATTTCCTCAAGAGCTGACATCACATTTGTCAAGCCCTTTAATCAAACGTCACCGCCACTTTGCAGAACCAGGTACGCCATCCTGATAGGATTACCGTATTCACAAGTCGTCTCTTAGCTCCGTGAGAAAGGATTTTTCGCGAGTCTCAAGTGGAAGTTAATGAATAATGGAGGTTAAAATAAGAACCCGGAATTAATTATGAAACAAAAAGATTGGGGAAAGAAAGGACAAACGCTAACCCTCGGAGGGAGCGACGGGGACAAGAAATGGCGGGCGGAATGCAGAGCGGGTGTGGCGGCAACGTCGGGTATGAGCCAGGGATAATCCTTGTATCCCATTGATCCCATTGTCTACTGTCTCCAAACCAGTTATTGTCAACTGCAGCCACATGAAAGAGAGTTAATGAGGGAAGAAGAGCTTTGGAGTGTCTCAGAACAGTCGGGGGAATGGAGATAAGAACTGAAGAGGGGTGGAATGAGGATATGAAGAGAAGTTTGCGAGTGAAAAGGAGGGGGAAAATGTAAAATACGTGAGAACAGGGGTGACATTGAAGGAAGGCAGCTAACTTTGAAATTATTTCAGTTTTTTTAAATCTTATTTTAAAAAAATATATTTTTAAAAATATATAAAACTATATCTATTTTTTTAAATAAGATTTTAAAAACATATATATGTTTACATATAAATAAATATAAATAAAAAACAATATATAAACAATTACATATATATATCTAAATTATATATATATATAATTCTTATTTTATAATTATATAAAAATGCATTATGTATATAATATATTATAAATATATATAATATAAATATATAATATAAATATATAATATATATGTATTATTATATACGTATATTAAAAATATTATTTAAAAATATACTTTTTAATTGGTAGTGTTTTGGTTTTACATTTTTTGAAAAACTGCATTGAGATACGATTGATAAGCAAGTCTAACTTGAGCGATTTATTTTGTATTGGCACTAATATGTGGCGCCGTTAAAAACAAGAGGGCAGAGGGGCTAAGCTATGTGTGTGAAAGCTTCTTAGTTGCTATCAGCAACAGTGACAATTCAAGAAGCTTGAAGCCTCATCTCCAGAGAAACTAATTTGTATGATAATTCTTGCAATATTGCTCACTGGATGATGTGTTAGTTGCGATATGACAAAATGATCTTTTCTTCACCACCCCCCCAAAAAAACATCACATTTCTGTCAGGCAGTTGCACACTCCTAGAAAATATTAAAATTGACTACTTTTAACCCAGGGAAAGATGCTTTGCATTATTCTGCTTTCCACGTCATGCTCACCATGGCAACCATACCATCAATATGTCTTTAGGCCCATTCATATAGTGCCTGGCCATTACATCACAGTCACAGCTACTATGTCATTCGGTGAGCCAGTGTGTTATTTCCCAGTGAGAAAACATCATTAATAATTGATCGCCTGAGTGTGTATTCATGCTCAGTGTCTCTAGAGGTTTGCTGACATCACTGCTCGTACTCTCAAATCACTACCACGCTTGAATATGTATTGTTTCCCGCTACTTAGTTTTAATATGATTACCGTATTTTCCGGACAATAAGGTGCACCGAACTATAAGGTGTACCTTCAATGAATGGCCCATTTTAAAACTTTGTCCTTATATAAGGCACACCGGACTATAAGGCGCGCCATGAATGCATCATGTCAGATTTTTAGTCCAAATCGAATCATTCTCCATTTTATCTTTTTTATTTCAACTTCAGACGCAACAAATTACTTTATAATCACAAAATAATGATCCATAGTCTTTTGGATTCATGATTCATAGTCTTCAGCGGGCCACTTATGATTGATTTCATGACACAATGCTTCGGGCCAGTTGAAATTTAGGAATTTGGTCCATATATAAGGCGCACCGGACTATAAGGCGCACTGTCGTCTTTTGAGAAAATTTTAGGTTTCTAGGTGCGCCTTATAGTCCGGAAAATACGGTAAATATTCCTTACTAAAAAATACAATTATATGTTGATAGCGGGTAGAAATATCCAGGCAATGAAATCATATTTGTTCTATTAGGAGATTGAAGAGTTTGGCGAACACACTTTGGATGTTAAAAATTCCCTCCATCAAGATTTTTGTGTGGTCGTGTGTCAAGGACATGTTATTTCAGCTGTGAATGGCAGGGAGCAAGAGGCTAGCACAATTTCCAACTGCCCTCAATTCCCCCTGGACGCAGAGCACACACACACACGCACATGCACACACACTGTCAAATGAACATGATCCCGTAAGCAGCATGCACACACACGCACACAGTCCGTCTTCCCCCACCTTTCAAGTTTCACAACAACACCTTTTGTATTTCACCATCTTTTTGTTCCGAGGCCATGTGTATTAGACTCAAGCCGTCTCATTACCTGCACCGACGGAGTCACAAGCGGGAATGAAACGCGGCCAGGAGAACTGCGAGCGGAAAAAGCGATAAGGCGATTACGACACATCGAGAGGGTGGGATGTGATTTTCTTTTTTCCTGGCGCCCGTTGCGTGTGATTGTGCGCGAAATGGTGTTGCGGGAATGACAAATCAAAGATGGTGGGGGGGTGAAAACAAAGTGGAGGGAGTTTTCACCTTCCCTGGAACAGAGTCATGCCGCGTCCTCGCTGCTGGCTCGTGATCAATCAAAGAGTGTGTGAGGGGAAAAAGGACAAGCGGTCTTAGTCAGCATCAACTTGTAGTGTACACACACATCTCACATCGTACTAATATCCAATTCAAGAGCAAAATAAAACCTGTAAAGGCATTGAGAAAGGTTGGATTTGTGGCATTTCCATTCAATTCAATAGGGAAAGGTGATTTGAGAGTATAAATTAAAAAAAAAAAACGAAGCAAATAAACCAGGGGGAACGAGGCATCTCTAATAAGGCTCGGCTTATATTTGCTATTTGCCGCAGTGATTTTAAGTAAGCAAAGCTCTCAGATCAGCATTGTTAATCCGCCGCTTAATTGGCCGGAGTGACCGACCGGCTATAACTGGATGGTGTCACTATGGCGACTGAATGGAAGCTGTGACTTGTCTTTTTTGATTGCTTCTCTGTCTCCATCTGTACAGAAAGGATAGTAAGTGCTCATGCAGGTGCGCACATGTAAGTGATGGGACGTGGCCGAGAGATCTATGCCGCTGTCTAATTATCCGCACGTGATGGATGGCTTTGATTAAAGCACATGAAGGCCGAGACGATCAAACCAACCCCCCCCGCCCGCCCGCCCATCGTTTTGTTACGCGCCCGCTCGATGCCGCGAGACCGGAGTAGTTCAGAAAAGACGAGCGCTCGCTTCGACGCCGATAAAACATATCCATAAATCATCGTAACGTCGCAAGAGAGGGCCGTGAGAATGAATTACACCGAAAAGATGGACAAGCGGAGAGAAGTATGACTGGTGTTTACAGAAAATTAGTTTTGATTGCAAAGCCGAAGAGCGGATTTTATATTGTGATGAGTCGTTATTTTTCATTTGGCTACTCCTAACTGCGAGGAGGTTAGGATGGATCCTCTCAACTAAAGTACCCTTGAGCAAGACATTGATTCTTCGATGTCTCCTGGAGAGTACGTTTTTTTGCCGTTTTCTACTCCGCCTGGACTGTGTCTCCTCTCTCACTTCCAAACAAAAAATCAATACGTTCTGTCTTTGACAGTGCTGAATGTTTGGACAAACATTGGTAGAAAGTGGCGAGCGAACAAGGGAAGCCTTTAAAACGTTTTCCAGTGGAGGTGCAAACCATTTCTGTTTACAAAGTTTTTGCAGCCACATCGCAAAAATGTAATATCAGAAGAGGGTTTTGAGAATCCCAAACACATTTATCACACTGGCCTTTTTGCTATCTCTTTACTGTATCTGCCGCAGTGCAAAAAAAAAAAAAGCACCACAGCTTTTGACAAGGATAGATTTATTGTTTATATAAGTAGCCCGAAAGTGAATGCGGCGCATTTTCACCCTTAAAAAAACCCCGACTTGAACCTAAACATTATTTTAAATTTAAACAGAATTGACACTATGTGGAGTTGAAAATAAACACATGGAGGATGGCGGTAGCAGAGAAAACAATTTCCAGACCAATTCTCTTATCTACAACTGATAAGCCGCACTGAACAAAGGAGAAAACACAACTGATAAGTTTTATTCCTGCAGGCTGACTTCATCAAAATTGTTGTCTTTAATAATCAACATATTAATGTGCCCCCCAATGAGATGCTTCTAATGCATAGTTCAAATTCCTCCCAGAAATCAGGTAAAAAAAAAAAAAACACTGATGCTTCTTACATTAAAGTCACCGTCTCGTTTTTAGTTATTGTAAGATCATTCAAATAACAGATGGTAGAGCAAATAAAAAAGTAAAAAAAATCCCAGAAACTGAAGTTTAGCCCTGTCCAAGCCTGTCAGAGGTTGCAAAAATGCTGACGTCATCAAAATCCGATTTTTCAAAGAAACTGTCCCATTGCTAATATTAACCTCCACTACGAATTCTGAAGGCCTTGGGTAGAATAGATTGACATGGCAACACAAAAATTGAAATCATCGCTGTATTCGCGTCCAGTAAATTTCCAAATATAATCCACGATGAAAATAAAGGTTGTACGATTGAATCAGTGGTGAACCCGAATGAAAGAATTATATTACACACGAGCTGATGGATGCATTGTGCTTCCAGGCACCAGATTTCCATGTTGTGAGGCTCTGGAGCAGTGATGGGTAGGGGGAAAAAAAAAAAAAAAAACGGAGTAGACTTATGGCTAAGAATAGCGGTACAACCTCGGGCCAGTCGGCCCCGCCTGCTATTTTTCAATTTACTATCGTGCCAGCTCCAACTTGTCAGACATGCTTCTCTCTATTCTCCATCAACTGTGGCCGTTCAAGAATAACGCTTACGTGACCGCTGACCCGGAGAAACCGACATACGGTCAGTTGTAGAGCAGAAAACGGCAAGAGGGTAACAACTCTGCTTCACACCTAAGACGCTAAAAGCTGAGCAGCGTGAATTTTTCGTGCACTTTCTTCGAGCTACTTCACTCACGGCGGGTTAATCCTTGAGAGGTCCCATCGGGCTCGCTCGCGCACTCCTCCAGGGGATGAATTTCAAGGACGCGGTAGGCAGAAGAGGGATTTATATGTGCTAGGTGACGACAAGCAGCGGGAATGACACTTGAACGCCGATGTGCGTGTGCATATAGGCTACTTACCACAATCTCATCGAGAAATGGCGCTCCATGTTTTTGGGGGGGAAGGATCAGCCAGCTTTATGATTCACTCACAGTCCCACTGCTGTAAAAAAAGAGAGAGGGGGGGAAAAAAAAAGACAGTTCAGAGAAGCTACACATAAGCCGATACGTGCCGGCAGAGCATCTCTCGCTCGCTGTAATGGTAAATGCACACTTCCCCTTGTAGTCTGACCTGTAAATGGGTCCCTGGTGATACCTGAAAAGGCTCCGCCCCCTTTTCCTTGTCTGCCTTGGCTTCACTTGTAGCACATTCCAGGAGTCATAAAAAGAATGGATGATCAGAGCAAATGATGGTGCGAACATTCTTTCATAATAATCATGGGGTGTTTCAAATGAAAGGTAAGGAGGGGGGTGCGCACTTTTGTGAGATACTGTAGCTGTCTTTTGGTATAAGCAGCCGCCTTGAGTTCTCTGGGCTTTTTTTTTTTCATCTCTCTGCTTCTGACACACGCCCTTTGGAAGTGAGGGCTTGCATCTCCATGGCAACAAGGGCCCATATACACACACACTATAACCGGTTCAAAAAGATGGCTCAATTCCCAATGAATTATCAGTGATCTCCTTGTGGTTAGCTTGCATCGGGAAGAATCAAAGTCAACGCAGCACCCCGGTGAGGTCAAAAGGTTGACTGTGTGATATTGAAATGGGCTTTGATAGGCGTCATGTCGGCCGTGCGGGACCGCGGCAGATGCTTTCCATTGATTCGCCGGAGTTTGTGTGTGTAGCCATGTGAGAGATTGAGTGATGTGTTGCTAGCTAGCTGCAGAGATAATTAGAACACAACTTCTTTGCGGTCCCTGCAGGCCACTGATCCAGCTGCTTTCATCTAATATAGGTCAACTGTGACATAGCCCACCGAATGGACACTGATCAGCTTGGCTAGCACACAAATCATCTTGTTGCATATATATATATATTTGATATCACCCCAAAAAAAATTCTGAATATCATGCCGTGGCGTTTCCATGACAATCGACGGCGTATGTTATTCAAAATTGGTTTTTAATCCTGTCACGTTTGCCCTTGCAGACTGAAACATTTGCATTACAAAGGCATTGGGGAAGGTGCATAGTTATAAATGAATTAAAAAGATCAACGTTTATAAACGTGGAGGCGCAAATCCTTGCACCCTACAAAATGCACGGTATTCCCAGTCATACAACACAACTTAATACACCACAACTTTATATAATTGTGGAGTAAATAGATCCTTGGTTATCTTCTGCATGATGAGTGCAGTTCATCAGGGCCAACTCGCATGGACTTAGGCATTTGCTAAAATGACTGACGGCTTAAACGGGACTGCAGCCAAGGTGAAGAAGAGACAGCCAAGTGTGGAGAGAAATAGAGAGCCGAAAGTAATTATCTTCTCTATTTTTCTGTCTGTTGGTCATCATGTCCAGAGTATCACCGAGTAAGACTACAGTACTTCGCCTCTTGCGCCAAGCTATTCTTCTCGTACCTTCCCGGACAATCAACGTTTAGCTGATGGGGCAATAATTGGTATGAATTACACAACTATTGGCCTTTGTGATGGTTTGACTGAGGAAGAGGAGGAGGAGGAGGGGGGGGTCAGCATGATGTCGCATTGCGGGAGATCCACACAATTTTCTCTGCTTCAGCCAGAAGGATGCAAAGGCAGCAAGAAGGGTCACGCAGGGCTTAAAGCTGCGGGTATTTATACAAATAAAATCAATATTTAATGGGCTCTTTCTCTACTGACTCACTCTCTATTTCCTACTCCAACAAGACGCTGCAGCGAAGGGGCATTAATTAGGGCCAGACATGCGCCAAGGATTCCCCACAGGGCTGAGCAGTCTGTCCAGATCATACCAGGCCCAGCAGAGAACCGGTTTGATTTGATCTAACCACTGCAGTCAGGTAGCATTCATCTGGCTTCAGAAGATTTATTTTAGCTAAAAAAAGAAAAAATGGCTGAAGCTCTCGCGAACACTTGCACGTCCGATCAATCAAAGCTAGTACAGAGGGATTTTAATCGCATTAATGTGTTATCACACAGGGTGGAGTTGCTTCACTTGTAGCCTGTGTGCACATTAGTCATGTCTTTGAAGATTTTCTTCCCTCACTCCCAAATATTCTCTGTCAAGTCAACCTCAAATTAGAATTAAATCCCTCTATGTCCTTCTTGGAGATGTTTATTATTTTCAAACACATGAGAAAAAAAAATGTTTTTGAATTAAGCACTTTTTGTGCATTTTTTTAAAACCCTACTAGTGTATTTTCTGGACTATAAGGCGCACCTTCAATGAATGGCCCATTTTAAAACTTTGTCCTTATGTAAGGCACACCGGACTATAAGGCGCGCTGTCGGTTTTTGAGAAAATTTTAGGTTTTTAGGTGCGCCTTATAGTCCGGAAAATACGGTAAATTAATATCGCGTAAAAATATATTGAGAGTTTCCATGTGGCGTGATATTAAAACTCAATTTAGCAACTGAGCGTTCTAAAGCAAAGCATTATTATGCCACTGGTGTCACCTACTTTGCATTGACACCTTAATTAATTTTGCTAAGCCTCTTTATGGTGCATCTGCATTCTGGCATGTTGACCTACAATGAGTGCCTCATCTTAAGATCAGGGACTATTCATCCAGGGAGCACTTGTTCGCTGTGTTTGTTTAGCACAAAACAAATATTTTGAGTCAGCCTTCAGTGTGTGATATTCCATGTTCAACTGTTGGCCTTAACATGACCTAGTTAAAAAAAAAATCTCTTATCCTGATGGGTTCTGACTGTAAACAAATCAAGTGACTGTACTAGCTATGTGTTCTGACTGTAAACAAATCAAGTGACTGTACTAGCTAACGGCATGCCTGCAGGAGGAGGTGCCACTGGACTGCATGCATAAGTCATAGATATCCCTTAGAGAAGAAAAAGGAGAGCCAAATAAAACTCTTCTTCCTTCTTTCTTCATCACAAGGTTATGTACCGTATTTTCCGGACTATAAGGCGCACCGGACTATAAGGCGCACCTTCAATGAATGGCCCATTTTTAAACTTTGTCCTTATATAAGGCGCACTGGACTATAAGGCGCACCATGAATGCATCATGTCAGATTTTTAATCCAAATCAAATCATTCTCCATTTTATCTTTTTTATTTCAACTTCAGACGCAACAAATTACTTTATAATCACAAAATAATGATCCATAGTCTTTTTGATTCATGATTCATAGTCTTCAGCGGGCTACTTATTATTGATTTCATGACACAATGACTCGGGCCAGTTTAAATTTAGGAATTTAGTCCATATATAAGGCGCACCGGACTACAAGGCGCAATGTCGGCTTTTGAGAAAATTTTAGGTTTTTAGATGCGCCTTATAGTCCGGAAAACACGGTAGCCAGGGTCAAACAACCTGACAGGAGAAAAATAGCATGTCCATAGCATCACCAGTCAAGATCTGTTGCTAGGCAGAATTCACAGTTTTGTTTTTCCATTTTGACTTGAAAAATATTTATATAGTTTTTAACGCGGTTTATCTCTGTAATGAGGTATTCTATTAAATCTGTATTGGATGCAGTCAACTATCTTCTCTACTTTCGTTCATCAAATCTGCATTTTCCAGCAATTATACCGACCGCTTTACATATTGGTGTCCCCACAAGGCCACAACATGACAAGTTCACACAGCGTAAAATGTTGCCCCATGTCAGTCGCCATTAACAAGCGGGTGACTTGAAGAACGACGAAACTGATGATGAATTCAGTCCGCCACCGCTGTTAAATCCAGAAGTCACACTGATTCGCCTAGAGCACGTTGCGTATAATCATCCGCGTTGTCATTACTCGCAGTGTGACCTGTGAAAGATTCATGCGTGTGTGGGTGTCAGAAATCGCTCAAAACTTCGTACTGGTGTGATCCCCAGAATGTAATTTAATGCCTGGATCCTTTCACCCCTGAAACCAAATCCCTTGCTTGCTAATGCATTACAGATCATTAGACAAACATACTGGCTGAGCACTGATTACAAAACGGGATGATGCATCCTCTTTTTAACCCTGCGTGTGCATGTGTGTGTGTAATTGTGTTTCGGGTTCAAACAATGAGATCATTCCGGATAGACTGTCTCAAGGTAATGAAGAGGATGTCCATTAGTGGCAGATCATTGGCACCAGCGAAGGTTAAGGCGTCATCCAAGACCACGTCATCGGCTTGCGGTCAAGGTCGCTTGACCTTTTAGACATTTGAGGATAATAAACGGAATCTTAAAATTACCTCTGAGGTTCACAGAGGTCAGAATGGGAGTTCTATGCTCCCTCTTACGTGTTCCAGCTAACCACTCATTGGTTTGTATTAAGAAGACTTATTCTAATAGTTACGTCAAAACATTTTGTTCCAGAACAGCAGTCTAAAAAAAAATCTGTGCTTATTTCAAAAGATCCTTTCTAAAGTACCTCTCGCTAATTCTGTCACGCTGGAGAAAGGCCGGGGCTAGAAATAAATATCAAATTGTCCCTTGCTGTTGCTCATTTAAGTGAGTCAGCCTTCATGATTTCATTTTTTACCACTCGACTGTGTTTGCACCTGCAATATTCACCGTCACTCAAGCGCGTTCACATTTTCTCCCCCACAAAGTCCCTTTTGAAAATAATTTGCAGTGCGTGTTTAAAAGAGAACAAATGGGACCTTAATTGCCGCCTGATTTGCACCAGTAAGAAGCATTCAGATGCCTTTTAACTTATTTGGAGTTTTTTTTTTATTACTATTTTTAGTGCACAAGCCACTTGATTTGAAGGTGACACAGTGAGTGAAATGTGGATTTATTTCACCGGAGAGATTCAGACATTTTCGACTCCCCCCCCTCCCTTGGTTTAATGCAATAGAGTTCAATATTGAAAAGCTTGAAATTCAACCGTGGAAAAGAAACTTGCATCTTTTGCGGTCTGATACTTTTCAAGGACACATTAACGAAAAAAAGGACACTGTCAAACAGCTGCTCATCCGTTGACGGGAACAAGCGGAATTATTCCACGTGTATGTCACACGTCGGTGAGATTTAAGTGAGTTACATCGAGACTTGTCGGATTGTGGGGATTAGAACGAAGGCAGAAAAATGTTTACATGGCATTTTGTTAAGGTGTGGGACAGTGAGAAAAAAATGTAATCAATCAATAAATAAATAAATAAAGCAGATAGATAAATAATTAAATAAATAAATAAACTGACATTTATGTTAAAAAAAAGCTTCAAATATAAATTATATTTCCACCAAACCAAAATTTTAAACATTTAGTTGTTGTTTTTTTTTTTAAACAGAATATGCACTATTTTTCTAATTTGTCCAGATTCAAATTGTTACTTTGACCACTACCTCAACAAGATTAGAGCAGAAGAGCACACTTCCAATTTGCAACTCTTATTTTTTTTTGCTTTTCTTTTCTTAGCCCAAATGGACCCATTTTTTTCTTCCGTACAATCATCTGGCATTATTGTTGAGCCTTGGTGGAGGTTTGTACTCAGTGCCTTCTCCAGCTTTTTTTTGTTCCCGAATAGCAAATGTTCCGGTGACCTTTAATGCAGGAAATGGGCAAACCAAACACATCCAGACTCACAAACATCACATTGCGTTAATTCGTTGCATGTACACACAGAAGATTGACTTTTATCAAAGTTGGGCTGTAAAAACCACTGTGCTCTCTTTGTCAGAGCTGTTTTGCTTTAAAAAAAAAATTAGTCCACGAAACACAAGAACAAACCCAACCCAATATGTCTTTTCAATGAGATTTGACCACTTTGATAAATGCCAAGTGCTTTTGGATTCTCATTTGCCATAGACCAATTTCCAAGACAAAAGGCTTCCTTTCGCTGTGTAAATGTTAAAACTCACCTACAAGCACACAAGGCGGAAAAAAGAAAGCGAGCCTTGGCTGGGTACTAATTAGGAGACAGAGTGCAAAGCACAGCGGCGGCTTTGATTTTTGACAAGGAAGAATGTCGCAGTTTGGATTCCTCTCACCCTTTTCTATTCCTATGATTAATTAAATGTCGTCATGCATGCGTGTGTGTGTGTGATTTGTTAGCTTTGGGCTGCTGTGGGCTACGTTGGCCCCCAGCGTGGGGCAACCGCCTCATTAGAGAGGTGATTATGTTATTCTGTGTGACGATGCCAACTCCTCTGATGACCTCCGCATAACCTCTAAGACTTCTCATTTTCCTTCATCAGTCATCATCGTAAAAAAAAAATATATTTTTCATTTATGGTTACTATTTAAACATTTTTTTTCCAAATCTCATTTTGATAAAAACGCCAACTCTTTCTCTTCCTCGGCGGAATGAACCACCTCCGGCTTAAGCTGTGTCGTGAAAAATTTGAACAATTACAAGCATGTAAATGCCAGAACGTGTGTGTCATGTCTTTAACCAGCACACACCATAAAAAAACGTGGCCATGTCACATACACACCACGCCGTAATTACGCATATAAATCTGACCACCAATTATTTACATACTAATTACATATGCATGTTCTGCTTGTGTGTTCCACTGCAAAGGTTACAAGTGTGTTCATAGTGCAAAGTCGCAAATAATAAAAAAAAAAAAAAAACAGGAAGTAGAAATGGAAAGTGACACATTCATTTTCTCTCCTTCCAAAATGTGGCACCAGTGCGCTATGCCACCTCGCTTCCGCTTGTAGCCCTCAAGCTATACAGGGATTAGCAAAGAATTTGGTCTGTGAAGCCCCCGCTGTTACGGAGCCGCTCTGATCGAATGGAATCCATCTCGGTGCATTAAGACTTGCAATGAAAAGAAAAGGTATTCTCTACCAAACAGGATTCTCTCCATTACAGAAAGGCTGTTTGCACCAATGTCACAGGAATCAATGGGTGGGGAAAAAAAAAAACGATTGTTGTTACCAAAATGTTACCAAACAGTAACAATGGCGCTTCAAATGGCACATTACAAAAAGAGGATGTGAATTGGGCGCTGTTGGATGCCTTGCTAGTCGTTTTCATGAACTCAAGGCATGTTTTAAGACTACTTATTTTGCCTGAGAGGTTTGACTTGTGGACACAGCAAAGCCGGAATCTCATTTGCACTTCCAACGAGTAAATCTGTGTTGAATCCGAACTGCAAAATGTGATTGAGGGGGTTCGTCGAGAGGTAAAACATCACGGTTGAGTATTTAGTTGAAGCCCATTGATGCGTTGTTCTCAATTTGCCTTCAGGACATTCAAATGATGAAATGAAAGTGCTGCATCTTGTTGAAAAATTTATTTTTCTTTTTTGCGCACCTACTTTTTACTTTCAATTTCTGCTTGTGTTTATCTATTCAATAAAGCTAGCCCGGACATGATCAGCTTTTTTAAAAATTCACGTCGTTGTTTTTGAAAAGTTAAGTCAAATGACAGCGAAGGGCTTAATCTTAATGAACGGTCCATGTCATGAGATTCAGCCTTGCATAACATTCCCCCCCCCCCCCCCCCCTGTCCTGTGACAGCACTTAGTGACATGCATTTTACATGAGAACATCACCCCACCAGCATCCTTACATTCACATAACGCAAACATGCACCCCACATCGGTTAGAAACACAGCAAGCCGAATAGCGCATATATGCTTCTTTATGAAGTATGAGGTCACGAGTTCATACCCCTCCTCTTCGCGTCTCATTAATATTTCATATCGTGGGAGTTGTGCCAGGGCGAGTTGTGCACACCGCTATTTACTATGCACTCACATTCTGAGAAGAAAGTTCCCGCCCTGATTGTTGCACGACAACATTGCCGGAAGCTTAAATAACAATCTTCATTTGTAGGGTCGTTTTTTTTCCCCCCATGATTGTTTAAGGGTCTTCGGGTGTCGTTTTGCTGCGAGGAGGAAAGTGGGGGGAGGTGAAAATGTTGAGTAGACTTTCTAACCTGCCTGTGGGAGCTACATGGCTTTAAAAAAAAAAAATGCAGATATCAGCAATGGGCAGAATAGCCGAATAGTCCTCATCTTATGTTTTATTCGAGATGATGTCAAGAATTTACTCTCCACTGCAGAAAAGAAGTCAGTTCCAAGACTGAAAAAAAGTGGTTACAAAATGGATTGGATGAAGCTGGATCGTTGCTTACTATAGGTTCAAAATGTCCTTTGTATCTTAAAAAGAAAAAAAAAATCAATTGTAGCGTACTTTTGTACATAAAAGTACAAGTTTCAGCCTTCAACCCAAGCAAACAAACAAACAAAAAAAATCCCCAAAACCTCAAAGCCATTTTTTGTTGTGCCACCGTCACCGATAACTTTGGAAAAGTTAAAAAAAAAACAAGCCAGGGAGTAAATCCTATTTTGGAGTCTGCATCCAGGTAGCAGCGTGATACGATTTCAAAAAAGAGATATCAGGATCATTCAAGCAGCATGACTTTGTTGGCATTTATAAAAACGATTCTGAACACACAGTGGGAACTGTAATCCAGTGAGCCAGATTTCCACTTAAGGTGACCTTGGATGTATTTTTCCATATGAATTGAAATAATGGGCTAAAGCAAAAAAAAAAAAAAAATGGAGGCTTCAAAAATTATTTTCTGCAATTTATGTTTAACAGTAGGGAAATAATGTACACAAGAATCAAGAATATTTATATTTATGAGTGAAAACTGCAACGTTACAATCAAAGATCGTAAAATCGGTCATGGATGAGCGACTAATATCAATCTTTATGACGTACATTTCCGACGTAACGATCCAGAAGACAACAATCGTAAAGCTCGGAATGATGTGAGGCAGTAGCGATGCACACTCCCGACATGAAAAGGGTTATTAATAACACCAGCAATGAAGGTCTATTGCCTCAGCAGCCGTAACTAGCAAAAAAAAAAAAAAAATCTTCCATAAAACGCTCCGAGTGATTTTCTTTCTTTTGTTGAGAAACAATACAAAGCAGCTGTGACATTTTTTTTTTATTTTTAAAGCGACCGAACTCTGCCATGTGAAACGTTGGGGATATAGTCTGACACAAAATAAATAGTTTGCGAGACAAGAGAAGGAGGAAAAGCAGGAAGCGGTAATACGGGCAAATATTTGAATAAATGCGTCCTCCCCGGATGAATAACTGACATTTTCAGGCCGTGTGTTTGTGTGAGATGCCTGGCGAGAAAAAAGACCGACATACACACACTTAGGTCAATCCGTCGGCGTACTCATCGTCTTTAATTGGCACCGATTCTTTGTTATAAAGGGCAAAGCTATCCGCCGCATAACACTCCACCGTTAACCTTCTGGACGTCTTAAGCAGGAGAGATGAGAAGATGAGCGAGCTCGGATTGCATCATCCGGATCTTTTTCGAATTAGACGAGTCCGTAACTCGGCATTCGCAGGTGCCAACAAGGCAGAACCAACAGGATAAAAACTAAGATTCCCCGTTTCATCACACAACATCCCAGCATGTTCCCTCAGGCAAATCGAGTGTAGTCGTCTCACTGGATGACGTAGAAGTGTTTTTGGAGTGGCTACAGTTAGCATCGAGCTGTCCATTTGCATCGGGGGCACAAGCACGGCAATTAAAACAAATTAAAATGACAAGGTGCCCGCTCCGGAGAAAAAAGATTCGTTTCGAACTCGGGAGCACCGCGGCTAATACATATCGTTCATTAGCATACCGGGAATGAAGATCATCTCGGCGGAGGTCACGAGGCTTTTTAATAAAGTCCACGCTCTCCTCTCTAGACGCAAATCTCGTCCAGGCGTCGACTGTACTCAAACGTCACGACGGACTCGCAGCTCGCTGAGCCGAACGAATCCTCCGCTGTCTCTCGGGTCGGAGCAGATGGGCGCGAGCATCCATCATTCACTACCCATTTAACCTGGCAGTGTATCAATGTGTGCGGGTGTCCAAGTGAAGTGCCAGAGGGGAAATAGGCTGTCAATCAGATATTTACCGCTACTCCGTCGTAGGATTTCGGGCCAGTGATGTTTCTGTTTGAATCATTTGCTGTCATTAGCGAGAGAGTTCAGGTAGAAGACAACAATGCCAGAAGGAGAGTGGTAAAAACCAAGTCTGGAAAAGCTGTGACCTTTAACCTTCAAATCTGTTTCCGGATATTTTCTGACATGATCTCATGTCAGTCATGACTTTTCTCTCCGTCGTACCAGTCCTTCGTATTTTTGCAAACACAAATGTAGATTCACTACTTGAACTCATCATCTTCATCTCCTCGCTTCAGCCTCCCACAGATTTCTGTGAATATGAAATGCCCGAAGCAAGAAAGCTGAAACCATCTGTTTGTCTTGCCGTTCATCTTCAGCCTCTCCAGCTGTGCCTTTGGTGTTTCCTCTTGTTCCGCTCCTTCTCCTTCATTAACTCGCTAGTTCCGCGTCATGGAATGATTGTTAATCACGCTTCTGATAGCTCTTCTGAAGAGCATTTAAACCTGATTAGTTGATTTTCAAATAAAATAATTGAATCCAAATCTTCTCCAGATGAAATTATACAACACGCACTGCTTCAACTTGACTCACTTTCCAGCCAATCGGTACGTTCGACCCAGTATCCATCCAATTTAACCAGCTCCATTCATTAGCTAATTAAAACAAATGGCTCCTTAACCAAATCAATTCCAAGAGGACCGTTGCGTCACCAAAGCCCAACGCGGCCGTTTCGCCACGGATCAAAGCCTTCTCGGAGAAGGAGGAAGACAAAGGTCCGATTTGACCCGGTGAAGGTGAGCTTCTCCAGGGGTCAGCATTGGCGGCGCTCTTCCTTTTGATGCCTTCGACTCTGGAGTGCTTCTTTTTGAATCTATCAAACACGCAGCACACTCAGAATAGAGAAGTAGTAATAACGTATTCATTAAAAAGTAATGAACACGATCTTATGACGGTATCACAGGCTTCTGTCAACAAACCGGCAACGATGCCGTTTCGGCCGATGAATTATTCCGTTTATAAAGATGCCTTTATTAAACCGTGGGAAGTGGCAATAAGCAAAACACGACGGGGCGTGCATAACAATTCAAAGTTTTTGAAAGCGGACGGCCGACAGTGGTTTCTCGTATGTGAAAATACGTAGTTATGAATTAATCATAGGGAAAAATCAAAGACCGGAAAAGGAGCAAGGGCGGGAGAGATTGCGAGAACACCAAAAGTATTAGTTTCAGTCAAGTAGAGGAATATAATACTCAGTTCCTGCAAAACAATGATCTGTGATGTCATCATCCAGACTGACCACTTGGATGTCTTCTGTATTGAAGCTTAGGAAGTATGGCCATGTCGGAATATTGAGTTTTGGGTGGCTGTCTGATTTTGCGTGAAGATGGACACGGCTGTGACACAAACTCGTCTGACACCCCAACCAATCATCCAGTCACATTATCACCACTGGTGCTAAGACTCTGTTGATCTCTCACTATCTGTCGCACCCGTCTTTGTTTCTTCCACTTACTCAATTCCCCCATGTCAGCAGAGGTCTTGCACTTGTGGAACAGATGGATGGCTGATAACAAAGATCTCGCTACGAGAGTTTGAGCCCTTTGTGGTCCGCCAGTGGGATCACGGTGAGAAGTTAAAAGTAAATTCCCAAAAGGCGTTAAAATGACTTTCTCTGGCGCAGTCCCTGAAAAGATTTGAGACTTGCTTGTAACCTTATTTTTTTTCATTTACCTTTTGTTATCACAGGAACCTTATCAGTTGTAACTTGATATGGTTCTTGATTAGAAAACAAGATGCTAATTCTCTTAAGTACGACGATTGGGAAACATTTCCAATCCGGCTCCCTCTGCTAGTTTATTTTTGGCTTCACTTATCTTTGGTCTTTAAACTTTCAGATCTGAGTTCTTACTTCAACATGGAAATTTAGTTCCTACATCCCCATTTGTCAGTTTTCCAGAAATAATTGCCAATGTTCTGTTTCGCCAAAAGACATTTCAACTACATCTTTAAAGTTTAATACGTAACCATACTGGAGTTATAAATACAGTGGAGAAACAAAAACATTAGACGTACTATTTTTGCACTACTGCCTGCAATGATGTAATTGAAAGCAAAAAAAATGGAATAGTGGCAATAACATACGAATTTCGCTTACTATATTTGCTCAAATCTCTTTCCCCACCCTGCACCATGTTTGCTACATGGACCCGAGCATCAGCATATAATGCACATGCTCAATAAGTCTGAGAGCCTTCCAACGACTCTCATGTAGCTTAAAGTGGCAGGGGAGCAGTAACAGGCAGATTGGTCATAATTCCCTTGTCCAGTGGAGTCGGCATGTGTGTGTGTTTGTGTGTGAGTATTTGCTCCTCTCAGCAGTGGCGAGCCCTGATTTGTAGCAGTAATATCGACAGGCAAGGCCTCGGAATGAGGTCTTTCCTTCAGGGAGCCTTCCTGCCCTTTTTGTGCCTGCGCATAAATGCTCCTACACAGAAAAACATGCAAACTAGGTTGGGAGACCGAACACTTTTTGTGGTTCAGATGTACCGTATTTTCCGCACTATAAGGCGCACCGGATTATAAGGCGCACCTTCAATGAATGGCCCGTTTTAAAACTTTGTACATATATAAGGCGCACCGGATTATAAGGCGCATAGAATAAATAACAACGTTGCTCAAACGTTAATGCAATCACAATATAGTAACTCTCCAAATAGTGAAAACAATAACAATATATCAATAACTCAACGTCAATATCACACAAAATAAACACGTACTTTAATAAATTAGTCCTCATCCACGAATCCATATTGGTCCATATATAAGGCGCACCGGATTATAAGGCGCGCTGTCGGCTTTTGAGAAAATTAGAGGTTTTTAGGTGCGCCTTATAGTGCGGAAAATACGGTATTTGTTTGTGTAATGCGGCAGTGACTTATTGTTTATCTTCAAACCTTCAAAATAGTTGTCCTCAGAATACCATTTGTTTGACTAATATTTGATTCAAGACGCTAGATAGCTAGCTGTGGTTCAACAAATCATTCCGAAGCTTCATTTAACTTTATTTCTTTTGGTGCTTTTCTCTTTCGTTGAACTCAGTTTGCTGCTACCTCAACTCCAATCTGATCACAACTTCAAGTGTGATATCACAACCCCAAAACGTACACCATGAGTACCTTTCCTACATGAATTTACACTTCAAGTGCAATTCTTGACACTTGAAGATCACAGGGAGACGTGAACAACGGAAAATAATCGCGTGCTAATTGACTAACACTGCACTCACACTACCTGCTTGGAGTTTTATTAGCCATGTAACTTTATCATAAGTAAAGTGTCCACTCCATCACGTCATTTTGTCACTATCCAGGAAAGCCTGCAGCATGTTTAAAGTGTGTGTGAGTACTCGTGCCTGTGTCCTGATTTGAATATGCATATGTGTGCAAATGATGGCTTGAGTGCATCCATCCACGCAGGATTATGGAAACAGTGGATTATTTTCTCTACGCCTTGAAGAAGCTCTTTTTAAATCCTTAAATGGGCAGTCAGGAAAGGGACAGCATCTCGAAAAAAAGGAAAAGACTCGGAGTAGGGGATTAACTGGTTACTTGTGAGTCATTATGTTTTGTATTTAAAGAAACAGCTAGACATTTTTAGAGTTATCAATATCTATTTTGCATCGCTAAGGGAGATAGATGGTGAAAACTGAAATGAGAAATATTTGGAGAAATGAGCTGTGCCCGTGTGTTGGCTTTCATTAGGGAACTGCAAAAATAAATCCACACCCTTCGGATTCGCACGCGAGCTACATCTCCATCTGTTAGATTTGCGCCTCATGTCAAAATGAACTTTTCTTCCTCAGAGGCATGTTGGTTTAAGCAGAGATTGGGCAAGACATGCAAGCAAATCCTCTTGTCATTTGACTCACGTTCTGAAATGCTGGAACTTGATTGGTTGAAAGTTTCAGTGGAATATTCCTTGTGCCTCCCCCCCCCCCCACCTACAGAAGAAAAGTCACCTTAATTATCATTATTTCACCAACATCATCCCAAAACTTCTTCTGCTCTTTTGCAACAATGAAAACTTTTAAAGGTCACCCTCTTGTACTTATAGTTAACACCATCTGTCAGCTGGTTTTTCTTAAGTCTTATTGTCTTTGTTGCTAATGCCGGGCCACGGTGACAATTAGGTCTTAAAACATGAAGGTGTTTTTCCACACGGGCCACGGATAAATATAAAATAATTAGCGTCAAGGTTGAGTCAGTATATGTTATTAAATACTCCAGCAAAATAAAGTATGCAGGCAAATGGCTTGGAGCAAAAGACTTCCAGCTTCATGTTTCAAATTCAAAAAAATGGTGGTATTACATCCAGAATATCTGAAACATGTTTTTTTCCAAGCCCTAAATAAAATATTCAGGTCTGTTAATATACATCACGGATCAACATAAAGTTGGCGTATTTAATCGTATGATTAAGGAGATATTCATTTATTTAAAAAAAAAACACATCAATTAAAAATCCCTTTGCCAAGATCATAAGTATCTGGTTGATGAGTAATAAAATAGCCATAAAGCCTTTTACTCTAATGTGCGACCTATAAAAACTGACCCTGGAACGGATTTTGCATCCCGGCGCAAAGTTTTTAATTAGTGAGAATCGCTGCTTTCAACTTAATGGGAAGTTTTTGCGAAGGTGAATGTTACAGGAAGCCAACTGCTGACGACAGCATGAATCCCGCAACCGATATGCTCGGCAACATACAATAACCGCTAATAAATAAATCCTCGTTTGGTCGTTAGCATATCCCCCGGAGAAAACGGGATAAGGAGGCTTCCTCTGTTTGTCGTCGACTCGGCGAGCGTTGATTAACATGCAGCGTTTTCCGTTGTGCTGACTCCTCCTCGCCCATCGCCTTTCAATAGTTGGTGGGGGGGGGCAGCTAAAGGGTCCGCACTTGGTTAAATAGTGTTGAAAAAGTGTGAGATGGGCTAATGAGAGCTATGTGGCGGGACTGCGGGCAAAAAGTACTTTTTTGCGTGCACACAATGTGATGCGATGCACAAAGGAGGAAAAGATACGCTTTGCTTGACTCTAAAATCTAATATCATTCCGCCGTAGCGCCCTCTCTCTCTCTCTCTCTTTCTCGCCACGGTCTCTGCTCAGATGCTCTAAGTAGGCCACATCAATTTTTCATACTCTCTTTCACTCTATGGCCGAAGCACCTGCTCGCCGGGGCCACATGTGTCACACTCGGAGCGGTGTGTGTCTATGTGCCAAAGCGGCAACGAAGCCCTCCCACATTTTCCATTGAGTGTCCTCACCACACGTTGACATCCATCTTCTTCACTTTTTTTTTCTTCTGATTTTCTAAATCCAACTACACCCTCAGGGGCATTTGTCACAGTGAAATGATATCCATTACCTTAATGTCTGAGATACGGAATACCGAGAGGCAAAGATACACTCGTGCCGTGAAATGTGGCTCGATAATGACAAATTAAATGAGATGGCGTGAACCAGCTGATGTTAGACACACACAAAAAAACATAAATAAATAAATAGAATATGAAAAAAAAGAGGACAGGTTAAATGAATACCTGCCCACCTTAGAGAATTGATGCACAACGATGTTATTACGTTGCGCGTCAGTATCAAATAGTCGAAATTAAAGTGGATGGGACACATTTGGTTCCCTCTCATTTAAAATTATGCACATGGCTGACTTTTTAGTATGCAGTGCGCGCTGCATAATCAAGCGTAGCAATCAAACATAAATAGTAAAAAAACAACAACAACAGAATAGTGACGCTTAGTAATTTTTCATTTTGCTCACTGGAGAACTGAAATCTCAAACAGTTATGAGGTCATGTCTCGGGAAAGCATCTGTGACCAATATTGACTTGTTTACAGCGCTAATGCTATCTCAGTTTGCGCTAACTATTTAGCGCGACTTTCCACTTGCATAATCATAGGCCACTTGCGCATTGCAAACCTTGACTGAGGCAATCAACATCATATGTTGCATTGGCTCATAAATAATAAATCAAGCGAGTACGTACTTTACTGTATGCACGAGGAGGGAGCGCCAACATCAACCGAGAAAAAGCCTCGGATTTCAAGGTCTGTTTAAAATATAGGTGTACCATTTAATCTTGATTCAATATTTTTTTTCAACATACAAAAGACCTACGGTATTTTCCGGACTGTAAGGCGCACCTGACTATAAGGCCTTCAATGAATGGCCCATTTGAAAACTTTGTCCTTATATAAGGCGCACCGGACTATAAGGCGCACCATTAATGCATCATGTCAGATTTTTAATCCAAATCAAATCATTCTCCATTTTTTTCTTTTTTTTTCAACTTCAGATGCAACAAATGACTTTATAATCACAAAATAATGATCCATAGTCTTTTTGATTCATGATTCATAGTCTTCAGCGGGCCACTTATGATTGATTTCATAACACAATGCTTCGGGCCAGTTTAAATTGAGGAATTTGGTCCATATATAAGGCGCACCGGACTATAAGGCGCACTGTCAGCATTTGAGAAAATTTTAGGTTTTTAGGTGCGCCTTATAGTCCGGAAAATACGGTATTTGGAATTCTAAGCGAACTCTTTTTTTTATTTTTATTTTTTAAAGGTGTTTGTACTTAAATAAAGATGTGCGATGTGGTGTCTTTGACGATGTAATCTATTTGCCAACCAGTCTGTGGGTTGAAGACAGGACCTGGTACACAGAGACAGACGGAGAAGAGGAGGAAGGGATAACACTTGGCAGCAGTGGCGCAAACAGAGAAGGATGAGGAGGGCGCGGCGGAGTACGGAAAAGAGACGCAAGAAAAAGCGATTGGTGATTAGACGGATGCTCGGGGTATACACAAGGGCAGCAAAAAGATAAAAGATGACGGCGAGGCCACGATGTAGCGACGGAAAATAGTGGCCGTGTTGAGATACTGTAGTGAAACAATCAAATAAAAACCGGCATGACAAGACAGCCAGAGGGAAGAGGCAACTAAACAAAGTGAGGGATGAGATGAACCAGAATTATAAAGACATTGGCGTGAGAGAGAGATGAAGTAAGAGTAGATGACATTAAGAGGACTAACGAGTATGGAAGGAAAAGATAGAAATGCGAAAAGGCAGCAGGAATCAATTTTCCCGTGGGGGCCGCAGGATCTGGGTAGTGGAGTGCAAATGCTACATGATAAACACTCGCTAGCGCTTCGAGTGCAACACAAGTCATCAACGTGCCCTCGATGTGCAATGAAAAATATCCTCGTTGCTTCGTGTCCTAACATTTTCCACATGGATGGAAGAGCGGTTGAGTCACCGCATGACATGTAGAAGAAGAGAATGGAGGTCTTATCGGGGTGGGCGATTTCACACCAACATTAATTCTTTCACCGCTTTAGCGTTGGGAAAGGGAGCGAGCTTTGTCTTGATGCTGTCGTTATGCTCGCTTTAGCGGAAAATCAAATAACGGTAAAAGAATTCGAGATTCTGGATGGGCCATAGATTTTTTTTTTTTGTACATACCACAATGAAAGCAAAAGTGTCATCGTTGGATGTTTTGGATGTTTGAAGTCACGCAAATTTCTGACCTTTCAGGGGTGTCAAACTCGTTCGGAGGGCCGTTATGAACAACAAACTGACGAATAACTAGTTTGGAAATCAGAGACTAGTAACAATATTATAAAAAGATGAATGCTAATCAAATTTTCTAGCAACAAGCAAACACAATTTGTAATTTTAGTATTGACACGTGAAATCGATGCACGATTTATCTTTGAGGGCCGCATAAAATGATTTGACGGGCCGTATCTGCCCCCCAATCCTTAAGTTTGAGTCTTATACCTTATATTTTGGCTATACGCTTTGTCAGCTCCAAAATAGAGTTCTCATATGGAGGCTTAAGAAAATGCTAGGCGAAGAACATAGCATCATCTTTTTAAATCCCACATCTTTAAATACACACTTTGGCCCCTTCACCTGCACTGTTTATGATGTATGTTCCTTCATGGTATTATTTATCACCATCCAAGCTCCTTGGAGTGCCTGCATCAAAGGCATCCTAATTGCATTGGTGATGGGTCCTATAAAGGGTTGCTATGGTGACTAGTGGAACCTTCCCCTGCTGGCTTTCCTTACTCAAGCTCCATTGCTTGCCATTTCCCTCTATTTCCCCTCTCTCATATGTCACAGCACTTCCTCCCTTATATTTTCTAATTACAAGGCATTGATGAAAACCGGCAAAGGCCGTACAACAAATGAGTGATCTGATGCTTGGGGAGAATATCTTGCCAATAAACACTTGACGTGCGATGGTGCATGCACATGCGTACGCCACTCCCATTAGCAGGAAAAAAAAAAAAAAAACTTGAAAGTGCTCCTGCTGGGTTGGCAAGAAGCGCAGCAAGCAGTGCCCGAACGGAAGACAAAGCACATCTGTCCGGCGTCAAAGACGGGGAAAGCGGCAGCTGTCCCAAAGATGGCGACGCTCGCAAAACGTTTGTCGTCTTTATCGGCCAAGCGACAGAGAAGGAGGTTTTGGAAGCTCTTCAAAGAGCAACTCGAGAGGCAGATTTTATTTTCATCGCTGCTCGTAGTACCGGGAAGGGAAGAAAGAAGGCTGGCGCTAAAGCTAGCTACTAGAAGAACACCTGCTTGGTCGCAGGAAAAGTTGGGTTGCCTTATTTCCCGAGAGAGATTTTTACTTGAGTATTGCTTTCTGATTCGGACAAGCAGAACCGTTCCGATCCGCCACCTTGAGAGACATTTTTGATGCATTGAAAAATAAATCTTCTTTTTAGCGCCGACATCTTTTAGCTGTAGTCCCTTGAGATCATTTTCAACCAGTCCTCCTCAAACTTTTCAAGTTCAAGGTATTACCTGATAGCTTTGCTTGTTTAATTGCAAGAACGGCTCTGTCTGTGTTTGATTATATTCGCGCCGTTTTGTTTTGATAGCTTTGTAGAATACCAAGGACGTTCTCATTAAATTTGAGGGTGGCGGTAACTTAGACTAATTTTTTCCTTTGCATCAAAAATACCCGTTAAAATCCTCTTGGGAAAACCCGCCTGCCTATTTATCGCAGCTGGTGTAAAACTACACCTTGGACTTGTCGTCGGTCAATCTCAGGAAATATTTAGCGACAGTTGACCTTGCCGCTCAAGCTGCTCAGCTGTAAACACAGCGGGGCAAAAACAAATCCAATCCAGTGCGGATCGGAGCGGCCGTCGGCTTGCAATGACTTCGGCGAACGTGATGACCGCACGAGTCGTGACTTGCGACGGAGTTTAAAGATGGCCCGAATGGATCACGATTAAAACACCATTGCTTCCTCGTTGGCAGCGGCAGTAAGAAGAGAAGAAAAGCCCCCCGTTTTGGGTGTTACATTCAATCATCCAAATGGCTGCGGATTAAGTGGTTGTTATCTGTGCCACCTGCTGTTTAAACTGTAAACAAGCCCAACTGTGTGCCAGTGTGTGTGTGGCGTGCCGTACGTGTGTGTGTGTGTGTGTGTCGATGTCATTGATCTGTAACAATGTTCAGCTAGGGGGCTGATACAAAGCCAACGCCACACAAAGTCAGTTTTACGACACGCGGCACTCTACAGACACTTCATTAGGGACGCTTGCACATGCTGAGAGTGTGCGCAGGATGAGGTACGACAACGATGAATGCAAAATGCGGCTTTTGCTCAAAGCGCCTTGAGAGAAGTTCAGTGGTGAAAGCTTTTCTCTTAACTGCAGGAAGGTTAGTAATGTTTTTGCTGCAGCAGAAGGGAATTTTAGGTCAAGCAAGGGAAAAGCTGCATGTGTGACTCCAGAGAATTTTAATTGGGAAATATTACAACTGCAATATCGTTTTGGGTTTGGGCCTTCTATAGAAGTGTCATCATCCAGAATCTATTTTGTTTGTCACCTGACAACGACCCCCGTGACTCTCTGACTCTTTGAATCCAAACTATGATTTTCCAAATGAAGGCGATGAGGCATAGCTTGTTAAGTGACACTGACATTTAACAAGACTAAAATATTACCCCGAAATGACCTCTTGGTATTTCTGCATCAGGCTCTTATTAAGGCCACTTTCATTAATTAGAGCTGAGTCTATTGTGAGTGGAAAATTAGTCATCTTATTTACCACATTTCACATATACCGACAGCTACTGACATCTCAACAAATCCCCGCAACCTCAGGACTTTCTTTTTTACATCACCTCGACCTCATTTAAATAAAGAACACTATTGGATTTTTCAAAGGGGTGCGAGCCCCATGAATGCTAAACTGCAGTTTGAGCGCATTGATATTCCATCATTTTACAAGACACGGCTGCTCTCTGCGTGTTGCATTTTCTATAATACAAAACTTCAAAAGAAGCGTTCCGGTTCTAATCTTTCCCCCTGCACTGCGGACCCGAGCAAAGACAGAGAAGCGAGGCCACGCCCACCTTTTTAACACCGCACACGCATTCTCTTGGCCCAAAGACTCACACAGCTGTTTACCATATAAACACACCTCTCCGATCACCCGGCTGACCTTAGAGTGACTTACAATAATTGTCCCCGTCTTTTTTTTTTTTTTTTTCACCTAACATCACACATGCGCTTGGCGCAGTGGGGTGAATGTATCAAGCATATTAAGTCACGCCGCCCGAGAGCCGGGGAGCCTAGGCACATTGTGATTTTCACCACTACGGCATCAAAAATTGAAAAGTCAATTCCAATTGGACCCCGATAATTAGAACTGACCTGGATTGCTGCTCTGAATATGGAATGAGTGCCAAAAAAAGAAGGTCAAGGTGGCGACAAAGGCAACATGGCCCACCGATAATGTGTTGGGTGGGCGAGCGTACATGCTGCACACATACGGCGACGTATGGAATACTAAAGATATTTCGTCTCGGAGGCCTAGACGGAATTGAATAGAATGAAAGAAATGACAATTTAATGGACATTTTCTTTTTTTTTGCTCCACTTCAATCATCTTCCCCCTCACCCCCACCTTTCTTCCTATATACTCACTTTGTGTCTTCACTTCCATCCCGAATACTCTGTGGTGACCTCATCCCTCATCTCTCCAGCTCTCCGTCAGAGCTGACCTTTGACCCCCAAGATCCTCGACTCACTCAGCCATTTCCCCCACTCGACCCTCACCTTGGTCATAAAGCGGCTGCAGAGAGTCTGGGGTTGTACGTCAAAAAAAAAAAAAAAAAAAAGCGAGCAACAGCAGAAATCATTTTTGTTTTGTCCGTGCGACCTCGTGAAAATCCAACGCACGAATCGTGACGACGCCTTTCTTTTTACCCGGCGCTCTCAACCCCCTCGTCACTACTTGAGTAATCACAGCCCAGCAAACACACAACATGGTAATCATTTCCCATTGTGTATGTCGCTTCACACACTTGACGAGAGATTTCTTAATACGCATCAACGGAACAACAACGTCGCCTGCGGGCAATTGCTCCATCAAAGGGAATTCATGCTATTTCATTGCTTAGAAACATTCGCACATTAAATAGATATCACGCCATACAATATTCATAAATACCATAAATATTAGGCCGAGAAAATATTACTTGTAAGGTCGTGATCAATTCTTGTTCCCTCATTGGCGGTCACATTCAACACAAAGGTCACGGTCCCCGCAGTATCATGTCGGGCCAGAGTTCGTCTAGCCCTCCCGAACATCTGCCCGGCGGGTCAGAACAGTGTGACAGCTGTGGAACCCGACCTCCTCCCCCCTCTTCCTTCACTTCTAAACACATCAGATGCCGCCTCTGGCCATCTTCCAGATGCACCACATTAAAACTAAACTGACCAACTGTAAATTAGCGTATACAAATATCAGACCTGATAGCAAGTAAGAAGGCATAAATGAGCTCATCGGCATTCGGAGTTGTCAGAAGATACAGTAGCGGTCTACTCCCTTAAAATATGAGTCGACACTTTTGAGACAAAGCCAAGATGGCAATTGTAAATTCTACTGCAGCCTGACAAGAGAAACACTCTAGTCCAAAACTCCGGACCGGTTCCTTGACAATCACGAGGCACTTAAAGACCAACTTCTCAATTTAGAGCCGAGAATCAAACCCTGATTCTGAGAATTTTTTTTAAAAAAAGGCTCGCCATTAGACTGCAGGGTCAGTATCTTCAAATTTATCCCCGTGATTGAGTTTAAGATCCATTTAACCAGCTATTTTTTTACTTTTGCCATCCCTCCATCTCTTTTGGGTATCAATATTGCAAAGTCTCCGAGCTGCTACATCAGTGACGCCTAGCAACAATGGCTTCAGGACTCTCCTGCATTATTCACAGGGCCCAACAAGCGCCCGGGCGCTGCCATTATCTATTTAAATCTAAACGCCAGCATGTCCCACTGAAGTGTGTCCTCACTCTACCACCTGCTCCGTTGCCATCACTCTAAAGAGTTTTTGGAAAAACCTTGTGCCATTCAATGTGGATGAAGGCCTTAACGGTGACAGTGACGGGAGCTGGAAGACGGAGGACGGCTGACAAGAGAATGAATTGGGGAGGTGGGAGGATAAAACAAAGGAAGAAACTAGCACGTCACGCCGGGAGACAATGACGGGCTGCCATGCTTGTGATGAAGCCTAGCATTTAAAATCATCCCCACCCGCCCCCCTTCCCTCCCTCCATCCATCAAATGACAGCTTTTCATCGTGACTCATCGACAGAGCTGCTCATCCCCTCCATTAGGTCGTCACCCCCCCCCACCCCTCATCTTCCAGCTCGCCCCTGCCCACCAGCACCTTGATATATATATCGCGTGGCGCGGGCATGAAGGGGAAAATATTCCGTAAAAATATCCGACTAATTCAATGGAAGTCTTTTATTTAACCACTAATGACCTGAGAGTGTTTTAAATCAAATCATCGTTTTTAAATGAATGACATTGTTGAGTGTGCGAGCTAATATTACCAACCTTCTCGTATGACATTGTATCTTTGTGTGAGCTCGTTTGGAGAATTAAGAGTGCAAGTAGAGTGCCTTAGGGTCCTGAATACATTTGAGGAATTGTAATTGAACATAAACCGAGCCGAACTATGACGTTTGCAGACTTGGGTCGATGATTGGAGAGTTCGAAGCAAACAGGGTGAAGCAGCAGTTAGCTGTTCTGCTGCAGGCAGATTTTCAAATCACTTTTGAAAATCCAGTTCTGGATTTTCTCAAGTCGGGTCGCAATCATTCTAATGCATTTCCACGTAATGTGAATCTTATTGGCGTATAAACGCAATCATTGCAGTCGGATCAGAAGAGAGGTGCTTTGCATATTTGGATGGAGACTGCTTAATTTCATGGAAATAACAGTCATGGGAAGGAAATGTGGACAATGATTTAGCCATGAAAATGCAAAGCAGTTATCCATATGCATCTCCTGGGGTGCTCCAGTACGTAGCATGACTTTAGCAAACACGCAGCATATTTTTCATACCGTATGGATTTTTGGGAACCGCCGCATTGCTCCCTAGTGTAACCAATGCAATGTTTTCCTCCAGCTATATCTTACCCGGCCGGCACACCATGCATTTGCAGTTTCGCTTGATTCCGGCGCATAATGGTCGCTTGCGCGTTTCGCTCGTCAGAGTCAGCTGATAACACAAATAAACGGGCGTGATAGGAACCCGAGCCAACAAACGGCGCATGCAGAAAGGCCGCCTGCTCTGATGGCCAATTGACTTGGAGGCTCGGCGCTTGCTAGGATGGAAAGGGGGACAATTTCATGCACAAGTGCATCAGAGAGGAGGACACTGGGAACACAAGCAAACTTTTTTTTTTTTGCCCCGGCCCAGATAGGTTACAGAAATTACCCTCGCCTCTTTAACCTTACTGCTCGCCTGGAAGCTCCATTTACATGCACTTCTTTCCCGTATCTTTTGTACACGCTTTTTATTTTATCTTAAGACGGGATTTGGTGGAGTGATGCAACATCTCGAGCGCTCTCATGAAAGGATGTGAAAAAAAACGTCTTCCGGAAAACATAAAAAGTGGCGTATGTTCAAGCTCTCGCATTTCCAGGTATTGGCGTGAAATGGAATCTTTTAAAGATGATGTTTATTTTTGAATCAAGTTGCTAAAAGCATTGGCTATTGAAGTGAGTTGTGGATGTGGTTTCGTTAAGCTCATTACGATCAATTAACAAAGTCTTCAAAAAATACTTCTCAATATGGAGTAATCCCCCGTTTATCGCGGATAATTGGTTCCAAAAACCACCCGCGATAAGTGAAATCCGCAAAGTACCAACAAGAAGTACTGGGCAGGCTAACGAGTTAGCGGAAAGATGCTAATTTGCGATCGTGCTAACACGCGAAAATGGACTTCTAAAGGAATTTTAAACGGACATTTGGAGCAATACTACATTGTCCTAAAGGTTAGACAAGTTTCCTCAATTTAAAAGTTTTATTTTGACTTTTAAATGTGCTTTTAATTTGGAAAAAAAAATCTGCGACGTAGTGAAGCCGCGATAAACGAAACGCGAAGTAGCGAGGGATCACTGTACAAGTTAGAATGTCAAAAATTGATGTTTGACAAGGCAAACACGGGAAGGCGGAATGTGAATGCATGTAACGTCAGAGTACTCAAAGCACCAGCTCAAAAAATAGCGAAAAAAAAAATCCCAAATGTAATCATGAACACCTCAAATCACATCTGTCAACTCACCATCTTCCAAAGTGCCCCCGATTACTGTCGCCAAGATGACACTTTATCCGGCAAGCCCGCGAGAGACAAAAACATCATCACCCGGCTTTTTGTGTTTGACAAAAGAACTAACAGGATTTATATGGCGCGTCTTTTAATTCAATTTAGTAATCATTTTTAATCCCTTAAGGGGGAATTCAATTTGCACTCTGCTGTATATATTTCCCTTTCCACGCCATAGAGAGAAACAAACCACACTCAATGCAGGCATGTAGAGAGAGATGTCAGATTGATCGTTTCTGGACCCCGAGATGACTTTCGGGGGCTCGGTTCCTTGCCGAAGGGTCACATATTCAAACAACATGACGTCATACGCCAGCAATCCATCCACCATGAGAAAATTTGCGTGACGTACACTCAACGAGCTCGCTGTTTCGTCACACTGCCCTCTCACATCTGACAGCGAGAAAATTACATATGATTGAGGTGCTCTCCCATGGGGGGGGAGGGGGGGGTGTTTTAGATGATTTGTCACCCATTACTATTGCAAGTAATATTCAGGCTTGAAGGCACCATTTTCTGCACTCTGCATAAAACATCAAAGTTCTTAATGGCTCCACCCACGCATGCACATGACTAACTGGGCCTTTCTAATTGCATGTGCGACAAATCGAGTCAAGCGTGAGCTTTTATTTTTTATTTTTTATGAAACAGCAATGGATGCAAATATCAAAAATCTAAATGCTCATTTTAAATAATTAGTTGGAATCGTGGAAACAGTTAAAATCACATCAATTAAAAAGATTGGAGCGCTTCCAAAGCATCCAGATTGCTCTGTTTTCCGCTCACTGCCACTAGGGGGCAGATTTACATGTTGTTTTTGAGGGCCCTAATTGATAAGTTTAACAAAATTCTCAATTCTTCACTTCATATCTTTCTGACATTAACTCTTACAATTTCTAATTGTGGCCTGACTCACATTTTTTTTTTCTAATCGTCAGATTTGAAATATATTTTTTGCTGACACCTGCCTTGGAACACCTCCGACAAACCTCCTATGACAAAAGCAGCCCACATTGAGGTCTGGAACACATCTGATGTTCCCTTCCAATTAAAAAGTGAGCAAATGAGCTCATTGAGAAAAATCAGCTGCAGGCAAAGTGTTCACCATTACCCAAACGTGCGCTAAAGGTTGCGCTGGGACGCTTTTTAATAAGTGGACACATTTAGCCGCACGCGAGCAGGGAGATGAATACATGCTGCATCTCACTCCCCGCTACCCCTGGAGGATAACCGAGGTGCCTCCATGTGATTGATTTTGAACCCTTTCCACAGTGCAATGCAGTGCAAATAATTGTCCTGGCTCCGCCTCCTGCCTCGGACTTTAAACACAGCCGCATAGAAGCGCCGAGCTTTCACGCTCTGCCAACATTTACGCACGGATGGAACGTGCGTGTTTAAGGTCATCTCCAACTTCAGCTTTTTTTTTTTTCTCCTCAGCTGTCAAGTTGACACAGCTGCAGGACACGCCACGGCAATAAACGCAGCGCCGCCACTCA
The DNA here is from genome assembly GCF_024217435.2 of Syngnathus scovelli. NCBI lineage: Eukaryota > Metazoa > Chordata > Actinopteri > Syngnathiformes > Syngnathidae > Syngnathus > Syngnathus scovelli. Next base: position 4,489,606 of record NC_090865.1, read on the forward strand.
GTTGGGATGCACCAAAACAGCCCATCCGCAACAAATTTCATTTTACCATCTCGAGAGATGTTTGGAAAAAAGGGATGCTCGAGGAGCATTCAAATGAGCAACTTTCACCTCGGATTCTTTCTTACCTTGCGGCAGATGCTTGAGATGCTCAGCGGGGTGTCACAAAACGTCCGGCTCTTGGCGCGGCTCCCCCCCCGACCACCGTGTGGGAAAGGATTGAGACGCAGCAGCGAAAGGCAGCGGTGCTACATCCTCCCTCACGCTCCCCCTCTCTCTCTCTCTCGCTCTCTCGCCATCAAACACACCCCTCCTCCCTCGCTCTTACCCTCCATATGTGGTTCATACGAAGTGCTCCCCAAAGACATGGTTGAGGCAACCCATTGGACGACTTGTTCATTCCATCTTTAACAAATATATCTCTATTAAAAAAAAAAAAAAATGGTACTGAGTGACCTACAGCATGCAGCTATAGACTGTAACTCACACTAAATAATTTTAATTTACAGGAAGTATTGTTTTTGTCTTCAGCACATTGAAATTTGGTTCGGCCCGGTGTCATGCCGGATATTTCTCCCAGCATTCAAAGTAGCCACGCCGAGCACTTAACTTAGACACCACTGTAAATGGGTCAGCGAGATGGAGTGAGTGAGAGAGTGAGCGCTCGTTCTAACAATAGGCCGACGTGGCCATTTGATGGCTGCATGGCATGAATGTTTGAGAGCATAAAAGTGTTAATGGTTTGCATAATTACCCAAGTCGTTTTTTTTTTCTGTCACTGCAAAAGTGCTTCTTGTATTCTAAAAAAAATCAAATATCTCTGCTAAGGTTAAGAATCACAAGGCATATTTTTCTTTCTTCCACTTGAGTTATTCAACAGGCTCATATTTTATTTTAGCCATCCTAACAATGTTGTGCTCATTGGATTGATGATGTAATGAGAAGTGAATGTGGAAAAAAAAAAGAAACATGAGCAGTGAGAGACTGGCTGGGCTGAACCAGGCAATTAGATTAATTGCAAACTGCGCACGCAGCGAGGCAAACATTGAGAAGTCATCCTCTGAATGCAAACACTTACACCAGTGCTTCACTATCTTTCCCGCTCGTCTACGGATGGAATGAGGCCAGAATATAGTAAGATGGTGATCTGTCAGGATGATTTACTTTCAATTAGATTTTGACAGCGCACCTTGCCTTTGCTGCCCTTCTAATCTCCATTTTGGGATGTGGCGGTAGGGCGTTGATTGGGTTGAACCTTGAGGAGATGACCTCTGATGAACCTGGGTGTTTAATGGTTTGTGTCTTTTGGTCAGTGTTATGTGTTATTTAAAAAAAAAAAAAAAAATTAACACTTTGCCACAGTTGTGTTGGTTGGAAATTGAACCCACATCATTTAAGTTGGGTGAGAAACATTATGCCACATTGCAATTGTCAAACAACAAAATTAAACTACTCATCTTTCGAATGAGAATTAGCCAAACAGTTTGATTTTCAATTTTTATTTCTCAAATAAAAGTTGAATATAGCATGAGACAAAAAAAAATAAAGGCTCGTTTCACTGGCTGCATTTCTCATAGTGACCAGAAGGTAGCGACAGAGCGCTAGAAAACTGTCGGTACCCGTGTTCATGAAAGAAATAACATAATAGAGAAAAAAAAAATACATTAAAAATATATACGATGCAATTTAATCGATAAAAATAGACATTGTTTTGAAATTGTGTTTTAAATTTGCAGGTTGCAAAGCCCGGAGCTGCTGGACCAGGAGAGACCCTCTTCCGCCCCTCCACTATTCATCAGCCTTCCAGCAGTGTTCTCCTGGTCATCATTGCATCGAGAAGTTTATGGATGTGTATGTTTTGTTTCTGACACGTGGGTGTTTTCTTCAAGGACATTATTCATGATCACCAATAAAGCAAAGTAAACGACACTTGACTCTTTGTCCCATGTGCGTCTTCAATTTCAACCCAAGTTGACAAATTTGATGTACGAAGTTTAGACACAAAGTCCAAGAGTTTTTTTTCTTCATACAACTGCTTAGGGGTAGTTCACATTTTCACAACTGTTTTGCCATATTTGGTAAGACACTCAAAAAAAAAATCGAAATTTTAACGGCATGGTGGGGAAATGGTATAACACTTGGTCTGGTAATCGGGAGACACGGGTTCGATCCCAATCTGTGCGTTTACTTATTACACCAAGTAATGTGTGAGACTCGAACTCGGTTCTCCTGAACACAAGGCAAAAGCTTTAACCGCAAGACCAACTGAGCTCTTACAATGACACCTTCAGTATCTGTATTTGTCCACTACTTTGGATGCATAGACGTGAAATACACAACAAAACTTGCGAGGTTCTCATACCAGAATTGGCGAATGGTAAAATATTTGCGCCGGTGAGCAGGAGACGCGGGTTCGAGACCTGCTCTGACCAACTTTCTCAAACAGAGCAATGTCCTAGCTCCTTTATTTGAACTTCCGTTTTAAAAACGTTTTTTTTTTCTTTTGCCAATTAATGACGTCATCACAAAAATCCTATAAAAGACGTCACAAACGCGACGATCATTCTCTTGCTCACTTCTGACAGGTCGAGATGGTCCACCTGCTGCTCCGCTCAACGGCGTTTAAAACTTTGGACAAGGTGAGTTTTCAATGGTCACTATTAAACTTTTAAAACTAACTGCTTTTGCTTTCTTTCAGCATGAAGTTGCACTTTGGACGTGCTTAATCCTTGCTAACATGCAAGCTGAGACGTTTGCACGACCGATCAAATTATTTGCTCCAACATTTTAGGAGCGTTTGAGCGACAGCGCCGTTTTCCTCAAGGTAAGTAGATAAAATAAATTCACAACAGAATGAATCAAATATTTTTATGCATGAGTGTTAATTCTCTCATTTCTGTTAACAGGTATGAATCTTCAAGCCTGAAGTGGCCGACTTTCTGCATAATTAAAGTAGATTCACAAGTAAACCCTTTTAATGGACTGCATCTAATTGTCTCGTTTCTGTCCACAGGCGTGCATCTGCAGCAGAAGAACCACGTTTACTGCAAAAAGGCAAAAATCCCGTTTATAATTGAAAGAAATCATGAAACTAAAATCAAATATTTACCTGTTCTTTTTTTCTTTGTCTGCAGGTTCCAAAATGGCCAACTTGCTGTCCTTCGTGAGACGTTTGCAGGTCTACTCTTGCTAAACATGTCGACCAAATGTCGCGTTGCTAAGTTAAACCTTGAAAATTTAAAATCTTGGCTACAATGTTGCAATGTCTTTCAGGCCAGCAAGCTGTGGTTGGAGAGGAATCCAGTACTGAACTGCGATCTTCACTGGTGAAGCACACTTTCATACATGTATAATTGTTTGAAAGATTTATTAAAACACGTGCGTTTTCATCCCGCTTTTGTCCACCAGGTGGTGCCAAAATACAAGCTTCCTGGAGCATTGGGTTGACTGGTGAATTAGCGTTCCAATGAGGTTTGAATCTGTTTAAAAGACTTACTAAACGACTGTTTGTTGCAGCTTGGCATCAACTTCCAGGCCAAAGGTGACACCTTGCTGAAAATCTACCATATTAAAAGCACTCACCTGTATTTTATTTTCCTCTTCATGCAGGGCAGCTTCCAGTTAGAATGCTGTCGGTCACTCTGCCACCAAGACCTTCCACCTGCTGGCCAAAGAAACCAATCCTCAAAGGTAACTTCATTTTCAGTTTCTTCATGCAAATAAACTTGATTACCGGTTAACGTTCCCTCTTGTTGTGTGCAGAAGTGTCCATCCGGCCTGCTGTTGTCCGAGACCTAAGTTTGCAGTGGAAGGTTCCAGTCTACAGTTAAAAATATAAACAGTCTACTTAAATTGAGTAGTCAATGTTCTTTTTCTTAACAGGCAGAGGTGACAAATCCTGGTCCAGAAAGTGAAAAGCCAGCCACAGGTGCTTCTACTTTGAGCTCATTCACCTGTGGTGGAGTAGAAGCACCTGTAGCTCAAGCCAAACTGTGGCAGGCTGAAAACGAGCCCTCTGCTGGTAAGAGAAGTACATTTAATTTCAGCAACAATTTTTAAAAATGTCAATGTTCGTTTTGTGTCCAGTGTGGTGCACCATCAAACACCTGCTCGCAGCGGAAGCCAGAGCAAACCTTATCTCCAAGGCAACCTGAGAAGTGAGGTACATTTGCACTTAGGTGGTATGTCCTTTAGCTGCTGCTCATTACACAATCATCATGACAACTTCGTTCCAATAATCTTTTTTTCCCCCCTTTATTTTCTGACAGGCAGCAAGGAACTGGTCATGCAGCTCGCAACACTTGGTGCCATGAACAACTCTTTTCCGCTGGTAAGGTTCATGGCTTTTACTGCACAAAATGTTGACTTGACTTTTGACTTACAGATCTCTTTTTGTCTTAGGTTCAGGCACGCACGCACTTACCGCTCGTCCGACTGGCCGACCCCTTCACTACTCATCCAACTGGCCGACCGCTTCGCTACTCGTCCAATTGGCCGACCACTTCACCACTCGTCAACGAGCAGACTGCCATCCAACTTGAAACTCTTGTCATTGATTATTACTCTGCAAAAATAAAGTTTGATTACAAAGAACTCTTAACTCAACTCTTCTTAAACATCACAAATCAAACTTTACAAATATCAATTTAAAAAAAAAAAAAAATTCAGATTTTTTTTGGGGATTTTTTTTTGCCTGGATTTTTTTTTTTTTTTTTTTACCCAGATTTTTTTTTTTTTTGCCTGGATTTTTTTCAGAATTTTTTTTAAAAATGAGGCTGGTCAAAGCTGGAATACTGCTTCATGATTCGCTGAGGGCTCATGAAGTGGGCGGTGTTATGCGAATAAGAGAATGTGATTGGTTGAAAAAGGGGTGTGTATATGCAAATGAAGCGCTCTGTGATTGGTTGGGTTTAAAGTGGGCGTGGCCAATAAATTTTGAAGCAATCTGATTGGTCAGATGCGCAAATGCAGCATTTTGATTGGCTGTTTAGAAGTGGGCGTGGTTATGCAAATTAGGTGATGTTCTGTGATTGGTCAAACTGAATTTCATAAGAGTTAGGAGGCGGGCAAAGTGGCACTTAGGTTTTTGAAGGTAGTTTTCAGTCTTGAGGTGAGTGTTGGCCTTGTGTCACTGCCATGGACACAAGTCTTTGACTGTTACCCTGCATCTCACATGACTCCAAGTGACTGCAACTCACTTGCTGTCACTGAGTCATGTGAGATCGAGAGTAACAGTCAGACTTGTGTCCATTGCAGTGAAAAAAACAACTCTCACCTCAAGACTGAAAACTGCCTTCAAAAACCTAAGTGCCACTGCAGCGACCCACCAAGCATGAAAGACTTCAAATGAGTGAAGCAGATTTGCTCTTAAAAACACAAAGACTTCCATTCCAGTTGATTAATTTATTGGACAGAAAAGTAGTTTGAAAACATTTGAGAAGTCAATGTTTGTGTGGGACTAATTTAGTTGCACACAAACATTGACAACAGGCCTTGCATGGAAGCAGCTTAAGTGTTTGATGAGCTCAGGTATGATGTTACTTACTTCTAATGCCACCAGGGGAAGGTGAGCACATCCAAACAGCTCATCTCTCTCACTGGGCCAACATCAGACATCACATCTCTCATGGGACAAAAACTAAGTGCCAGGTATTGCACAACATCTACATCACTTTTTGGTTGTGTTTTTCAATGACAATGATGCAAACCAAGTTAGTTAAACATTAATCAAATGTATATTTCTGACTAATTTGATTTTGATAACTTGACCAAAACTCATAATACACATGCATTTGTGTGAGTCATCTGTTTCTTTGTAATTATATTTGGCCCACAAATACAAATTGCGCATCACCTTTGTGTCAATACTACAAGTGCAAATTGTCTTCATTTTATTTTTAAAGATAGAAATATTGCCAGTTTTTTTTATTACCCTTTATCTTTTTTTATTTTGTTTTTACCGTTTTTGCTAGTCTCTGATGTCAAAGCTACTTGGTCATCAGTTTGCCTATACTGAATATAATATGAGACGTTCATACATTTACTGACCAAAATGAGTTTGACAATACGAATCTAAACTAGAGGATGTGCGCCCTCTTCTGGAGTTATTTTACACTGCACCCATCCTGCTTTTTATTTATTATCTTTTTTTAGGTGGAGTATGTCTTTTGACAACAACTTTTTAGATAATCAAACCTCACGACTAACTTCATGAGCACATAAATTACCTGACAACAGTAAAATAACTGATTCAAGTCACATTTAGAAAATAATATTGTGTCTCATTAGACTGGGCTGGTGTTCCTGATGAACCTCTCATGGCATCGAAGGCATAATGTTACATAGAAGAAAGAAAATGATGGAAAAGCAGCATGTCCTACCTTCAAAGTTAGCGGCGAGTTGTGCAGGTAGACGAAGTGGAGGTTCAATTTTTGGAGTTTGCGTGGAAAACATGCAAAACAACATGCAAGTCAAACGCTTTCCTTGATTAACGTTTGATCGACAGGTGGAGTGCAACTTGTGGGCGTGCTCAAGTCACCTTTGTTGATATTGTTCTGGATTTTTTTTTTAGCGAGCAACGAACAAACTCGAAGTGCTCATGTTATGATAATGCACCTGCATAGTTACATAAAAATGGTCAAACAGAGCTTGAAAATGTTTGCAATACTCACCAAAAACACAGCTAGGTCACCGGAAGAGTTGCTCCAGAAAGCCAACAGCATTAGGACCTTCTGAAATGGCATCGACAAAGAGACAGGCTTACTTGGCTTTTTTTTTTTTTAAATAATTAAAATTTGCAATCGAAACTCATATTAGTTGTCTACTTACTTTTTTTTAGAGAAAATACAAATGTGAAAACAAGTGAGAAAATAATGGCTTTTAAACTTAATGTTCATTGATCCAAACCATCCAATGCGCATTGGATAAAATGTAATGTTTGTTTAGGTGATTGTCTCCACCTTGTGGCGTAAAGGAAAAATACACCCAACTGTTCAAATCATTTTGTTAACTTCTACTGAGGGCAAACAATTGTGTCGCTGGATGGATGATTTCTGAATTTGACATAGAAATAATTAATTTTACACTAAATTTAATTATGCCGAGGACAAAAAGGGATTTTTTTTTCTTGATGGACCCAATTAAAGTCTCAAATTTGGAGCGTCAATGACGGGCATATACGTTTGCTCCATCCCATTTCCTGGACAAAGTTCCTGAGGGAGGGCCAAAGTGAACTCGGAAGCATGGGAAAGTTCCCCGCACTATTTTTTCCGATGACACGGAATCTTTTTAAAGAAAGCAAATACGATTCAGAGGAGCATTCAGAGAGGGACCAGGAGACTGAGACGTTCCGCGAGAGAGAAAGGTAAAACTTGTTTGGGATGGATTTGATCTGGATAAAAGTCTTTTGTTGAGATTAATAAATAATACTATAGTCAGACTTAATCGGCTTCCCTGTAACAATTAAATATTAAATTATTTTAAACATGTTTAGTGTTAATATTCCCTTTTAATTTGTATTGCTTGTAACACAGAGATATGTTGGCTTGCTTTCTTTTTACAGTAACAAAGTTTATTTATGGTACTCCTCACTTTAATTTACATTTTTATTTATTCAGTTTTATATATTTATACATATATAATTTTAGTTAATGTTTATATTATGTATATTCTGAACGTGATTACAATAATAATGTGTATTGATTACATGTTGGATTTATTCTGCCCCCATTGATGTTTCATCTTTCTTTTCTGTTAGTTCAAGGGCTGAACTAACAGAAAAACATCAAGTAGTCTAAATAAGTCAAGGGTCACAGCAGTACCCCCCCCCCCCCCCTTTACAGGATGTTTACTCAGATGTTTGTGTACGTGTGTTGGTGTATGCATGTAGCTTCCCGACAATGTCCCGAGTCATTAACATTAAATAGAGATGCAATTATAGCAATCATTTTGTACCCAATTGAAGGTTCACAATGAATAAGTAATTTGACAGATAGATAAATTGATACTGTATTGAGCCCGGGGGGAAATTGGGGGTTCATATCACAGAGTGGGTATATAAAACACATACTGATGACATGAGCACAACTTAATAGGCTTCTAAAAAAGGCCGGCGCCACAAAGAACAGTGTGAAAGATAAACGCAATCAAAGCAAAGCAACAAAGCCAATACCAAAGAAAAGAAAATCATGGGAAATGTCAACAAAGCCCATTCTAACAAGACTGAGCTCATGGAAGAAGCAAGAGCCAGACTTGCTCCTTAGTCAAAATGCCATTTCCAAGACTTTAATAAACCGACATAATTGCACTTATGCATTAGCCGTGTGCTCGTTAAAACGCCCGGCGTGAAAATCAAATAGCAGTTAGGTGTTAAGTAGTGTTGTTTTGTCAAGCGCAGATGTAAAGGTGGTAGTTATCGACTCTTCTAATGACTGGAGGAAAAACTTGTAACTATTGTATCCAATTTGAACACAAAGAGCGGACTATTATTAAACGAATAAATAAATTTACTGCTTTAAAAGGGGCTTTTGTTTCGGGTTGACCTGGTTCATTTTATTTGAGCTCTCTTAGAACATTAGGAACAATTCAAAATGGCAGTCTTTGTTAGTACAAAAGCTATTTCTCATGTTTTGCCTTCCTGTTCCTTGTCCTCAGAGGAGCAGAGGATGTCCAGAGCTGACTGGACCTTTCTGGAGCACCTGCTGGAAGAGGCCCAGGAGTATTCAACGGGCATCGGCCGCGTCTGGCTCACTGTTCTCTTCCTGTTTCGTATGCTGGTGCTGGGTACGGCGGTGGAGTCGGCCTGGGACGACGAGCAAAAGGACTTTATTTGTAACACGTTACAGCCGGGCTGTACCGAAGTCTGCTACGACAGAGCCTTCCCCATCTCCCACTTTCGCTATTTTGTCCTCCAAGTCATCTTCGTTTCTACACCGACCATCTTCTACTTTGGATACGTGGCCATACGGAAGGAAGAAGACAGCAAAGAGGATGGCAAGCAGGTGGAAGAAGGTCAGACAAAGGGCATGGCGGAAAGGGATGCCAAAAATATGCCGGAGGATAAAGAAAGGCTCAGCAAGGGGAGCGTCGCCAAGAGGAGCCCACCTGACGCTCCGAAGCTGAAAGGCAGGCTGTTATGCGCGTACGCGTTAAGCATCTTTCTAAAAGTTCTCCTCGAGGTGGGCTTCATCCTGGGGCTGTGGTTCCTTTACAACGGCTTCCAAATTGAATCCAAGTTCGAGTGCGTCGGCTTCCCCTGCCCTCACACGGTGGACTGCTTCGTCTCCCGCCCCACGGAGAAGACAATCTTCACTATCTACACTCAGGCCATCGCCGCCATCTCCCTACTGCTCAACCTCGTCGAGCTCCATCACCTGCTTCAGCTTGCAATTTCACATCGGCTGAAGAAGCGTTACCGCTCTCAGGCGCCAGTGTACCGACTGCGGCCTGAGCGGACAGCGCAGGCCTCGCCGGATGCTCCGGCGCCCCGAGAGGAGTTGTACGACGGGGGCCTACCGCTGCCAAACAAGGCTATGGCCATTTCGGTGGACTGCGGACCCGCCGAGGCGGGAAACGACGTCCTCCCGAGCTATACCAACTGCATGGAGGCTTTGCATACATCACGTCCACCCAGGAACCACTACACACAAAAGACAAAGAACAACCTCAGGGGTGTCTCAAAACAGAAGCACTATGTCTGACTGAGACTCAATGAAAGCTGTTTTGTTATTTTTCGAAAATGTTTGTTTGCACATGACACTGGAGTAAAAGAGGTGGCCAATAGGAGCCGGAATCAAAAACAAGAGCGGAATTGTGAGCAAAGCGCCCAAGAGGCAGTGATGCATTTCAAACATTGAAATTCTACTAATTTGTAGAACGCGCTTCAAGGCGAGCACAAATTTTACGGTCACGAGATGTTTTCTTATATTATCTTGAATATGTTTGTGGGGAAAAAAATACTGTGTTGAGGGCACCGGATGCTATGTTAGTAGTTAAAAGAGCAGTAAAGTGGGATAAATATAAATATATTCCCTTGAGGTCCACTCCGTCATCCTTGGAGCTCCTCTCGGGCCGCATAATGGAATGTTCTGGTCTCGGTGCTTCTCCCAAGGGAATAATGGCCGGCTGTGCGGATACATGCTTGTATGCACGTACTGTATTTTTCCTTGGATGGGGGTGGGATAAGGATATCCCAGAGGGTCCCCAAAACAAGAAAAAAAAAAAGACAAATCCTAAGATATCTTCAAAAAACGCTGCAAATAAAATATATATTTATAGAAAATGTTTTGTTTATTTATTGTACTGAGGAGTTAGAATAAATTGTCACAAATGAATGTTGACTCGATTACCTCCTTGCCATCTTCAACTACAAAAGGAGAAAATGCCTTTAAGGTTTGCGCTCAACTGAGTGGCATTGAAGTATGTTTATTTTTTATGGCTTCATTTCACTGCAGTTGAATGTAAACATGCTATACAATTACACAATGATAGGAAGACAGTCTTCAAAAAGGAATCTTTGTTTTGTCAAAGATCAATTGGCAGATATTGTTCTGCAAAACAATCCAAAGTTGCCCCTTTCCAAGTCTAGTCACAAAAACTTGGCGGGCATCCCTGCACAGTCGATTATCCAAGTCCAGGTGGGCGTGTGCGCAGCCATCTGCATGGGCGCAACCTTTTTATTGTTCATGAGAGTCTTATCACCAAGCAAAAGGTGGGCGATGGGGACGGGGGGCACTCAACAGATTGCGGGGGTCAACCTGTGTAGTCATTCAGTCTGCCAAGCAAAGCGTTAGTTTTTCCTGGCAAATGTGATGACGACGAAGCGCCGTCATTCTTTGTCATTACCGGCAATTTCCCCATCATCAGTGCCGGGTGAAATCAGAATGCGTCACACAAATAACTAATGTGAACTAGATTAGGGGTGACACTCAGGGTTATAATAGTTTGGGAGTTTCATTTTCATTTCAAATAACTAAAGTGAAATAGATTAGGGGTGACGCTCAGGGTTATAATAGTTTGGGAGTTTCATTTTCATTTTTAAAATTCTAATTTTGAGGAAAATGCGTCTTTTTAGAAGCTTTTATAACTTCTAGTATTACTTTTATTGTTTTTTAAAAATAAATATGCATTATTTGTTGAGAGCAGAATTTTAATGTTATTTTTAAAATATATTTCTAGACCTTTATGTACAGAAATTGGTTTTTCAATGGATGTCTGTCAAACCCGTGTGGCTTTGGATTGTAGTGTTACTAAACGTAAAATATAGTTTGCTATTTTTATTTATTTTTTTAAATCAAACACTCTTGTTTTCATTTTGGTTTGTTGCCAGTAATGCTGTTTTCTTTTCTTTCAATTTTAGTTTGCTAAGATTGTCACTGTGTGGGAAGATGTTAGTGACCTCCCACATAAAGCCTTTTGGGATGGACTAACATTGTGACTGTGTTTCCTGAGATTGTTGGTCATTGCGGATGCATTTCCTCACTCTGCTGATAAGCCACAAGTTGTAGTCCGGGATCCATGTAACGCCTGATCATTTTAATGAAGGCACATCAACGAGGAATGAACAAACTGAGCACAAATAGCAACTCGCACACAAAGGTTATATAAGAACCTAGCGGGGGAGAACGGCATTGGGGTGACTGAGTTCAAATTGTGTGATTTGCAAGTAATTATGTGGTTGTTGTTCTTTAGGGTTCTTTTGTTTCCTGGACTTTCATACTGGCACACGACTCTGTAATCATAACAACGTACAGTCCTGGCAGTCCTGAATTTAGATTAAAAAAAAGGTCCAATCATTAAATTTAGATTCTGAACAGGAAGTGGGTCTGAATCTGTTTCCTCTTCCAGCATTGTTTCTCCCAGAGGAACATTCACGCTGACAATGCGGGCAGCAGTTGGCATTGTTAGTTGCTGCCCATCAAAAGCCAAGTGAACTGTGCACTAACTCAACATCAACAACACACATGAGAGTACATGAACTTTTACTTCTCTATTTGTAATGCAAAAAAGGAAACTTTGACAAAAAATATCCTATAATGCATTGCATTACCGCTTTACATAGTGCCCCTTGTGGTTAGACTTATATTGCAGGCTCCATTGATATTAAATGTGACAAGACTAGTAAATTGGAGTGACAACAACGTCACGCTGTTTTTGAGCAATGTTAGAATACCCGACAAAGGCAAAAACATGATGTGGATGAATGACTTGTTCTTTACCAAGTGTTTATCTCCATTTTATGTGTGTACCTGTCTTCCTGGATAGGTGAAAGTCTATGTGTTTATGAGAAGGATGCCATTCCAGTAAGCAGGCACCACCTATTGTCCGCTCAGGATGTTGGACTGAAAAACAAAACAAAACAGAGCATCCAGCATCACTCATTATCCACCATCATCCAGCAGGAACAATGGACCCCCCTCCACCCGCGCCCTTTTCTTTCCCAGGAGCCTCGATGTTACGTTCCCACAGTGCTGTCCAGTTTGGAGGAGTTGCTCCATTGTTACCTGTCCTCTAATTGTTCCCAAAAGGACGTAGACATACACACTCCCTCTTCCTCTCCATGCGAGTCTAGCCCCAGAATGATTAACTCCCAAGAAGTCAGAGTTCAACAATTCAAACTTTATTCATCCACCTTTCACATGACCCACAGCAGGAAAGGCTCGCTGTGCAGAGATGATAACTTTGAATAACATCCCATATTGATGGATGGTTGATTCCCTGTACCATCAAAAAGTTCACGACCCCTCTCCCCTTTATAAATTATTCTTTGGTGACACAATTAGAGGGAGATGGGGAAAAAATACTGTACACAAGTAGTACAGTGTGACAAAAGTATTTGAACGCATGGCAGTTGCAGATTCTTCCTTTCGACAAGATTTCAGGACAGGTCTGTTACCTAACGTCTGATACGAGTGAGGACATTGTTCTCCAAAGCACATGATTGCATGCATAGAGGCTTATAAGATGGAGGAGAAGTCATTGTGATAAATACCGTAATGTCTGTATTTGATGAAGGTGTTAGCTCTTTTCTGGCCGGTTCCTGTTTAGAGCTGCTTTAGGCGTGAACTCCAGTTTGTCTTTCAGGCTGAGCACCTGTGTGCTGTCCATTCCGTCTTGTTCTAGCAGTTTCCTCTCCTCCCTCAGTTCGAGAATGCTCTTCTCTTCTTCGTGAGGTTTGGGCGTCCCCCTGATGAACCACTCCAGGTGGTATCCCACCGCTCCCACCACAACGGCCACGGGGAAGGTGAGGTACACAGAGTAGGTTCGCATGGCTGTCCAAACTAGAGGCCACATGACTGCAAGATTTTTGAGATCTAAATACTTTGGAATAATAAAAAGCTGAATTATTTCTTGCATAATTCAAACTGATATCGTGGCAGTAGGAATGACATAACATAAAAAATACAATATGATTGTAATAATAGCTTGGGTAATTGTTTTCTTAAATTAGACCGCTGTACTGTATTGGACTAAATTACTTGAGAGGTGGCTCTCCCTTGTGTTCCCCCCCAAAATTGCTCTTCACGTTCATTTCTTTTCATGACGAGTTTTTAATTGGGGTTGCATAGACAACCAACAAGAAAAAAAAAGTCCCATTATTGAGTACATACGTATTGTTGTATAATTCTGTGCTTACATTTCCTCATTGTCACGTCATAGTGATGTAAGCTTGCAACATAAACATTACACCAGCATACAAACGTCACTCTTACTATTATTTGTACTTTTTATTATTACTGTAGCTGTTTTATTTAAGAATTTGTCATTTGACTCACCTTTAACGCTTCGTTATTGCCGCAGTCGGTAAACGTAACTTCCGGGGGAGTGTTTACATTTCCTGAGCGTCATTGTGATTGGTTGAAAACTCTTGTTCGTTTAAAGCAAGCGGTTGGAGCACTCTTTGTGCTTGTCTTTTGCACCATCTAGTGGTCAAAATAATACACAGCCAAGGTAAGAGCACATTAAAAAGTGAGCCAAAACAATGCAAATAAGCATTAAACGGCAATGAGAGGACTAAAGCAATACAACACAAAATGATGTTGAATCTAAGTTTTCTATTATGAACGTTGATATATTTATTTATTCAAGTATGTTCAATGTAGGATTGTTTTTCATTTTACCTGACGCGCGGATACCCGGACCCTTTATAGGGACGGACTGCACACTCCGAGGAGGTTACTACAAAAACAAGTTGTTGTCTGGTGAGTTTTATGCAACGATGGTCTTGATTGACTTAAAACAAATGCTTGGTCACCCGCAAACAATGTGGAAAGGCATCTGGTAAGATAATGATCATTAACATCTCGAGATCACACTGTTAGACGCAACTACCTCAAGTCACTGCTTGCGCTTATGGCGCCATGGCAGTTTGTGAACATGATGTAGGTGTGAATATCCATTTAATTCATAAAGCTGTAGTCTGATCGTTTTAAACTCCAAATCTAAATTAGTAATTTATAGCTGCGCTAATATGCGCTGCTGATTATTTATTGGGCAATCTGCAATGTATAATTTATTATATTATGTAGCTGTATTGATATAATGGTTTGGTGTTGGCAGTTTTCACATGTATTTTGGATAATGATTTAGTTGAATGAATTTATTCATATCGTGTACATTGCTAAATTAAACTAGTTAGATTCTGGAAATGCTTCACTGTATAATAGTGTTTTTTTACTTGTTTTTTTTTTTTTACCTGGTGGCATCAAAGACAAAACCCAATAAACAAAAGTTACAAAAAGTTACGGTGTCATTTGAGTAAAAGACTGCTGCACGACTAAAGAATTGCCGGTGCATCCCCTTCAAGTGTGGGGTGCAGTGAAGATAAGGAAAATTCCATGACAATACAATATTTAAAAAAAAAAAAAAAAGCAATGGAAGCATCAATATTTGGCAACAAAATCAAAATATTTTGGCATTTAATAACAGTATAAACCTCAATGGAATGTAAAAAATGTGCAAATGGAATAAACTTGTTTTGTTTCAATCTACATATTTTTTTTTTTACAATTGTAGCTAACTAGTGGTATCAAGGTGCAAACATATGCGTGGGTTCTGAGGGCACCCTAAAGCCTACAATCACAAAATATTCTAATGGTAGTTAACATGTCTTTTGGATCCATGTAAATAACTTAACTATCCATATAAACCTTTTTACTAATCTAAAATACTGCATAGTTTAGTCGATAGCATGTGCGGGAAGGATAGTTAGCATTTATCAAATATATGCGACTTTGAGGGTTAATAAACGTCTTGATATATGATGTTAAAACAAAACGGTACCACACTTAGTAAACAGATAGGCATCTGTGGTGATGATGCAATCAATTCCTGTCATCTATTAAATCCATTATTTGTTTTTTGAAAGTTGTTACTGAACATCCCGCTATCCTCTCTAGGTTAGCTTTCATATTGTTATAGCAAAAAGTCGCCAGATATATGATATGTCAAATACAAACCGCCATCTGGTGGTATTCCATTCACATGAGCCTGGTGATGGCCCCCGAGAGGAAGTCCTCATAGTTGAGTCGGATGTTGCCCGTCATGGTGGTGTCTTTCTCCCTGAAGACCTGCGTCATGCTCTGCAGTTGGGTACACACGTGGATGAAGCGATCCAACTGCATGCCAGGGCGTGCGGGATGCGCGCTGAAGCGCCGCACCAACGACTCGGAAAACTGTGGGCTCAGGTTGTAGCCCATCTGTGACAGGGCTAAGGGGGTAGAAGAGGGATGAGATACATTTATTGGGGCGATGGACCTGCTTAGAGGTCTCAAGAGGGTTACCTTGGTGGAGCTCTGTACCACTGATGGATCCTGAGCGGTCCCTGTCATATTGCTGAAAGAGCGCTCTCCACTTTTGCATGAAGTCCCACAGCGCCGAGAAGCCGAAAAGGTCCATCCGACTTGACTTTGTCTTGTCAAACATGTCTAACAGGCAATTCAAGTATATTTTAAATAAAGGTATATTTTCATGTGTGTGTGTGTGGAGGTCTCACTGATCATCATGAGGCAAGTCTCATCATTAAAACTGGACCAGTTGGAGTTGACAAGCGCCTGTTTCAGCTCCTTCAGGTTGATGAAGCCGCTGTGGTCCGTGTCGACGCTTTGGAACCACTGGTACGCTTCTGGATTGACACCGGGGGGAATGTTCCCTAAAGACAGAATAAGGGCCAAGAGAAATGTGTGAGGAACAGGAAGGAGGTGTGGCACTTCAAGTTGGACCCTTATGTCTTTAATCATAGGCTTCAGCAGTCTCATCCTTCTGGGGGCTACAAAGTGAACCTGCCTGTGTGGCATTCATTTCACATCCATCATTTTACTGCAGGCCATGTGAAGAGAGAACAAAGGAGGAGCAGTACCTGAAGGAGGAGGATTGCGATAAGGACCTCCATGAGGTTGCCCCCCGTAGCCCGCAGCCCCCGGCCCGGTTCCGTAGTGCCCCCCTTGTCCTGGGCCATAGTAGCCTCCTGGTGGACCACCGTATGGAGCTGAGGGTGCAGATCCATATGGAGCGCCAGTTCCACTGTAGGGGGCATTTGGGGCTGGGTGTCCTACCCCTGGGTATCTTACTCCTGGGTATCCCTAAAAGAGTCCATTACATAATTCATGGGAATCATTTATAGAAATTAGATGAATGAAACGTATCCACTACGAAACTAATGCAGCAGTTACATATCGTGCAGTCTGTACATACATAATAGACAACAAGCTCAATATAATTTCACATTTATTCTACTTTTACGGTCAATAAAACGTGGCTTCTGGGCGCAAGTTTTCGTAGTTCATAGTTTGTCTGACGTATCAACAATTTTAACTCGTAGGTTATCTACGTAGCTTTAACATGCTAACAACTACGTTAAACATTTCATTGAAACAAATTAATACAAATACAACAAAAACGTTAAACCGTGGAGGTAAAAACGTGCTCGGGGAGACAAATTTAGTTTCACAAACACCACAATAAGAATAAAAATATATAATACCGCTCCGTTGTAGTAACTCATATTTTATTTTCAACTTCCTTTAAGCAAGAGGCGGAACCTACTCGCTTCAAGAGCTGCTGATTGGTTTATTTCACCGTTCATCGTTTTCGATTCTGATTGGACAATCATATTAAGCTCGTCATGATGATGTCATTCTAACTGATTTCTTTTGTGACGTTTCTTTTGGGATTTTATTATTATTATTTATTATTATCTGAATAATTTAGAAAAGAAAAGACAATTTTTAAAAGTTCACAGTAAATGTATCCAGTACAGCATAGAAAGAGCTAAGATGTATATTACATAATAATTAAATACCAAGAATTCCCACATTTTTTTAATCAAAGTAATTTTCATCAAGATTTCAGGCCTTTGCATTTTCTTTTTACATAATAACAGATACTTAAATGAACCCTTGGAAAACAAATTTGACTCAGTGGAACAGATTGGTAGTTTATTCCATTGGTTAGTTTTATCAAGAAAATTTTATGTGAATTGCCTTTTCCCACCCAAATTAAAGAAAAACTAACCGAAAAATGTTATGTATAGTGCCTTTAACATTAACTTTACATTCATTTTCTTAGTAACTTGCATACACAGATGCAAAACCAAATTCTGGATTAGAAGAGTGAAAGTCCATTAAACTATTATAACAAAAAGGGGAAGATATGGATAGATGAATATATGTTTTTAACAGAAACAATACTCACAAACATATTGCAATGTCTACAGAGACTTTTACTTCAGGGAGATTGTCAAGAAGTTTCCTTGAGCGTCATACATTTCTAACTGAGACAGCGTTAAAGTGCTTTGGGTGCTTTGAAGGTGGGACGGTGCCACAAGTGAAAGCCCATTTACCCATTAGGGCTGTTTACTGCATTATCAAAGATGGTCAACACAAAGGAGGCGAGTCCTAGTACCCCGAATAAAAAATGTCCAGCTTGGTTTTGGAATACAATTTGTGGATTTCTATTCAAACCTGGTGCAGGGCAGTCCGTTGGGTTTAACATGATGTGATGGGAGTGGGGGTCCTTCAAGTGCATGCACAGACGATGCCTTTGGTAAAAAGTAATTTCCGTTCATTTACAAGTCATCTGTGAATCGATGAGTATCTTTGGAACAGCTGCCGTCAATAGAGTCTGAGGGATTCTTAGCTCCTTATATAAGCCCGATGTTGCCGTTCTCGCTCGTCGGATCATTTTTAGTTTTTTTGTCTTCATTCTCAGGTGTCAGGTTATTGAGGTTGTGGATAGAGACGGTGGGATCCATTCGAAAGGAAGTTCTGGACCTCATCTCAGACCTGGGCGCAGAGAGCTGTGTCAATTCATGAGTGTTGGCGAAGTCTCTTCTCAACATCATCCTCTTCTTCCGATTGTGTTTCAGGATGCGCTTGCTGATGAAGTACACCATCTCGCTGATGCACATTAAAATGCAAACAGCAGACGAGACCACCATGAAGAGGGTGAAGATTTTTTTCTCAGTAGGCCGGGAAATGTAGCAGTCCACCGTGTTGGGGCAGGGCTCTAGAGAACACTTGGAGACCCGGGGCATGTCGAAGCCGTCGTAGATGTAATGGAGGATGTACAGGAAGCCGGCATCAAAGGTCGCCTTAAAAATCAGGCTGACCTAATTTGAAATAAGAACAAATCTGCTTTATAACTAAAATCAGGACTTAAGCATTAAAAGCGTCCCGTCCTTACCAAGTAGGTCCACCACAGACCTCCACGTTTCTTCCCAGGGTTGGCATATCGATGAGCTCCCTTATGCGAGGCGCTATACTCCAGGTCTTTCTTTTCACGATATTTGACGTGACACGTCACCAACAATGAGGGACACGTTACAAAGATGAGCTGCAGGGCCCACAAACGGATGTGAGAAATTGGGAAGACGGCGTCGTAGCAAACGTTGGTGCAACCGGGCTGGGCCGTATTGCAAACGAAGTCCTTGCTCTCATCCCCCCACACTCGCTGAGCCGCCACTACGAACACCAACACCCGGAAAACAAAGACCATGGAGAGCCAGACGCGGCCGAAGGCTGTGGAGTATTTGTTGACCCCGCTCAGAAGGCTCTCCAACGCGGACCAGTTCATGGCCGCTACCTCAACAAGTCAAGTGATGACGTTCTCGTGGGATGAACCTGAGTGCCGAAAACGAAAGTAGGGTAAGTAAATCGTTCTCCACCCTTTTTAAAATAAAGAATTGTTTTTAATTCGGATTACTCACCTGATTCAGTCGAGTCACATTTCAATGTTGATGTCGAAGGAGTAAATCGTGAGCTAAACAAATTTTGTTATATTGAACTGCGCCGGATTTGCATTTAATTTAAATTTCCTTTTCTGCTTCCGTGTAATATATTCAACTTCGAAAATTGCTTTGGCTGAATTAGTAAATTAGTAGAATTAAAAGTAAAAATAGTGATAGGGTGATATTTTTTAAAAATGATGTTTGAGTATATGCTGCTGATTTGGGGGCTTTTGATCCTGTGAGACTTTTGATTTTTTAATACATAAACAAATTCATTCTGCAGCACAAACACCTGAGCAGGGACATTTAAATTTTTAAAACTACTATTACATAAAATGACGCCGCATTGATTGCTCAGTGACCTGCCATACAGGTCGGGCAAGTTTTTTTTTCTTTCGATTCATCACAAAGGCAGTATCTATCTGTAACTCAACACACAAGGATAGCAAGGTGCGGTCTGCATAATAACAATGAAATGTACAGAATTTCCACTTTATTATTTAAATATATATATATATATATTTATATTCACTAGAATTCTCCCCATTATTATGTTTAATGAAGAGAGAACAAAATAGAGCATTATTTGAATATTAAACTTTATACGTTCATAACAGTTTATTCTAAATATGGCTTGAAGTATTTTAACGGATTAAACACACAATAGAGAGACATTGTAAATTTTTGGTAGCATTACGATAGTGTCGATAGACAACTTACCTTTGTTGAAGGAGAAGCGTTGCAAATGGAATGTCCTTGACAATGACAACATAAGAAACTTGACTCAAGCTTCCTGATGATGACATGGGTGGAGCTTAAACCTCTAAATCAACTTTTTCTTTAGTCGTATGTATTTGTATATACAGTATAATTAGTACGTGAGATTAACATAGATAAGTTGAAAGCGTAAACAAAAAATGTAGTTTATTTTTTGGATGTTTTTTTTATTAAAGCATATTTTTGGTGACAAACTAGGAAGAACAAAAACAGCATTGCCTTTCACTTTTACTTCGTACTTGTAACACACTTGGTTTCATAATAATAAAAAAAGTATTTTTGTGTTTTTGACACAAAGCATTGTTCAATCACAAATAATGGGACTATTGAATCGTATGAAATTTAGGCCCAGCAACAAAATGCCACACAATCATGAGACTTAACAGAGGAAATAATTAGAGCAATTATTTTGTCCTAACTTCCTGCGTTTGACAACATTACACCATTTTTATTTCTGTAGTAAAGCTTTTTACACATCCATTTTATTTAGTACAATACCGCTGGAAAAGAAATGTGAAGAAATAAAAATACATTTGACTGTAAATGCCACTGCGGAAAGTACACAACACAGTTTCTTATCGTAAACTAAGGTTGTTCAGTTTAGCCCTGGGAAGTAATAACATCTTAACTCAAAGGTATACGACTTTTATCACGTATAATAAAATTAGGAGTTGAACTTAAACTGAAATTTGGTAAAACTTTAAAGAGAACACTATTAGTTTGTTCATAATTCTTTTTTTGCATGCAGAGACGGAAGGTAAATAGAAGCATGCAAATTGCATGTAAACTGAGTCAATGTCATTTGTGCCAACCTTCCTTGCATTGTTTTGTTTTAGTTTCTTTGCGGTGTCAGTTGAACTGCAGACACACCCTTTGGAAAAGTTCCACAAAAAAAAAAAAGGGAATGACATCAAATATTTTAAAGAACATGCAAGTAAATAGGAGATAAACTCATAAAATAGAACATTATTGTATGATAAAACCGAAACGGCAACGAGGGTTTCGTTTGAGATGGTTAAAATGGCAACAAATTCTAGATGAATTATTAGTGAAGTCGCAAAGCAAGATTGGCCACATTATTGTGTAATCGCTGCATTTTTTTTTTTTATATGGAAATATTCATCTGCAGAAAGTTATTCCAGTCTATTGCCTCTAAGGGCCGCTAATGTTCCATTCTTGGCTATTATACTGTCGACCGCAAGAAAGAAAAGATATGTCCAGACTCTAAAAATAAATAAATAAGTAAATAAAGGATGTTCTGCATAAGCAGCTGGATCATCTGTAATATGAAAACCCGCACTTGCTAGCTCTTTGAATATATTCACAAGATCTATTTGCACCCATCTGTATATTTGAGACTTTACATTTTGGTTAACAATGGACTCAGTCATGACTTCAAAGAAAGAATAGTTACATTTTCTCTTTTGAAAATATGCTTATAAATAAATCTTAAAAAGAACACCCTTCATCAAAATAGCTTGTAAGGTTTCCTGGCCTAATATTAAGAATGAGGCATCATAGCATTTGTCTGTAGTGAGAATTAAAAGCAGTAAAGAACTTTTCCTTGCAACAAGTATAATATATTTTATATATAAAAAAAATATGATGCAAAGTTTAGCAGAGAGCATTGACTGTTTTTTTAAAGTTAAAATAGTGCGCCGCAAGATTACGTCACCATACCTCATTAATATTCATGAGGCTATGTGACTGCTGCGTGTTTTGCTGACGCTAACCCCATGGAAATATAAATGTGATATAAACCTATTTCTGTCCTTGTTTACAAATTCACCTGTACATATAGATGTAGAAGAAAATATGAATCGAAGAGATGCTGGAGAAAGAAACAGGAAAAAGAGCCGAGATATTTTAACATTATTCTTTGTTATTCAGAAAAGAAAAAAAAAGTTAGAATGAACTAAGGTTATCCTCTAAATAGGTTTAATGGGACTTTAATTGGAGCTATGTGATGGATAATGCTTTAGTGGCTTGTTACTCAGCAAGGGAGGACATTTTTATGAATAATTACTTTGCTATTTGGAACATGTTCCATTCAGCCATGCCAAGTTTAAACCTCACCGGACTCCTGTTTTGTGTTCACAATATTTGCTTTTTTTTTTTCTTTCATGTAAGCCACATGAAAACAAATTTACAGCCTCTACGGTTTTGCTTTGTGTGTCCATAGAAAAGCTCATAAATGCTTGAAGCTTGAAATATTCACCTATTTGAATATGTGGCTTATCAACAAACTTTTTTTTTTGGGCTGTTAACGTGACATAAATGGATTTTGACAAATAATGTCAGCTTTTCGACAGCAGTTATAAATGCCCGGCCTCCCGCTGCGCTCCTCGATCTTAACGCAGATGTAATTTGACAAAAGGGAAAAATTGCATCTTTAATTTTAGTTTATTTTGGTTGGTTGCAAACTGTTTTTTTCTTCACTAAGCCTTTGCAAAAATTCCCAACCTATAAAACTCAGTTGCCTGCTTCCTTGTATCTTTTTAGTCCCCCATTTTGCAGTCATCTTTTATAACCCAGCTGTGATTGTGTTTGCCTCAAAATGACTCAGCAAGTCACCATATGTGCACTAAAGTGTCAGTAAAAGAATATTGCTGGAGCGAATAACGAGAGATTGAAGCTTTCACGCAACTCGAAATCACTGAGAAAACGACTTTAGATCCTAAACATGGTGGACTGTCTTCTTACATTCAAGATCCCGTTTAGGTTTTTCTCTTAACAAGGTAGTTTTAATTATTTTGCTAGTTTCAGTTCACTGTACTCTTCCGGAACAGCGAGATGTTTGTCTAATTCTATAGTTAATGACCGAGAGAGCTCCTATCTTCGCCTAGCATCAGATTTATTGCACAAACTAGAGGCCCTTTATCAAGTATATCAGCAAAGTTCATATCGATCGTCTGCGCCGGGCGGGTTGAGGTCGCTGAACACGTCTGTAGATGATACTTAAATATGAGCTAGGGCGAATGTGAAACAAGTGCGGTAATAATAAATAGTACTGTTTTCTGTGCTTGGGAGAATAGTTGTGATTTTTTTTTTCCCAGAAATTCTGACATTTTATCAGTTGTTGGTGTTGTGGTTGTAGACGTTTGTAATATTCGCTAAAAAACAACAACAATGTCTTGCAGCACCTAGTTGTTTTGTTGGTACCTAATGGCCAGTGAATAGTGTGAGTTTTTTTTTTTTTTTTTTTTCCCCAGCCTTTTATCTCAAAGCAGCTTCTGGCTACTTTAGGAACAAAATGTGAGATGAAAATCATTCGTGACAGAATGTTGCATGTTGAAAGAAAGAGCTCAAAGCTACAGTGAGAAGCCCGGACATGGATAGTATAATATATTCAAAATGGGCTGTCGCTTTTATTGCATGTTTCTACCATCAAATTACGTACTCAGTATCAAACCCGCAGCCTTTGGGTTGAGAGACCCTCCATGCCACCCACCCATTATTCTAAAGTGGATTCAAATGCAGCTAAATTGCGCCATCAGCACCATGGACAGCGTTGTGCTCTATCTCACATTGGTTTCTGCCACGCCTGGCAGTGAGCCGCACCTCGGACAGTTCAGTTTCTCTGCTCCTGCCCCTCCCATCCTGTTATGCTGTAATTAACGCCGATTGCTCGGTTCATCACCACACCTACTCTAGGCTCGTTAAGTCTCTTACTTAAACCGTGCAAACCCGTCACTTCTGTTTGGTTCGTCTAGCTTATCTGTTACCTGTTCTGACTCCACCCACTCTTGAACCCTGTCCCTGACCACGTCTCAGCTCTACGAGCTAAAATAAAGCAAGCTAAGCAGAGGTGCCCACCTACCAGGATGGTCTTATGCATTTTTAAGTCCAAGCCATTCTCCAAATAGTCTGTCGTAAATGGGGGGATCCTTTAACCTTGCGCTTTATTGTCTTGGGGCTGGAAAATAGGTTTTATTCTAGGGTGAAGATGAGATAAGACTCTGTCAGGGATACCGGGCGGCCCCGCTGCAGGCTCATTGCAGCCCAGACGACGGACATTACATCTCCCACTCCCTTTTCGATAGACCCCCCCTCCACCATTGTCACTTTCATTACATTTGACACTTTTGTGCTTTGACTTTCACGTTCTTTAACTTTTTCCAAGCGCTTTCGACGTCACTCATCTTCATTATCTTGTCGTTTAACCATTTCTGCTTTCATTGTGATCATTTATCACTCTGCCACATACTTTTTTACGACCTCGGGGGCGTGTGGCTCTTTTGCTCTTTCTTCGCTGCGGTCCTCCTCGCGTTATTTTTGCTTGTGTTGCACGCGTGCCCTACACAACTAATGTTTTGTAGTTCCATTAGTGTCACATCTGGTGCGTCTTGGACATAATTTGCTTACCTTGGCTAACTGCGTGTGCAGCTGTTAGCCACGGCTGACACTTGAGCTGTAAGTGCTCCAATTCGGCTAAGGTTGTCTTGCTATAAATTGCCCCAGGCTGAGGATGGAGGACACCTTGGCGATAGTGTGATGCTTCCCGGAGTGCCTGGGAATTAAGTATATGTGCCACATTGGAGAAGCTGCTGTTGAAAGGAATTTTCTTAGGTGATAGAAATTCTTGTTGCCAAGTCAGCCCTGAGACCAAGCTAAATATTTTTCTTTCTGGCATTTTAGACTTTTGCTTAACATTACATATTGGTAAAGCCAAGAATCATTTTTCTTGGTAGCACACATTTTATTTTATATCTTCAAAAGGACAGTATTTTGTGACATTTACAATTAGAGTCACACAATTAAAAAAAAAAAAATCTCACAGCGACAATGTAATCTTCAGCTTTTTTTTTTTCTCTTCTACTTCGACAGGCACAATCTTCTCTGAATCTCGAGCCGCTTGAGCACGACGTGAACCCAAGTGTGGAGATTTCTGTAAGTAATTAATGCCTTCAGCATATTTAGCAGGCATTTATGTCACATCCCCAGTGAAAGTATGCAAAGGTTACAGATCCTCCAGACAATTAAATACAACAAAACTCATAAATGGAAGTTTGCATGTGAATGTTTTGTGGCATCACTATGGACTTTGACTGCATTAAAGATGAATAGCTAGCATAGCTGTTTTATTTCTAACCACCATCATGGGCCAAATTAACAACAAAGTAGCTAAATTTTTGTTTGGAACATTCTATAAAAAAGTCAAACCAGTCCACCCAAAAATAATTATGTTCAACTTTTGAGTTTCCAATCTGTTTTTTGTGTATATGAGGTTTTTGTTGTCTCCAATTTCTGTTGGCTTGGCGTAGCTGAGTTGGATTGTAAATATGTCAACTCACCCCCTCATAGCAAACATTAGCAGAATGCCAAGCCTGTTTGTGAAGAGGAGATGATGCTAATCAAATGGATAAAGCTTGTGTCGGGTGGCCAGTTTGATCCGAGTCGAGCCAAGATATAGCAAGGCTGGTTAATATTTGACATTGGCTATTCAATGTAATCTCCTCTCAGAGATGAGTTGAAAACATCACATGACACATGCACAAATATTTTTTTTAAAGCTTCTTGACCAAAAAATAAATATCTCTATGTCCGTGTCTTCAGATGCACATCTCGTCTAGATTTACTGTCATGCTCTACACGGTCCAAACACGCAAAAGCACTTGACATTATTACAAGTGGATGAGTCCGGGAGACGTCAGGTTGGATGTTGACGTTCGCTGTGATTGCCATGTCTGTTTGAATGATCCTTCAAACACAAAACCCCACCTGAGCTCTGGTTTATTATAAAACAAGGGTGGGGGCATGTCTATGGATAATGCATATTATTTGTTTTTAAATCCTCTTGACTTTTAAAAGAAAAAAAAATCTAATTTTCCACTGTAATATATTTGTACCTATAGTTTCATGGATGCTGCTTAATGTTTGTGACTAATTTATCGTGTGCCTTGGAATGACAGCCCTTCTCACCGTCTGTCTCTGTTGCCATGATACTTCACAGATGTGATCCCTTGATTCCTCATTTTCCACCATACTGCATGTCAAACTGAGCGGCGGTGTCAGCGTGACGACTACCGCATGCAATCTATAAAGGAGTTATTCATTCATTCATCTGAAATGAAATGTCTTCATGCGACGTGTCATCTCGCTGACACTGTTTCAACAATTGGACCACTTAGATCGGGGTGTCAAACTCATTTTTTTTTCACGGGCCGCATTGTAGTCATAGCTTCTTTCGGAGGGCCATTATGACTGTCAACCTAAATAAATGTATGAGCACCTCCATATTATATCCAGTAAAAGCTACAAACTGACAAATAACTCGTTTTCAAATCAGTAAAAACTGGTCAAATAAAAAAAAAAGATATTAAAAGTGAAGACAATTTGCAATTCTAGTAATGACACACGAACTTGATGCACAATTTGTCTTCGCGGGCCACATAAAATGATGTGGCGGGCCGTAGCTGGCCCCCGGGCCTTGAGTTTCACACCTGTGAGATGTTCACAGGTGCCACCAGTGCTTGGCAGATAACAGATGATAAAGAAACACTTATTTTAAATTATGCTGAAAGATAGAAATAAGTGATGGTTTGTCTCACTTGATCTACTCCACTCGAAATCCACAAAGACTTCTGGAAACAGCTTGAACGGACCATATTTTTTTTTGTATCAAAGTGAAAGCCAATTTTGGATTTTGCCTCATTTGGTGCTCAGAAGCAACTGTCCTTGATGCGGAACACAAGTGTGACGCGAGCTGTTTCCAAATTATTCCAAAATAAAATTCCCCGAAGGTCTGGTGAACTTTTGATTGATGCCGATCCTCCCTACGGTTTCACAGGCTCCACTTCGGTCTGCCCGGCACAATGCTCTTGACGGCGTGAGACTGCAGGCTGGCTCAGTGAAGCTCAGATTCTCTCCCCCCCTCCCTTCCCTGCATGGAGACTCCCCGATCTCACTGTGATTTTCTAGGTCAGTATGATCACAGTAACACATGCATACACCAGGGTGTATAAAGACTGGCAGGATTTTATTTTAACATACTTGAGTGAAAAACGACAAATTAATCAGTGAGAGAAACTTAATATGATACGGACAATGCTTGCTTTTCTGTAACAAATGCCAACTTGTTTTTTTTTTTTTTTTTACTGACCATATTAATATTTGATCCTGTAGCTCACTGGTGTTAAACTCAAGGCCCGGGGGGCCAGATACGGCCCGCCACATCATTTTATGTGGCCCGCAAATACAAATTGTGCATCAAATTTGTGTCATTATTAGAATTGCAAATTGTCTTCCCTTTTTCTTTTTAAATATTTGACCAGTTTTTACTCGTCTGATTTGAAAACAAGTTTTTTGTCAGTTTGTTTTGTAGCTTTTACTGTATATAATATGAGGTGCTCATACATTTATTTGGGTTGCTGTAGCTGTAAAAAGTAAATAAGGATATATACCAGGGGTGTCAAACTAATTTTTTTTCGCGGACTGCATTGTAGTCATAGCTTCTTTCGGAGCGCCATTATGATTGTCAACCCAAATTAAAAAAAAAAGCACCTCATATTATATACAGTAAAAGCTACTAAACAAACTGACAAATAACTCGTTTTCAAATCAGTAAAAACTGGTCGAATATTAAAAAAACAGATATTATTAAAAGTGAAGACAATTTGCAATTTTATTAATGACAGACGAATTTGATGCACAATTTAGTATCTTCGCAGGCCACATAAAATGATGTGGCGGGCCGTATCTGGCCCCCGGGCCTTAACTTTGACACCTGTGATATATCCGATCAAATTCAACTTTGGGGGCATCTTCACAACCATCTCAACCTAAGGCCCCCCCCACCCACACACACATCTGAGCCCTCTTTGATATCCTGCCGTGACTGTCTTGGCACTGTGGAGAGGTACCTGACATCAAATAGAGGGAATTGCAATATCAGCAAGCCACGAGGAGCTCTCGAACAGGATAACCGTATTCCACAGAGAGAAACAGACCCAAAAATGAGCCAAACAAACAAAGCTCCAAAAAATGCAATAATGAGCATTCCCTTGACTGCTTTGATTGCGTAACTCATCAGTGTTCACAATTGTCTCTTGAGCACTCCCCTTAGATTTGCTCTTGTGCTAAGTTTGCAGGCAGAAGCGTGCTTGGTCTGTTGACTGTTTTCTTAATACTGGAGTTTTTTTTTTTTTTGGTAGAGCTTGCGGATGATTATCTTTAGCATCTTAATGTGTCCTGACAAAAGTGCCAGGAAAGGTTTATGATGAGACTATCGTGTTTGACTACAGTTGAATGGGTGAAATGCCAACCACTAGAGTGATGCGGTTAAAAGACATGCAATTTTAAATGAAGCAAATGTATTCCAGCAGTTGAATTTTTCCATTTTTATTGTTTTGTTTTGGCACCAGAGGGGACAAATGTGCATTTGCAGTTAGACTGTAGACCCCACCGTGTGCTTTTCAAAGCTCAACACGGCTTATTTCCTTTCCGCTGGTTCCGACTGCAACACTTGTTTATGCGTACCCGAGAGTTGAAAGCCGCCGAGACCCAAATATATGTTTGCAAATTTGATTAACACGCCATAAAATTACTTGCTTTCTTTTTTTACAGTAGGAGCATATATAATTATCTAATAAATAATGATAATAAAATAGGAATAATAGAAATAATAATAATAATAATAATAATAATGATAATGACGATGATGAGAAAAAAAATGGAAAAGTGGGAACAAAATAAAACATCTCATCTTGGGAACATGCCTTGATTTTGCGAATCAAAGAAACCCTTTGTACTCTAGTTATTGAGATATGATGCATAAATATTTCTTCAAAAGGATTATGTACATGTTAAACGTGTGGCACAAGAGGAATGAAAATCCGACCCTCTCCCCACTGCTGTAACTTCAGTCCTACAAAAGTAGCATGTTGAGTTCTTGAGTGTTTGAATTCTGCAAAAAATATTATAATCCCGCAATCCAAGGCCTTATTAATAGAAAATATATCTGCATTTAGCAATTAAAATTCCATTCCAGTCACTTTGATGCACAAGACGCAGGCCTCAAAGAAGAGTCTTGATAGTTAGCACAAAAAAAAGACAGCAGCTCCTATAGCAAATCCAAAAATAAACATGTTCGCTTTAAATCAATACACAAGTAGCACATATGTACCTGTAGATACCTCATGCTACTATTAGATTTGAAAAAAAAAAAAGCCAGATGATTACTAGGTAGCATGTACCGTATCCATCACCTACTCAGAGGTGGTTATTAAGACTAATTTTAGCCAAAGCACTTGATGCTACCGGAACCTCCCTTAATGTGTGAGCAGGAATGAAAGCGAGAGTGAAGGTTATCATCATTACGAGGCTAATGGCTAACATCTGCAGTGCATTACGTGGAAGTTAACTAACGTGTGCCACTCACTCACCTTAATAGCAACATTGTCCTAAAAAGATATCCAAAATATGTGATTGCGTAATAACTTTGAGGCTTAGTAATAACTTCACCCTATCTTGTAAAACACATTTATGGATTAAGGGAACGACCTGTCAACATGTTTTACTTTAGCGATTAACAACTGTCACTGGTTAGTTTTTTTTTTATTCATATGGTAATTCGTGTATTTTTATTCCTGCCAGTCAAAGGAAGTCTTTACACCTTTAAAGTTGGCTCCATTGTGCCTGTTTGGATTGCACGTATGCTGGAAATATTCATTGATTGCTTTTTAATGACACAGTTTACCTCATGCGAAGAGCGATATTGCAAAGCAAAGAGGAGAAACCAGGAAAGATATTGTCTTAGATATTGAGGCAGTTGGTGGTTAAAGGCTGGAAACATTATGCGGTATGCAGTAATTGCAAGTTGTACATTTGGTTTGCTTCCTGTTGCGTGAGCTCATACTTGAGTGTGTTTATATTTTTGCGGTACATTATGTTCTCGAATTTTCAATGCGGATGTAGCCTGATTTGCTCTGATTTGTCAAGTCGAAAGTGCTTTTCACATTTTCAGCCCTGAAATACATTTTTCAATGCTAAATAGTATTAGTGGTCTAACAAAAACATTCTGTCCTTGTATAATTTGTTTGCTGTTGAAAGAAAAATAATTAAAATCTCAAGGTGTAGCGTGGTTCTTGGAAATTCAATTATAACACAAATGAGAGGTGATTTTTGATGGGGATGACTGATAAAAAAAAAAAAAAAAAAACTTTTATTAATGACACCAACTGGCTTTACTGCTTGCACAGTTTTCTTAATTCTATTGGGGCTTGAAGTGCGAAGATTTCTTTGCAGGGCCACTCTGCCAGTTTTGCTTCCAGCAGCAGTCCAGACACTTATCAGAGCAGCGAGTGTGAAATTATCTCTCAGTGCGGTGATTGTCCACTTGCTGCGGCCATTGCTCCCCTGCAACACTAACAACACTTTTTTTTTTTTTTAGACCAGCTATACCATCTGCACTGGGACGAAGCAAAATTCTCGCTCACTCTTCCTCAGACGCCCACGGAAGTTATCCGAGCATTAATAGAGAACATATATGAATTAGTTAGTAGGTGAAAGTTTTGCCAGTGCAAGTATGCTTGCAAATCTTCAAGTATTCACTCACTGGTTGCGATATTAGTTGGATGCTTCAAGCAGATTTTGCATTTGGTATTTATTACAGATTCATTCAATGGTTTTTATTTTGCGATGGATTATTTAAATAATTCTGTTCTTTCTTGCTCAGCAGTCAAGTTGTGCCTCGGCTGGTTAGAGCCAAGCGGTACTCGATTTTTATGCGTGAACAATTAATTGAAAATGAACGGCCTTCCTTGTTGCTTACCACCCAAAGTCGATTAGCTAATTGGAAAACATTGCACGGCGGGCTATCGATGAGATCCTTTTATGCAACGTGCAGTTTTGCAGGAGACCATCTTGGATTTAGTCGTTGTCATTTAAAATTAATGAGAACAATTGTCTGTGCTTCTGGCTTTTTGTAAAATTCAACACTGTGTTGCTTGTGATTCACCAGGCAACACATGGCCAGAATTGTAAATTACTGAACGACTCTTATGTTAGTTATGATTGTTAGATTCAATCATAGCTAGCGAGGAACTAAAATGAGATCACAAATAAAGCCAATTGTTTTTTTTCTGTGATTAAAGAGACAATTTTTGCCAAATGTCATCGTAAATATATGCTCAGTGTCGTATCCTGGAATAATATAAATATACGGGAAAAGTGCCACATATTTATATTTTCGTAATGAATCCAATTCATCTCGGCAAGCTTCATCGTTGTCATCACCATAAAAAAATATAAGCGATCGTAAAAATGCTAGTATAAAATCAAATTTACTTTGGAGCTGAAATTTAATGTAGACTCTGGCTGTTTATAAATTTCAGTTTTGGATTAAACTATTGCGTTGGTTTTATTTATTATATTCTATTCATGCCTCATTTGAAACAAATCTGTCACAATTTAGTTTACATTGAATTAGTGTGTTATTCGGAATGACACTCACGGTTCATTTGAAATCAAATGGACCAAAATGAATGAGACAAATACAGTAAAAATGGATCAACTTGATATTAATAGCAATCATTATAAACAAACTTAGATAAGCTACAACTCCCAACAGAAACATTCAACTCGACTACCTCATAATTCATCGAGTCTAATAGGACGGTGGTCCACCCTTTAGCTTCACTTTTCTGGGAAGACTTTCCCCACAAGGGTTAGGTGTCTGTTTAATGGAATTTTTGACCCTTTGTGAGGTCACACCGATGTGCTTTCAGTCTCCACTGTAATTCATCCCAGAGGTGTTCTAGCGGGTCAGGTTGAGGTCAGGACCAGAGATGTTCAGCCACACCAAATTCCCTCATTGTCTTCATGGACCTACTGTATTTTTCAGACCATAAGGCACACATAGAATTAATTTTTCAAGAATTGTTAGTGGGCCTTGTATGGATGCCGTTGAGACATTCCGATTGACTTAAATTCATATAAGAGCCAAAACAGGTGAATATATTGCAGATTAGACTCAAACCATCTCCTGCGGTTGTGTCCAATTGTCCAGACTCGGTTTCTCGTGCCAGTGAGGCTCGAGTTTAGGCCTGAGGTTTCACATGTCCTCCAGCCATATGTCGCGTCGTATTGGCTTCAAAATCTTTCCCAACTGCCCTGACAAGTGGTAGTGATGCATTCACACAGAAGTGTGTGTTGCCTCCGAGGCCATCAGCAGTGTACAAGGCAGAGTGATGAAGACACAGACAAGCCTGGAGGACAAAAAAATATACACACAGTATATATATTTAGTTTTTCCAGAGTAACAATATAATACAATATATATGGCCTTGGGTTTTTTATTCAGGATTCATACCTTGTTTAAAGTACCGTATTTTCCGCACTATAAGGCACACCTAAAAACCTCCAATTTTCTCAAAAGCCGACAGTGCGCCTTATAATCCAGTGCGCCTTATATATGGACCAATATGGATTCGTGGATGAGGACTAATTAATAAAAGTAAGCTTTATGTGTTTATTTTGTGTGTTGTGTGATATTAAGGTTTGAGCAACGTTGAGTTATTGATATATTGTTATTGTTTTCACTATTTTGAGTTTTACTATATTGTGATAGAATTAACGTTTGAGCAACGTTGAGTTATTTATTCTATGCGCCTTATAATCCGGTGCGCCTTATGGTGCGGAAAATACGGTAATTGCAAAAATCTCCACCAAAAGTCTACATTGTCATTTCAATCTGTTCAGTCCAGATGATTCAAAAATGATTTCTCATCAAGCAGCTGGATTGTTTAAAAAAAGTACAGTAGAGATTTTTTCGTGGTAGTTTTGCCTTAGGAGATTTCAGCTGTTGAAGGTTTAATACAACGGTTTCATGGTAGTCTACCTTGTGTCAAAGTAAATTGGGTAGCTCTGTTGTCACTTTGTGATATGTTGTTTTCAGCCTGGAGTGGAGAGCTTTGTTTGTTTTGCTTGCTTTTGTGTCTGGTGAAATCAACAGGATGACAGATAAAGCCAGGAGAATGGAACGTAAGGAGATTTTGGAGACAGATGCTGTTCAATAATTAAGCTTTTGGAAAAATGTGTCTCGTCCCTTCGTCATAGCTACGCTACACGAGTGAAACACTGATTGGAATGCGAATAGAGTGTCAACATTTGCTCCACGGCTTTTTAGCTTGGCAAGCTGTGAGGCCATACCCCCCCCCCCCCCCCCCCGCCTCCTAGTTGAAGGGCATCGGTTTTCTTCTTGATTGATGCAAACATGCTAAGTCATAAATCGGCTAGTATAATAAACATCCTTTGTGCGACTTCCTCGCTATCCCTTCTTGGCACGGTTTCTCGCAAATGCCCATTGCCTTCCATACTTGACGACATGACTCACTCCAATGATAGCTTGTAACTCGGGGAACCTTAATTCAAATGGCGGACTGCTCTGATTTATCCCAGTGTCAACCACACGGGCTCTTGGCAGCGCCGTGCATGAACAAAGATGGAAATTATGTGGGATGTAATTCACGCGAATGGAACGGACAGCTATAAATGGGTCCCCTGACGACTACTCAGTGCATTTAGGAGGCCTTAAGGGAGAGACACATGGCCAGGCAAGGTAATATCACCTGCTGTGATGCTGTATTTCATTGACATAATATATGCAAACTGAATTCCCTCGCAGGGAAAATGCTTGAGGGCTGAGCGATATATTGTCAATAACAATGCCGCCACTCTGCAATTCCATTTTTGACCATGACATGAAAGTACGGATGGGATATCAGCAAGTTTGCTGAGTGCTCTTTGTCAGCATTGTGATCTTTTTGATTGTTTTCTTTGCTCTTCATATCAAATTGTAAATTAGAATCCATATATAAGGCGCACCTGATTATAAGGCGCACTGTCGGCTTTTGAGAAAATTGGAGGTTTTTAAGTGCGCCTTATAGTGCGGAAAATACGGTAAGTGAAGCAGTGCGTTGCAGCAGCTTTTGCACACAGTTCCGTAACTGATTATCACACACAATTGAGTGATGACAGCTGCCATTGTCACAGCTCAAGTCTGACCTCAATAAAACATTGCATTTTTTTTTTTTATTAGATGAAGAGTTATTAAAGCTAAAGACAAACGGGGACTCTTGTGAACCCATCACATACTGCAAATTCTATAAATAGACAAAAATGTTTTTTTTCTTACATTTGCATCACAGATTTGTTCATTCTCTTTATTCCTGACATACTTGAAGATTCCCAATCCAACCACTTGCTGCTTTATTTATATAACCAAAACCTGATCTGCACTTCACAGAACGATCTTTTTATTTTTATCTCTCCTAGTTTAATTTTTGTCTCCTTCTGCTGACTTTATGGGACCATACCAACAAATTCACAAATGTAATAAAGGATAATAATAAAATAAATAAAAATACATAAAAATAAACAAAAACAAATTTTAAAAATAAGTAAAAATGATAAAAAATAAATAATAAAGTACTATATACTACATCCATCTTTTTAATGTACTTCAAT
The DNA here is from genome assembly GCF_024217435.2 of Syngnathus scovelli. Lineage (NCBI taxonomy): Eukaryota > Metazoa > Chordata > Actinopteri > Syngnathiformes > Syngnathidae > Syngnathus > Syngnathus scovelli. The sequence continues at coordinate 4,524,068 of NC_090865.1, forward strand.
CAATAACAATGCTAAAAATCCCAACCAAAAGTACACTTGGCGGTACAATTTAACATTTCAGCGTGCCACCTATCCAACGTTTGAACCATGCGGTGCATCGCCAAAGGGGTTTAAATCATAATCTTATTAACATTCCACACATCCTGTCTGGAATTGATGCGAGGATGAAGGTACTACCACTTTAATGCCACAAATTGAAAATCGTATTTTCGAGGACTCCTGTGGGTTAGCGGCACTCGGAATGCTAATCAAATTCTGACGCAATAGCTACAAAAGGCTGTTTTCTTTACTCGTGTCTTTATGTTGAGATGTCAGAAAGCAAGCCAAGGCCTTGACGCCAATGGAGCAAAATGTCATTTCATAGCAACTTGTCAGCTACAATAAGTGACAACAGAGACAAGTTGTTCTTGTATTGACTATTGCAGACAAAAAAGCGAACCCGCTGTTTGATTTTTACCGTGACACCTCTATGTTTTTATTTGATTGCCTTGAAGCGAAACTGACACTCTGACTTTTGATTTAAAGGCCAAATTTGCTTTTTGTTACAGTGGTGCCTTGAGATCCAAGGAAAGAAAAAATACTCCACAGTATTGACATCTCAGCTTTTGGCAGAGGATAAAGAACATATGACTGTGAGTACTGTTATATTGAATGTCTAAATGTGTTAAAATTCAAAATTGGAAATATTTGCATTTTATCACGTATCATTTTATGCTGGTGATTATTTTTTTCCTGTTTAAAAATCTGGAACTAACTTGGGTAATTGGTTGCAAAAATTTATACAAGACGTGAACGAATGTGCTTCTGTCCAAAGTTTTTCCAAAAGTAGCTGCCTTCACACTTTTCCAAATTAATGTTCTCCTCACACCCCGACGCTGATCCATTCAGACAGGAGAGGAATCGATAGATGAAGAGGTCACTCTTGCCGGCATCTCGCCGAATTCAATTTCCTCTTTTTTTTTTTTTATACATACCACATCTTCACTTTTGTATTCGGGCGAGCGCAGATACTTAACAGGGGACCTGGGAAAACGACAATTTGAAATGAGAATGACAACAGATGACAATTTTTCATCATCACAATATATATTTAGTTTATACTTTTTTTGCTTTGCTCATTTAGTGCCACACTGTTCACCAACATGCAGAAGGAATTTACTGTACAACCCCAAGCTCTATTTTTCAAAAATGCTCGCCTGCAATCATCCATCAACAAATGGCTGTCATTACTCCAATCGAATCCTCACTCAAGGTGCATTTAGCGATGGAAAAGAAAAATAGACTAGTTTTTTTTGTGCATCTTCCAATCTGGTGACATGGATAATTAATCACCCAAGCGATAGGCCTCAGTTCTTCATTATCTAGCCTGGATTGTCTTTGTGTGTGCGTGATTGCATGTGTGTGTTGGGAATTGTGCTCACTCTTCTAATTTGTTTTTTTTTTTCTTTCCTGTTGTTTGCTTTCCTTCTAGCAAACATGCTCAGATAAACACATTTATCAAACATTCAACACCTTCTTAAAATCAATATTAATGATGATGGTAATAATAACCTGCTAATTTTATTTGGATTATTTTCACTGGATTCTGTGACATCCCAACATAGCAAATGAAGAAGGAATTACGGAAGGTCACTCCACTCAAAAATATATAAATGAATCACAAAAGAGTACAAACCTTGGCAAAGGCTGCCAATCTATTTTTGTTTAGCACGTATGTACCACTTGGAAAATATCCGCTATCTAAAATTGGCAAGTGGCCTTCACTAGACAACATTCATATTCATGACAACTTTTGGGAAAATAGTTGAAAAGAGAATTGCAAAAATAAAAAAACGGTTTTGAACCCTGACATAAACGTCTCGTTCGGTATTATTGCGCATCGGCGCTGTTGCTCAAGCTGAAACGGAATGTGCATCAAAAATCTTCAATAACGTTCAATCCCATAGGATGCTATTAATGTGATGAATTGTTTTATGTTGGCTAACAATCACCCAATTTAACATCTAAATGACACAGCAGGGGTAATTACGATGATAGCAAAAGCAGCTGTGATCCGTGAGATAATATTTTCAATTATAAACATGACATCTCATTGAAAAATAATGGGGATCACATACTGAAGTCACTTGTGATGTTGTCATGTTATTCGTCAATTAGTTCATTCAAATTCAGATTCAATCTGAATAAGAAAAAACAAACAAAAAGAAAAGCCCATGTTGCTTTTGTCTTTGCACAAGTGTGCACACCCTCTTATAACAAGCATTGTGGCTGTGTCGAGAATGAACTCATTGAAACTCACAAGTGAGCATCGGAAAAATTCTTAAAAATTCTGTGCGCTTTTTCCATCGGAAAAGCAGAACAGAGGAAGGGAGCATTAAGAAAATGGAGTCAGTGACTCAGCACTAAACATCATTTTGGGAACGTAACCTTGTGTCACGAATCCAGCAGCTGAAAATAAGCAGATGTAGAATATTTGGATGGCTGAACATATTCAACCTGGACCACATTCACTTTCCACCAGTCTGTGTAGTCTATTGCAATATTTACAAGTAACCCCCCCCCCCCCCCCCACACTAAACTGAGCCTTTACCAAATGTTTCCAATTTACTTCTGTTTCCATGGTAACCTTTCTTTTGTCTTTTTAGCCAAGAAATAAGTTGCTATAATTTTACCCTCTGTTGATTAACATGTTGTCGTGGCCTTGCTGTGTTCAGACATTGATTAGCGCAATATAAACAATGCATCGCCCCATCTATTAGTCAAACAATTAATTACATCACTGCTGTATAATCTGAATATCATTTCAGATTTATCCTGTGTCTCTGACGCATTTTCTGTACCTCTACTTTGCTACTTGATAGGCGTGCAACATTACACTCTGTCCCCGCTTATTTGTTGCAGCCATTTGCTCTCATTCCTAAATCTATGCCAGTCTCTTATGATTTTTAGTCGTGATGTTCCAGGAAGAAGTAGTACACAGGCTGAGGACATGGAAGGCCTCTTTTCAGGGAACTCAGTTGAATGTTTCAACCCAAAAACTTTAGATACTTTTACCGTAATTAACTTTTTTTTTTCTTGACCATAAAATTGCAGGCATAATTTGGCGGGTCTCAATTCAACAATTGGTTGATATTGCAAATCAGTATGTGTGCACGCACCTTCAGACAGAAACATTATTCTGCTACCATTTTATTGAGTCAAGTTGGAGTCGAAAATGTCATAACGTGAGATGTCGGAGCCAGAAAATGGCATTTCAAACCCTGTTGGTGGCACATCTCAGGGGATAGCAAAGCCAATCTGTCACCCCCCCCCCCCATACACTTTTAATCCAAGGTCAACATTTGTTTTTCCCCTATTCACTGATCACTTTATCTTTCCTCATTAAAATAAATAAATTACTTTCCATACAGAGCTCCTCTCAAACTATTGTGAATACAAGATATTTAAAAATGTATTGGCACCAAGATGGACTGATGCAAGCGTAGGAAATGCTAAGCTAAAAAAAATAAAGGACAGTGTTGTCGATCTCATTTAGTATGCATTGTCCAAGAAATTCACCAACCTACTTCTTCATCCGCCGGCATTACCATCTCACTACAGTTGATAACACCACGGTGGCATCACAAAATCATCTGTTTGATATGCGCGGGGAAGCGTTTGTACCTCATCATACTTTCTGTCTGATGTCCAATGGTGCACTTTACCAGAATAGATGATGACTTGTTCTCATCTTTTCATGCACTCTCATCTCTGCAATGCCTCCGATACTTTTAGCTTCACGTTACGTTGGCCGTATTTGGCCAAAATCGGTTTAGAGCTCACAACAAGACCTCTACTCTTATGTACTAATTACCATACTTTCCGCACTATAAGGGGCACCTAAAAACCTCCGTCAGTGCGCCTTATAATCAGGTGCGCCTTATATATGGACCAATATATAGCCACTACAGCAGGCGTGTCCAAAGTCCAGCCTGTGGGCCAAATGTATATATCTTATATATGGACAAAGTTTTTAAATGGGCCATTCATTGAAGGTGCACCTTATAATCCAGTGAACTTTATATATGGACAAAGTTTTAAAATGGGCCATTCATTGAAGGTGCGCCTTATAATCCGGTGCGCCTTATAGTGCGGAAAATACGGTAGTTTTTGCTTCCCTCAATTATTGTTTTTCTGCATCATACCTTTTCAGCCGGAGTTTGATTTTATTCAATCAATAATACTTGCTAATACCCTTACGTCAGATTTGTGGGTCAACATCTGTTTTTACCATTCGGTGTAATAATATGCAAAGAATAATTCCATTATTCCTTTCGTCAAAACTCACCGTAGTTTCGACCGTCCCAATAATTAGCGATCATTTTTAATCACTCTCTGTAATGGAGGGTGTTTTGGGGGGATAAAGAGGGTAACTTTGATGGATATAAGAGTTTATGGGAGTTGACACGGCACATTTCACAGAGGACATTAGATCTGGCAGCTTGTCAAAGAGAACACTGGAAAAAAGAGCAACAAGGGCGGGAGGTGGGGAGATTGAAAGGGAAACTCAAAGGTCACTCGGACGGTCATCAGATAAGAGAAGTTTTCCATTCTGCTTTCCTTTTACCTTTTCTTCATCCTCCTTATCTTGGCGTCATCCATCCCATTAATTACCGTTCAGGGAAACAAGAGGAGTGAAGAGTGCCTCCCATTAAACGATAATATATAGTCAGGAGATGCAGAATGTAATTACCTGGGGACCGGAGATTGTTGGCTTTAGTACCGGGAAGATTCTTTACTAAATAAGGTTTTTGAAGGACATTAAAAACATTTATGATCGCCCTCTGCTTTCTCTTTGCTACCTTATAAGTGGGATGATAAGATCTCTTTAAACTCCCGCCGAGAAAAATCGTTAAACTATTGATGCTGAAGACTCGTGAAGTGTTGCGGATACTTTGGAATAACTTTTCAAAATATATTTATGTTTACTGGTTGTTGACCTCAAGGTTGTTATTTTTAATTAATTCCATTTCATCTACAGTAAATGCTGAATGTGTACTGTTTCATATTCTGATTTTTTTTCCCTATTTGGTAAACTGAGGGCAATCACAGTTTCACACAAGTGAGCGAAATAATGTTTTGTCCTACCACACAAAATAAGCCCTTTCCCTCTTCTTCACTGCTGGATGCCATTGGCAGCTGCAAACTCCACGTGGTGTCCCAAATTGATCGTTTTAATTAAAATTTGTCATTGGAAAATGCGCATAAACAAGTCCTTTAAAGCAACAGATTTGCTCTTCCACTGAGCTCATAAGGCCCAGCAGGGGTAAATCAGATATTGGCGTCGATAACTACCTTCTCTTGAATTAATATAAAGGAGCAAATAAAAGATGTTAGATGCAATATTCCAAATGGGTTGTAGCCCGTAACTTTTTTCAATAACTCTAAGTGTTTTCTGGGCTCTTGCAAAAAAGTGTTTTGGGGGGTGTAAAAATGGGACCAGGATGGGTGAGTCTGAAATGTCAAGCGTTAAATGGATTAATACCTTTTCTCTTTAGCCCTTTCTCCCGTTCTACAACCAAAAACAGAAGGTCGTTATTTGTGCAGAAAAATAAAGGTGCCATCATTCAAAAAAAAAAAGATGATAAATCCCTTCAGGATTTTTTTTTTCCAACGTCACATTAGGACTATCAACAAGCCTTTCTTCTTGTTTCCATAACCCTCTGTCCTTCCTCTGTGACCTCCGTTTCCTCATTGTCGTTGTCTAGCACTTTTGCAAACAGGTTTACGCTGCTCATTTATGTTTTTGCCTCCAGGCCCCTCTTGTACAGACCATTTGCTTTTTTACAACCAACAGAATATCCTCTCTGCAAAGACCTCTTTTCTAATTTGTGGCTAGTGCCATTATTTAATTATATCGGTGGAAAATGCTGGATATATAAAACGTTACCGTAAAGCTCAACCTTCAATGCTAGCTCATACATGAAATGCAAAATCCAAGTTCCTCCATTTTGACCCAGGTAGCAAACTCCCCATAATTGATCTATGAGAAGTTGTCAAGTGACTCTTACTTGACAAGTCAATTGTTCCTCCTTCTGCCGCTCTGTGATAGTCATATCACCGCTGCCAGCTTGACTCTGACATTAGAAGGGCGCCGCAGGGGCCAGTTGGCTCGGATCAGGCGCAAGCTCGCTCTCATCCGCTCGCCATTATAATAACAGTGAATATTATTTTATCACATTTCTATCCAATGCTTACAATGTTTGTGCATTTAAAATAAATACGGAAAAAACAACATGAGGCTAAAGAAGTTTGCGAGAGTGCTTGTAAACATTTGAATTAATTCATTCGATACCAGGGGCCAGACTATCAACAAAAACAATGACTCATAGAGAAAACAGAATGAAGTCATTATGCGGCCTGATAACTCCTGCAGTGTGTTTTTCAACAACATTGCAATATGGGTTGAGAAGAAACTGGAAAGGAGGAATGGGGAGCAACAGGATGACGTTAGAGTCAGTACGCATGCATATTTGACAAAGACTCGATATCGTTCGGCCTACATTTCTGAAATGCATACAGTGATGGCATATTTTCACATAAGCTCATCTGCGGCCGCTATTGCAGACTCGGCTCTCCCATAGGGATTATCATGCTTGACACCTCTCAGGCTGAATGGCTTCCCGCTGACAGGCTGGTGATCTGTCTGCGCTGACACTTACGCACACCCCAACCTCTCCCCACATTCCAATAGAGAGCAGAACCCCACTTGGCTTTTTTTTTATGTAAATCTCTCAATAAGTGTCACGGGGAATTGAAAGTGAGACAGAGGAAATTGGAATTGTTTGCGTGAAAGAGGCACGATCCGAGTCGGAGTGGGGATTATTTATTCAAAAATGGAATGTTTGGAGTAAGAGACATGCAATTTTAGGTTGTCATCCGTTCGTTTTTGATATGCTGATCAGTAGAGATGGGTTATGTTAAATTCGGGTTATGTATTAAATATGATTGCACTGTAGGGCGAAGTCTAATTAGTAGAGTGCCACCAATTATTTTCTCCTTAAGATATTATGGCTCACAGTATGAAGCCTATTGATTTCAAATACCACTCGTAGGTTGATGAATGAGGTCAAAAAAATGAAGATTGAAGTCGTTTTTTTTTCCTCCACTCCAATGGCTTTTTTTTTTTGCCACTTTGTACCTCAGCCAAGTGTCCTCCCTGACGCTAACTGGCATTGGCCTTTACTTTACCTCTCGGTGCAAGAAAAAAAAACCTTTTCAGCATTCTCTACACTGTTAATACGAGGCGGGTCATTAATTAGAAGCACTAAGTGTGAACAGACACGAAGATGTGTTAGTCAAATCATATTTGGATCATCTTTTGGTAGTGTGGTATTTAAGAGTGTCTGTAAAATTATAAAGATAAAATAAATACAGACAAACTATTATTTTATTGTTTTTGTAACATAAACCAATCAGAATTTTTTTTTGTTAAAATGATAGAGCATCTAATTAAATCGTTTCACTTGGAAATATATCACACATCAAATCATATTTTATTGGAGAGATATCACAGAAGGAAATTGCACATTTACAGTAATGGCAACTTCATGTAAATGTATATAAAATGTCAACAAAAATTTATTGCATCATAGCCTCTCGAGCTGAGCCGCACCGTATCAAATCGAATCGTAATCCCGCCGAATCAGACCGAATTGAATTGTTCCACTCTCACCGTCCTTGAATCGTCTCTTATGAAGAGATGCACAACCCTAATGTATATGTATAAGATGGGCTATTTCTGGATTTATCTAAAACTACAATCAGATTAATAACAAAATCTTAAAGTCCAGACCACCTCATGTGTATTTGTGTGGCTTGCTGCGCCTACGTAGAATTCGTCAGCCTCACCGCCAGCATTCGTCGGGTTCAGGTTGATCTCATTAGCAAGGTAATTCCTCTGGCGCAACAGCTCAGTAATGGCACAAAATGGTAATGACACTTTAATGGCCCTCGTCAATGCCCACTGGCCAGACCCTGAAACCTGATTTGACTACTGCGCCGCCACTGATCCAAAAAATATGAATAGAAAACTAACCGTCATTATATCTGCCATAGAAATGAAATCAGAACAGCCATAATCCACTTCTCAGCTCGCTGTGTTTTGTCTCATTTCAGCTCATCCGTTGCTTGGGCAATAAATCTCTCCCCCGGCTTCCACTTTTCTTTCTTTGCCGACTTTCCGCTGCTCTCTTGCCTCTTTACGCTCTTTTGTTTGTCTTTCGTCTGTCTGTACCAGGCTTCATTTGTCAGTCCCCGTGCTTCAAAATGCATCACTAGATTGGATTCTCATTTTTATTGGCGTTCAGAGGAGTGAAGGATGAGACAATGCGAGTTTAGAAAGCAGAACGGGCAAACAATGCCATCTGACGCCGAGGAGCTATTGCAAGAACATAAGTCCTCCGTTAAGGATTGATAAAGACTTTGCTATCGGTCGACTAAGTTTCAAAGAAAACAATAGTAACGTTAATATCGAAGGCCAAAACTGGCCGCTAATCTCCTCCACACACGATTGAGTTTCTCACATATCGTTGATAAGATTGAAAGGATTAGGGTGTCACTCAAAATAGCAAGAGTGTGGAAAAAATGGAAGGGTCTCTTAATCTCACACAGCCATCAGCGCTGTTGACTGAGCAAATGAGACGATTTCAAAGCTCGATATGTGTCGGGGGAAGTAACTATGTTGAGTTAAGTCGAGAGAACGTAAAAGGAAATGTAGTGTATGAAGTTGGATTTGATTATTGGTATCAATTATCATATTTGCGGTGAAGCGTTTGGAAAATACGCTTGTTGGGATTAAAAAGCAGATGGATTCATTTGCACAGCTATTGCGACGGCAACAATAAAGAAAGAAAAACCCGAATCACTGATGAAGATTCACTCGCTATATCTTCATTTTCAGAGAACGCATTAGCGTCGCGAATGGAACAAGCGCCATTAATTTTTTAGCTGAGTGCTGCGGATGATCTGCAGCACGGCTAACCAGTGGCTTGTGTCAAAGTCATAAAGTTACATTCAGTTTCCATTTATCAGCATATAGCAAGTTGCGCAAAACACTCTCTGGCCTTCTGCCGCTTGTCTTTAAAAGCAATTTCTGAACATGCACAATAGCTTTTGGTCCTTTTTTTTACGTCCTTTAAGCTTAAATGTTAAATAAAGCAACACACATAGAACAGGTAAGCACCACTTTCAACCCGGTAGTGTAAAAAGTAAAAAGCAAGAGGAGAGTACATAATATTAAAGATTAATAGCAGAGATGTAAAGGCAGAGGTAAAACATTCATGATCAAAACAAAACTGTTTTCTTATACGACTGCTTCTATAGTCTCGAATTTTTTATTTCTTTGTTTTGGCTATAGCAATGAAAGAAACAAATAAAAACCTTTTGCATGATGAGCAGCTCAATAAGGACCCTGCAAAAATGAGTTGTGACGTTTGGCAGTATTGCAACATTCCATTTTCTACCATGTTGGAGATTTTTTTCTTCCCCCCACCTCCCGCCGCTTCGCACTTCTCGTCTTTTGTCTCGCTGCCAATCAATGGACCTCGACTACAATTTACCTCGCTGTGACGTCTAGCTCCAAGTCGTTTTTTTGTTTTCTTTCGTATATACCGTGCTCCACATTCAGGGTAATTCATTGTCGATCAGGTGTGAAAAGTAAGCAAACCACCTTATGTTGCACTTGTAAGGTTTGGTCTATTTCTGTAGCACGCCAAGCTAATGACTTCCCCAGAGTTGGAGGTCTCTCCAATCCTGTTTGAAGTCATCCTTGAAGCTTCATGCTCACCTTGACTTCTCAACACTGTCACCTCATTTGCTTTTGGTTTTTGCTCCGTCACTACCTGGTGGTCGGCTGCACTCTGTACCTCTTCCTCCTCCTCCTCCTCCTCCTATCTTGTTATCCCTTTAGACCTGTGAATCCTAGAAGATGAAATCGCTCCTCTTATGTGATGAAATTGCACGGAGGCTGAAGCAAAGCTTCTAAGCTTGGGAAGGCTTTAAAGCAGAAGAAGATTGGAAGCGTTAAAAAGCCACAGTATATGAAAGTCAAACTCTTCAGGTGTTTTGGTTGTTTGGAAAACGAATGTTTACAGGACTAAAGAGATTGATGTATCTGTGCTTTTTTGTTTATGTTACGGTCAAACACAACAACCTGTACTTTTACTCTAAAATTTTTAATTTGCTTAATTGCCATTTCCCGCCATTAGCAGTACTGTATTTTCCGGACTATAAGGGGCACCTAAAAACCTAAAATTTTCTCAAACGCCGACAGTGCGCCTATAGACCTTATATATGGACCAAATTCCTAAATGTAAACTGGCCCGAATCATTGTGTCATGAAATCAATCATAAGTGGCCCGCTGAAGACTATGAATCATGAATCAAAAAGACTATGGATCATTATTTTGTGATGCTAAAGTCTGAAGTTGAAATAAAAAAGATAAAATGGAGAAGGATTTGATTTGGATTAAAAATCTGACATGATGGTGCGCCTTATAGTCAGGTGCGCTTTATAGTCCGGAAAATATGGTAATTCTTCAAAGGGCACCAATGGAAAACAATTTCCTGTCTCCATTTTTTTTACTGTGACATGTTAAAAATGTTTTTGATTATTACAAGCACATTATTTATCCTTTTTTATATATTTCTATCTGGTTCTAAATGTCAAATTTTGTTCCCCTGTCTGAACTTGTTAGTCAAATCAGTGTTTCAGCGTTGCTAAACACAAAACAATTTTACTGAACAATAAACGGTCAACTATGTAAAACCAACCAAACCTTTTTAAAAAACGAGCTAGCGTTGCCCTTTATCCCGCGTGTTTTTTCAGCAGACCTTGAAGATCACAGCCATTTTATTTTCAAAGAATTGCCACTGCCTCGAGACTCCAAAAGAACTAACAAACAGTGCATGTGCAAACATGGTTAAAAGAGGGAGAGAAATATATAGCAGTGACTCAGCTTGAAATAAATAATGCATTTGATTCTAGTTGTGATGAGACTTACGAAAAGCTCCTTAGGGATCTTGTAGTGTTCCGTTTGCTGCTTTAAATTGTTAAAAAAAAAAAAAAAAAGGGCCTATTAGACAGCAACCAAACATGTAGAAAACAGAACAAAGTGACTTAACTGTTTGAGTAGTTATGCTAATCGGGGCTTTAGAGCTAAAATGCTTCTTTTTTTTTTTTGTCTTGTTAAGATAAGACATGAAAGGTCACTTTTTTTTTTTTACAGAGGGAGTTGAAGGCAACTTTAAATGAGAGAACAAAAGAATAATGGCGGTAAATGAAGGAACGGACAGTGGAGTTGAGTAATGGATCATGCTGGCAGAGGTCAGGCAAGAGCAAGCTGTATAATTAACTATAGATAGCTCAGTAATCATGCAAGTAATATAGTGTTTCGGCTTTCAGATAATTAGTCACGCCAATAGAAGCTTCTCCATGGTGTTTATACTTCACATAACTGGCTTTGTTTGTGCACACAGGTGCACGCTGGATGCGGTTTGCGTTATCTTTATGGACATGCAAAAACAAAGGTCGATAAATCTGTCCGCACTTTCTCGTGTGGAGGCCAGCATTGCCTAATGAGATTTAAGTCGGACATTTTCTGAGAGGTAAGACATATTCTGAAAAATCTGAATTAAACAGAAAAAAAATAAAAAAAAGATTGAAATATTTTCAATAAATAGTGGGTGGGTTGTTTTAAATCTTGAGCCAGATCCTTGGGAATAAATCACAACAGTTTTCGTGGCAATACAAACTGCTTTGATATATTTTGATTATTTCCAACATGGACGACAGAGCCAAGGAAATGTCAGGCGATACTGAGGCATGTAAATTATCCTGACTTGTATTTATTTCATTCATCATTGCAATAGTACGAGTGTGGACAGTCTTCAAACCATTGTGTCAAGCTTGTCCAGCTTAATTCCTGTGGGGGGGGAAAAATAACAAAATGTCAGGCCAAATGAAGCTCACGTTTTAGTTAATCGTTTCAGGCATTTTTTTTGTTTTGTTTTTTTAAGGGCTCCACAGCCCCAGAGTTCCTTTGGCTAAGCCATTAAGTGGGTCTCTCTAGTGAAGTCTAAAAGTCATACGTGAACTTTCCATGTGTGGATCATCCAAATGCCGATGCCAATTCGAATGTTTTCTTTCATTATCTCCCCCATCAGACTGTGTCAAAATCTATTCATCTGATTATTCACCGGAAGTGACGGGTTAAAACAGATGCTCCGTAAAACCCGAGCATACCTTTAAAGTTCAATCAGCTAGTGCACGGTGACACGTTGGTCCCCTGTTCCGTGGCATAGAAAAGACACATTTACATGCTACTTTGGAGATGAATAAAACATTGCAGTTTGTACAAAGGCCATCGTGGCATTTCCCGGTGGCCCGGCTAAGCTTAGTCAGGAGATTGCATTTCATGTTTGATACATATTCCACGCTATGGACTAAGGTGAGACGTTTCAGAGAAGAAAAAATCCAATTTTCTCAAAAGCCGACAGTGCGCCTTATAATCAGGTCCGCCTTATATATGGACCAATATTGAGCCAGTACAGCAGGCAGGTCCAAAGTCCGGCCCGCGGGCCAGAGGTATATATCTTATATATGGACAAAGTTTTAAAATGGGCCATTCATTGAAGGTGCGCCTTATAATCCGGTGCGCCTTATATATGGACAAAGTTTTAAAATGGGCCAATCATTGAAGGTGTGCCTTATAATCCGGTGCGCCTTATAGTGCGGAAAATACGGTCCCTAAATTTTCAGACTTAAATTCCTTTAATTTCTTTATATAATATTCTATATAAATATATATATATATATATATATATATATATATAATTTATGTATTCTTAATATATAGATTTTTTATTTTATTTTATATAAATAATTTTACATATAATATACATATTTTAGATTTTTTTATATATTTTATATTTTATTTATATTTTATGGTTTCGATGGTCAGAGTACCTTTGTAATTTTCTTGCATTGCTTCGTGGCGGCTGGATGTGGACACCGATCACCTGTAGAGACTATCACTGACTTTCATTGATGATTTCAATTTCGTGGCGCGATTCCTTAATGCCCCGCCGTCGTGCCGAAACAGATTTCTCGCCGGTTGTTTTTGGGTTGCAATCGATTGGGAGCGTGAGATACAATTAAGCAGCTTCGCCTTCCCTTGTCATTTCCCATGAGGAGTGGCAGCCAGGTTTCACCATCGCTGCTCCCCTCGACTCCCGCTGTCGGCTGCTCTTCTGGCTTAATGGCCTCTGCATCATACTCAGCCACTTCTGCCATCCTTTTCACTCCAACTTCTCCTCTGAGAGTGGATGCAAGTGGAATATTTACATATATTTAGTCCAACTCCATCCTAGTATAAAAGTGTTTTTTAAACACATATATTTGTGGAGGAACAGAAAACAAGCATCCCAAACCAGCACAGTTCTATTGAACGCCATCTTTGACAGTCTGCATTTTTATTTTATGAAGGCAAACAGTTTTTGCATCATGAATACTTTTAGTCAAGTCTGTTGCAATCATCAGATATGATTTTAAATATATTAGCTAGCTGTTTGCCCGAAAAGTTGTTTTTAGTTTTGTCTTTAGGGTAGGCAAAAAATACAAGCGCAAAATATTTTGTTGAATTGCCCGACTAAAAAGTTTATCATTTGTTGCCTTGAAAGTTTGAGTTCGCCTAACTTTTTACTTTGCAGTGCAGAATGAAGTGAGAAACAAACAAAAAGAATGAAAGTGATTATATTTCACAGTTTTTTTTTAAAATACATTTTCTTGTAGGATGTTTCATCATATGCAGCAACTGAAACACAAGTTTTTTTGTCTTGCTCATGCTGTGAGTGTATGCAGAGCCGCGTTTTCATTCCCGGCCTTTTTGATTTCGGAGATGCTTCACCAAAGATCATTTGCAGTCGAGTCTTGCTCTGGCACCCATCTCCTGTGCAATCCCTTCACCCTTTGTTGCCCTACGCCTGTTATTGTTCATGCCAAAACAACAACAACAAAATTCCTGCCTTGGAAATGAAAGTGCTGTACAATACCGACCAACTTTTGTTTTCTCAGAGGCACTGAAGCAGCATTCGTTTCCCACCTTGGGGGGAAGATGATGAAAAACACATGTTTGGAAAAACAAACAAGTGCATTTGTGCTCGACATTGTTGAATAGTGTTGACATCAAATTCAATATACTATTGAACAAATCTCCTCCCTAAAGTTTTGAAGTTTAATTTACCACCCCACTGGTAAAGATGAATTGGCTGCAGTATATTTGGATTTGCAAACAAAAATAAGAAGCTGCAGAAGCCAACATGTGATGATTGCAAACAATTCAGCTCACCACTGTTTCCAGTGAGCCAATAGAAAATAAATACATGCATTTATACATTTATCTTCAGAGAACCACATTTTGCATACGTGGCTAGCTTTATATTGTATTCCATGAATTAATAAGTAAAATAAAACAATTCGAAACCCCAACTCGACTCAATTCTAGAAATAACCACAGAGCTATACATCAATAAAAAAAATACAAACTGATGCTTTATTAACATTTCAGGTCAGCTCCCACGGGGATCTAAAAAAAAAACGTGAGCATTGTGTATCGGTGCTTGACTAGCTAAAGATGAATATGGATCATTAGGGCAGCCAAGGATGTCTACAAGCCTCTACACTGAGAGCAATAGGTCCTCCCTCAAGACACTTTTGCAAATGTCAAGCCCTCATGGCTTATCTCAGAGTTCAGGGTTTACTCCCACGTTGAAAAATATTACAGTCCCATCACGACTCAATTTATGTCCCGATACAGTCTAATAATCCACAGCGTCCAGCTGGAGTCATTCGAGGATATTCCGCCACGGTGCACTCTTCTTTTGTCCGATAAAGAAAAAAAAAACCTGACATTTTACTTGAAGTCTATATTTTCCACCGGCTGTGAAAATCGTATGACCAAGTCAATTGAAAATATTCACTAAGGCCACATACATTGACTTAAATGCAATTGACAGGGTGGCATTTGCCATGACATTCAAAAAGCCAATATTACAAAATGGAAATACAAAATAAGTTACTCCACTGTTGAACTTCATACTTAAAGAGGGCGTCGAGTGAAAAAAGGTTGTTTGCACTTCTATGTTAATATAATTTTAGTACCGTATTTTCCGCACTATAATTATAAGGCGCACCTTCAATGAATGGCCCATTTTAAAACTTTGTCCATATATAAGGCGCACCGGATTATAAGGCGCACCTTCAATGAATGGCCCATTTTAAAAGTTTGTCCACATATTGGATATATACATTTGGCCCGTGGGCCGGACTTTGGACACACCTGCTGTAGTGGCTCAATATTGGTCCATATATAAGGCGCACATGATAATAAGGGGCACTGTCGGCTTTTGAGAAAATTTGAGGTTTTTAGGTGCGCCTTATACTGCGGAAAATACGGTATTTTACATAGCATCAGTGAGCTACATAGAAACTTCTCGTAATTGTCCTCATTTTTCTTTCATTTTCCATAATTCACTGCAATTCAACTTGCAATGTTTTTACATTAGCACCTTTCTGCTGCATTTTTAGCAAAAATTGTCCAATTTTGTTTCTTTATTGAAGTTCCAGTATAATCGTGTTCTGAAGACATATTCCACAAATAGCTCCAAGGCAACTGCATCCGTCACCGCATGAAGGATGCTCACTATTGGATCCATTAAAAGACTCGGCATTTACGAAGCATGAAGAAGCAAAGTGTGTCATGAAAAATGAGAAAAGCAAGTGGACAAAAAAAAAAAAAATGTCCATGGGCCTTGTAACCAAACCTTTTGTGACCATTGTTGTAACATGGAACAATATAAACGCTATAAATGAAAATGTCTTTCTAGAGAACCATAATTCTGTCAGACATTTAATATGCAACTTTCAGTTTTGTTTACCTCCGAAAATCAATGTAATTCATAGTCATTTGCGAGCCCACTAAATCATCAATAATTACAGCCTTTGGAAATGCTGAGGAATCCTTCGTGACAATTAGACGGGACGCGACGTGCATTAAGAAGAGGTTCGATAGTTCAATAACTAATCTTCCATCTGAATCATTATTTCTCTCCTCATTATAATTGTTAAGGCCCGTGCTTTGTGCATTTTCAGTTTGATTTGCTTGATGTGAATAGATCTGGAGTTCTTACTTGTATGATGTAATACAAAATATAAATATTAAATATAAAAATATTTATAAAGTACAACATATTGTAAATAATAAATATAAATATATAAATAACGTAGTCAAAAAAAGTACCGTGAAAACATGTTTTTCCATTACGCTGTGCACTTTCTGACCTATAAATGGAAATTTCGCAAAATTGACGGCTTCTTATAAACCAACGTGCCTTTGAGTATGAAAAATACAGCAATTCAAATGTAAATCCTAATGTGAAGAGTTCATTTGAATAAAACATGGTATTTCAAGGTTCTGTAAAGAAGCGGCTCGAGCACATTCACCTTGAGCCAAACGCACAAGGAGGCTTCTTCGATCATTACGATGTCTTCCTATACTCGCTGTGACGTTATCGCATCACTATTTAGGAAATTGCTTTTTACCTCCATTTGCTGATTATTACACGGATTGCTTTTTTTTTTATGACCCGCGTGCAATTTGCCCTGAGGTTAGAGGTGATGAACGTTGGATTATCCAAACATCCACATAAATTATGACCTTGTGTGATTTTTAGGGTTTGTCTTTTACTAGAGGTGTGATTGTTGTTTAGAACCGAAGTCCTTTAGGCCCTCGAGTTTGTCCAAGTTGTAAATTATTCTTCGCTTTGGTCTCAGTGACATCTATTGCAGCTTTTCCTTTATAATTTCTATAATATTTATTCATATCAAGTCAAACATTTGAAGAGACGAGCCATTGCTTCCAAATGTGTCTGAATGCTCAAGCAAACCTCATTTAACCTCATTTTTTACCAGCAGAAAGCAAAAGTGGTGCTGGTTGATAATTGCGAGTTACGCAATGACCCTGATTTTTCTCAAATGGAGACGTTCATACATTTTGACAAAATATCCGCTTCCATTAATCCCGACCAAGGCCCAGTCGATGCTCGTGTAATGAGAGAAGAAGCACAGCGGCGATGTGGCCGAGTGACTGAGGGAGAGCGTCGACGGGCGCTAACACGACATGGCTTTAAGTAGGGCGACTGCATGGGGAGAGCTGACTTTAAAGGCGATCACTCTGATAAATAGGCTTGATGAGGCTGGATGGTTGAGTGTTCTCGGCGCTGGGGTAAGCGAGCTGAGCCGTCACGGTGGCGGTTCCAGCGCTCTGATGAAGTGGAAGCGATTATGACATTAGGTTGTTGAAGCCTCTTTGATTTGTTTTATTTATTTATTTTAGCGGGCTGGATTTGGTGCTACAGTTTTATTTTTTCTTCTTAGTGCATGGACTTCAAAAAAATGATCATTCTTGGACCATTTTTACCCCGCAAAATGTTTTATCAAGTCATGCATGAAGAGAGCTCGCAAATTTTTAGATCAAAGCATAAGAGTGGCATAGTAATTACAAGTTGAAGACTTCACGCTAGCTTTGTTTGCAACATAAGCTTTGCCTTCTTAATAACGAGAGAAAAATAATCGGCACGTCATCGTGACAGCTCAATAGATGTCGGGCGTCATAATCACGACTCTGTTCATTACCGATAATTTGCCCTCAGTTTAATATGTGACCCAAAGGCCTTATTTGTAACTACAGCGATTTGACGCTGACACCAGGAACTTGTGGTGTATAATTGCTTTGCAGTGAGAGCTAAGTGGGGCACCATGCTGTGATGCTTTAGGGTCAAATGAGAAGATGCTGGCCCAACTTTGCTTTGACACAGTTGAAGAATTGGCAAGCGATGCATCGTCACCATTTTTTTTTTATTGCACTCTTTGTATCTGTCACGTTAGCCATTTATTTGCAAGTCTCAATCCATAGGAACTTTAATTATCTTACCTTTTTACGGCCGACTCGTCACTTGTGGTGTCTTTCTATAAACATGAGCCAGTCAGTGGTTTTGCAGTGATAAAAATTCATGACATCAAGTTATGAATTCATAGAATGTGTCACAGTAAAAGCTTGCAGTCTTTAAATATTAGCATTTCTGTAATGAAAAAAAAAAAAAAAGCTTTTTTTTGTCACGCTTCTTTTTTTAGAATTGAAACCACTGTAGCTACTCGGAGAGCTACAACCTGTGAGATATATCCGCAAACAGTACTTTGTAAAAAGTTGTTGAAATAAGTCTCCAAAAAGTTGATCTATTTGTCACACAAGCTTACCTTGTACGTTTGCAAACTTAGTTTTGATACACTCGGCAACAGAAGAGCTCAAGGTGTGATATGTGCAATATGTAACGCTTAAAGGGAGGAAATAAGAGGACCCGCCGTTTCCCCCTGGAGGCAGCGTGTATTCTTTCAGCCGACATTCAAAGAGATCTTTTCTCCCTTGACGTGCTCCGTGCCTCAAACACGACTGGCGGCGTGAACAAATCCCAAAAGACAATTCCATTAAAACCCTGTGGCTCGCCTTGAAGATGGCTGATTTGCGCAACGTTTAGAAGGCAGGCAGGGATTTAGTCATGTCATGGATTTAGTCACTACTCTTGCTGGCCTGGATATTTTGTGACATAATTCAGCTTGAATATTTACTTGAACCAGATATAAATGACTGAGTCACTCTAAGTCCATATTGAAATTGCTTTTGACTATATTTAGAAAATTCAGGTACCGTATTTTCCGGATAATAAGGCACACCTTCAATGAATGGCCCATTTTAAATCTGTGTCCTTATATAAGGCGCACCGGACTATAAGGCACACCATTAATATATCATGTCAGATTTTTAATCCAAATCAAATCATCTTTTTTATTATATTTATAACTTCAGACGCAACAAATTACTTTATAATCACAAAATAATGATGCATAGTCTTTTTGATTCATGATTCATAGTCTTCAGCAAGCCACTTATGATTGATTTCATGACACAATACTTCGGGCCAGTTTAAATTTGGTCCATATATAAGGCGCACCGGACTATAAGGCGCACTGTCGGCTTTTGAGAAAATTTTAAGTTTTTAGGTGCGCCTTATAGTCCGGAAAATACGGTACTCATTTCAAACTATTCAAATTACAACTTCTTTTTTACCATGCATGAATCCAAGTTAATTTGCTTTATTTTATTTAGGAACCATGTTTAAGACTTGATGAGTCAGCGAAACTGTATGAGTTAACATTGCTCAATGACCATCGAGTGGAACTGACTGTTTGCGACATTAGTCTCTGTCAGGACTTCTTCTATGGAGAAAAGGTTTGGAAGAAGAGCAGCCTTGAATTAGTAGCGCTGACAATGCTCCTGATTTGCATCTTCCCAAATGGGCTCTCTGTCATTGAGCCAAGAACAAAGTACAAAAGATCACGGTTGATTTGACCTAAACACACTTGCCAAAAAAGACAGACATATTCACAAGAGCGTTTCCAAACTGCATTTTTCAAATTTGGATGCACTTGGAGAATACTTCATTAAAAATGCGTTCAGTCAATTAAATGTACGTTTCTTTATTTCCAGGCTTAACACAAAGACAATTGAGTATTTATCAAAACTATGTGCCGATACGATTACTTGATGAAATTATTTCATGCATTCTATATTTTTCAATTGATCTGCAAATTAATTTGTAATTTTTCTGCTAAAAATCTGCCTCGGCCTAAAAAAAATCATTGATTCGTCCTATTGATAACACATAATATGACGAATTGCAACGTAATATACCTGTTTAGTTTTTTTGCCCATATGACACGTCGCTCCACAAAGTTTACAATATCGTTTATTAAACTGAAAAAAATGGATAGGAAGACAGCCAGACATTTATATACAACTCTTGGCTCTCATTTATAAATGTGTATTTATTGATAAGTCCCAAGAGGTTGTTGCAAGATCCATCTTATAATTTTGTCCTATAAAACTGCAAACATCCATTTGGTAATTATGAATATAAAATATAAATCTGTTTGCTTGTGAAAAACGTTTCTCAATAGATGTATCAAGTTAGCCGATATAAAATAAACATTGAGAAAGGAATCCCCTCGGTATCATCAGCGTTCTTCCTGAAACCTGATTAGTGTCCAGTCCCTCCACACACTGGCTTGTAAAGGACAAAAACACAATAACCTCAACTCTTTCTGTCGAAATAAAAAGTTCATAGGATGGATTGACGAGCGATTGAGTTTCCAGACCGTCCGCGAGGACTACAAGAGCAGTGCCACAACATATACAATGCATTCCATCTGGAATTCGGCGACCATAAAATTCGATCATCCGGCCAGTCAGATTGCAACCTGGATTTTGCCAGAGGCGATGAACTTTTACACTCACTGATTCTTCAGCTCAGCTATTGAAGTGGGTGCAAATCAAGTTGCGGGGAAACCCCCCCCGATACATTACCCATGATACCTGCAACTACTCACATCAGAATCCAAATTACGATCTCAATCTCCAACTATACAAATCGGAAATTGAAAATGGAGCCAGCTTTTCTTTATGAAAAAAAAAAAAAAGATATGACAGTATGATGAGGTGATCCTTTTTTTCATTCATGCGTATCCAGATTACGCAGGAGGCAATGCAATGGCTGTCAGCGTTAGCTTTTGATACCCCCCTACCCGGTTTTACTATTTACCTATGAAAAGACTGCAAAACACACCAGTAATGAGATGCTCGTAACTTAGAGACGCCGGCTGTCGCGGCGAGCCGAGCAGCATGACCTATACTGGTATAGCGGCCCTGATGAGTGGATGATAATACCATCAAGAAGATTAGTTTCTCCGCAGAGAGCCGTCTCCTCGTTGTTGTCTCACAGCCATCACTTCCTTTGTCTAAGTCTAGTTCAAACAAAAGCCTCACCGTGGAACAGATGACTCACATCTTGTTGTCTTTGATACTCGACTTGACTCGGGGACACTGACAGAACCAGGTCTTGCTTCCTGCTAGGTGTTAATTGTGCAATATGATCGGGTTGACTTGGATGCGTTTGTTGCATTGGCGTTAAAAGGAATGCAGGGACGTTCTTCATATCATGTTTGAACAGATTTGTTTTCGTTCTTTTATGTTGCTTTTATTATCCGACTCAGTTTTGGATCTCACTTCTTGGCAGTATTTTACCCCAAAGGTTTTGAGGCATTATCAGATGGCTTGCTTTTCAGAGGAGGCGTAGGGAATTGGGTTTGACGTTTCAAAGACATAAATGCCTTTGTTACGAAAAATCTCCATTGAGATCATAATTTAGATACCCTCTAAGTAAGAACATATTTGCACAACGCTAAGATTAGCTATTGTATAACCAAATGCAATCTTAAGCTTGATTGTATTCCTTTTGTGCCAGAACATGTTCAGAACAAAAAATAACAAGCACTGTGATGTTACTTTTACGTACCGTAACAATATTTTTAGTCACCGTAATTTGCGTTTGAATATGTTGTTAGGATTTGTTATAATTTCCACACAATATGACAACAGGAGGGACAAAAAAAACGTTGCTTATTTGTTCATTTTTAAATTTGCCTTCCAGCGATTATTAAAAAGCATTATCAGTCATTAAATGGATTTTGCAAAAAAACAAAAAACTAATTGGCATTAAAAATAATTAATGGTAATTACGGTATTAAAAACTTGTTGAACATTTGTTTTCAGTTATATCAAAAATTAGGCCGAAAACTGGACATTATCAGTATTTATTTGTATATTATTGTGATTGATTATTTTCTCTTCCAATTTTCGATGAGTAATACTCCCACAAAACTGTTTTATCTAAATAAATTGGAGCTCCGTGGTTGCCATGGTAACGAAAGAACCAACCTCTTTACCATGAATCAATGCATTCACAAAACGGTTATTGTTGGATGAATTTACGACATATTGTTGCTTTAAGTCTATTCAAGTCAACGCTTCATCGACAACTCCTTTTCTTACATTCTGATTGATTCGTCTTTTTTTCACCAGTCCTGTTTGCGCGGGTGGCAGATCCCGCTCATCCGTTAAGACTGCTCCCTTACCTTGCCATCCTTTATTAACGTCTCTTTCTGTGACACAGCGTCTCCCACTCAGATTAGATGTAATTAACCTTTTAAAAGACAAATGCCCGCCAGCCGTTAAGGCTTTTCATGATGCCTTCACCTCTGCAGCGGATTCTGAATGTCCGCGTTTCATGTCGCAAACACAATTACTTCCAAATCTGGCATGTAAACCATCTCGCCGTCATTGGAGTCCTCCTCGCTCACTCTCGTCTGTCTCTGCAGTTCTATCTCCACATGAATTTTTGATGCCAACCTCCAAGCTGCGAGGCAGACAAACGTGCGCTGAAACAAGCTTCGGACCCGGCGAAGAACACACAATGATGGATAGATGAGAGACACTCCAATTTCCTGCCGGCGGATAAACGTGCCAATGGGAGTAATGGAGTAATTGCTAAAAGCGATTGACCTCTAGAAAGCTGAACACAGATCAAAACAAACTCTGACCTCCTAACGCCACCTTTGGGCTGCCGTGGCCATCTCGAGTAAAGACGATAAAGCGTCACCGAATATCCTAACGATGCTTATTTTACGCATAATATATATCACTCGCGGTCCCCGATGACACATTTCACATTTCACAGAGATTGAGATGTCAAAGGGGGGGAATAACTTATATTTACAGTGACAAGAGCTAATCACGCTAGTCTCATGCAACAACACGAAGGCGACATGTTGACCTTCAGGATGTACTTAAGCGCTGACGCAGCAAGTCTTGTGACTTTTCATATTAAGTAAAAAATATTATGACACTTTTGAGAGGTATTAAGGTGTGATTTCATGATGAGAGGATTATGTGTGCTTTAAAAAAAACACACCCATACAAATGAAACTCTCGCTCCCAAGTAGCTACTTCATCAGTCCACCTCTGCCCCCCCCCCCCTCCTCATTTCACACCATGAAGCTGAAAGACAGAATGCCCTTGTAGGGCAATTATATTCAGTTTGGTGGAAGGAGGGGGGGTCATAAAACTTAAAGCATTCTCATATCTGGGGATTGGCTTTTGCCGCCAGTCGCACTGCTGTGTTTCATGTTGTATCAGGCCAGCAAGACCCCTTGCCCTTCCTTGTCTCTTGTATATTGCCCTATCTTGCAAAATAAATAGGCCAACAAACCAAATAGCTTTAAATCAGCATCCTTAGTGAGAGCATGTGCTGCGTCGCTTATTTACAGGTTCACTCCCTGGACAGCCGGTCAGGGTGATAATATTGAACTTTATGGCAACATTAAGCCTCCTTGCCTGCCCCGCTGGCCATAACCTCCTCTTATTGTCCGCCTGAACTTTCTCTGTCGTGCCACCTTCCTTGTTAGCCACCCGGCAGAGCATAACAAAGAAAATGTACCCCCTCCCCATCAATAATGGAAAATCGATAACTGTTCAGATTATCTTTCAGATGCAATTACAGTTCACCACAGTCGCCCCTAATGACACCCCGCCCCGTATCCTACGATGACCTCTTCTGCAGCTAATGTACTTCTGATTCCTTCGCTGGCTTCTTTCCGCCACACTCCCTGGACATGATTCCAACTAAGTGCGTACAAAGGGTGATGGCTGAGCAATGACTATGGATTACTTCATTAGCTCTTTTCCTAGCAGGCTATAAGAACATAGGCTTCCTTGAGTAAGCCGAATGGAGCCCCCCTGCCTTCCCCCCGAATCCCGCATGTTGTAGTAATTGTACCTTTTGTAGCTCTACAACAGACGATAAATAATAAAGAATTGCATACTGCAGCTACACAATGTTTAGTCAGGGCTGTAAGCAGCCATTTTTCTTAGCAAGGCTGTGAAATCCAATCTTGGAAAATATGTTTTTAAAAGGCCTTGCGTGACAATTGGGAGGAGGTAGAAAAAAAAACAGGATTTCAGGCGATCAGGAAATTCACTGTAGACATTTTTGACACCTCCGCATATTATAAAAGCGGCGACAGTATTAAAGTGTAAATACTCGCTTTACCTAAGAGACCTTGGTTCAATAATGAAAAAAAAAACAGGGAATAAATGTTCTGGGATGTTCTATGTACCACTATGTCACTACTGAGCACATCCGGTGCATTTATATTTTTCTTTTGCTTATTTCTTGGTGTCCAACCCGTTTTTTTTCCCGCCTTGTAAATGTGTTATCTGTTGAGGTCCATTAAATGATATACTCCTAGGGCTTGATAAAAAAAAAAAAAAAAGTCAAGCCTTTTACCAAGTCTTAGTACATCTCATTTGGTAGTGACCGAGGAACTGCTCTCCAAGCAGTTTGCTTTACTTTTACGAAGCTTTTTATTGCCTTGCAAAAATCACTGCAAATGACATTTTCGTGTTTGGTCATCAATCTCCACTCGGAGTAGGGGGAATTGAAGTCCGGGCTTTTATTTTTTTTTCTTCACTTTTCTTGCTTTTACACATTTCATCAGTCACCCGAAGCAATCTTTGACCCGTTCGCCCTTTGCGATGTCTTCTTTGACGTTTTATCCCCGACGCGATCACAATAAAAGACGGTCGACACGTGTTAAGAACCATCGCCTGCAAAGTGGTTCATTCTCTCCAGGTGACTGGCGTGCGGTCAAATAAAGCAGCTCGCTTTATTGCTTATGTGATGCTGGCATGTGTGCATCACCGGTTTGTTGCCGTGAATTGATAAACGGGATGCGCTGTTTATTAGCCAGCAAGGTCACTTTGGCATCAACCCAGCGCTATGGGGCTGCTAATGCTAATGACTTCCTGTTAAAGGTTGCCTTATGCCGGATGGTACCTTCCTGTAATGCGTTGCAACGTGATGAGTTTTCAGAGAGAGTTTGTAGAGGGCAAGGGAATACAAAATGCATATTCTCCTTCTGCGCGCCATCTCCGAGGCTGAATCCATTAGGGTGGGTGTCATTCCACATATCCATTAGTTTGCCCGGGGGAAAGAAATTAAACTGTGGTCAAAGCAGCGTGTCAGTGTGTTGTCACAACACTGAATCTCCCTGGGATCAATAATGGCATGTTTGGACACAAGGCATTGAGTCTTTGTCAACAGTTCTTGTGATCAAATTACATTTTAAAGCACCTTTTATTCAGTTTCTCTCCTGACATTTCTGCCCTTTACCAATGTTTTATTAGCCATAAACTAAGCGGTTTTTGGACAGACACTTCAGAACAAATGACTGTGATTTAGGTCACTGAATAATATATATACCGTATTTTCTGCACTATAAGGTGCACCTAAAAACCTCCAATTTTCTCAAAAGTGCACCTAATAATCCGTCGCGCCTTATATATGGACCAATATGGATTCATGGATGAGGACTAATTTATTAAAGTAAGCTTTACGTGTTTATTTTGCGTGTTGTGTGATATTAACGTTTGCACAATGTTGAGTTATTGATATATTGTTATTGTTTTCACTATTTTGAGTGTTACTATATTGTGATTGCATTAACGTTTGAGCAATATTGAGTTATTTATTCTATGCGCTTTATAATCCGGTGCGCCTTATATATGAACAAAGTTTTAAAATGGGCCATTCATTGAAGGTGCGCTTCATAATCCGGTGCACTTTATAGTGCGGAAAATACGGTATATTATCTATATATATATATATATATATATATATATATATATATATATATATATATATATATATATATATATATAGCATATATTTATTATCCTTATCGTCCGGTATGCTTTATAATCCAAAAAATACGGTACTCTCCTTTTTCTGTTTCATGTCCTTAAATGGTCCTCAGGTATGCGTTTCACATATACGCATTGAGGAAAAAACGTGATATGAACACTGATCCCTTTGCACACATCTCCAATATGAGAGGAACGTATGCTAATAATCCTGCAACAAGAACTCTTCATGAATACTACTTAACCTTCTGAGAAACAAATTCAGAAAATGAAAACTACATTGATAAATGAGGCCCATTGTGGATTGTTAAAACACGAACAACCCCACCCTGGACTTTCCATTGGGAACTATAAAGTAGCTTCCTGTTACCTTTTTTCGTTTTGATTGAAAATATGAATTTTCATCATTTCAACACGATTTGCTTTAGACAAATGAGCGGTACTTGGTAATCCTCTCACACGTGCAAGTGTACCATAGGGGCCAATCATTCACTATTTGATACATTAAACACAGATATCATATTAACTCAGCTTATTAAACATAATTTGTAGCGTTGCCCTTGATAGTTAATTCACAAATCAGCCTCATTATTTCAATCATTTACCGTCGATAATAAACCTGTCACGAGACAGGGACAGTTTTTTTGTTGTAGTCGTTCATTTCCATTATTAACCATCGGCTGTCCATGCCAGCAAAAGTTGCCTCGTAAATTTCTTAGCTGAGTAAGTCAGAATGGGTGAGTGGTATTAGGCGTAAAAAGGCATCTTTACTGATGCTCATAATTTAAACATAAATGGATGGAGGTTGCAGCTACACTAACGATAATGCACTTGATGATAATGCACCCCATCGTTTCATTTTTTCCAATGCTGACTCATTGCTTGCAGCCTCTTAACTTTTTTCAATGCATTTCTCTCCCCTCATCATCTTCCTCTGCCTTTTCCTGCCATAGTCAATACTTCGCTTAAAAGAAAGTTAAAATGGCTAAAATTCGCCCCCCTGCATTGTTATTGAATAAGAGACAGAATAAAGGAAACAGTGGGCAACATGTTCAGTCATCTTCAAAGTCTTATTTATGATTCATTGTCATCCTGCTGAGCCAGCGCATTTTAAATTTCGTTCTACAGCGATTAAATTCAATTATTAATATTGAAGTTGAATTTTTTTGGGGGGGGTGAAAACATCTGAAACCAGTAAGTAGATAACCTGCTGCAAGAGAAAGTCTTGCCGGCTGCAGTGTGTAATGATCTGACCCGTTAAGAGTGACTGATTGAATTTCTCCAAGGCCTTCAAGGAAATACTGTTTGTAGCTCTAACAAGTACGGCAGCAAAAAAATATATATATTGATCCAACACGGTCAAAATGATCTACAAAAGTTATCTCGCCAAAAGCGAAATTATTTTTCTTAGCACATCATTTCAAGAGACATTATTTTCATAGCAAGTGGCTCACTTTTACAAATCAGAATAAAACAACAAATTACAGTTTCAAACGGCTCATTGTGACCGTCTAAATCCGAGATTGGCCGAGCTGCCCTGAAAGGCCGATTCCAATAAATGGATTTTCAACTCAAATTATATAACCATCAGTGCTCTGATCCAGCTTCCAAATGGCAATTCCGCAAACTTGTCCTAAAATGAGCTCAGAATCTATTGTAGATATTTTCCCATTTGCCACGAGTATGGAAAACGTCCCAGCCATCTGCTCTGCTGAAATATTTAGTCATGCTCTGTTGCAGCATCCATCTCTTGAGCTCCGTTACCACGTGCAAAGAGGCTTGTGCCGCGCTGGCGGTGCAGGCAAGCAAAAAAAAAAAGGCGCTGTCACGTCCACATCTGTGCACAACAATATGCACGAGAAATACAAATCAGTTCAAATTACCCTATTTTTCCCATTACAAGGCACACTTCATATTTTAGTCACTTGCTGTACTGCTTTGTTTTCCCTCAATGTTTCCATTTCCAAAAATAGATGCACATTATTGTCAGAAAAATACGGTAATACATTTTCTGCTCCACTTTCCCCCTGCAAAATTATTCCAAACTCTGCAAGTGTCCATGGCAGCATTAAATCTCTTCTCATACAAAACCATTGTAGTTTGAAAAAAAAAAAAAAGACTAGAACAAACAACATCTATGATTCTAGTTGAGACGGCTTCATAAAATATTAAGCAATCCCCCTAAATGTCATGTATAGTTACATAAATGTGGAATCTACAAGCCATGTGATGACATGAACTTTTCAAGCTCAACATATGTACTGACTTTTATCCTCCAACGTGGGAGTGTATTTGTGCAAACCATAACAAAATGGTAGCAATTCGTAAAAGTAGCGCATATTTACTGTTGATCTAAATTCAAGGTTTGTAAATAGCTTTCCATTTGAGCCACTCTGAATGCCCTTCATTGTGTTCTCGAGGAGGAGGGGGGGGGGGTACTCGAGTGGTGCCTTCGAGTAAATGTCACCACCGACTAATCTTAGTTAGCTGTGTCATCTTAATACTTAAGCATTGTGTGTCTCCGAGGGGAGAATGCAAAACTGCAGTCGATAATAACGCTTGCCATTAATTTGATCCCCGTGAGTTTTAATTACTTCAATTTAGTAGATCAACTTTTTAATATTTGCATTTTTCTTGCTGTTTAAATAGTGAATTAACAAATATGGTGTGCATGCTATGGAGAATAAAAAGCAAAGTAGATGAGCGGCAGGCAAGACAGCTCGGGAGATATATTAGTTTCCAGATTAGGTTTGTTTTCCAATCACCTTCTGGCCATATACCATATTGATTAAAACCTAATAACCTCATAAGATGCTGTCCTCCACCTTTCTTCTCCCTTGTCATCAGTCCACCCTTTCTCCGCCTCCTCCTCCGCTCACTTGTCCCCAAAGAGAAATGACTCACTGTTTTCGCTCACACTATTCTCCAAGCGTTGCCAGAAAATCACTCATTTTGACGTTAAATTTGAGAGATTAATTTTAAACTCCATCAGTCATGAAAAAATAAAATAAAAAAATCAAAGATTGGCTGGATTTGAATGTGATGATAATGAAAAAAAATTGCCTTGTAACACATGCATCTATCTGGAGGTGGGTGTGTTAAGCTCACGAGAGAAATGACGAAGAAAATTTGGCAGGGTGATATTAGCTTTCATCGGTGCGACATTTGGCTGACAAAGTTATGCATTTATGTAAGGGCAAACAACTTGCTCCAAATTTAATCATTTATGGCTGCTGAAAGTTTCATGAGGGGAAGTCGTGTGGCACAAGGCGCTCTGCTACCGCAATTTGTTTGCAATTGTATGATGAGCTTTACACAACCACTTAGTCGGTACTTACCTCATTGCATTTTTTTATTTTATTTATTTTTTTTTTCACACTACTGATGCACTTATTCTCACTCTCATTGGAATATCTGTACAATTAAAAAAAATCATAATGTAAAGTTAACATTAAGTTGGAACTAAACATAAGGGGTCAAAGAACTCATCCCTGGGGAATCCCACAAAATATTTTCAGATGAATAAAATACATCACCCCTCTCATAGCTCATCACAAAACCTGTTTTAACAGAGAAGCCTGATGATTTTGTTTTTTTAAGAGAGGGAAACACGTCCAAGTGTTGAATGTGATAGAGGTGGGAAGAGAGAGAGTGAGAGAGAGAGAGAGATTGGCACACAGGAAAATGAGCTTAATCATCCCGCTGGCTATATTTTACTGCTGATGGGTCTCCATTGGTTTTACTGCCTGTAATCATGAGTTATGCCCACAGTTTTCACATTTCTTCCTTTGGTTTCATTTGGCACGGCACTCTCATTTTGAGTATTTATTACATTATCTTTGTTTGCCTTTCAAGTCAATGCACTCTATTTTGGTCAAGACTTTATTTCATTTAGTTTTAAACCAACAATGATGTTTTTTTTTATTTCTCTTCAATGAATGATTGTGCTTTTTTTGTTTTTTTATTCTGCAGAGTGAGGAGCAGTTCTGCCAATTTATAGAACCAGACAGGAACCTGAGATTGAAACCCTTCTGAGGTCGAGACAATAAGAGAGGTGAGCGTCAAATCCATGTGATCGATACGAGCCAATGATTGCTTTGAATCAGTCAGTTGATAAGTCAAGGCTAGATGCATATGGGTGCTGCGGTTTAACCAATTCCAAAAGGAAAAAAAAAAAAAAAAATCTTAACATGTTGTCAGGGCCTACGTTAAATTATGCTCACTTCCTTTGTCTTCTTGTCTTTTCTATGCCTTATTATCAGATATCGTCCTCCAAAATCAGTGTCAAAGCCCTTTGTAAATTTTCTAAGCCAATCAACCGGTGCCTTCTGATATGGCTAATGTGAAAATTCACTTAAATCTTCAATATAGAACAATAAAATTATTTTCAGGGACGAGCCCATCATGGAGATGTATATTGCGTCGACCAGAAACAATATCAAGTTTAGTTTTAACACACAAGTGAAATTTTCACAGTGTGATACTCGACTTTGAATATTTTGTAAGGTCTCAAATTGGCCATCATTATGTTTTGAAAAGAAGCTGCCCATTCATGATTTCATTAACCTCGAGGTGATTTTTTTTTTTCTTTCAGAAAATGAAAGCGAACTGTCCTTTTCAAACTCGTCTTTGTCCTTCCTAAAATTGGATTGTCCACTTCCTTTCAATCTTTCAGCAGCTGTCTCGCTTAAAATGGGAAGGCTGTATTTATTCTAGAATTTTGTAGTAACTCTCCAGTGTCGGGCCAAATAGAGATCTAAAAAAATAATGCTGACTCAGCAGTGTTCGTGTAAGAAGCATGAAATGGCAATAAAGCCGCTGCCCCTAAAAGAGCCATTAAGGCACAGACTGATCATGCATTGCTTTTATCAAAATGAAATTGAAAGAACTAGTTACAAACCTTTGTAAAAAAAAAAAAAAAATGTCAGCCATGTTTCAAAGTACCTGCCTACATCATTAAATATTACTACAGGAGTGAGTTGACTATGAGGACAAGAGAGTAGATGGGAACTTTATAATTCTCCAACATTTGAACTTGCTACTTTCTATTTAAAGAACTAACAATGCAACAAAAATTATTTTCCCTTTTAGAAGTCAAGAAGGTGGAAACATTGTCATTTCCACGCTCAATGTATCGGCGGCGATTAATACGTCCATTAGCGGGACCGTTATATTTATCATCAGACAGGAGTCAAAGTGAGAAGAAATAAAAACATTAATTTACTCAATTACCATTCCGTTGTGACATTACAATTTACTCGTGACGCCACTGCAAACACGTTTTGATTGCTTACCCCGACTCGTTTCTCTCCTCGACACCCGCCCCGGCACATTTTCCCTCTCTCTCATCTTATTATGCAAAGGCCAAGCTGCAGAATTAGCAAGGTAATAGATGTGATCCGCTTGCTAACCTCATCCAGCAGCCATGCACGGAATACCAACAAGGGTCTTTAACACAAGTGAGCAGCATATTGCTGTGCAGACCTCGCCATCATCGGCTCAACGTGCATGTGTGTGTGTGTGTAGCGTGCAAACATCTGTTGCGTTTTTGGAGGGAAATTAGCTTATGGGATTGGGACATATAAAAATGATTAAACAGAAGCAAATGGAACTGTTCACTCACAAATGCAATCTCACCAAAGTGAAAAAAAAAATGCTGACAAAGAAATGTTTATGAAGCACAAATTGGCTCAAAATATGTGTTGAGTCAATCTGTCCATTTTTTTTTCCTGTGATGAATACAAATAAGAAAAAATCAGTCCTACTTTGAAACATGAAAAATGTTTTAAAAACCAAAATTATGCAAATTAATTCCCGACTTGTCGGAGTTCAGTGAGCCGTTTCAATTTGGGTTAAAATGATGAATCCGGTTTGTTCCTGGTCAAAATAGGACTGTGTGTGAATCTGGATTCTATTTTTGGAATCAGATCCTGTTTGTTCCTTTTCAAAATAGGACTGTGGGTGAATCCTGATCCCATTTTTGGAATTGCTGTAGTGGCTTTCACACCTTGACATCTGATTTAAAAAAAAAAAAAAGGGGGATTTTTATTTTTAGACTTGTGCAAACTATCACAGTGAGATGTCAGATCTATTCTGACAAGTGCTTTTTTTCTCCTCCCCACAAAATATTTTGACACCGGTGCCAACTCTGCTCAGGACCTTGGCAGCAGTGCCGTGCAGCTTTGTGAACCTCACTCGAATGGAGGAACCTTAAAAAATGGAGATAAAGGCTTCAACATTCCATTTGGACGCATTTTTTTATTACAACTAACATTTTTTTCCCCAATTTATCAGTGAATAATGCATGGATATAAATGACAAAAGGCAAAATGAGGACATGAGTTTAGAAGAAGATATAAAATAATAATAATAATTGAAGTTGCTCCCATGGTGAAGGTCCACCGAGTGCCATTTTAGTTATTACAGTTTTACCTTCCCTCTTCTACCGAGGCCTTTAGATCAAGAACAGATATTTAAAAAATAACTATATGTCACAAAGCTCTCCCGATATTTCCTTTTTTTTTTTGCTCTTCTCAAATTATTGCTCAGTGTCTTAACATTAAATCCCATTAAAAGCTGAGAAATCCGCAGCGTACCGAACCTGCGTGTTACTATCTTGAGATGAGTGAAAGCTGGCAGGGTGACTTTCTGCATGATGAGGCGTTGTGCAGCCATTGTTGCTTTCGGAGGAGGCACAGAAGTGATATGAGGACAAACCAGGGGAGATAAAGTCAGGTGGTGGGCGGCATGCGGCGGTGTTCTCAATATGAAACGAAAAAAATAACTCCTCGTCCATGCAAAATAATATACCGTATTTTCCGGACTATAAGGCGCACCTAAAAACCTACAATTTTCTCAAAAGCCGCCTTATAGTCCGGTGCGCCTTATATATGGACCAAATTCCTAAATTTAAACTGGCCTGAAGAATTGTGTCATGAAATCAATCATAAGTGGCCCGCTGAAGACTATGAATCATGAATCAAAAAGCCTATGGATCATTATTTTGTGATTATAAAGTAATTTGTTGCATCTGAAGTTGAAAAAAAGATAAAATGGAGAATGATTTGATTTGGATTAAAAATCTGACATGATGCATTAATGGTGCGCCTTATAGTCCGGTGCTCCTTATATAAGGACAAAGTTTTAAAATGGGCCATTCGTTGAAGGTGCGCCTTATAGTCCGGTGCGCCTTATAGTCCGGAAAATACAATACCTTGATTTTGCAAATGATGCTTTTTGGTGTCTTCACATATTTGGGTGACCTATAAGAAGCTCATCATTATATGTCCACTATTGTTTCAAGTGCGACCCAACACAATGTGATGAATAGTGCAGCCAAACTGTTGATTAATTGGCGCATTGTGTCACAAAGAAAAAAACTGCAGACACAGCGAGTTTTTTTTTTTTTTTTTTGTAAAGGGCAAACAAGCACGTACGCACGTGCACGTTTGGCACGCCACAGGAGCTTCCCGAGAAGGACAGATGCCCTTATTCAGCATCACTTAACAGGCCATGTGTGAAGGGCCTCACATTTAACATCCCCACCTTGTCTCTCAGCCTATCCAAAGTTGTTTATCTTCCGGGCTTGATAAAGTGAAGGGTTTGTGACCGTGGGCGCGTGTGCGTGCGCAGGCACGCGTGTGTGTGTGAGAACGAATGTGTCACAAGCAATCAGTTGAAACATTTCCCAGAGTCTCAAACCAGATCAATTGACCTTCCAAAGGACACATGAATAATGGTGGCTAATATAGAACTGGGAAGATGACTTGGGTGGATCTGTGGAATAAAATAAATAATAATAATAAGCGCAACCTGAAAGATGATATTGGAGAGTTTGCCAATTTTCAAATTGTCCAAATTGTATTGATATTTATCGTCTTAAAATTAGCATTTTTTTTTGTAACAGTGATGTTGCTATGGTAAAAGCTAGAATTGGGATAATCGTTTTTTTTTTTTTTTTTTAAATCACAGACAGACACAAGTTTGAATTAAATCAACCACTTTTGTAAATTAAAATATAAAAACAGAGTGGTTGCGTACCTTTTTGCTCGCACTTGACAAGCATGTGGCGAACAAAGCGGTCCACTTTTTCTCTGAGTGCTCCTTCTCGTCTAAAAGCACAAACAGATAGACTCCAATGCCAGTCACAGAATTTCACCCTAAATTTTTAATTTTAATCAACTTTTCCATCCATCCCGCAGAAAAAAAAGACAATTCATTTACCTTGAACAATTTCTGCAAGTAAATAGTTCTCCGACTTCATTTCAAGGCGTATTTGAGGTGGCGCCGTATGCTGCTTTTGTTCAAAAATGATGTTTGTCTTCTTGTCTTTTGTTGAGCAATCTCTTTGAGCAGCTCATGTTTGTTAAATATACCCATTCTTTTGTTGCCAGATGACCAAAAGTGATTTCTAAAGCATACAGGCACGAAGCAGCTGGAGCTTCCCGCACAGTGGCGGCCGGCAGCCAGCTGACTTTTTTATAGCTGGAGGAGACTCGCTCACTCTTCCAAAATTATTGTTAACAGGTTCCATTCTTTTAGCTGTCAAGGGAAAAAAAATAGACAAAATATATTTTTTTAAATTCCAAGGAATTATATCCACATGCAATTAAAGGACATTAAGCAACTAGATTTATATCAAAACTATCAAGTGATAAAACTAAAGTTGTACAACTTTAAAGGGCTTGATTTTAGAGCCAGCCTGTCGTTAAAAAAACAACAACAAAAAAAGTTGTAACTCTGATTAAAATCCCCCAAACCCAAATGTACATCAATCTAACAATATTAAGCCCAATAAAGCATATTAAGCATCCTTTTTTACAAGTCAGACACGTTTTATGATATTGTTCTTTTTACAACTCACTCTTTTATAAGGAAATCAGGGACGTGTTATTCACAAATTATGTTAGCCTGCTTCCCCTTGAAATAGAAGCTGCTTGTTCTGTATAGATAAAACTAAAGTAGAAACCCATAATTTATCTGTGCCACTGAAAGCCAGACTTTTTTTTTTTTTTTTTTAATACTCTGGGGAATGTAAACTTTAGCAGACATTTTCTTCTGCCTATCAGGGGCACACGTCAGTGTGACAGCAGTCGGACTTGGTGTGGAGATGTCCTTCTCCGCAGCAATGCCCTCTAGCCCCTCCTCCGGGACCAAGAAGTGTTTCCGAGAGGAGATGAATGCTATAATCTCTGGGCTAGCCTGGGGTCTCCAAAAAAACAGATAGAAGATGGAACGAGAGAGCGAGAATAGTCTTAGAGGTCGGAGGAGTTTTTAATCTGATGTGTGTTGTGATGCATGATCAAATCTACAAATTACACTGTCGTTTTTTTATTTATTTTTTTATTTTGGCAAACATGCATTTTGTATTGAATATGAAATGATGACATAGCGTATTTATTTTTATTTATTTATTTTATTATAAAGCACACCGGATTCTGTCTGAATGAACAAAACTGTCGATTTTAAACATAATAAATAAGTAAATATAAATAAATAAAAAATAAAATAAAAAAATAATAACAATGACATTACATATTCCCCACACCAAAATTAGTTCATCGTTAGGATCTGAAAATTTTGAAATAAATTAATAAAGTAGATTGTTCCAATTAAAGAATGGTGGTAAAGTTACACAACATTCAGCTTAAACTTAAAAGAGGAAAAAAACTTTTTATGCGAAGAAAGTAAAAGTAAAATACAGCAGGCTAAATCCTTTTATCATTGTTTTTGGTCATAGTTTGTTGAGTAACCAAACACAGGGATAACATTTCATCCTTGAAATTAATTCTTGCCACCCACATCTTCTCTGTTTCTCGCTGTTTCTCATCAATTCTATGAAAACATCTCGGAAAATGTGTCTGCTAACAATCTTACAATGCCCTTTTTCTCTCCGCCTCTCTGCCCCGCGGCCCTTCCCCGCATGTTTCGACATTTCCCAGCGCTGCTTGATGTATATCTGGCCTTTTGATGTTGTCACTGCTTGTCCCGAAGCCAGAGGCCCAATTAAAACTAACAATCCCTGCGGTACTCCACCACTCCCTCCACCAGATGACTTTTTTTTCTCTCTTTTACTGCACGTTGCCTCAGTCTGGACTTTTTTTTTTGTCCCCTTACCTTTCCAACAGCATATTTTCCTTTCTGACACTCTTCATCTGTCGAGGTTTCGTCCATCTTGGACCATGTGACCCCCAAACACATTTAGGTTAAAAATTCATTTGAATTGTGATCCATTGTTTCTTCTTGAGATCAAAGGTTAAACCTTTATGGGCCGGGATTTTCACTCCTGCCCCGCCCTCCACAGCAAAACAAATAAGTGCCAATTTGAAAACAACAATCACTGACTGCAGGTTCCAAAGCAGATGCGGAAACAGCAGCGGGTCTTCTTCCATCCATCGGGTTCTGATCTGCTCGCCGTACTTTTCTGTTCAATAATGCATGGGAATTGGTGACCTCCATGACTCTTCCTGACAGCCATGCTGCTGTATCTGGAAAAATCACTTGTACCGTGTCTTGAATTCGGATAGAGAAGGTCAACGTGCCTGCCAGCCGACATGCAAATGTGTAGATATGCGCAGTCGATTATGTAAACGTGTGTCGGGGATAGACGGCACAAATATGTCTCGAGTTTGTGCTCTACAATTTGCCAAATAACTGGCCGTATTGGCAGCTTTTAATAACTCACAAACCTGTATGTATGTGGTCAAACAACACTGACCTCGCATTTTCCATCTGACCATATCTCAGCATTGTTCCCACAACTAGCAGAGCTCTAAAAAGAAAATCTACAACTGCCTTTAATGAATTGCCAATATCCCCCGCACCTAAACAGAGGTGTCACTGATATTTCATTTTTAATGGATTTTGGAAAGGCGCCTGCCTGGCTCTGTAGTATTTGGCTAACCCCAGCGAAGATTTGCGACACAATGTGACTGGAATCGCAATCGGTACCCTTGAACAAAAAAACCTCTTTCAAAGTTTCACTTATCATTTTTCATTTCATTACACGGCCTGCACATCCGAATTTTCAATGAACTTGGTTTATGGACGTCAGCCAGCTTTCACGTCTTGATGTCTTTACTGTGCAGAACAACCAGTATTGCATTCGCTATTTATCACCCCAAAAGTTCCAATTTAAGCTCATTATGGGCATATTTTCTTTTACAGTTTGATTCTACCTTCATTAATTATTTTTTTTTGTCGTTTGACTTTAATTAGAAAATGAAAATGAACTGCCACAATAATAATAATAATAATAATAATAATAATAATAATAATAATAATAATAATAATAATAATAATAATAATAATAATAATGATTAAAAAATAATAATAATAGATTTTATTTATAACTTTCATTACATTTGACACCAAATACTACAGTGCAAACAAGACTTGACAAAAAGCTTATAGATGTCAGAACACTACAATTATTTTGGGGCACTCTCCGCACAGGGGACTCGAAACTGCACCTGTAAGGATCTCTGTTGTCAGATGGTGTGTGATTTGTCTAATTTCCCAAGATGTCAACCTCAAAGCTCCGCAGAGGAGGTTTATACACCTCCTTCAGTTGACATGGCAACTGTCACTGTACTTCGATAAACTTGCAATATAACATTCTTGTCAGGCATACGCTGAAACAAATTGTGGATTCATTCATGTATGTTAAATTATTGTTAAAAACAACGCAAAATATGTTCTTGCTACTTTGTTTGACAGGGTGGTAATAGCACGGGCATGTTCTAACATAAAAATATTTTGAAATAGCAGCCACTGCATCAAAATCATGTAAGCATACAGTCTTGGCTCATTTGCACAACCTCTCTTTTTGTTCCATTACTCATCAGTGAAGCTTTGAAATCCTGAGGTGAGAGATAGAAGAGGAAAAAAAAAACATCTTTTGAAGCTGTTGCTAAACTTCAAAGCTTTGCATTTAACCGACCTTGAAGTAATAAGGGGCAGAATTGTTGATCCCGACATCATTTTTTTTTTTTTTTTATATGACGAGGTCCAGTATAAGTTTGGAGTCATGCGGCGAGCTTATGGTTCCCCGTACGCCATGATGAAAGCAAAACAAAAACGATCTTGACGCAAATCAAAGTTCTATACATGCAGAATAGATGTTGTTCTGTACATATAGAATCATCAAAGCGTGTATGGACTTGTGTGGCCGTGATGGTCTGAAAGTGCATCCACATATTGAAGTAACTTCAGTGTCACTAATGAACCTCGAGGCGTAACGACGTGAGCGAGCGTCGAGTTCATTGTGTGCGATCTGACGTTATACGAGAGGTCACGTCTGTAAGTAACAGAAAAGATTCCGCATGTGAGGTAGCAACGCCTGGCATGGCCCATGGGCGCTAAGGAGGCTGTGCGATGGCGATAACGCCGGCCTCTATTGTGCTCCAGTTAATCAAGTCAACTCCGAGGCGAACGGCGAGGTCAAGGAGAGGTCTCGTCCTCTCAGGGAGCTTTGCGCAACGATTGAAATCGCTGTTGAATTTCATGCCCAGCGCCTCTTCTTTTTTATCTTTACTTCCTGCGTATTGGTACAAAACAGCAATGGCGTGACGCAAAAGTTGGATACAGTGGATGTCAAAAGTCTACACACCCCTGTCATGTCTTTTATGATAGGCGGTTCAACTATGTCACAGTTCAAGAATTATATAACACCTATTCCATTGGTTATAAAATCTTTTAATTTCATTTTACTGTCATTTTCCTCAGACATTTAATTACCGTATTTTCCGCACTATAAGGCACACAGGATTATAAGGCGCACCTTCAATGAATGGCCCATTTTAAAACTTTCTCCATATATAAGATATATATATATTTGGCCCGCGGGCCGGACTTTGGGCAAGCCTGATATAGTGGCTCAATATTGGTCCATATATAAGGCGCACCTGATTATAAGGCGCACTGTCGGCTTTTGAGAAAATTGGAGGTTTTTAGGTGCGCCTTATAGTGCAGTAGTTTGACTCCGCCCATTGGTTTGAATGAGGGCAACCTCAATAATGTATCGAGCATATTTAGGTGGTATTTAATAATAGTCAATTAAATATCTCCTTTGTGACGCTTTGATTAAAGTGTGGGAACAAACTTGGTGCACACTATGAAGGATAAAGCATTATGTCAAAACTGCTTGTTTGTGTCAGGACACATTAAAGCAGTAGTTAGCGCGTAAGGCTCGCGCGTCTGTTGTGCGCTAAGCTAAAATTATACCCAACAGCTGCGTGTATGTGCAGCGGGCCAAGAAGTGCACTTTTCTTAAGTCAAAGTGACACACTGAATGTCACCACGGCTGGTTATCGCGACGCAACATCGTCACCCTTTCCTTGCAGGGATTTATTTGAGTGGCATCGTATTTGCAATCCTTTTACAATCTCGCCGCACAAACACTTTATTTACATAATATGCGTATAGCCACTTGCTAACGGTAGGTGGACGTGTTTCGGAAATTACACGCAGGAGCTTTTTTTCTTTTTTAATTTGCGACACTAATTTCCTGTGATCTTTTTATCCCTACTAATGTTTATTAGTGGGATTTCAACATTGTTGCTCTCTGCAGCCAGTCAAGCTCTATTGGCACGCCATTTTTCTTTTCTCTCTCTGATGCACCATCAACCCCTACGCCCTCACTTTAATCTCCCCGTTGCCATGTCGCCTCTATTTTTCTCTCCTGATTTCATTGGCTCCATCCTACGCCTTTGTTTTTTTTTTTTTACCTTTCCCCTCATTAGTATAATATCCATGATCTGCACAGCAAAGGAACACGGGGAAAATTTAACCGGTGACCAATTAATGCGGCTGACCCGCTGCGCCAAACTCTGCCCTTCACCAGATTTGCACAAACAAAAAGCAGATGGAGACGAGATGTTAACGATGTAATGTACGACGATGACCGTTTCTTCTTCGAGCTTAGCAGACGTGCGTTGGATGGAAGTCGCAGAGCCACCAGCGTTGCATTAGCGAACTGACAAAGATCATTTAGGTCTGCTGGTGATGAAAGCACTGCGGAGCCCCATCCCACTGAGCTTCATGAAAACGTTGTGACAACGCAGAGTGATCCACTTAAGAGGTGCATAGTGCCCCTCCGGGGGGGTGGTGGCCCTCTTTGGTCACTCTCTCAGCCGTCGTGAATGTGAGCGGCACACTAAACACTCGAGCCGTGCTCCTCAAGGCTTCTATGGCGGACATGGCGCTATACGCTGAGGTTGAGAGATCAGCAGATGGGGCGTGAATTTCATTTCTTGTGTGCTCTTATGAACTAATGATGGACTTGAAAATCTTTATTCAAATGGCAAACCTCACCATACTGTTTTTTACTGGACAATTACCAAATAAATATTGCGCTAAGGGTAAATGAGTCACATGTATGCTAATAAGTGCTTCCATCTACATACTGTACTGTTTGCCACTCAATCCACTTAAGTGTTTATGGAGGGAAACATCCCACCCATTGTCATTAAATATATCTCGCTCTGTATTAATTGGCTTCAGGGTTATAACATCTACAGAGAAGACGATTCTTGCCGCTGCTTTTCGCTCAGCTTCCATCCACTTTGTAGCACAGGCTTTCAACCCCCTCATTTTATTCTCGTCGATTCATCTCCCCAGTAGAGTCTCAGTTCCATCTGCGTCTTTGTGTTTACACTCTGCATGTACAGTAGCGTACAGTTTTGCATATTGAGCATTTTTGTGTGGGTGTTACACTGCAACCATGGAAAAGCTTTTGCACTTTCCTTCCTGATACACCTCAGCGGACACCTCATTAGGTACACAGTGAGGTTGCACCATCTTCAGGGAATGGGAATCTTAATGACTATTTATACGACCACCAAAGGGTTTATCCCTGGAGGGTGATCTCCTTTACATCAATGTTCATCCTGGCCTTCTTAATCTTCTTCTATCCTCACTCTGAGAGTCCCGACTCGTCTTGGCCCTTTACCTTCGCACTCCTCACAGAGCAGTCTTTTTTAATTTAATTTAATTTAATTTAATTTAATTTAATTTAATTTAATTTAATTTAATTTAATTTAATTTAATTTAATTTAATACTCTTGTTGACC